>NW_024871012.1:3155000-3755000 GCF_019054845.1 Dipodomys spectabilis
CTTTCGGATGGATCATTGGTGTGCGCTTCTCACTAAATGTTTGCATTTTGTAAGCTGCCTTCTGTCTTCAGTAAGGTAGCTGCACAGATACACAGATAACTGGGTCACAGTTTTACAGACAGAACTAGAGAGGGCAGCTGTTTAAGTGTCTTGGACACAGTGCCTGCTAATACGACCAAGGACATGGATGCGGATAACTTTTGAGCTGAATGTGTGCACACACCCATTCCCAGACGCTTACATTGAAATTCTAACCCTTAACAATGGTATTTGGAGATGGGACAGGAGGGGCAGGAGGAGGATTAAGATAGGAGGGTGGAGTCCCTGGAAATGGAATCTGTGCCTTTCTAAGAATCCTCAGAGCACACTGGCCTTGCTCCCCCATAACACTGTTGTTTGTAAGCATTGTAGTTTATGGTGCTTTGTTAGAACAGCCTGAACCAAGACACCCCCAGACAGAAAAGAATACAGACACACACACATATCACACATATACATATATATATACATATCACATATACATATATACATACATTTCACACATACACCTATATATACATATATACACATATCACACATATACATATATATACATATATACATAAACATATATACACACACACATATATATATATATAAAACGTATGAATACGCCACTCAAAAGAAATGAAAGTTACCTTGGGACAAGGTAACTGTCACAAAACATTTTCCTTCCCAGTCTGATATCCAGTAAATCCTCTACTCTGCCTCTGCCTATCTAGCTCTCGTTTCTTGTTCATACAATCTCATGGGTGAGTGAGTAAAGCTTAACCACGATTCAAAGCCCCGTGGAGGAGATGACACCCAATTTGATCAGTTGCTGCTCTGACACCATTCCAGTACATTTGCATTGAAGCCAGGGATAGAAAAGAAGTCGAGTTCCTTCCTCTTCCCCACTTCTGAAGATTGCAGAAGAGAAAGAACACCTCTGAGAATACTTAAGTCAAGAACCATTTCTTGCATACTTAGAAGGCTCTCCGTGTGTGTCATTATATAAAAATAGGCAGACTACGCATGACTTTTGAGTAGAAGGTAAGGAGATGCATTTCATGAGTTGCCCAGTTATTGCCATAATTGTAGGGAGGCGGAGGGAGTCTTTTTCCTTAGGAATAATAATAATAATTGTCCATCATGATACTTGAAATGACACTCAGGTAATCTTATCGCCAAAAGCAAGCGAAGTGTGCTCATCTTCAACAGCCATTGTCATTGACTGCAAAAAGAAAGCTACTTCAGTATGACTCAGTTTCTCTGTTTATCGTGGATGAGGACTACAAGAATTTGCTACTTCACGGTAGCAGATGACGGTTTTGAGGGAAGATAATCTATGCAAAGTGCTTCGTGGAGCACAGAGACAAGGTGATCTGGAAATTTATGTGGGCGTTATCATAAAACCTCTTCTCCTAGGGTATCTCTACTTTTCAAAGCTGTCCCATTGAAGCCAACAGCATCATAAACAAGAGTGGAGAAGCAAGATCATTCAAATACAAGGCAGAGTAACTGTGTTTTCTTTCTACCTCTGCCCACACAGATTGCCGCATGGTTCAGGCAGAGAATAGTGTGCTGAGGGGAGGGAGAGGTCACTGATGGCCACAGCAAAGCAGAAGTGACCTCGGAAACCAGGGGACTCCTGTTACCCCCAGGTGAGCCCCTGACCTGGGTTACAGTTTCTAGGCAGGACTTCTAGAGAGGGAAATCAGAGGGGAAGGAGAACATTTTTCCCAGGCAGACCTCATGCTGCCCTAAACCACCTCTGGGAATTCGGGGGAGATGAGGGATTCTTTAGGAAGTTCTTTGACCTATAAAGCAAGGCTTCTTCTAAGATGCTAAATTCCACAATAGAAAGAAGTAACTATTATTCACGATGTAATTTTGAGCAATCACCTCCCCACTGAGACCTTTCTCCTCTGGGCTTTAGAAACGAACGTGCTCTCCGTGGTCCCATTTTGGCTGCTTTGTTAATTTTAGGTTGTTTCCCTGACTTTTTTCTCCCCCTGCCCGGTAACGTAGACACAGTTCAAAGTCTTATACTTGGCCTTCTTCTCTTCTCTGTCTATACGCTACCTCCCTGGTTTCATTCATTTATTTTTCATTTGTTAATGAAATACAGCTACTTATCTCTTAGCAGTTGGAAGAAGACGTTTCAACTCAACACGTCCATTTATGAGCACAATGCATCTTGATCTGCTGTGTTCCTCCATCTCTCCTCTCCCAATTCCAGTTTTGACGATCATTTCTGTGGGCCAGAGTGTCTAATTCCTTTCTCCAGACCTGATCACGTTCTCAAAGTCCGTATGCATCTTTCCCAATAGTGCATTTTGCCTGCAATACACATGCTCACCTGATGTGCTACCAACATCTCAAGTTCCAAAGGTATAAAGGAGAACTGATTTTTTCTCTTCTGACTCCACTGAATCGGAGTTCAATCAGAGAAACAGAAGCAGAACTGGTGGGAAACAGACAGACAGACAGACAGAGAAAGAGATGGAACACACAGCCTTTCCCAGTGGCTGCGGCTGGCAGCAGAATCTCACATCTCTGCTAAGTTGTGGTTTCTGTGTCTCCGTGGAAGGCCCTCGAGGTCAGTCAGTTTGACACAAAGGAAAACTGTACGTGGACAAGGAAAAGAATGGTTTCGAGAATGATCTAGAACTCATATCTATCCTTCACTGCCTCCAAGAGCACGCTGCGGAGCTCATTTGCAGCCGCCGTCGATGCGTTTCTCCCCAGAGACCAGCTTGCACTTGCCCCAGGGCAAGTGACGCTTGTGAAGCTTCAGGAGGAGATGTGGCAGGAGCAGAGAGCAGCGTGTGTTCAGCAGATGGGCTACTGTGCTCCTGAACTGCCACAGGCCAGAGCATCGAATAGAGTACTGCCTCATGCGCTTCCCAGAGCTGCGTGGCCAAGAGGGACAACACCAACTCAGCATCCCGCAGGGAAGGGAATCCTGAGACAGTTAAGAAGTCAGAACTACCACATTCCCAGACAACATCTCCTGTACTTCCTAATTCCACGCATAGCACATCACTGCCCTGTTATCCATACTACAAACCATGCACCTTCCTCATTGCCATAGCCAATCAGCATCTAGATTCACTGCAGTCTACCCTGGCGATGTCTTTCCCATTCAGTTCCACCCCTTCTTTAATCTCCATCTACTACGCTCAGCAAGCAGTTGAGGCTTTCATTATCTCTTGCCTTGCCTATTACAAGACAACGAAGAGCCCAGCTCCTTCAGACCTGGCTATAAATATCTCTCTTCCTTGCTCATAATATGCTATGGGTCCCCAGAGACCAATCCAATGCTCAAGTCTGGTAACAAAGGCCAGACCCATTTGCCAACTCCATGTCCCACTCTTAGACATGAAGGAAGTTGTGTTCTTTCCACCCCCCCCCCCCAACATTCCTCAGCCAGGATTCCCACCCGGCCCTGGCTAACACTGCGTCTGCAGATGACACGCCCTTCCCCCATCTCAGGCCCAACTGTCCTCTCAAGATGGATTAAGTCTCTGGTCATATTCTAGAGCTTTCATTATTCTCTGTGATCATTCTCACTGATGAAAACACTAAAGAAGTTACTGGGACTCCTACCATTCACGTTATTATGCTTATGTGTCCAGCTACCCAGCTTTGACAGCAGCACTGTGAAATGCTGGTTAAATCTTAATCAATGTGCATCTCTCAGCCACTTATTTTATTTTATTTTTTGGTGCCAATACTGGGGCTTGAACCCGAGCCTAAGTGCTGTCACTCAGCTCTTTTGCTCTAAGCTAGCACTCTACCTCTGGAGCCACAATTGGAGGTAAGAGTCTCGCGGATGTTTCCTGCCCGAGCTGGCTTCAAATTGTAATCCTCCGATCTCAGCCTTCTGCATAGCATCTCTCAGGAGCTTGTACACAATGCCGAGTGGTGAAGACTTGCTACTCTCTGTATGGAAGGATGTAATTTCATAGAGAAATCAGGTAGTGGGGTCCAATGAGTCAAATAGCTTAGATACTGCTGTAAATTTTTAAATAAACATGCAAGCAAAAGATTGATTTTAAAAATAATATCATTTAAGCCGTGCGCCGGTGGCTCATGCCTGTCATCCTAACTACTAAGGAAGCTGAAATCTGAGGCTTATGATTCAAAGCCAGCCTGAGCAGGAAAGTCCATGAGACTCTTATCTCCAATTAACCACCAGAAAGCTGGAAGTGGTGCTGTAGCTCAAGTGGTAGAGCACTAACCTTGAGCTGAAGAGCGCAGGGACAGCACCCAGGCCCAGAGTTCAAGCCTCACAACCAAAAAAATGATAATAATATCACTTAATATTTACTCAGATGCTAGAAACCAGACCACCAAGTGTTGGGTTTTTTTTTGTTGTTGTTGGTCGTGGGGCTTGAACTCTGGGCCTGGGCGCTGTCTCTCAGCACTTCAGCTCAAGGCGAGCGCTCTACCACTTGAGCTACAGCGCCACTTCCAAGTGTTGGGTTTTTAAAACAATTGTTTTTTGTGATACTAGGATTTGAACTCAAGACGTCATACTTCCTTGCTAGGCAGATACTTTGCCACTAAGCCATGTTTCTAGCCCTTTGATATGCTGGTTATTTTCATTTCCTACTTGTATCTGCCTGGACTGTGATCCACCTAGTTTAGGTTTCCTGTCTAGCTGGGATTAGAGGAACATGCAGACTTTTCTCTTTTGGCTGGCACAGAACTGAGATCCTCAGGAGCTCACTCCTGCAAGTAGCTAGGACCAAGGGCTGGGCACTGTTCCCAAGCTCAAGGCCAGTGCTCTGCTGCTTGGGCCACAGCTCCACTTTTGTTTTTTGTTAATTAATTGGAAATACAAGTCACATGGACCTTCCTGACCAGGCTGGCTTTGAACTGTGACCCTCAGATCTTAGCTTCCTATGATAGGCATGAGCCACAGGGCCCAGCTAACTTCTGTTTTTAAGAAAGGAAGTATGAGCATTTGTAATCAGAAGCTCAGACATGAGAGAAATTACATTATATCAGCACTCAGGGCTTCTTTATATCTTCACATAAGACTTTGGTCTTTGGAATCCCGTCCCTTCGGAAAGCGCACGCACCTCCTCTTCCTCACGCCTTATGTGATCTTGTTACTATCGTTTCAAAATCAGTTCTGGGGTTTGTTTTTTCTGATCTAGCCCTTGGCACTATGCAGCCATCCTTGGAAAAATAACTGTAACCAAGAAGGCAGAATGTGTTAAATGGCTTAGGTAAGGACCATGGGCAAGCCTTTCCCAAACCAGGCTGAGAGTGGGAGGAGATAATCCTCACACTTTGTGTGTGTGTGTCTCAACATTTCCTGGAGAAGACTCCCTGCCATGAGCCACCATGAAACAGCACGCCCATGCATTCAAACCATGCAGCACAGTTGTGCATTCAAACCATGCAGCACGCCTATGCATTCAAGCCATGCAGCACACCCATGCATTCAAACCATGCAGCACACCTGTGCATTCAAGCCATGCAGCACACCTGTGCATTCAAACCATGCAGCACACCTGCATTCAAACCATGCAGCACACCTGTGCATTCAAACCATGCAGCACACCTATGCATTTGCAGCACACCAATGCATTTGAACCATGCAGCACACCTGTGCGTTCAAACCATGCAGCACACCTATGCCTTCAAACCATGCAGCACACCAATGCATTTGAACCATGCAGCACACCAATGCATTTGAACCATGCAGCACACCAATGCATTCAAACCATGCAGCACACCTATGCATTCAAACCATGTAGCACACCTGTACCTTCAAACTATGCAGTACACCTGTGCCTTCAAACCATGCAGCACTGGCTTTGAATGAGTGAGACACAAGCCAGGCCTGGCCTGATGTAAGATGAACCTCATTTATTTCTATCATCAACCAAATGATCTTTTTTTGTTTTATCATTTTAGAAATACTTGGCATTAATCATGCATTCTATGAGCTTATGCTCAAGCACTGGCTTCCAAGAATTGTTTTTATGAGAGTACAGTAGTATTAATTACTACCACTTGTGTTATGCCTGCCATCTTCAAGACACTTCACAATCATTAGCTAATTAGAGCTAAGATGCTCTCCAGAGATAGATGTACAGTACCTGGAGTTGGAGATAAAGGAAGCAGTATGCAGAAGAGATTATACAGTGGCCAGGAAGTCCATCAACACTCCCCAATGGTGGCCTCATAGCAAGCCTTTCCTCTTGTGCAAATCCTTTCCAAGGAAATCCACCTGGGAAAGTAGGGGCACAATTGCACAAGATCTGGGGGCTACACCAGTGGGGGGCAGGGGGTGAGAAGAGGATCTGTTTCCATTACTGAATAATACTTTCATAAATTAAGGATGGCCTGAACATAAGTCCATGAGATATACGCATGCAGAATTAGATTTCCTTGTAACAATGCCTACATGCCGGTGGAACCTAGCAATCAATGAGAGAAGGGGGGGGGAGAGAGACAGAGGAGAGGAGAGAGACAGAGACAAAGAGGAGAGAGAGAATGAAATGGAGGGAAGAGGGGAGGGGAGGGAGAGAGAGGAGGGAAGGAAAGAGAGCTGAGGAGGGGGAGGCAGGGAGGAGGGAGGGGGAGAGGAGGAGAGGGGAAGGGAAGAGGGAAGGCTCTTTGGTTGCCTTTGAAGTGAAAATAAAACCCAAACAAACATGTTTAGTAAGTGGGAAGATGTAGCTTGGGCCTTTCAAGGGCTTTGCAGGCAGAGGCCACTGTCCTCACCAGGAGACGGAACAGCAGCGGGAGTGGCCAGGGCACCAGCTGGACACCAGCTTGCTCCTGTTGCTGGGGGAATCCATTCCCTCTCCCCCTTTCTCCTCTCTCTCTCTGTCTCTCCCCCTCCTCCCTCTGACCTCCTCTCTGTCTTCTCTCAGCCCTAGCATGCAAACGCAGATCCAGTTCCTACCACCTGTAAACGCGATGATAAAGTGTCTTGGAGGAGAGAAGGCCTGGGCGCAGTGCCACCAAGTTGTGCGTGCAGGTAATAACTCCTCCTCTAACCAGCGCCTCAGCCCTACCCAGAGATCAGACTTGCTGCTTCCTCCTGTAATTCAGGCCGGCCTTGCACCGCCCTACTGCCGTGCTCCTGAGGTTTAAAACCCAGGTCCTGATGGGAACTCGTTCTAATTGCCAGACTGAGTCACTTTCCTTCCCAGGCAAATAGGTTTCTGTTGGTGCCATTGGAGAGCAGGTGCTGCATTGTCACAGCTTAATTATAAGTATGGGTATCATCACACAGTCTGTCATTATACCTTCTATTTTTTCCCCCACCCTGAGAATTTGTACTGCAATCACCATAACACGAACAACAGACTGTCTGGCCTCCCTGAGATGGTTCCTTGGCCCTGCCTGGGGTGAGCAGGCAGCATTGGAGGGGAAAGCGACTCCTAACCACTCAGGAAGAAGAAAAACCCCACCCCGGATCTCCCCCCAGGGGTTGGCAGGCTTTCTGTAAAGGACAGCCCAGCCCCTTTCCCTTCCAGGGTAACTCACCCTCCCTCTAGTTTCATCTGTTTGAAAATTGCACAAGAAGAAACGTTCAACCTTCCGCTATTTTATACCCAAAGCAAGTGAAGTGGAAATGGTGCGAGGAAACCTATCCATCTGTTATGCCTCCTCAGCAGTGGATAGAATTTATTACGCCTGCCCCCTGCTTGCCAGGCAGCCTGCGGGCGACGCATGGAGGGGGAGACAGGGAGAGGGGGTGAGCGCCTCCCTCCGCAGCAGCTCCCTGGGCAGAAGTAGCTCGCAGACTTCCTGATTACAGAGGCCAGCTGGGCAATCACAGAACAGCCTTGCAGGGGGAGGGGGAAGAGGGTCTGCGGTGCACACGAGGTAATCTCCCATCTCCAAACCACTAACCACACCAGGCCAACCATGCCTCAACCACGGCTGGAGATGAGGGACACACACACACACACACACACTCACACACACTCACACACACTCACACACTCACACACACTCACACACACACACAGAGGCCTACAACACACACACACTCACACACACTCACACACACACTCACACACACACACTCACACACACACACACAGGCCTACAACACACACACTCACACACACTCACACACACTCACACACACACTCACACACTCACACACACACAGAGGCCTACAACACACACACACACACTCACACACACACACACACTCACACACACTCACACACACACACAGAGGCCTACAACACACACACACTCACACACACTCACACACACACTCACACACACACACTCACACACACACACAGGCCTACAACACACACACTCACACACACTCACACACACTCACACACACACTCACACACTCACACACACACACACAGAGGCCTACAACACACACACACACACTCACACACACTCACACACTCACACACACAGAGGCCTACAACACACACACACACTCACACACACACACAGAGGCCTACAACACACACACACACTCACACACACTCACACACTCACACACACAGAGGCCTACAACACACACACACTCACACACACACTCACACACACACACACACAGAGGCCTACAACACACACACACACACACACTCACACACTCACACACACACAGAGGCCTACAACACACACACACTCACACACACACTCACACACACACAGAGGCCTACAACACACACACTCATACACACTCACTCACACTCACACACTCACACACAGAGGCCTACAACACACACACTCACACACACACACACTCACACACACACTCACACACTCACACACACTCACACACTCACACACACACACTTACACACACACACTCACACACACACAGAGGCCTACAACACACACACTCACACACACACTCACACACACACACACTCACACACACTCACACACACACACACACACACAGAGGCCTACAACCTTTCTTCTCAGGCAGAAAAATAAATGGTAGAGGGACTACTGGAGTTCAATGACCTGTTCCAGGGAAAAGGCTCATAAGGTTAAAAAAATGAAGTCCTGTTTAAAAATGAACCCCAGGGAGATAGTCCCTTCTCAGCTGAGACTGCCTCCTCACCCAGGATTGGTTGTGGAATAGACTAAAATAATGGCCATTAGTGTGCCGGTGATGGATCGATGTGCTTCCCGGTCAGCACGGGTGTTTGCTTCTGTTCTTACCACAGGGAAGTAGTAGATGGAGTCCCAGACTTGTTGCAGGTATACCACAGGAAGTAAACCTAATGCTCCAGGGATCGCCTTCTCTCTCTCTCCCTCCCTTGTTTCCTCCTTCTTTCCCTCCTTCCTCCCCCCCCTTTTTTTTTGAGACAAGACTATGTAGCACAGGCTGACCTTGAACTTTCTGTCCTCTGGCATCTACCTCCTGAATGTCAAGATTGCGTGCCTGGCTTTTGTTTATTTGTTTTGTTCTATATGCTTTTCTACTCTACTTGACACACTTTGCTTCCCTCAGAATTATATGGTCATTTGTTTGTATTCCTTGGATTTTCTTTGAGCCACAAAGAAAACATTGGGGATTTGACTCTTCCTCCTTAATGATAGTCTTCACGACCTTCAAATACAGACTAATCGTTTCAGGTTGCTTCACCTCTCTCCTCAGGCCTTAAAGAGATAAGGTAATTAGTGTAGTCCATTTAGTCTTTTCTTTATCGGTTTGAAATTTAAAGCAGTGTCATCAAAACTGCCAATATCTCCTCAGAACAAAACATTATACATAAAAAAGTCTATTAAGATCCTGGAGGCTAGGTCTACTTTAACGTCATATGTTGTGTGAACTTGTTTGGGTCCCATCAATACAAAGTTATTCTCTTTGAACTTCGTCCATTGATTCAATTTATACCTTCCTCTACGAGCTCCTCTGTGAGTCGAATATTTTCCTGTTGGAAAATAGTTCATAAACGTTAGAACAAAAAACCAAACAGATATGGTTCCATCATGCCTAGAACTTAAGAGTACAATAATGGACAAAACAAGAAATTGGTCAAAATGGCAAATGTCCCACATTGAGATATGAATTCAAGACCGTTCAAAATGGCTGATGGAACAATGAGGGGGTTGTAAGAGTAAGGAAGGAGAGGCGTTACATTCATGAAGATTTTCCAGGAAAACAACAGGTGTGTGTGTGTGTGTGTGTGTGTGTGTGTGTGTGTGTGTGTGTGTAGGAGGGAGTAGCTGAATGAATATGTAAATACATACATACAAATGGCAAGTCCAAATTCTATAGAGTTGATCAACAAGCTAGATATCCAAGGAAGAGCTAATGCTACCACTTAAATCCAAAAGCTACATTCTGTCTTTTGGGGGGACCATCAGTCTTTTCTGGAAGAATCACATTTTCTGGTCTCACCACTTTAGAGAAGGCAATCTGCTTTTGTCCAGTCTAGTACTTGAAGTTAATTTTATTTATAAAAACACCCCCAGAGCAACAGGTCGACTTAAAGCTGACCAACTATCAAGGTACTATGTGCAGGACAGGTTTGGCATGTAAAGCTAACAACCAATAGGTTGTAAGCTACTTATGAAGAATCTTGTTGAACTTACAGACCAGTTTAAGATTCACCCAAAAACCAATGTAAGCAGCCATCTGGATGAGAATCCAGGTGATTTCCCATGAGTGATAAGGGCTGTTCTTTTGGAAGATGACCGTGGCTACATGATATAAAGAGAATGCCAGGGAACAGAAGATGCGTGAGGAAACCACTCCACTCCACTTGGTGAAAGGCAACTGGTTCCAGGCTACAAGGTAGTAGCAGTGAGAAAGAGCAAAATAGTCAGACCCAAGAGTGCAGTTTGGTATTATGATGTGTAAGACAAAACAGGGTGAACAAGATTCTACAATTGACGTGCAGGGTCTTCACAAGCAAAAGATGTGAAGGCCCTTACCCAAGAAGTATTTTCTTCTTTTTTTTTTCCTTTTAGTTTACTCTTGATTAAAAGTGATGTACAGAGGGATTATCATGACTTGAGTCAGGTTGTGAGTGCGTTTCCTTCCGCACAGTGGCTTCTGTTCCCTTACTCTTTCTATAGTCTGTGGCTCTACAGTTCATCACACGCTATTCCCTCTGACCGGACTGACTTCTCCCTTCTTTGATAGACATATTCCATTCATCCTTTAAGATACAGCTCAGATTTCTCCCAACTTCTCCTAACTTCTCTAAGAGGGCTACCTTTTGTATCTCTCACTGTGTTGTAATTATTGGTTTTATTGCCTGTGATTTCCCTTAGATTATAAGTTTCCTGACAGCAGAAGTATATATTACTTGGCTCCATAGCCACAGTCCTTCCCCTCCGACATACAATATATGCAAAGTAAATGCTTAAATGATGGGCCAACTAACGGAAACACCAGCTAAGGGATCACATTTCTTTGAGTCTATGTTTATGCATCTATAAAAATCAGAGTGGTGGAGTGAATAATCTTTTAAATTTCCCTCTTCATCAAATTTGCCACTCTCTGTACTCCCAAATAAACAAAAAAAATCCTACAAATATTTATTGAGCAAATACTGAGTTCTCAGCATCTAGTTGTAGATGTCACAATGGTGACTCTGCCAGTGTCTTCTAATTCTTTTATAAGATGGTGAGAGCGATAGACCGCAGAGCATGTGCTGTGTGTGTGTGCGTGCGAGTGTGTGTGTGTGTGTGTGTGTGTGTGTGTACTAGGGCTTGAAATCAGGGCCTGTGTGCTGCCCCTTAGCTTTTTCACTCAAGGCGATTGCTCTACCAATTGAGCCACACATTCACTTCCAGAGGTTTTGTTTTGTTTTGTTTTTTTGTAGTAGTAGTTAATTATAGACCAGAGTCTCAGGGGCTTTCCTGCCCTGGTTGAGTGTGAGCCATGATCCTCAGCTCTCAACCTTCTGAGTAGCTAGGGTTATAGATGAGGCACAGGCATCTCACTTAGACCACAGAGAGCCCCTGAAGAGGAGTAACAGAACAAAACGGAAGTTGGTTACATGTTTTTTAAAGGATATGGATGGGCCCTATTTTTCATGCCTGTAATCTAGCTACGTAGGAGGCTGAGATCTGAGGATCAGGAACGTCTTTGAGAGTCTTATGTCCAAGAAACCACCAAAAAGCCAGAAATGGAGCTGTGGTTCAAATGGTAGGACACTAGCCTAGAGCTAAAAAGACTTAGGAATAGTGCCCAGGCCCCAGAGAACTAGCACAGAAATGAAGAATAAACAAAAACAAAAAAGTTGTGAATGATACTATGGCTCATCTAAGAGGCAGAGTTAAAACAGTTGCAAAATTCAGGATTTCCTTGCATTATTTTTGTTAGTGCTGTATTAATCCCAAACACAGAAGAAAGTCCATTAACTTTCTGAAGATGTTTTTTTTTTTTTTTACCATATATCATGATAGCTCCACAAAAACAAAAAGCTCAGAATATAGACCAAATAGATTTTAGACCTGTGATAGACTAGGGTGCTTTCTGCAATCCTTTCTCCTAGCTTTCTTTCCCAAGTGAACAAGCTTTGAATGCAGCAAGCAATGTAGGAAGTACAGTAAAAGAGGCACTGACAGCGTTTCTGTACACAATTCTAGGTTGTAGGGGCCTGGCCTTCTTCTAAGATGCAATGTAACTTGATAGAGGGGATACACGATCAGGTACAAAATATTTAGGGTTTTACTTCTAAGTCTTCTATGATGAATGACGAGGTGAGATTTGGGTGTCTTTTTATTTTATTTATTAATTTTTGTTGTTGTTGTTGGTCATGGAGCTTGAACTCTGGGCCTGGACTCTGTCCCTCAGCTCTTCAGCTCAAGGTGAGCTCTCTACCACTTGAGCCACAGTGCCACTTCCGGTTTTCTGGTGTTTTATTCAAGGTAAGAGTTTCACAGACTTTCCTGTCCAGGCTGGCTTTGAACCTTGATCCTCAGATCTCAGCCTCCTGAGTAGCTAGGATGACAGGTATGATCCACCAGTGCCCAGTTTATTTTATTTTTGATGCCAGTAGTGGGAATTGAACGCAAGGCCTCTGCAGTGTCCTGAGCTTTTCCACTCAAGGCTAGTTCCCTACTACTTCAAACACAGCTCCACTTCCAGATTTTTGAGGCAGTTATTTGGAAATAAGGGTCTCATAGGCATTCCTGCCTGGACTGGCTTCGAACCCTGATCCTCAGATCTCAGCCTTCTAAGTAGCTAGGATTGTGGGTTTGAGCCCCAGGCACTTAGCTAGAATTTCTTAATTGGGCAATAATTTCAAATACCTTCCCAGGGACTTAGAGAGCTGCCAACTCTTGTGCCCAAAAGTGCTGATATTCAGACAAGCACAATTGAGTGTTTTTCTATGGTGGTGGAACTATTCACTGCTGAATCCGTGAAACAAATTAAACTGTCCTCCTCGGCTGATGAGACGGGAAGGATCTGAAGGCAGAAGATGAGCGTTGAGCCCTGGCGGCGGCAGCGACCCTGGGACAGACTAGTGGCAGCAGAGAGCAGGAGGCATCCATCCATTCCTGTGAGCAGTTCTTCATTTTCCCTACTAGCTTGGCTAAGCTGCCATTCAGCAATGGCAGAAAGAGATAGATCATCTGAAGGGAACCGAGCCAAATATTTGATCTGGATGATTATGCTGCAGGTGTCTCATCAGAGCCGCCGTGGCTAGATTACTCATTAATTTTCCTCAACCTGGTATTTCTTGCTGGGAACACGGAACGTGGCCGGAGTCAGGAGGGATGACTCTAATACATGAGGCCCTGGATGGCGGCTGCTACAGGCTGGCTAGAGAAGCTGAAACTACTGAGACCATTCCATGAAAGGGCAGGGAGGAAAAAAGAAGCGTAAAACAGACTGGGAGAAGCCATTCTCCTTGGCCTCCCTGCTTGGCTCAAAGGGAAACAGCTGCATCCGAAGGACTAACTTGTGATCTTAAATTCTTCCTGGCAAGGCTGGTGTACCACTCGGCATTCTTTCTTGTTCACACACCTTTTAGGGTCTGGCAGCCTGGTAATGAATGCAATTGTCCAAGCTACACAGATCTCCGCTCCAGCAACACTGTAGCTTGAAGTCTGTTGTTATTTTACAGCACAAAAAGGACCATCATGTTCACTGTTTAGTGTCAGCCTTACAACAAAATGACAGCCATTTAGCTATCTTGATTTTGAAAAAGGGCATTTACAAAGGCTGAAGAAGGGTAAGCGATATAAGTGAGTCACCAGGGTAGAAAATAGGAGGACCACAGGGGAATCCTTCTGTCCGGGATCCTTCCTACACTGCTATCTTACTCCAGTCAAGTTGTAAGAGAGCATGCCTTGCTCACTTGCTTAGCATGTGGTGGAGCAGATTACAGAGAGGAAGTTCATTCTCACAACAGCTCATTTGTCTTCTCTCTCCTGAGTCTATAGATTTCGAGAGTCCTTCCAGAGATCTCTCTTTACAAACTAGCTACGGATAGGCACAAAACTGTGCGTTGCAGTGCCAACCACTAGTTTCCTGAGGAGAAAAACCTGGGATCATTCCTACGCTGTGTTTCCCTTGCTTCCTCTTTGGGTCTTACAAGAAAAGCCAGTTTCACGAGTGTGCCACTCGTGTGTCCACAGAGGAATAAAAGCTCCGTGATGTGGGAGTTAGGGCCCTGGAGTTGCTGCCGGAACACTGTGAAGGATTGGGTTTAATTCTGTGAGACGGAACCCTGCACACTGTTCATACACGAGGCCCCACAGCCGTCCTTCTGGTCTCTCTGAGGTGCATTCTCAGCTTGTCTGTCCCCAGGCAGAGGCTGCCGTCACCCCGGGAGGCATTGTGAGTGTGAGTGAATGCGGTTACCTGAGTGGGGTGGCCTGGTCCTGGGGGCTTCTTTCTGAGCCTCCCGCCTGCCTGAGGGAGTGTGGCATTAAATACCTGATAGGATATGCCATGTTGAGTTGCATGGGAGGAGAGACCACAGTTAAAAGGAAAAGAGAAGGAAAAACAGACTCTGCTGTGTCCTGAGCATGTATCTGAAGGGATGCAAATCCACCCTTGCCGTTATGCTTCCTGTAGCTGCTCACCACAGTCACATCAGCAGACAGGGGAAAAAAACCAACAATAAATAAGGAAAATATAATGTGTGTGTGTAGATGTGTACATATATATGTATATATGTACATGTGTGAGTGCACCATGAATATTACTCAGCCAGACAGACTGGTCAAATTCTATCATTTTCAGGAATGTGGATAAAGCTCGAGGCCATCATGTTAAGTGAGAAAAAAAAAGATGCAAATACATTCCAAACTTTGTTAACTATTTCTTTGTCTTCTTTCTTCCTTCAAAGGCTGGAAATCCTTCTTCTCTAACGAGAACGGTTAATATTCCAACAGTTTTACTTTGCACACAATGGGTCAGGAAAGTTTTGAAGATTAAAAAAAAAAAGAAGAAAGTTCAGCGAACAGTAGACTTGCATGTTAGAGATGTAAGGAGACTGGTAGAAGATGGCTTGAAGAAGAGGCATGGGCTCCGATGTTGTTTACTGTAATTTGGATTTAGACCAGAGGTCCTCAAGCTGTAGTAAGTGCAGAAATTCTCCCGTAATCTTATTAAAATGCAGGTAGATTCTGAATGGGTCTCGGCACACACTCAGGTTATAACTAACAAGCCCCCAGGCAAGGTCAATAATGTTGGGCCTCTTTCCACATCTCAGTGGGTGCCTACCAAAGTGGATACATAGGACAGTGGCCTACGTATTCAAAATGTGCTTCTTGACGTAACCTTGGGAAAGAGAGGCTCTTAGTGAGACCGCCCCTGTCTTCCAAAACCCTTCAGGGAATATTGAAACACATTGAAATCAGAGTACTGTCAAGTTAGGTCAATGCCATGTTCAAGATGATCTTCTAAGAAGATGTCTCAGGTCCAGAGGTCCTTCAGTGAGAAACCTGAAACACTGAACAGGTCCCTTTCTTCAATATTTTAGATCCAAGAATACCTTGAGATTTCAAAATGATCCAGTTGTTAATGAGCAACAAATTTTCTCCACGGCATCCGGGATCATCTTTATGATTACAAATTACAGAAATTACCCCGTGTTTGATGACATCCTTAAACATGAGTAATCATGCTGAACATTTACTGAATCTGAGTAGAAGGTTAGCTATATTCAAAAGTCAAAGTTGATTCCCCAAACTGTACTTTTAATTGTTTAGAAGCTATTTGTGTTTGAAAAGTTACAGAGTGCTTAAATATTTCTGAGACAGACAAGGAATACTCTATCAGAGCTGATCCTTGGGTACAGGGAACATTTCTGTTTATGATTTATCTTGAAATCCTATTATTGACTCTGATCATTAAAAAAAGCCTCAAGGTTTTCTCCCTTTCATTTTAAGTTTTATTGTACAAGGCCTGAAAGTAGCAGGAGGGATAAATAAATGGACCAGTGAGTCAATTAATTCATAGAAAGATAATAAACAGAAATGAATAAACAAAGAGGAAAAAGGAACAAATGAGTAAGACTAAATTAGTTAAAGCATATAAAAGAGTGAAGTTTGTTATATAAGAGCCTAGAGCACATTAGAATCAACTGGGAAGCATTTAAAAATTGCATGCCAATGCCTTGCTCTGGATTAATTAAATCAGAATGTGTGGTGTAGGATTCGAGCATCAGTATTTTTTGGCTTCCTGGGTGTTTGGGGGGTAGTAACCAAGTTTAATATCCACTGTGGTAAAGGATCTTAAACTTTCTCTAATAGTATTTTATTGTTGTCATTAAAATTGTCAGTGACACTATTTTTCTGTCAAATCTTTGTGAGTTTTTCTATTGCCTTTTCTCACACATCTGGAAGCCACTCTAGTCTATGGAAGACAAGAATCTTCCAACATTACTACTACTACCAGAACCTAGGGCTGTTAAAGCTACAAAATGAGAGCTAGGCCCACAGCTACTCAACTAGTACATCCTTTCATGTGAATTCCTGTGGGCAATGTAGAAAGTGACATCTCTATAAAAGGAACCCTGAACCCCATATTATTAAGATGTAAGTGGCCACAAAGCCAGCCTGCCGCAGCATTCGCCTGTATTCTCACACTGAAAAGACCTTTCCACACCGTGAGTGTGAGGTACTATTTGCAGAGGCAGCAGGTGTAGATGAGACACACCTGTCTCAATTGCTTTATGAAACATTGTGATGTTGTTGTTTTTCCTGAATCTAGAAACAACACCACGACAGCTCTGGATATTACAGACAGGCCAGATGGAATCCTGTCGACTATGTGATTGAGTGTATTTTTCCTTTGAAAATAGAAACTAGAGGGTACATCATCTGTAGGGTAATCTGGGAGGACATTTTTCTTCATTCTAGCTAGTGGACCATGCAGAACACCTGTTTCATATTTTGGAATCATTCGCAACTGCTGTCTAAGAAATAAGTACTGAAACAATGTCATCAAGCTATTTTTTTCATAATTCATACATTTGGGCATGGAGGACAATAACAAAACTTGCAGCTCAAGTCACCAAGTCTACCAATCTAGCACTCAGAGCTTTGGAGAATGAATATTTTGTGTTCTTCCTAAGAGGCTGAACTTTCCATCTGTCCCAGGTTTTCTAGAACTGAGAGGCTTCCTGGGATAATAAAATTTTAGTACTAAAAAAAATACTCAGAGATGACTGAGTTTTTCTATTGCCTTTTCCCACACATCTGGCAGCCACGCTTGTCTATATAAGACAAGAATGTTTCAACATTACTACTACTCCGGCTATGATTTGCGTAGGGTCTGACTATGCTCCCCTAGAGTCTATGTGCTAGAAGCTTGGTCCCTGTGTAAGAAAGGGAAGCATTGTTTTCAAAGATGAGGTCAGCACACTTCAATGAGATTGGATCCCCCTCCACCCCAGAAAACATTAACGTTGTCATCACCGAGTGAGCTCGTTTCTGAGAGTGGATTGTTAGGAAAGGTTGAGTCTGACCCCCAATTCCTCTGGCTTCCTAGCTCACTTTCCGTCTTCTCTACACCCCCACCACAAGGACTGGAAGCACAGTGTGACACAACACAGGGAAACTTCATCAGAAGCCAAACCAGCGGGGGACACTTGACCTCCAAAGTGGTGTGCTAAATAAACACCTCCTTATAAAATATCCAACACCAGTGATTTTTTTATAGCAAGAGAATGTGGACTAATACACTCACCTTATTACAGAGACACATGGGAGACAGGGTTGGGGTGACACATCAGTCACTTCTCTAATTGGAGGAGATCCTCATCCAAACACTCAGTGCTTATCCTCCTGAACAGAACTTGGCTGTATAGGGCGCAATGGCTCAACTTGTGGAGTGCTGTTCTGTAACTAAAGCTCAGCTTCAAAAGAAGTTTGATTCCGTCGCTGGACAGCGTCTCCAGGAAGGATGATCATGTCCATGAAGAGAGCCCAGGGCATGCTTAGCGCAGAAGCTACTCTGAAAGAGACGTAAGTGATCTTGCTTATTTTTCCCACTCGCTCTAAAGTTTGAATGAGGAGACTAAGGGGAAAAACCATTAGTCGCAGTATCCAAAATAGACATAGACAGTATTGCAATGTGGAGCTGGATTTGAAAAAAATCAAATTAGCAAATCCCAACAGCATTTGGATCTGGTGGTTTGGCTTGTCTTTATCAGACCGTCGAGGTGAACTCAGGATGGATGTTCTCTAACAGTGCGTTGAAAAGCTTCCAAGTGTGGTTTCTCACACCTGAATTCCCACACTTGGGGTGGGAGGACTGTGGAGATACAGGCTATGAGGCTAGCAGATAGGAGTGAGGGTCCAAGAGCCTGAATTTCCAGAAAGTTCTAGAGTGATCTACAGGGCTCGGAGGCCAGTCTGAATAACAAGGCACATTGTTTCCTGCAAGTACTGACCTCAAAGGAGGACCAGATGAAAGATGGAACATCCTCCATTTCCCATTCTTTTTCTATTAGGAGTGGCTGCCTTTATTTATATGGAAGTACTAGATCAACTGCGTTTAAGAATTCATATTCAACTGCCATAAAAAGGCATGCACCATACGATCACAAATAATTCTGCAGAAGCATGGTTCTTAGATCCTCCGATTCCTCCTGCCGTGCTGCTGTGATTCCTTCTGGTTGGGCTCTTTCTTCGGGCCTGCAGCTCTCAGTGTCTCACCACCTGCTTTCCGTGGTAACAAGGCCGAACTTGTAGTTTAATTAAAAAAAAACAAGAGAAACCTACGCCTCACTGGAACACACAAAACAGCCCATGGAAGTCCCCGCAGAGAGCAGCCTTGCAGACCCCAAGTAAGTGATGGCTTTCATTTGTAGAGCTTTGCACTGACCCAAGTAAACAGCAACAAAAGCAGATGTTCAATAGGCCGCCACCCAGGGCCACCTAGCGGAGGGAGGAACTGGCAGGACTCCAGCTGTGGGTGGATAGGTCCAATTTAATTAGGGAATGTTTCCAAAACTGAGAAAAAAAAATAAACTTCCCAGAGCAGGAGACCTGTGCATAACCTTTCGTTCAAGTTTATACAGTCAAAAATGCAGATAAAATTGTGGGCAAAAGCTGGGTAGCACTGGAATCCTATGGCGCCTGAAATCCCAGCTACTCAGAAGGCTGAGATCTGAGGGTTACTCAGGCCCTGATTCAAGTCCCAGGATTAGTGCACACACACACACACACACACACACACACACACACACAAAGAAAGCAAGAAAGAAAGAAGCAAAACAATATAAGCAAATAGCTACTGTAAAGTCAAAGACACCTAAACATCTCTCTCAGGAGCAAAATTCTCCATTATTTTCATTCATTTAATGATTCATAGTGAAACTCACTATCTTTTCATTGTGTTGTTCCCATGCTATGTTGCTTTCTTTAAAGGATAGTGCAACAGAGACCCCAAGACCACTAGTTTAAGACTCCAGAATGGGTGTTTTTTGCTTTTTTTTGCCAACTTATAGTTAAAAGTCCTCTGCAATCTTTGTCTTTCAGATGCAGCATTGAGGCAGCTCAGATGTGGACACAAAGGGGTTAATGAAGAAAGATGTAGCTAGGATAGCCGGAACTGGGAGAAATATGAAAATAAATTTTACATGGGATTTGGAAACGAACCCCCCTGACATCATTCTAGATCAGTGTGTCTGCTTGGAGAGTCAAATGAACTCAGCCACACAAAATGTGAAGGGGTTGAAGCTTCAAATGAAGGCTGGATCCAAGGAAATGCAGCTTCTCTGAGCCTTATGAAAACCAGGGACAGGTGCTGTGGTCTACCTTATTATTTAAATTAGTTCCCCTGGCTGGTAGGGTGCACTTGGGTCATTGCTTAAAGCAGAGATAACTTTGTTGGAAGGGCACTAATGAGAACCTTTGTCTCTGTCTCTACGATACATTTATGAAGATAACTGAATTGTAAATAACATAAAGCTTGTTAGTCAAAAAACATATGTTAAGAAATAATCATAAACCAATGTTGAGGTATACGTATATACTCCTGGTACTCAGAGGCTGAGGCAAAGATAGTATGAGGCCATTCTAGACTCTGTCTAGGAAGGAAGGAAAGAAAAAAGAAAGAATGAAGGAAGATAGAAAGAGAGGGAGGGAGAAAGAGGAGGGAGGAAAGGAAGAAAGGTAGAAAGGAAGGAAGGAGAGAAGGAAAAAGAGGGAGGGAGTCAAGGAGAGAAAAGAAGAAAGAACAAAGGAAGGGAAGAAAGAAAGAAAGACGGAAGGAAGGGAAGAAAGAAAAGAAGGAAGGAAAGAAAGAAAGGAAGGAAAGAAAGAAAGAAAAGAAAGAAAAAAGAAAGAAAGGAAAGGAAAGGAAGAAAGAAAAGAAGGAAGGAAGAAAGAAAGAAAAAGAGAAAGAGAAAAAAAGGAAAGAAGGAAGGAAAAGAGAAAGAAAGAAAAGAAGGAATCAAAGAAAGGGAGAGGAAGAGAAAGGGAGAGAGAGAGAGAAGAGAGGAAGAAAGAGATAAAGAAATAAAAACAGAGTTCTGGGAAAGTGGCTCAGTGGTAGAGCACTTGCCTTGCATGCCTGAGGCCCTGGGTTCGATTCCTCAGCACCACATAAGCAAAAAGCAAAAAGCTGGAAGTGGTGCTGTGGCTCAAGTGGTAGAGCACTAGCCTTGAGCTGAAGAGCTGAGGGACAGCGCCCAGGCCCAGAGTTCAGGCCCCACGACTGGACCAAAAAATAAAATAAAACAAAAATAAAAACAGAAAGAAAAGATCAGCGACAGAAGGTCTGAGAGGTGTGAGGGCAACATGGGAACATGGCAGCGGTGTACCAATGTAGCCTTTGTTAGACCATTGTTAGACTGAAGCTTCAAGTTCACATTTCTTTGGATTGTCTGGCCCCTAATCAGGATAGTTTGCAATCCCTGAGTTACAATCTTTCCTTAGAAACTGACCCTAGTAGTATCAAGAAGAGAGACCAAGAGAAAGAGTGGGGGAGGGAGAGAGAGAGAAAGAGACACAGAGAGACACAGAGAGAAAAACAGAGAGAGAGACAGAGAGAAGGAGAGAAAGAAATTGATTATTCTCCCCAATATGCACCTTGTGTTTTCTAGGTGATAAAGATGATAGAGTTCGGAGCATATGAGTGGTCCCATAAACAAGAAGAAAGCTCTACATCCAGGTTATAAAAGTATCCTGATGAGTAAAGCACAAGCTCATTAATGCTGTGTTGCTTCATTACCAGAGAATACCCAAAGAATCCTAATACTTGGTCCACCCTGGTGCCTTTAGCTCTCTTGGGAGATGGTCTACTGGTTCTCCCACTGGGGAAGAAGATACGGTGTGAGAGGATGAACGGAGGGTACAGAGCAGGTTACCAGGGCAACAAAGCTCAGTGGTGCTGGGGTGTAGCATGGAACATGTCCTCAACCAGGTCTTTCCCAGGTGGCAAGCAAAATGAAGGCATGGAGCTACCATTGTCACACTGTTCCCTGCTGAAGCGGATTCTCCATCCTGGGTGAGTTTGGGGCACATTCTTTGGATCAGAGAAGCCTGCAAAAGAGATAAAAATGTAGTTCTCTATCTAAGAAGCTGCACAGGTGATATCTGCTCAAGTATGTACAGCCTCCACCACAGAGGAGGAGCCCTGAATGAAAGACTGCTGCATGGGTACAAGGATAATAATCGGTAATTCTTCTGAGGTAAAATTGGCCATTGAGGTAACTGATCATTGAACGTACATCTACGTTCAGGGAACCATGTTAGCACTTGCAATTGGGTCCCTATAATAAATCTATAACAGTATAGTACCATAGTATTACACGGATAACATAATAGTATTACATCCATTCCATAGATCAGAAAACTGAAGCACAGAAGCATTAAACAACCTGAGTGAGATTGTCCTCCTAAGCAATTATTGGAACCAAGGTCAAATCCAGCCGGTTGTCTCCAGTATTTCCTTTGGCATCTCCATTTTGTGCCCCTTCTCTCCGATGCATCAACAGTTACAAAAAACGAGGTAAGGCAGCACAAAAGGACATCCTCACATCCAAATGTACCATCAGGAGCTGCTTCCTGCGAGAGAGCATTGTGTTTTGTGGAGGGTAAGACTTAACCCAAAGAAGGTGTGTCTGCTAATAGAATCACCAGAACTGAGTGTAGGAAAGACAGGAGGTAGCTCAGAAACTAGTATGTAGGGGTGACTCTGAGGGCAATATCAGCCAGTCACCTCCACAATCCAAAGCTTCTCCTCCCCACACTTGACTGCAGCTCAACAGTATTGACCTTCAATAATCAGAAGATGAGCACATGCTCATGAGAAGAATGTCAATCCTAGAACTATTTATGAGCCCCAAACATCCCAAGAGCAGGACGGTGCTTTCTTTAGCTACAACGTACCAGATGACAGAGCAAAGTGCAGCATTGGGAGAAGACCCCAGACGTGCCCCGATGGATAAACATACGTCAGAATCATGTTTGGAAATTTCTTTGTTTACAAAGCCACACAAACACTATAAAGAGTCACATAATTCTTTTCATTTGTAGTGGGTAGAGTTGCTGTTGTTTAGTGCTAATATTTAGCTTTGTTCTTTAAACATCATAAATTAAAATCTTATCACAGAAAAATTTTATGTATGTATGGATATGAAGAAAATATACATGAAATGTGACTAAGAAAAAATAGTTTCTTATAATTGATGTCATGATATCATTATTTGTGTGTGTGTGTGTGTGTGTGTGTGTGTGTGTGTGTGTGTGTGTGCAAGCCTTGGGCTAAACTCAGTCAGGTCTTCGGCAGGATTCCTGACCTTTCTGGCTCAAGGCTAGTGGTTTGATGCTTAAGCCACAGCTCCACTTCTGTCCTTTTGGTGGTTAATTGGGGATACAAATCTCATAGTTAGTCTTGCTTGTGGCGACTTTGAACCGTGATCCTCAGATCTTAGCCTCCTGAGTAGCTAGGATTACAAGCATGAGCTACTGGCAACCAGCTATAACACCAATTTTGAAATTATGTATATACAGACAAAAAATGTCAGGTATATAGCAAATGCCCATAGATATTGTCTGCTAAGATTCAAAGTGACTTTTCATTCTATTTGAGCTTTTGTGTTTCCAAATGTTCTACTATAAACATGCAGCGTGCACACACATGTGTGTCTCCCTTGCAAAATAATTAAGTTTCTGATAACATATGCTAGAACATGAGACACTGGAGAACCTCATGGAGAGAGCAGAGAACAGACAAGTTTGGTAATGAGAGACCTTGAGTCCATGGCCAGTTCTGCTACTGGTTAGTTTTGTACTTGCCCTCTTGTTTCCTTTTCCTTTTTGAATTATAAAATGAGAATGGCAGGTTTTCCTACATTAACCACATCCGTTATTATACACTACATGGAACTTAGGCATGAGTATATGCCAGGTGTAGCATTATTATTAAGGCTACAAGATCTGGGAACCAAAAGCAATGGAAGACACCCATGCTAGGGGGAAGATGTCAGCAGGCTTAGAGCAAGGGAGCATGTGGAATAGCCAGTCATGTGGAGGCAAAACACAGACAGACCCACCCCAGTGATGTCCAGTACTAATCAGCTAAACTAACAAGCCTGCCTTTCAACAGCCCTGAACTGCTGGCCAGCTTGGGCTGGTGGTCATGACTCATAGAAGATGTCCCTACAGAGAAAATCTTCCTGGTGTATTCATTTCTGAAGAATTATGAAATAATGGCTTAGAATCTGTTCTGGTAATTACGTGGGAAGCTAACTGCTATTTTTCTGATGAAGCTGACTCGCTGGGGCCTCAAATGGAAAAAAAACAACAACAACAAGAATCCACCAAAGGATGCACACTGCTGTGGGGCAGGATGGAGGGGAGGCTCCTTTGTCTTGTTTGCTGCCTTTTATTTCTCTGCTGGTATGACTTCTGCCACTGCTGCTGCTGCTATTTGGTTTTTCTTTCTTTTTTTGTAATTGTTCTTCGAAGGCCTCAGGCCAGGAAGCTGTTCTAATTGCACAAATCGCCAGGCAGCTGATCACAGGAACCTTCCCAAGGAATCTGTGCCACCATTTGACTGAACTTTCCAACTAGCCAAGGGCGCTTCCCCGGCTCCCCTGAGGCCGGCTTCTGACAGTGGACATAAAGCAGCTGCCAAATGAGATGCTGGAGGAGTTGTGCATCCAGCAGCAGCAGCGACTGAATTCTCAGCAGTCAGAAAGCAGGCTGCCCTCGGCCGCAGAGTGATGGACAGAGCAGTGTTCATACCGTCTCCCCTACTGGGCTCTGCTGGTCTTGTTACCATGGAGGTCCCACACACACGCAGCCCAACCCAAGTGAAAATGGATGTCTCGCAGAACCCGTGAATCCTGGGTTCAAATCTACACTAGAGTTGCCTGAACCAGGCAAGCCACGTGGAACTGGTTAAATAGAAACTCTCCTGTTGTCTTAGCATTTCAGCAAAAAGCCCACAGGAAGGACCAGCCCCTTTCACTGCCCTTCCACGCAGAACGAGGAGGAGGCTTAAACGTCTCCGTGACTCGAAGATCATCACCACAGATAGGAGCCCAGGGAGGCACCGAGCAGGCTAATCGCAGAGGATAGACACGGGGCATCTTTGAAGAACACTGCTGTCTTAGAAGTACCCCAGGAGGGGCAGGCAGCCTGCGTTCCACTCTTCCAATCATTTGACAAATTGAGGCTGAGTTCCTATCATGTTCTGAGCATATTTCAAAGCACTGGGGACACAGCAGTGAAGATAAATTGTTTATTTTCCTGAGTTAGAAGGATGCACTTAGGGAACATCTGAGTTGTCAGTGAGAAAGAAAACAGATTTTATTGGTAAGCCCGACCACACAGAAATCAGAATAAGGGAGCAGACAACACTTCCAGACGTTAGCATAAAAATAATGTGTGTGTTTTCCCCTGAGCTAAGTGAAGACAGAAGGTAGAGTATGAGTTGGCCTAGGCCATGCTCAAAAATTCCCATAGACCAAAGAGGGATATTTACCTTGGATTCTGGGAATTTCTCTGGTTTTTCTCCAACTGTTTTCTTCTCTCAAAAAAACACAACAGTTTATGAAACCAACAGAATGTGCTTGCCTTAGGATTATGCTCACAAGCCAGGCACTGATAGCTCACGCTTCTTGCTATTCAGTAGGCTGAGATCTGAGTATTTCAGTTCGAAGCCAGCCCAGGAAGGAAAGTCCTCATGACTCTTATCTCCAATTAACCACCAAAAACAGCAGGGCATAGAGCTGTGGCTCAAGTGGTAGAATGCTAGCCTTGAGCACAAAAGCTCAGGGACAGCACCCAGGTCCTGGGTTCAAGACCCAAGACCAGCACAAAAGAAAGAAAGAAAAAGAGAGGGAGGGATCAAAGAAGGAAGGGCTTTTTCTAGGCCATAGCTTATATAACTGAGGACCCAGAATTCCATTGTCCAGCAGCCTCAAGGGAAGCCACTTTCCAAACATTGAACTCTCACTGGTAGATTAGGGATGAACAGGGGCCATCTTTTGGCTGGCAGAGGTGAGGGCAAAGGTTTTCAGGTGCACAAGATCCTTAAAATAGCCAAGGAGGAGAGAGAAGAAGAGTGACTAGGGGTGGAGGCTTAGAGCCAGGCTTTAGCACCGCATGCCGAGGAGATCAAAACTCCACACACGATCCAGGAAATGGTGAAAGTATGTTTTTTTGAATGATCATAGAGCATTTTATTAAATCATTTTTTATATCTGATTACACTTTTAAATAGACTTAAAATATTTAAAGTTCTAGGGTTCTCCCTTGCAAGAGCCTCACAAATGGCAGGCGTTTGGGCTCTACCCAATGGCAGCCTGCCAAAGAGAGGGAGCATCGCAGGTGGGCCGTCTACATCTGCCCAATTCCCACAGTCACGGGAAGGGATGGAGAAGGCTGGGGGAGGCAGAGTGGAGGAAATAAATGGGTTATGGAGTGTCAGGGAGGAGGCCATAATGCTCGCCCCAAAGCCTTCCACATAGAATTGGCATTGGACACAGGCCTTCCTAAAATGCGCTCACCGTGGGAGAGGGAAACACGAACAGCAGCCCTGCAAAATGCATTCACCTTCCACCTCTCGTTCCTTCTCCCCACTTCAACTCCAGAGACAGAGGATGTACAGTGGTAAAAGAACAAACCGCTCTTTACTGCCCTTTGTAGAGCCTAGGTTCAACCTGGTTCGGAGTCCAAACAAGGAGATGCTTTTATTTGGATGAGAGGCGGAAGTTTGGTTTAACCTAACTGAAGTTTTTTAAACTTGGAAATGAGATTTTTTTTAATATCTGAAAAGGACTAGGAAAATTATTGAATTGGCCAAGATGCTTTCCAGGGGTCAGAAACCAAGATTTGAAAAACAGCCATGAGGAGAGAGGGAAAGAGTACTATTTATTGATTTGTTTAAACTCTCTAAGTTTAAACTATTCAGTGGACATTAAAATGTGAAGTGAAGAGGAAATACTCCAGCTTGGGAAGACATTGAAAAGATCAGCATTAACACAAGTAAATTTCCCATTGTATGCCAGGGCCAGCTAAAATTTGGCTATTGTAATAGCTGTTGTTGTAAAATGTAAAAGAAAATGAAGCAATATATACCAGCTCAGGGATAGTGTAAAGAATAGAGGTAATACAAGTAACCCTTCTGGTATGTTCCACATATGTAGTGAACCAGCTATTTTAATTGCTATTATTATTAATAATGGCAAGAAAATGGGAATTGTGTGGTATCAGCCATTATTTCCTGGATCACACTACAACTTGGAAGAAGTAGAAGTTTCTAGAATTTCTTTATTGACCAGATTCTGGGGCATAATCCTGGAAGCCAGTTCTAGAGTCTTGACTGCTCCTTGATGTGGACTTTCTCTAGTGAATCAAAGCAAAAACAACAGGCAATATTCATGAAATGTCAGGCATAATTTGAACGACTTTACATATGTTTGTGCCACTTATCGGAGCTACGTCTAAGGACCAAACCTAGCCTGGGTCCTTCACCCAGCAAATTCTCTGAAAAATAAAAGAAAGCCAAAGGATGTGCTTGAAGCCTTAAAACTGAACTCTTAATTAATTAATTAATTGTGAACTTGAGGCCTGGGTGCTATCCTGGAGCTTTTTATATGACTTCCACTTGAACCATAGCTCTACTTCTGACTTTTTTGGTAGTTAATTGGAGATAAGAGTCTTGAGTCTCATAAACTTTCCTGCCCAGGCTCTCTTGGTATGGTGATCCTCAGATCTTAGGCTCCCAAGAAGCTAGAATTACATGCATGAGCCACTGGCACCTGGCAAAACTCAACTCTTGATACCTAGAAGTTACTGTTGGGTAGAGGCTGCCTGGAAGAGCTTTGGGTTTTCTGCAGCCAACCTAATAAAGGCTCTTCAGAGACACTTGTGATGACAGCAGGGAAACACGGGAGTGGATATACCACAGGCCACAGTGTCTTCAGGGGGATTTGTCGTGAGCTTAGAGTCAGAACCACTCGAAAACCGTAAGAACTGGAAAATCTTGCTGGGTTGGCTGTTCACTCTTCTGTCAAAGTCTGCCCCTTCGGCCAAACTGACTTCATCAGTAGATTGAAATGAAGCTTAGAGGAAGAACCCAAAGCCAGGAATCCTGGACAAAAGTACAGGCAAACGGAAGAGTGTAGCTGAGATTAAATAAGCCTGGGAAACACCCCTACTGAAGCTATTCCTAATCAAGCATGGAGGGAGAAGATTGAACTGGTTTGCCGGCATTGATAGTGAAGCGATTGCCTAGTTTACAGAGGAAGATCTGAATGAGTCATCACTCACCTGAGGGCTATAGACAGCTGTCTACAGGTGAAGAAGGAAACACAGCTGTGGACAGCTGTCTACAGGTGAGGCGTGAAACACAGCTGATCCACTGGGAGCATTGCTGGTCTGTGGAGTCTTACAAACACTGGAAAAAGAAAATAAATAACAATCTGGCCTGGTAAACCATTTTGGGTAAAGCATTTAACTATATGCACATAGGATACAAATAAGGAAAAGACACAACTTCACAGTCATCAAGAAAACGTAGAGTCCAATATGAGTGTTTTTACCAATGATGTGTTCTGTGTTGTTTTTGTTTTTTTCCAATGATGTTTTTGTGTCTGTGCTGATACTGGGCCTTGAATTCGGGCCCGTGTGATGGCACTTGGCTCTACCACTTCAACCGCACCTCTACTTCCAGCCATTTGCTGGTTAACTGGAGCTAAGTGTCATCTGGACATTTCTCTCCCAGCTGGCTTTGAACTGCAGTGCTCAGATGTCAGCCTCCTGAGTATCTAGATTATAGGTCTGAGAGACCAGTGCTGGGTCCAACCTTTCTTAAAGATATGCCCTACACCCCATGCTAAATGCTAAGAACTTGAAAATGGAAAGGCAGCTATAACTCTCAAGGAGCTCATACTCTGATGGGTGAGAAAGAGAAGTTAGTGAGCTATCATTTTACAAAGCCATAAGGAGCCCCGTGAGCAGGTTTTGTACAGGGTTGAAAATCAAGATAACTTGTGAAACTTACCAAGGTTTGGAAAGAAGGAAAACTAGATTTGCCAATGGATTAACATCCAACTGGAGACTTGAACAGCAAGTCAAGATGCAGTAGCAGAGATAGGGAGGAGGAATTCGAGAGAAGAGAGAGGAAGCCAGAAGAGTTCTCTGAACAGAGACGACCTTCTGTGCAAAGACCTTGAAGTAAAAGGGCAGCACCAGTCAAATTCAGCGAGGCGGGAGCCAAGATGGGGGCGAAGGAAATGCTGAGCAAGGAGGCAAGGAGGCACACAGGAGAATTCATCTAGGTCCAAAGCCTTGCCACATTTCCTGGTACCAGGTAGCCACCAGTGGGTGGCTATGGGAATGTCAGAAACACGTGGGCATTTGAGGAAGATCACTCTCATGGCCAGGTGGAGAAGAGCTGTGCCTTCACTAGCAGTGTGAGTAATGAAAATAAAGCAGACTCATCTGTGATTAGGGAGTTCATCTCAGTCTGGAACCCTTCTACTACAGCCCAGGAGCAAACTGAGAAGGATATTTGCCTGTGAATGGTGGTTCCTTGAGAACATACGCAGACGGGTCTGAGCGAAGGACAAGAGAAGAACAAAGCAGGCAATAGTACATTAATCATCCATCAGGGCTTCGGGCACCTGACATTGTAGAACATTCCTAGAGAACAGGGCTAGCTAGGCGTAAACTCCTCCTTGGCTTTTCCCACACCGTCCCATAGCTTCCACAGTAAGACACAAAAGCTGGAGGTAGGAAGGCCAGAAGGGACGTCCAGGGTGGGTCGACCGAAGAGAGGTTCCAGGGTGAACGGGAAGCTCTTCATCTGTTCAGCAATGAAGAGGAGGAAGAGACAAAGCAGAACTCTGGGCTCCCTCCCCGCACACATATGGCTTCTGGAGTTGGTGATTGAGAAAGCGATTCCAATACCTGAAGGTCATGCGCTTAGCCCACACTGGGGTGGCTGAGTCTCAGGGCACGGCGTCTTGTTGTCTGAATGTGTATGTCCCCTCAGAACTCATCCATTGGTAGCCTAACACCAGGTTCACAACTAGGACAGAGCTGGGAGCTGGGGCCTTTGGGAAATGGTTGGGTCAGGGGGGAAGAGCCTTCAGGACGGGATGAGTACTGAATCAGAGAGACCACGGGCTCTCCTTCCTGCCTGTGGGGATTCAGTGAGAAGGCCAGTGCCATCTATGGACGGGGGATGGGTGGGAGGGGGGAGGGGACGAAGGCTGATGCCATCTATGGACGGGGGAGGGGTGGGGGAGGACCTTCACCAGACACGGAAGATGCAGGCCCTCACCTTGGCCTTCGAAGGCCTCCATACTGTGAGGACAAATGCCTCTTGTTGACATGTCGCAGGGACTGTGGTCCTATGGGAAAGCATCCTGAATAGCCCAATCTACCTCTCTGTGCACGAGGTTTCCTCCACGTCTCTACAGAGATCTACAAATGTCCTGGATATCAGCAGCTACTGTGAGCCAGGCTCAAGGAAGAGGGCAGAGTCTCCTCTCTGAGCCTCTGCCCCTGGGACTGGCTGAGCTAAAAGCCTCACACATGCTTATGCATCCAACATGTCGTGATAATTACCATGATGATAATTTATTAGGCACCGACAAGGTTCACACAGAAAATGTTGTGTAAAATAATTAACATTGTAAAAATGCAATTACTAGAATTTATTTCTTGAAACAGATCCAAAGGTAGCAGAAATGATCACCAATAACAGGGGAAACATGCCCTAGCCAACCAGCAAAAGGTCACGTGGCAAGAGGGGGTGGATTTCTCTCTTGTTCTTCACAAAGGTTAAGTCATAGGCACAAAACAGGATGGCTCGAAGCCAGGGAGCATGGTTTTCCTCATTTAAAAATAGCTGACAATTCAAGATGATTTGTGGGAGCGTGTATGCATGTATGTATGTACAAGTACACCTATACGTGTATTGATAATCATCTATATGCATATAGATGTATATACACCGATATATCCAAATGTATAGATGATACAGGCCATGTTAGGCATGCTGGGGTCATGAGACCAGGGTTTTGATCCTTCATCTGTCGCATATTGGAGACGTGGTTTGGGCCATACCAGTTTACTTCCTGTTACGTTGTAGACTATGCAACTACAAAACGGAACAAATACTACTTGCTTCTCTCCAATAGGTCTGGGTTATAGAAGGTACCTTGGATCAAATGAATGGAGAAGTAGATGCAGAAAACATTTAGATTATTTAATAAATAAGAACTAAGAAGACACAGATGGGTGTGGACGCTCACTGGTGTAATCCGAGCTACCATGAAGCTGAGCTCTGAGGATTATAGTTCAAAGCCAGCCAAGGCAGAAAAGGTCCATGAAGCTCTATCTACAATCAGCCAGCAACATGACAGGTTGGAGGGATGGGCCAACTAGCAGATGTCAAATGAGAAAACAAAAACAGGAAACAACAAATAAGAGCTTGAGGCTCTGAATTCAAGCTCCAGGAAGGGCACAAACAATAATCATAATAATCACTGCTATTAACGTTATTATACAGAGCAAAAGGTAAGCCTCTATCATCGCCTCCATCATAACCCAAAGCTACCAAATCCATCCAAAAGCTATAATTCCACCGATAGGAATATTTACAGGTTGTAAATGTCTTAAAGAGACTGCTAGGTCTGGAGGAAGAAGACATGGACACAGGCCTCAGCTCTATTTCTTGCTTGCTGTTCAATGCCAAGAAAGTCACTTGGCTTCTCTGGTTCCAAATTCTCCTTGTCTATCCAATGAGCGGATCCAGGTTTAGTCTCTGGACTCAGAGTGGAGTGAACAGGAAAAGAAAATCTCCGCAAATGCTTTGCAAGCACCGAAGTATCATGTGGACAAAAAGCATTGTTGAGGTTTTTCTTTTCTCTATGTTATTGTGTTACATTTTAGCTTTTAAGGGATTTAAATCATTGATTGATGACATTAATTTGTCCAGCCAGAAATCGGACCTGTCCAGAAAGCCCTGGAAGGCCTGCTGGCTGCTGGGGGCAGGGGCCCTCGGGTCTCCTTGGCGTGGCAGAGGCTGCGGTGGAAGGTTGGCCGTGCGTGGATTGCAGGCCTGTGGCAGGCACCGGGGCAGGGGATCTGCAAGGCGCCCTTTCCGTGAAGGGCGGGTGAAGGGCGCACGGTGGGCTGGGGTCCACCCGCCCACCTGTCTCAGCCACCACCTCGGATGACAGGCTGGAGACGCAGGGGCGGGGTGAGGGGTGGGGGATGAATGAATTTCACACAGCTTCAGAACATCAAGCCTGCTTCCTCCCCGTGAGCGAAACAAGTTCACCTGCAGAGATCATTCAGAACCGAGAGGGACGGAGAGGTCTGCAGAGGGAATGCGAAGCCTTAGCGGCGACCTCAGCTGATCACTACAGGCCAGCGTCAGGATGTGACACGTGGAGTGTCGGGCAGGCAGAACCCGGGAGAGCCGAACACACACGTCAGTGTAACACCTTAACCGCTGTGTGACGTCTATGAAGTTACTCAACTTCTCTGAGCCTCTGGAGTGTGATCTCTAAATTGTGGGCAGGGATACCCCATAGTAATACCCTTGATCAGAGAACCAAATGAGCTAACTACAAGCAGATGGCCACAGTACCTAGAACGGAGATGTTTGTGCTCTCTGTCTCCCTGTGTGTCTGTGTCTGTCTATCTGTCTCTCTCTCTCTCTCTCTCTCTTCTATCCTTCTCAGAAAGCAATAAGCCAAGGGTACTGGCAGGCCAAGACTCAAGTAAGCTTGAGTCCACGTGGCACAGGCTGCTTGCCGTCCACCAGCTGCAGACCGAGGATTTGTGGACTGGGAGTCAGGCTGCTAGACCCTGACCCCGGCTCGGGTCACTGCATGCGAGCTGCCCAACCTCCCTGTGCTCTGGAGACCGCGCTCCCAGCCCGCCTGCTCACCCGCAAAGCCCGCAGACGAAGGTGTGAGTTCTGGAGGTGAACGGGAGCCATCTCTGCGAAGCACACCACACCTGGTCCCACCGCACCCACACGGCGTGTCAGCCCGAGCCCCGTCTTCCCGCCAGTCTGGGAGCCGTGAATGGCATTCAGCAGAACTTTCTCTTCCTGGAAGGGCTCTAGCAGAGAGGTGCCAGGGCTGCAGAGGCTCCATTTGGCCTCATTTCTTGAATGACAGCTTCAAAACCATATGTGCTGCATCTTCCAGGATCCCCGATGCTACATAAATCTTTATAGAATTGGATTGTAAAGAGCCAACTATCGGAGAACTGAAAGCCCTAACAGCCCATCGATCTCGGGAGAGTCGTTCGGTGATGTTTCTTTAAACCCTGTAAGCATCTCGAGGCCCGCTGCAGGAGTCCTTCACCTCCGCCCAGAGGCACAGAGCAGGGCCACCTCGCTGTGTTCCCTGGCACCTCCGTGTTCCCTGGCACCTCCGGCTGCTGCCAGATAGATCAGACGGCAGAAGAGCTCAAGGGACCCGGGTTGCCCCCGAAGCGCCAAAGCTCAGGATGCAGCCACTGGTGAATTTCCTGGGGGGCGTCTCTGGTTGAAGGTGTATTAGCGGGAGTGGGGGGCAGTTAAAGGAGAGAAAGAAACAGGGAAGAGGCCGAAGGACGCGACATGCCACACCTGTCCCAGCCTCTCTGTGGTCTTGGTCTGGGTTAAGAAGGAAACATAAAAAACCTTTAAGAGGGCTGGGAAGCTGGCTCCGTGGTAGAGCGCTTGCCTCGCTTGCATGAGGCCCTGGGTTCGATTCCTCAGCACCACATAAGCAAAAAGAAAAAAGCTGGAAGTGGCGCTGTGGCTCAAGTGGTAGAGCTCTAGCCTTGAGCTGAAGAGCTGAGGGACAGCGCCCAGGCCCATGACCGACCAAATTAAAAAGAAAAAAGAAAAGAAAAGCTTTAAGAAAGAAAAAGCACTCTGAGTCAGGTATTAGTGGCTCATGCCTGCCATCCTAGCTACTCAGGAGGCTGAGACCTGAGGATCGTAGTTCAAAGCCAGCCCGGGCAGAAACGTCTGTGAGACTCTGACCTCCAACGGGGTCTCGGGAGGGAGCAATGGAACAGGCCTCATGCTCTTCTCTTTTCCTGGGATCCTGCGAGTACTGTTCAACGTCTCTTCTCTCCTTGACGCACCGCAGGTTTAAAGCTGACAGAGAAGACGAACATCTTCTGAAGACAGCGGCCGTTGTGGTCACGCCTTCCGGCCTGGGCAGCTCCCTCTCAAGGGGAGTCACGATGCCCGAGACAGGCAGACTGCGGAGCCTGAGCCACCTGCTCCAGGAAGGGAGAAAGTCTCCTTCAAGTAGGCCATCAGCCTCACTCCAGCTTGCCGTCCTCCCCCCGCGGTCCTGGGCCAGCTCTGAACAGGCCCGTCTTAAGGCTTGTTTAGATTCCTGTGCGCTCAGCTCCTCCCGGGCCCTTCAAAGCTGGAGAGGAGACATTGAAGGAGCATGACAGAGGCCGGCCGGGCTGCACCCCGGCCAAGCCCCCCAGCCGCCCCCTCCACGGCCCAGCAAGACTGCCGCGGCTGCAGGGATCAACCCACAGCGCCCCTCCAGGGCGGCTGGAAAGCCAGAGCCCAGAGCGGCCTCCAGAGAGCTCCTCGTGCCCAGCACCTTCTGACGTCTGCCAGAAGGACACACACAGGAACATTCCTAATGCAAAGAGCCGAAGGAGTGCTTCAGAAGCCCTGCAGAGGGCCGGTCTCCTGTCAGCCTCCCTGAAGTTGCCTGCTGCATTTACTTCTTGATTTTTCTTTCTTTCTTTCTTTTTGCCTCTCATTTGACTCTTACCAGTCCCCCCCCCCCGCCCCGCCCGCCCCAAGCAGGCTGCCATTCAGCAGTAGATGGCAAAAAATAACTGCAACCTGCCATTTGCCAGGGTGCACTGTCCACTGAGACCTGTCGTTCTATGAACGGGAGCTTCTTGATTCCCCTTGAATTTGCTTTACCCAGCAAGTATACTCTGGACTTGAATGAATCCTGTGTGTGTGTGTGTGTCTGTCTGTGTCATTGTGGGGGGGGAGGGGGGTCTCCTTTCTCCCCCTCTTTCTCTTTCTCCTTCTTTCCTCTCTCTGCCTTCCTTTTCCTCCTCCTCTCCCTCCTCCTCCACTCCTCCTCCTTCTTCTCCTCCTCTTTCACTCCTCCTCCTCTTCTTCCTCTTCCTCCTCCTCCTCCTCTCCTGCAGCTCCTTCTCCTCCTCCTCCTCCATCTCGTCTTCTTCCTCAATGTCTCTCTCTGTCTCTCTCTGTGTCTCTATCTCTCTTCCCCTCTTCCCTGCCTGAGCCTGCTTATTGCAGAATGATATGTTGCTATGATTCATGTCGTTGCTGGAACGCAGTATCTGAGACTGGGAACTAGAGGAGGAGCAGAGGTTTGCTTGCTCCACAGCTCTGGAGGCTGGAAGTCCCCTTCAAGGTGGTCTCTGCCCAGGGCTCTGTGGCAGGATCACAACCTGGTGGATGGCATCGTGGTAGGAATGTATCCATCCAGAGGGACAGCAAACTCACATGGTAAAGCAGGACGCAAGAGACACTCATCGGGAGGTAGCTTTGCTCTTTTTAATAGTAACCTGCTCTCACTGGAACTAACTCAGGGTCCCATAAAACTACTTAATTCTTATGGAGAGTAGCATTCTCAGTATCCTGACCACATTGAACTAGTCCTGACCCTTTAAAGGTTCCGAGTTTTCCAGGCCAGCAAACTTGAGTAGGAGAGACTCAAAGCATCTCCAAACCCTAGCCTAGACCATGGAGGACAGAGATGCCTTCCTGAGCCTGCCCGGGGCAGCCAGCTTCCAGCTACCTGTACAGTTAGGAGCAGCTAGCGTGTAGCAAAGCCTGTTGGCATAAGAAGGAGCCTCAGCTCAAACTTCAGACCCTCAGAATCACACACCAAGTAAATGTTTGCTATTTTGAAGATTGTTACCAAAAAAATCCATCCTGCAAGTGATACTTTTCGTTTTTGTTTTTGTGTTTTGGGTCCGGTCATGGGCCTGAACTCTGGGCCTGGGCGCTGTCCCTCAGCTCTTCAGCTCTAGGCTAGTGCCCTACCACTTGAGCCACAGCGCCACTTCCGGCTTTTTTTTCTGCTTATATGGTGCTGAGGAATGGAACTCAGGGCCTCATGCATGCAAGGCAAGCGCTCTACCACTGAGCCATCTTCCCAGCCCAAGTGATACTTTTCAAGATGACAAAAATCACTTCTAATGAAAGAAAAGAGGCGGTGACTTTACATTCCTCCTGTTAACTCTTTAATAATTGCCATCATTCTTTGACCACAGTTGGGTAGTGTTTGGTTTCAGGATAAACTATGTCTCTGTCACCACCCCTCACAAAGAGGGAGAAAAGGGAAAGAATTTCTTCCTCCAGTGGGCCAGGTTAGGTGAAGTACCTTCTAGCCTCCAGTCTCAGTTTCCCATCCGGTTCTCATCCGTCCGGCTAGCAGTGCCAGAGGCCTCCACGCACCCCTGTGGCGTCTACACAATTGTGATTATTAGGCTCTTCAGTCAGCAGAACCATCTCATGAAGCAGGAGTCTGTGGGGGTGGATGCTGGCCAGGCCAGCCCTCACCCATGGAATTCCACACGCTAGCACAAGTGCAGCTGATCATTCTCCTGCAGAGGATAGCGTCTCCTGTCCCGGACATAAAGTACCTTCATTAACGCAAACGGAACTGAGAGGCTGCGGAGGCAGCAGAAGGTCTTGACTGGTTGTTTTTCACGGTTGAGCGTGAGCGTGTAGGTTTCTGTGCGTCACACAAATGCGAAGATGCGCGGGGGCGGGGGCTTGGAGCTGGATCCCGAGTCTCCGGGCAGTGATGTTCCCATCTCTGAAGAATCTCCGAGCATCACTTTGAGGAGGCGTTGTCACAAAGCACTGATAGATGAGGACCCTCAGGACCCCCGCATTAAGCCGCACCGGATCGCACAGCCAGCGAGGCTGGCCCCGTGAAAAATGAATTGCTCCAAGAAGAGGCTTTTGTACACAGGTAGCAGAAATGCTATAAATATTTACTTGTTACATAGATTTCCTATTTGCCTATTTGGAAGACTGGAATAGAAACTACACATGTCGAATATGCTATATGTATATGTACCTATGCACATTACATGTATATGTATAATATGAATTTGCACATGTATACATAGTCTACAGATACCATATGTATAATACATAATATGTATACAGGTTGATATGTACATATGCACATGCTACACTCCAACAACTGCAGCAGCATCTTGTCACGTTAGGGTATCCGTGCACATTTTGCTTCAGACATTCTGGACAAGGCTGTCTCTGGCACCTATATACACGTATACTGTATATAGTGTTGGTTTACTCATTAGAAGAGTAAGACATTTATGTTTCTTTTTCTTTTCTTCTCGTCTTTACTTCAAGGTGCGCACTGGAACTTATGTGGGTGAGAAGCTACTCAGAACCTTTGCGACATAACTAGAAGCCAGGCGGGACACACGCCCAAGCACAGCGTTGTAAGCGGTCGTAATATAGCACGAAGACACCTGTGATGGGCCAGTTCTGTGGATGGCTTCTATCTGGGGGGAGTTTGAAGTGCCCCATTGGGCTGGCTGAGCACACAAGGTGAAGGGTAAGCATTTGTTGGGAAAGGAGAAGATGGGGGACTGAGGGCCGAGGGTGTCTGGGTGAGTTTGTGACGGTTCGGGGAAATGGGTTGGCGGGTAGATTGGGTGGTAGCAGAAGCGACAGCTGCGGTCGTTTCTTGCTGCTGGCAGGTACTGGGACCACGGAACTTGCAGAACTTTGCCTTCTGGCTGGGATAGCCAGCTCACTGGACAACCTCTCCCCTCACCCTCCTTCCCAGAGAAGAGGAGGAGGAAGGATGCAGCAAGCCAGGCATCCCTAGGTAAGAACCGAGATGTATACAGGCGCCCAGAACAGAGGCATATTAGCAGAGAGAGAGAGAGAGAGAGAGAGAGAGAGAGAGACAGAGACAGAGACAGAGACAGAGACAGAGACAGAGAGACAGAGAGACACAGAAACACAGAGACACAGAGAGAGACAGAGAGAGACAGAGAGAGCCAGAGAGAGATAGAGAGAGATAGACACAGAGACAGACACAGAGACAGACAGAGACAGAGAGACACAGAGAGAGACAGAGAGACAGAGACAGAGACAGACAGAGACAGAGAGACAGAAAGACAGACACAGAGAGACAGAGAGAGACAGAGACAGACACAGAGACAGAGAGACAGAGAGAGAGACAGAGACAGAGACAGAGAGACACAGAGAGAGACAGAGAGAGACAGACACAGAGACAGACAGAGACAGACACAGAGAGACAGACACAGAGACAGACACAGAGACAGACAGAGAGATTGTCAGGATGTATCATTTGCTTTCATTCTTTATCTGGCTGGCTACTCACAACTTTCCTTCTAAAAAGCTCTGCTATTCACGATCCTGCTAGAGTGAAGATGTATAGTTTTCCATTAATACATGACTAAGAGACTCCCCAGGGAAAGTCGGAATTGGGGCACACTCATCTTCCTCTGCATTTAGTTCAACTATGTACTTTCTGGCTAATAAGAACAGTGTCTCCCAGCCAAGCCTGCTTGAGGGCATGAGAGTCTCTAAACGGCCAGGTGACAGCTCTGGCTTCCAGCTCGGTGGAATCCTTGTGTCATTTGGTAGAAGAATTCATCCGTGAGATAGACTTCTAAACTAGGAACGTTCAAACCCGCAGATGACAGAAGCCTAAAGTTTACTCTGTGAGAGGAACGCTTCCCTGCTCTACCTCTTGGCTCTTTAATCTGATCTGTGGACTCTAGTTATGGGAGAAATAACACCACACACCGGACATTGCGCATGGGACATACTGGAGTTTGCAGGAAGGCTATCTGATAGGCCCACCACAATGGAAATGTTTTTACTTTCCTCAACCAACGCTCTTCCTGAGTAGTCAGTAGGCCATTGCAGTATCTCACAAGGCAACTGCTCTGGATGGCAGGATAAATGGTGAAAGCCTTGAATTCTGTCTGCCGCGGGGATGGCTGCAGTGACTCACTTCATGTGAGTCCCGCTCAGAGCCACTACAGTGTGAAACAGCATGACAGGAAATAAAGTCATGCAGCTGGTGTGGTAGAATATTGCAGGGAAGGAAGACAGACCCAAACTATATTCAAAAAGAAAAAAAAACCTAAGCAATTTCCATGACAAAGGAAGCTCAGGATAATCAACCTGACATCACCGGGCTGGCTGATTCTCCACAGGGAAATCCGCGAGGTTTGGGACTTGTCATGGGCCTCTGATGAGTTCGCTAACCCGGAGAAAAGAAGCAACATAGAACAAGCTCTGATAGAGTGAGAAGAGAACTCTTACTTTTGACCTCACGCGCTTTTGGTTGTTGTTTTTGTTTGCTTTGGAGAGCAAAAGCAGAGAACACAAGCAAGCCCACACGGGGTCCTGAAATAGTGAACTGTAAGATAATGAAGAGCAGCATTCTCAGCTGTTACGTTTGTGATCCCTTGCTAGCAGTGATACACTAACGCAGTTTCTAAAACAGATTGTAAGTCTGTGGGCATCCTATTCCTAAAGGTACTAGAGTGTCACATCACACTTGTTGTTTTAGGAACTATTACTAAACCAAAGATAGGAGCTGAATCCCAGGTGACTTAAACAATACAAATCTATTTGATGACAGCTTGGGAGCCTGGAAGTTCAAAACTAAGGTCTGATCGTGGTGGTCTCCTCTGAGCCGTCTTTTCTTTGTTTACAGATGGCCCACTGTCTCGCGGTGTCTTCACGGGCTCCTTCTGATAGGTGCGCATACTTGTCTGTCCAAATGTCCTTTCTTTTCAAGGAAACAAGATTGGATGAGATCCCAACCCTCGGGACCTGTTCTAACTTAATCATCTCTTTAAAGTCCCTGTCCCCAAATGGAGTTGAATTCAGAGGCACTGACAGTTAAGACTTCCACATATGAACACGAGGAACACCACGTAGCTTATAACAAGAGACCACTGGAGTCACAGCCATTTGCTCATAAAGCTTACCTGCATCTTCTGGGCCTGCTCAAGACTAATCGTTTATGCTGTGGAAGACTACAGTGCACTTCCCATTTGATTATCTGGTGAGTCAAATGAGTCAAATAACACTCAGTCCATACTAGGCATAGAATCTTGGTGTCACATGCCTTCAGTTTCTATTGGTAGCAAGACCTGACAGACTTTTTAGAAAGGTAAAAGTAGTTATCTACAGAACAATAAGACTCTTTTCTAAAATCCTCAGGGTCTGTGATGTGGTTTTTCTATCAGGATCTCCTGGACACTCTATGCATCATTAGCCATGAACATGGAATTCACGTTGGATCTGTGGCACAACTGGCCAAGCAATTTGCATGGAAAGTTCCATCTTCTGTAGAAGCTTGCCTTGCTCTGTACCCCATGCGGAATTGACAGCCTTGAGTGAAAATGAGTGAAAACAGCATGACCAAATGCTGGGTGTAATTTTAGGAAGCCCAGAACAACTGGAAGACATATCTCTATTTTAGAGACAGGTCACACAAAATGAAGAGCTACATCTCTTCCATATCTAAACAGTCTGAGAGGCAAATGTGTAAGTCTGATGTTGCCAGCTATTTCAATTTATCCCAGCCCATAATAAAAAGATGTTTCCATCTATATATAACCAGAATGTCGTCCCCACTCCGTCAGACCCACAGAAATGAGATGCTAAAGGAACAGTTCAAACTTCTAGGCCCACTTCCATGTACCATGCTGTGAATTCACACGCTCATACATACCTTGATAAGAATGAAACACGCCTATCAGGAGGCTGAGATCTGAGGATCACAGTTCAAAGTTGCCACCCAGCCAGGAAGGTCCAGGAGACCCAAATCTCCACTTTATCACCAAAAGAAACCCCAGAAATGAAGATGTGGGTCCAGGTCAGAGTGCCAGCCTTGATCGTAAAACAAAGGGACAACTCAGTACTGAGTTCAAGTCTCAGTACTGGCACTTTTTAAAAAAAAAAAAGAATAAAATAGAAAGTTGAGGAAGCCTATAATATGCAATGTGTACAGATGGTAAACCACCCACCCGGAAGGGCCTGGATGCCTTAGCCAAGCTAGGTACTAAAGCCAGAAAGTTCAGTAGTACAACTAACCTCAACAGTTCCTGTGTGCTACTGGCAATGGCGTTGAAGGTCTGGTGAACACAGGCCCATGTATCTGAAGTAGCAAATATGGCCTGGTGATACTGTCCACATTGGATTGTAGCCCTGCCCATTGTACCTTGGTCGGATCTAATGTGCACAACCATTTGTTCACATGGCCCTGGTTAAAAATCATATGTGAATTGTGAAGAGATGCATCCATACACTTAGAAAACGTTACAATAAATAAGTATTTCTTTCATGAGATCTTGGTCTCCTTTTCTTTGACTCTGGGGAGGTAAGAGAATATTAAAGGTCGGAAAGACGCAGCTTCTAGACCCCCAAGCATCCAATCAATGAAGGCTGGGTTAGGGTTGATTTGAATTTAATTTCCTTTCCTTGACCTTGTCTAGATTTATTATATTTCAAAATATTACAAACAGCATAATCTGAATAATGAAAATAAAACAATCATCAAAATAACCCACTCATTTCCTAGTTAATTCATCAAGTAGTTATTCAGTTCCTACAATGTATTCAATCCTAAAGAAAATTTAATGGATATCTAGAAGTTTTTTAAGAAATAAAACTCTTGAGATATTCAAAATCTAGTTTAGGAGATATAATTCATGAAATCAGACAATTCAACTCTTCAAAATTATTTTCCTGGCTGGCAGGGGTGCAACAATGAGATGTAGAACTTTACAATTTAGTAGGAGGGGGGGTGTAGTTGTGGAGGTGGGAAGGAAGGGGTGGTAGGGGAAAAACAAAGGAGGCGGCAAAATCCTTGACAAGAAATGTACTTATGACCTTGCTCATGTATGACCCCTCTGTACAGTATTTTCACAATAAAAAAATTTATTAAAAAGATTAAGTAAAAAAGTCAAAATAAAAAAGAACGGCATTGGTTAGAATATTCCGCTAGCTGTTGGTAACTATTTTAAATATTTTTTTCCTCTTGCTTTATGAAAGGTGTCACTCTATTTCGCCAGGTTTTTGACATAACAGACAATTTCACAATGGCCCTACATACTTTTGTTCTGCATCAGTGTTTCGTCCAACCTGTGACACTGGTCTGCGTCATGAGCTTGAATGAGAAAGAGCTTCTTCAGGATGTATACCGTTAGGCCAAAAGGGAAGGGAGTCAGGACTAAAGAGACCCGACTTGGGCTATCATAACTAGGATGATTCCATACGTTGAGGTATCCAGGCCTCCGGCCCTTATAATACGTCTACGCCCAGCAGCTTCTATGTGTGTCCACAGATACAAATCACTCGCAGAGACAGGTCTCTGCTTGGCCTCTGTTCCCTGCCATTCACCCGCAGGCCAGCCTGCCAACAGCTCCGTGGGTTCCATCCTCACCTGGAGGAGTCAAGTGAACCTCTTTTTATCCCTGGCATTTCCAGAAGGTGAATTTCCAGAATGACTTACTTCCTGGGTGACTTGACTTGCTCTGAACTCCGTACCATTGCCTGACCTGAAGCAGCGGAGATGCCCAGTCACAAAAGAAAACAAAAGCCAATGGCGTTTGTGCCAAAGAGAGAAAGATTGTCAAAGAAGGAAAACTAGATTTCTTCTTTTATCTTTTTCATTAATGAAAAGTCAAAGCAGATGGTAGCATTCTTTCCAAGATGGAATTGGAATGTATGCTGAGTCTATTTGTCCACTCTTATACATACGGTAGTCCTCAGGGTGAAGGGTATAGGAGAATGAGCCAATGAAATTGTTTGAAGTATGAGTACTGGAGCCTGGCTCCCAAGAAGCCAACAGTGCATTCACAAGACAGAAGACTTGGCATTGCTAGTCGGCACTGCAGGTAAGATTCTAATAGAACTTGTTCTTGGTCCTCACTCAGAGAATGTGAGCATTTGGTGATTACCGTTATTGTGTTACTGCTGTTGTTTGGTGCGGGTGATGCTGAACTGTCAGGTATTAACAAGGTATCTGAGGATAAGCACTAACCAAGAATCAGGAAACTTGAAGTCCAAATTCTCCTGGACATACTTGGGTGACTTTAAACCAGTCAGGGAGTTAGTCACTCTAGTATCCCTTTCAAACAACCAATTTTAACAACTTGTTCAGTTCAGATGTTTAGAACTTAAAATATTTATTAATATTTAAATGGTAAAATACTTTATTGTAATCCTCAAGTTTTGTTTTTTCTCTTTCTTTCTTCTTTGCTTTATTTCTTCTATATCTCTTCCTCTTTTTATTTTCTGGGGCTAGGCTTCGACTGTGATCTCAACCTCCTGAGTAGCTAGGGTTACAGGCGTGAGCCACCCGTGTCTTACTGTGATGTTTTTCATTTCAGCTTCCTTTTTAGCGGTGTTGGAGAGCTCTGATTCCTGGCGGTGCAGTCATCATTTTCCATCAAAGTTAACTTGAACAAATGACTTAATCTCTTCAATTTCATTCTTCTCATTTGCATTAAGGAATGACTGGCTTCTGTCTGTCTGTTTCATGTTTGATATCATGCCTAATGAAATTAGGAAGACAGGGCTTATGAAGTCTTCAGTTGCTGTGATATCTCAAGCCCTTCAAGTCAGAAGACAGAGCTGGAATGTGTCTCCAGGACTGGATTTGCTTCAGGAACATATCTTTAAGGCAGTTTGCTTGGGCTGGGTTCACCCTAGATGAAGAGGTGAGAAAAGAGAGGCAGCAAATACAGACACATTCTTAAGAGGTTTACTGTATGTATGAAGTAGAGAAACAGGCCATCACTGTAGGCTTCCTGGGACAAAGGTGAGTGATGCTACCATATGCTAGCAGGAGAAATCCAGCCAAGAATGTGATTGAAGAATGACGGGTAAAGTTGTCAAAGACTGTTCTCAAATGGGTAAGAGGAAAGGGAACCCAGAGCCTTGGGTTGGAACGATAACAATTGACCTTTACAACAAGGCGAGGAATCTATCAGAGTAACAGTACAAAGACAAATGGACTTGGTAGATTCGGGTGCAGAACATGGAAGCTCTTTCCCGGTGATGATCACTCCCCAGTAGACTAAAATAAAGATCATCACTTAAGACAACAGAAGTAGATTACAGATCTTGGAGATTTGAGGACAGAGAGAAGAAGCAAATAAATATATTTTCTGAGGGGAAGGAAGGGAAGATTCACAGGAAATTACAGCAAAAAAGAATGAATTAAGCCCAGGGCTGGTGACTCACATCTGTAATCCTAGTCACTCAAAAGGCCAGATGCCAATAAGCCAGTCTATGCAGACGAGTCTGCTGGACTCCATCTCCAAAAGACTAACCAGCAAAACTCAGGGCTGGGGGGAGTGGCTCCAGTGGTAGAGTGCCAGCTGAGCACTGTGAGGCCCCTCAGTTTAAACCCTACTCTCAAAGTGGGGGAGAATTAATGAATGAACTTGAGGTTTAGATTCAGGCGATTCGAATGAGACAACTCCACTGATGAGTGTTGAGTATTAACTACATTGAGATGCTTGGTTCAAGTGTAGTAGAGTAGATACAAAATTGAGATTTTCCAGAGTTTGTCTGTTGATTTGCTTTTTACCCAGTCCAGTAAGATAAGAGGAGTAGATTAGGAAGATTTGGGTACTCAGGAGGTAGTATGATGACAGATCATCATGACTAAGCTTATAAAAGACAATCAGCAGACTAGTCAGCTTGATGAGCTTGAAATGACACCTGATTGGTTAAAAGGAAACATTTACAAGTGAGGATGGTATCCAGAGAGTGTGATGTTGGCTGCCTCAGATTGAAGGTATAACAGGTGAGTGAGTAGATGAAGCAGAAAAAACGATGGAACTTGAATGGGCCAGGCACTGAGGTCCAGGCATCTATCAGAGCATCACATCGATACTGTACCTCCCAGAGCGCCACCTTGCAGGGATGGTGAGACCCTGGCCTAATGCCATTGTTCAGTGAATTAAAGTGGGTGCAATATTCTGGCTTGTATTCCACAGGAATACGTTGGAAGGGCTGGTGATAAAGAGATCCCAATAAGCAGAGAAGAAAATTCTCCTCTCAGTAACGCTAGTGACTTCATGGACACACAGACTTTTAGTTCTCTTGAGAAGGAAAAAGAAATTCTATCGTGAGGAGCCCCATTTCCAAGGCTAAGAGACGGCTGGGATTGAATCCGGCTGCTTGCCTTTTAATGGTTCATCGCCTTCCTTTTGTACAATTCCTGCCATATCCCGTCCACTCTCTGAGACAGATACCCCAACTGAGTTTCTGCTCCTTTTACTCCAGCAGTTGTGGTCTCCTAATGACTCACCTAAGCAATGAGTAATTTTTAATAATATTCCTGTTTCTATCTTCCTGACACAACAAAGCACTTGATCAGGAGATCCCTGTCTTAAATCAGACTGATAAACTCGTCCCAATTAAAATCTTCCAAAAGTTATTTTTCCATAGAGCAACATGTAAAGTCTCTTTTTCTGTGCTAAAACCATTTCCTTGAAGTCTCCATTAGGCTTAATGGCAAAATAAGATATAAAATTCAGAAAAGGTCAGGAAGGCAATCTAAGTATGGCACAGTCTAACTTTCCTAACCTTACAATGTTTCTAGGAGAAAGAAATGTAGTACAATGTGTACTTCCTTCCAACCAACCTTAAAGCCAATAAAAGTCTAGAGCAAGTCAGAATTCTGTGACTCTGCCCTGCATTATTTGCCATAACCAACACCCTTTGGATATACCTGCAAGAGAAGCAAAGAAAAACTTGGGTTTTATCTGTTTTCCTGCTCAAGGATCTATTGTGTCCTTTTTCTCCAGTAGATCTTTGACATTGCTCAAAAGTCAAAATGGTGGTAAGGCAAAGGGAAAGCTAACAGAGTTCCGACGTTTGAGCCAGTCTTTGGTCCTGACTCGGTTAATCACCAAGATAGAAATTTCTTAATCTCTCAGAAACATGGAAATTGCAAAGCCTCACCAGTCTCAATGTTCTTGGAACTTTGCCCCATGCAGCTGTCCAGGAGAATAGGTCAAACCTGACAAGTACGAACAGGAATTTTAAGCAAACTCAGTGACACAGTCACCTTCATTATATGTAGCTCACCTCACAAAACTAAAAAAAGAAGAAAGAAGAAAAGAAAAAGAAAATGTTGCTCAGGAACCAGAAAGGAGAAAGACATGGAAAAGATTTCGCAGGATTTACCCTTCTAACAGGATTTCCAGGGCTCCCACTCCTTGCTCTCAACTCAGAGATAGGTTTTGCAAAATGCATACTTAACAAACTAACTTCATTTGATCTCGGTGAAAAGCTTAAAGGGATTTAGAGGAGGAAGGGGCAAGTGAGTTTTTCCACAGAATTTTCTGCTTAGCCTCCAACTGCTTATCTCAACTCCTTGCCTCCTCCGGCCCCCATCCCAGGCTGCCTGTACCTCCCGGCAGCACAGCTCCGCTCCAGCCTCACGCACCCGGCAATGCGCTTTGTTGTTGGTTTTCCTGGCTAATACCTCATGATTGGAAGGTTGCCAATGTTAGCATACCAGCTGCATGCATCAGTGGTCTGATCTGGGATGGGAAAAACCCTGTTGTATATCGCTGTGCGGGAGAGTATGCACTCAAACAGCTCTGAAGAGGAGCTAGGCAAATGTTTGAACTTAAAAAAAAACTGAAAAGAAGAAATGGTCCCAGCTGACTTTCTTGGCTTCATTCCCTCTTAGATTTGCCTGCACTTCTTTGTTATCTGTGGTTTAATGGTTCAATACTGTCTGGTCCTCTCTATGAGGTAACACTTCTAAGTGCTAACATATTGACTCCATATTTTTCTCCAAGAAGAGAAACATTTTTTTTTTAAATTCTGTAGCCACCACCAGTTTGGACAGCTTTCTTGAAAACATATGCATAGAAAAGATCTCTCCTTTTGCTTCTCTGCTGGAGAGTTTCTTCCCTCATGATGGGAAAGAGTGAGAGGGAACAGAGAAAGGGGGGAAGAGAGAAGGGGAGAGGGGGAGAGAGAAGGAGGGGGGGAGAGAAGGGGAGAGGGGGAGAGAAGGGGAGAGGGGGGGAGAGAGAAGGAGGGGGGAAGAGAGAAGGAGGGGGGGAGAGAGAAGGGGAGGAGGGGGGAGAGAAGGGGAGAGGGGGAGAGAAGGAGAGAGGGAGAGAGAAGGGGAGAGGGGGAGAGAAGGGGAGAGGGGGGGAGAAGGGGAGAGGGGGAGAGAGAAGGGGAGAGGGGGAGAGAGAAGGGGAGAGGGGGAGAGAGAAGGGGAGAGGGGGAGAGAAGGGGGGAGGGAGGGAGAGAGAAGAGGGGGGAGAGAAAGGGAGAGGGGGGAGAGAGAAGGAGGGGGGGAGAGAAGGGGAGAGGGGGGAGAGAGAAGGAGGGGGGAGAGAAGGGGAGAGGGGGAGAGAAGGGGAGAGGGGGAGAGAAGGGGAGAGGAGGAGAGAGAAGAGGAGAGGGGAGAGAGAAGGAGGGGGGAGAGAAGGGGAGAGGGGGAGAGAGAAGGAGGGGGGGAGAGAAGGAGGGGGGGAGAGAAGGAGGGGGGAGAGAAGGGGAGAGGGGGAGAGAAGGAGGGGGGAGAGAAGGGGAGAGGGGGAGAGAAGGAGGGGGAGAGAGAAGGGGAGGGGGGGAGAGAGAAGGGGAGAGAAGGGGAGAGGAGGAGAGAGAAGGGGAGAGGGGAGAGAGAAGGAGGGGGGAGAGAAGGGGAGAGGGGGAGAGAGAAGGAGGGGGGGAGAGAAGGAGGGGGGGAGAGAAGGAGGGGGGGAGAGAAGGAAGGGGGGAGAGAAGGGGAGAGGGGGAGAGAAGGAGGGGGAGAGAGAAGGGGAGGGGGGGAGAGAGAAGGAGGGGGAGAGAGAAGGGGAGGGGGGGAGAGAGAAGGAGGGGGAGAGAGAAGGGGAGAGGGGGAGAGAGAAGGGGAGAGAAGGGGAGAGGGGGAGAGAGAAGGGGAGAGGGGGAGAGAGAAGGAGGGGGGAGAGAGAAGGAGAGAGGGGGGAGAGAAGAGGAGAGGGGGAGAGAGAAGGAGGGGGGGAGAGAGAAGGGGAGAGGGAGAGAGAGAAGGAGGGGGGGAGAGAAGGGGAGAGGGAGAGAGAGAAGGGGAGAGGGGGAGAGAGAAGGGAAGAGGGGGAGAGAGAAGGGGAGAGGGAGGGAGAGAGAAGGGGAGAGGGAGGGAGAGAGAAGGGGAGAGGGAGGGAGAAGGGGAGAGGGGGAGAGAGAGAAGGGGAGGGGGGAGAGAGAAGGAGGGGGGGAGAGAAGGGGAGAGGGGGAGAGAGAAGGAGGGGGGAGAGAGAAGGAGAGAGGGGGGGAGAGAAGAGGAGAGGGGGAGAGAGAAGGAGGGGGGGAGAGAAGGGGAGAGGGGGAGAGAGAAGGGAAGAGGGAGAGAGAGAGAAGGGGAGAGGGGGAGAGAAGGGGAGAGGGGGAGAGAAGGGGAGAGGGAGAGAGAAGGGGAGAGGGGGAGAGAAGGGGAGAGGGGGAGAGAGAAGGGGAGAGGGGAAGAGAGAAGAGGAGAGGGAGAGAGAAGGGGAGGGGGGGGAGAGAAGGGGAGAGGGGGGGGAGAGAAGGGGAGAGGGGGGAGAGAGAAGGAGGGGGGGAGAGAAGGGGAGAGGGGGAGAGAAGGGGAGAGGGGGAGAGAAGGGGAGAGGGGGGGGAGAGAAGGGGAGGGGGGGAGAGAAGGGGAGAGGGAGAGAGAGAAGGAGGGGGGGAGAGAAGGGGAGAGGGGGGAGAGAGAAGGGGAGAGGGAGAGAAGGGAGAGGGGGAGAGAAGGGAGAGGGGGAGAGAGAGAAGGGGAGAGGGGGAGAGAGAGAAGGGGAGAGGGAGGGAGAAGAGGAGGGGGGGAGAGAGAAGGGGAGAGGGGGGGAGAGAGAAGGGGAGAGGGAGGGAGAAGAGGAGGAGGGGGAGAGAAGGGGAGAGGGGGAGAGAGAAGGGGAGAGGGAGAGAGAAGGGGAGAGGAGGGGAGAGAGACAGAATCTATTTTATCGGTTCATATCATATTAAATAGCATCTATCCAGTACTAACTCCTCTGACACTGCTACTTCTAAAGTCTGACTTGTTTCTCTACTATATAAAAGAAAAAGTCAACCTTAGTTTTCAGGATATGGTAGCTAAGGGAGAGCAGTAGAGTAAGTGAATTTAAACAGGGTACGTTATATGCATGAAAAGATAAGAAATGTACTCATTATCCTGCCCATGTAATTGTAACCCCTCTGTACAGTATGTTCACAAAAAATAAAAATTAAAATTAAAAAAAAATAAAAAAATAAAAGCTCCAAATTCTTCTAAAAAAAAAGAAATACCACTATGAAATTCCCAGGTACAAGTAACACATGCTAATAAAAATGTTTAAAAAATGCCGAGTATTGCTAACTTATACCTATAATCCTAAACGCTCAGGAGTCTGAGATCTGAGGATCACAGTTCAAAGGCAACCTGAGCCAGAAAGTTCATGAAATTCTTATCTCCAATTACCCAACCTTGAAAGTTAAAGCTAAGGAATAGCACCCAGGCCACAAGTTCAAGTCCAGTGCCAAAATACAAACACACACACACACACACACACACATTTTAGAAAAATCTTAATAAAATCTTAGAAACCTTCAACTCAACATTTCAAATCCGTATATGTTTATGTATTTGTGGGAATAGTTCATACTTCATGGAGCTAAGGGCTGAAAAATCAGTGATCATTTTCTTTTGCATGAGTGAATTTCTACTGACGGTTGCTAGAAAACTTTGTTCTAATACACCAAATCGTTTCCATTGCTCTTATTAAAATCTCCCTAGCTCCTCTTCCTTCAATGGAAAGCAAAGACACAAAGGAGAAGCAAGGCCCTGACTTGCCCTTGATAAATATGGTCCATATAGCATCCTACAACCTGCAGCTAGAACATTATTTCAGCGAGGCCTGTTATTGTTCATTAGTACAAAGAGTGTGTAATAAATATAATGAAAGGCTGCTGGCTTACTCTATCTTTGTCATCTCAAACAGCTCCATTAATAACTACAGGGATTTGTCTCCAAATGACTTATTTGCTTCCTTTCTAATAAATAACATGTAATTAGGGTAATATATTGTTTCCTCGTTGTGCTAGCTACGGAGTGAAAGGGAAACAAATGCACGATTTTTGATAAGAAAGAATAGTAGATAATTTTTATATTATCCCTTAAAGTATTTAGACTCATTATGCAAAAGTTAAACTGCTGGGAGGTCTAAGTACAAAGCCAGAGCCGAGATTCTACATTTAATGAGTTTCTTTATGACTCAGGGCATGAATTACTACTCTGATACTATAAAACTGCAGCGAGTGCGCTGCATCTCAGATGAGATTCTCTCTGAGGAACGCGCTCGTCAGTGAACTGTCAGCGCCGGGATGGACTAATCTGATTTAGAAAGGATTAGGTTGGGAACTGTGTCTCTGTATGTCAAGGTATCTACATCTCTCTACAGAAAAGTGGAATGTTTAACTCTTCATATCCAGGGCCACGGGTGTTAAGAGAGCCTTGTGAGGCACAAGGTCACATCCATTACTGAGCATCGAGACAGAAATAAATTACACTGATGGCTTCCTCAGGTCCCTTGAGAGAAATCCATCTTCAGCCCCAAGATACTAAAATGCTACTGCCAGACATTTTCCTCGGTAACAATTATACATATATACATATATGTATATATATAAAACAAGGAGGTCTCTACTAATTATATATGTATATATAACTATAATAATATATAATTATAATAATGTGCATATGTGTATGTATACATGTATATGTATTTGTGAACATAAACATGTATATGTGTATATGAATAGATGCATATAGGTGTGCATAGAATACACACCTAAATACATTTATGTGTATGCATGTATATATGAATATATACACATATGCCTATGTGTGCACATACATATGTACGTATGTATATAACAAGGAGACCTCTACTAATTGCTAGAGTTAAACTAAGGCTGTATATAAATGGATACATATATGTGTATTCATATGCACACATATACGTATATGTGTATATGAATATATATACATATGCATATATGCACACACATATATGTGTGTGTACACATGCATGTATATAATAAGGACACCTCTATTAATTGCTAGAGTTAAACTGAGGCTCACCTGCTCCAACGTGTTTACAAAACACTGCGCACAGCACGGAACAAAGTGAGAATTACCACAGCTGCCGCTGTGGCATGGCTAGAGGTCAGGGAAAACGCAGGCACCACATCTTAGCAGGTAGCATGGAGATGGAGGCAGACTGCGATCCTCAGTGCCCCCTCCACAGCCCTGGCTAGGGCCCTTTGAAGGTGAAGAGACTTACTCATATGACAGAAGCTTGCTCCAAATAGACTTATCCCTGAATCTTATATGACAGGTTATGCTAGAGGGCGCCCATTTGCTTAATTCTTCCTCGGCTGTCCCCAGAACCTGAGCCCCTCCCTAGTGTATGATCCATCCGGGCATCCAACGTGCTGTCAATGGAGATTCGCTGGGAAATGTTTCTTAGGAGCTCTTTCGTGGCTTCATTGTGAACATCAGAGCATGAACCCGTCACTGTGACATTTAGGGCACAGAGGAAACAGGGCTCCTGAGAAGGGGGTGAAGAAGATCAACTGTTCCTGAGGTTTTGGGCTCAAGGATAGCAGTCTACTACTTGAGCCACAGCTCTGCATGTGGCTTTTTGTGGTTGATTAGAGGTAAGCGTCTCATGGACCTTCCTGGCTTTGAACCACAATCCTCAGATCTCAGCCTCCTGAGTAGCTAGGATGACAGGCGTGAGCCACCAGCACCAGACCTGATGGCTTATTTTACACTAAGCTTTGACCTAAGTTCTCCACACACACTGACTCTCAGGACCCTTCACAATAACTCATGAATAGGCATGTCCACTCTACGGACAAAGAAGTCAAGACCGAGTTCGCCAGCCATGGGCCCACATTGTGGAAGTTCAGGACCATGATTTGAAGTTATCATTTCAGCTGAGAGTCCAGGCTTGCAAGGCAGATATCTTCCTGAAGACCTGAGCTGCCTGTTTGCTGGGTTTACCTTCCTAAGGGGTTAGAACGGAAGTGATTTCCCTATCAAAGCTGAGATAGCTTTGATCTAGATCTAGATCTAGACGGCGATAGCACAAAACTATCTATAGTCCCAGCCCAAAGATTTAGGTCAGTGCAGGTACACTGCAAGTTATAGAAAAACCCTAGCAACATAGCAAGATTTTGACTCACAAAGAAAGAAAGAAAAGGAAAAAGCTCTCCCAAGAATGTTGAAATCTCATTTATCCTCCAGGAAAACAAAAGGGAGCAGTCATTATCCTACTGATAATTTTTTTTTATTGGTTTTTAAAATCTTGCATTTGAGAACGATTTCTCATTTTCTCCCCTGTATTTGAAAGTGTAATAATACAAGCTACAGGTAGAAAGAGTGAGCTATTTAGAGAGCAAAACTTTTAGGCCTGAAGTGTCTGGCACCAATCTTACATAGGAATGACTTTTCTTCAACCAAAGGAACTTAGTGTTGAACTGACTTCAAAAATGAAGAGTTTAGAAATGAAATTTTAGAGCTGGGCACTGGAGGCTCACAACTATAATCCTAGCTAATCGGCAGGCTGAGGTCTGAGAATCCTAGCTCAAAGTTCAACCAGCAGGACAGTCTGAGATTCTTATTCTTATCTCCAATTACCTGCTAGTCAGAAGTGGATCTGTGGTTCAAGTAGTAGAATGCTGGCCTGGAGTGATAAAACAAAGAGACAGTGCCCAGGCCCTTAGTTCAACACCCAGTAACAGCACAAAAATGAAAGAAAAAGGAAAGAGGTCGACAGAGAACATTTATGTCTCTTTTCCCAGGTATCTAAGGAACGCCTTCTTCTCAAAGGTGAAGTGAAGTGTCTACCGTCCACGGTGTCCAGGTAACAGGAGGCAACAGCAGCCAGGGTTCAAAGCAAGTAAATTAGAAAACATAAAACAGCGTGTTAGAACACTTCCTTTAATAATACATGGTGGAAAAGTAATTTCGATTCATTACAGTGTACATTATTAATAACGTATTTAGAACTCTTACCTTAATTTAGGTGTTATTGGGAAATTAAAGTGCTTCTAATTCCACCCTAAAGGTTGAGGGCTACATATTCAAAGGACAGTGGGCATGTGTACAACGTGGCATGCAGGCAAAGGCTCGGTGACTGGGAAGGGTCTGTTGGACACAGGTCACTCAGGGCCAGTTCCAGTATCTTCCAGCCGAGGGACCCGCGCTGTGGCTTTCCTTCAGAAAATGTTCTGGCACGCCCACCAAGCCATTCTACTACACCTTTGCCCCCCTGGCGCCTCTGAATTCTGGGGAGGTCATTAGACATTTCCTTCCCGCGCTCTGCTTCTGAGATAGGATGGAAAGCTACTGAAAGAACCCACTGCGGGCATACACAGACTCCAGAGCCTCGCCGGGGTGCACAGTCCCTGCGCTTGTCTACCCTTCCTCTTGCCCACTTCACCCACCGCCTCCAGGGTCTCCTCATTCAAATCCTCCCACCAGTCATGACCAGATTTCCCTTCCGCAGCTCTTAAAATCTGGCGCTGAAAGTTCAAGTCCTCTCTGGGCTGGTGTTCGCTCCAGACCAACTGATGGACCCCCGTTCTGCACCGCCTGGGGTCCCCCGTTCATGTCACCCCTCTCGGGCTCCGTCTTCTGAAAGCTCCGCTCCCCTCCGACCCAGATCCTCACGCGTCTCCCTGAGGTGGATTTGCCTTCATTGTGCCTATTGCCTCCGTGATAAGCTGTGCAATTAATCGCATCATTTGTCATCATTATTATTGCCACCATGCCAGGCTTTGTGCTGAGTGTGTGTGGCTTATAGTATTTTTAAGTTTTTCTACAGCCACCTTGGTGATGAGAATTATTACGGAGTAACTTGCCTAAGCTCACAAGGCCGGTGGGAAAGGAATTAGAACACAAGCCGGCCTTTCTGAGCCAGGAGGCTACAATTCCCCCCTTCTCTGGTCGGTGCTCGTTGGAGTGCTGGCGATTCGCGTTCGCTTGCTCATTTTGCGATAGCCTCAGATTTGAAATCCTGGGCTCTTTCTTCTGGTGTCCACCTTCTCCAATTCCATAGATGCATGGCAGCCAATAAGGAGCAAAGTTACTTTTACTATTGTTCGTTTTACTAAACGTTATAAAAGGCTAATTGCTTCTCCGTTCTCCCCATCACAGGGGGAAAATCCTGACCACTTCCCCAATGCTTCCGTGTGGATTCCATGATTAGATCTGGTGACCCAAGAAAGCAGGCACAGGAGAGATAAGAAACGGGAGAAAACAAAGCAGAGGCTTGTCCTAGCCACGGAAGGCAAGCTGCCCACCCCCTCATCTGCCTACAGCTGCCGCATGACACATGGCTTTTGATTAACTGTACAATCGCTAATAGAAAACATTAACAAGTGGGTATCAATATTAACATCTGATGACTAGTTATTCACGGGCGTCTAGGTGGCTTCCCTCCTGACCGCGTTTATTCCTACCCAGAGCCTTTTGAAGACCACGGGAGCCAAGGGCGCAGAGTGCATATGGAGAGAATGATGTTCATTATCTTATTAAACCCCAGTTCCTCCCAGGGAGGTTAGGAGACAGCTGGCAAATTTTATCCCTCATTTGCAGATGGAGACTTGCTGGCTTACAGTAATTCTATAATATGCCTTAAGTCTAGAAGGGAGCGAGTAGAGAGCTAAGAATGAAGTGCAGAGTCTCCGCCGCTACCTGCCCCTTACTTGTGGTGGTGGCGTACTGAGAAACCGAGGCTCATGAGGGCCAGGGCCGGCATAAAGACCTGTCCCAGGACAGACACAGCAGCTCGGCTAGGCCTCTCCAAAGGCATTTATTATGCTTTATGCCTACTCAAAGCATCATCAGGTTCATTCTGTATTCTATAGATCTCCAAAAATGTTGTCAGGTTGATTAGAATGTACAGACGTACCATTCGGTTTTAAAACATGCTCATAAATAGAATGCCACTTGATTCACGGGGTCTTCATGAGGACTAGAAGGAAGGTAAAGAAAGCAGCCTAACTCAGGCTTGGCGACTGTTCTACCATGTAAGAACTCTCAATACACATTCTCTGTGCTTGAGGGCACAAGAATTCCCAAGGAACACGCACTTCTAATCCACGCCCGCTCTTCACACCGCCTTCAGCTGAACTGGTACAGGCTTAAGAAACTTTGCAATCTGGGATGTGTCATTACTTTGTATCATGTTTAAAAATACTGGATATGAGACAAGCCCCTGATCACAATGTTCGCTTACTTTTGGAGTGCTTACCCCCTCATCTCACTCCAGACACTGCAAGATCCAGAAGGTTCCTTCTCAACACCAACTACTGCTCAGGGTCTGGGCCTCTGGCTGGTTTTCGTGGGCATTTCCTTCAGAGGTTTCCGTAATCATCAGCTTCTGGGCTGGATTCCTTTATTCCAGACCCCAGCACTGGCTCCTGGAACTACGCTCACGTGTACCAGATGCTCAAGAAACAGACCCAGGATCCTGGAACTACACTCACGTGTATCAGATGCTCAGGAAAATTGCTGCAAAGTGAGTAAATGGGCGCAAAGTGAAGGGATTGCCAAGTCTTCTTTTTAAATGCCCTCACTGCCATCTCAATGGCTTCATTTTGTTCTGGCTCCGTGTGTTGAGGCCTCTGCCTGTCCTCCGCCGCCTCCCCCCCAACTTCGCCTCTCCCCCCTTGAGAATATAGCCCACTCACGATTTGAAAATCCTTAGGAAAAGATGACAGTCCTTTATTGTAAAATGGGGATAAGTCATTCCAAAAATTGAGTTAAAACACGGAAGGCACAGAGTCCCAGGGCTGGTGCCTCGTCCGTGCTCAGCGAAGAGTGAGGAGAGAAAAACAGAAAGCTCCTCTGACGTTTTTGTCGGTTGTGGGGCTTGAACTCAGGGCCTGGGCTCTGCCCCTGAGCTCTTGTGCTCAAGGCGAGCACTCCACCACAGCACCACTTCCAATTTCTAAGTAGGTAATTGGAGATCAGAGTCTCAGGGGGACTTTCCTGCACATGTTGGCTTCAAGTTGCGACCCTCAGATCTCAGGCTCTTGAGTAGTAGCTAGAATTGCAGGCATGAGCCACCGGCACCTGGAACATCTCAAATATTCCCAGACCTGCAATCCCACTCAGTTCCAACCTGCCTGCCATTATCCAAATCCATCAAGACAAAACTCAAGGCCAAAGGCCTTTCAACCTAGAGGCGTTCATGCTGGAAATAGCATTCCAATCACTTGTGCATGTTCCGATGATAAAATATTGGTGAAAGCAGAGGCTTCCAGGAGCAATGGGAGAACACACGGAGATAACAGCTCCGAGCATCCTTGGTCTTCTCCGAAGAGCTGAGGTTCTCCAAGAATGGGAAATGAGGCAGGGAGAATTTTCAGGCCACAAATCCTGTATGCAAAGGGCTGGGCCTAAAAGCATGGTGTTTTCAGGCTCAGGAACTGAAGCTCCGTTGGTAGCAGGAGATGAGGACCAAGACTGCATTGAGTTGAGCCCAGGAAGTTGATGTATCTATAATCTGGGTGCAGAGGTGAGGGAAGATGCCACCAGGTGTGTGAGACGTGTTAGGAGACCGCAAACTGGGCCCTGCTGTCCGGATGGTCTTATGCACACAGAGCGGACAAGGAGTCAGACTCAAGTGGCAGACAGAGCTCTTCAGACACTATCAGGGTTCCTGAGCAGGAGAAAACGTGTGCCTGGAGAAAAACACAGGCCCCATCAACCCTCTAAAGAATTTTCCAGAAGCTTTTTAGTTCACCACCTCTCCGTAGCAATACTTAGCGCCTTTTCTGCACAAAACTTTTACCTACTTCTTATTCTTGTCATGCCATTTCTGGATCTTTTTTTCTTTCCATACACATACTCCTCCCGCCACGAAGCCTCCATATTTCTATTTCAACTCCAAGCTCTGAAGAAATATTTGGGGACTGATGTGAATGAATCGAATCATTCATGTTACATTCTATTAATTTTGGCAAATCTAATTTGCCTTGGCTGTGGGTGGCAGCCATCGAGAACTTTATCGTCTGGAAACCTATTCTGTGCATAAAATTGACAGAATTTCACTTGTGAACTCAGGTTCCTAAGCCAGTTTTCCCTCTTAGGTGTGGCTGAGAATTCTTACCTTGTGTGCCCATGTTCTGTCACTAAAGATAATCTGGAGTGTCGATTAAGATGCGCTGTATTCATAAACTGGCTTATACAACTACTTAAAGATAATTGTTACAAAATTAAAAAATTAAAAATGTATGATCTTCCTTAAGATATTTTTTAATTGATCAAAGTCCACAAGGAATGGCCCACTGTCTGGTTTGCCTTGTCATTTTTGATGGAAACCAGGAGTTTGGAATCTGAGTTCTAGAAACACAGGGGAATGGTCCTGGGTCAGGAAGCCTGGCTCTAGATGCTGATCTTCCATTGGTTCAATCCATGACTTTGAGCCAATCCCAGAACTCTCTGCACTTCGATATAAAGAGCAGAGCCACACAGTATTAATCATCTTTAAACTCAGCCCACACTATCATTTTAAACAAAATCTTTCCAAGAGGCTTCTGCTCAATAATGAATGCTAGTGAATAAGAGCTGCTGTGGCAGGCAAGAAAGATCTGGAACCCATGCACTGGGCCCCATTGTTTCCACTTACTAGTACTTCAGTTGAAACTTGACCACATTATCTTGGAATTTTCCCTCCACTCATCCTGGTTTTAGAGGCACTGTGATTTACATTCTGGAGCATCAAGTACAAATGAGTTCTCCAACTCTAGTGTTTACCACTGGGCCTCTGCCATGGTTTTGTATCACATGACTTCTTTTCTTATTAACTCCATCTCTTGATCCCTGTGCAATATGACTTGGCAAATACTTATTATAAGAATAACAATATATTATGTTTAAATAGTGCTTGACAATTTTTATACAGCTTTCCCATCTCAAGTTACTTAACTCTTTGAATAACCCGTGAATTCCATATATAATTATCACTCACCTTTGAAAGCTGAAAAAACTGGGACACAAAGACTTGTACAAAGTGTAAGGATAGAATGCTACCTTTATTGCAATATTGGTGTGTGTTCATAACCTACTTCATCATGCAAGGGATTTGCAATCATTATTTTTAAAGTGACCTTTCGGTATATGAAATGTAAAACACTTAACATCTTTTTAATGAAGCATATTTGGATGTGGTCATGAATTTATGGGCGAGCCTTGAAACAAATGGTATTTCCTTTTATTTGAAAGGAAATAATATTGCTCTACACACTAATTTTTCTCCTTGTTTTCTGCTTGTGTGTCAATGTTATTATCTGCTTTTTATCTAAAATCCAAACTTTCAACTCCTTCAAGTAGAGTCTGACCGGTGTCTGCTTGCAGCCAGTGCCATTGCTTCTACCTTGAAATCAGATAACTTTTCACTGGGAGAAAAGGTGGTAGTTGGGGGAAGATAATGGTTAAAGTGTAGTTTTCAAGATGGAAGGTGTCCTTACGTCAATTTGTTGCTTATTGCTTATCAAAGTTATTTTTGTCAGTGGAGGTAGAATACTTAATCAAGGAAATTGTGTCCTCTAATTGAAATCATCAATACAATCAGACAGCCACTTAGATAGAGGCCATGTGAGTGGCTGCCTGTTATCCGGAGGAAGAGAACTGAATCAGGAGCAAGAACTATCTGTCTGTTCTGCTGGAGGGCGTGTGCCATTTATCATGGCCAATGGTTGTCATATTAGTGGGAAGAAGCTAGAAAGCCTTAGATTGAAGGCTGGTGCCAGTTTACAGCAATACAAATGCATTGAACAGGAAAGAGATAGCTCCTAATCTCTCCACTTTTTTTTTTAATTACCCTGAAGGCCAGAGAATTAAATGAAACAGCAGCTGATAACTGTAGAGAGTTTTGAATGCGTGACAACAAAAGTCTTGAACTAGCTCAACAGTTTTATTACGTTAATCTTGCCTCTGAATGAGGAACAAGAACGAGAAATGCCACCTTTTGCTTTTACCGATGACTCAGTGAGAAGATGTTACAGATGTTCTGTTTGCCTGTCATGGGTTCCTAGGCAGGATATCACAGCTAACACTATTGGTGGGTGTGTCTTTAGTGCCTTATAGTGATCCATCCATCTTTCCCTCCAGGAATGTATGCGAGGAGAGGAGACATCACATTAGGTAAGTATTGTCTTTGATGAGCTATAGGTTCTGTGCAGAAACACATGTGGTAAGTTTAAGATAAAAACATCCAAGCCAACTCCGAAACACTGGGCAAGTCTAATGGACCCCACTAGGTTAGGTTCCCAGGAACACATTACATTTTTTAATTGATAAAACTATTAAGGAGTTGTAGAGTAGCTACTATATTCCAAAAACTGGACTAGTGATGGGAAGATTAAAAAAAAATTCAAACTGAGAGCCAGTGACCCTCACCTGTAATCCTAGTTTCTCAGGAGACTGAGATCTGAAGATCAGGATTTGAAGCTGGCCTGAGCAGAAAAGTTTGTGACACTCCCACGCCTAATTAACCACAAAAAAAAAAGAAAAGAAAAATCAAGCCAAAAGGAAGCTGTGGCTCAAGTGGTAGAGTGCTAGCCTTGACCAAAAAGGCTTTCCCTACAATGGGCAGGCCCTCAGTTTAAGCCACAAGACCAGCACCAAAAAGACCCCCAAAAACCATCAATATGCTTTCTTTACTATGTTAAGGATAATTTACAAAAGAATAGCAAATTAAGAAATAATTAAGAATATCAGTCAAGGGTCTCATATCTAAAATATACTTAGAGCTCAAAAAATTAACCCTCCCCCCAAAAAAAACAAATTCTCAAAGAAACAACCATCCCAGTAATAAGTGGGATAAAAAATTAAAATGAGACTTCTCTGGAGAGAAAAGAAAAATGGCCAATAGACACATGAAGAAATGCTCAACCTCTCTGGCCATAGAAGAAATGCAAGTCAAAACAAGATTGAGATACCACCTCTCCCCAGTTAGAATGGCCATTATCAAGAAAACAAATAATAACAGATGCTGGAGGGGATGTGGACAGAAGGGAACCTTACTGCATTGATGGTGGGAGTGTAAACTTGTTCAACCACTTTGGAAAGCAGTATGGAGGTTCCTCAAAAGATTCCACATAAAAAAAAAAAAGATTCCACATAGATCTCCCCTTTGACCCAGCAATCCCACTTTTGAGCATTTAACCAAATGATCACAAACAAGAACGTACTAAAGCTACCAGCACAACTATGTTTATTGCAGCATTATTTACCATAGCTAAGATATAGAACCAACTCAGATGCCCCTCAGTAGATGAATGGATCAAGAAGATCTCATATATATATATATATATCTCATATATATATATATATATATATATATATATAATGGAATTCTATGCTTCCATCAGAAAGAATGATGTTGCCTCATTCATAAGAAAATGGAAAGACTTGGAAAAAATCATATTGAGTGAAGTAAGCCAGATCCAAAGAAAGGTAGGCTCTATTATTTCCGTCATTTGTAATAATTAGCATATGTCTGCTAGGATAGTCCTAGCAGAGGATCACAATAGCCAAATATCTATATACATATGACCACATAAAATGATACTAATCGAAATGAGCTCTAAGATATGGAAACAAGAGGGTCTTTCCGTTATCTTTTTCTTTCTTTCTTTCCTGTTATAGTGTGCTGGTTGTAGTTATTTTATCTTTCTTTTTTTTCTCTCCTCTTCTTTATTCCCTGTGGTCACTGTTTCTGATTTTGGTACCCTTTATCTTGTATGTTTACTGATTTGGGGAAGGGAAGGGAATCATAGAAAGGGTGGTACACAAAGTGAAACAATGCAACAGTGATACTTAGCAGATACTGTGTTGGGGGTGAATCTTACAACTTGGGGGTGAGGGAAATGGTGGGGAGGAAAAGCAGGAGGAAATGAGGGAGGGGAACACATTACCTTACTCAGGGAACTGTCACCCTTCTGCTCACCACCTTTACAATAAAATAAAATAAAATAGAATGACTGTCTTCAGGCTCAAGAACCTGTTTCTTTATTTTTTTTTCTGTCGGTCCTGTCTCTGAGGTTTTTTGCTCAAGGCTAGTGCTCTGTCACTTTGAGCCACAGCTCTACTACTGGTTTTTGAGTGGTTCATTGGAGATATGAGTCTCCTAGGGTTTCAAAGAGCCAATCTCAGATCTCAGCCTCCTGGGTAACTAGGATTATAGGCATGAGCCACCAGCAACCAGCTCCAAGAGCCTGTTTCTAATCCTGGTACAGGCACTTGACAGCAGTGTACATTTGTCAAGTTATTCGACTTGGCCAGTGTCTTCTAAAAGGCTGATGATGGGAGATTTTCCTGTCTCACAGAGTAACCTGAGAATTAAAGTAGGGCATGCAAACGACTCAGGCCAAAGTCTAGTGTGCAGTCAGCACTCAACAGATGTTTGCTGTTGTTGACTATTAATACAGTATTTTAAGAGTCATGACCACACAGATAATCCTGCCTGTACCGTGTGGGGGAAGGAAAGCTGAAGTAAGGCAATGTTGATAAAGGGCACTAAGAATATACTTTGCCTACCAGAAGTGATGATCTTATTAGCCTAAATATATCAATTCAACTCTCTCTCTCTTGATTAAAGCCTGAAGACCAGAGGTCAAAATCAGAGTGAAAAAAATAGAGTTTCTAAGATAGAAATGTCATTTTTCACTGAGCCAACTGTTCTCCCCAAACCACTGGCCATAGCAATCCCTACTTTCAACTCAGGTGCTGTTAGAGGGAGAGGAAATACACTTCCACCTGTGGACAGTTTAGGGTTCATCAGAAGTAGCAAAGTATCTCAAGCATAGTTTTTTTGATGTACTTGAGTTTTGCTAAATTAACAAACGAGGAGACACTATATTTATTTGAAACAATAATCAACAGAAACTTTTAAGTTAAAACATACAACATTCATTATTCAATATACCCAATAGATGCTGTTGAAACTCTGCAGGTACAAAATCAAAATGGCATTACCCAAGAACTGGAGTTTTATATGTTAAACAGCGAAGTTTATGGGTTGAGTGGGTGCCAGTTGGTAATATTTAATGTATGACACATCCATGTTCCATTATATTTTATAAAGACCCAAGAGGAAAAATTGGGCAACCTTTTTAATACTGCATAAAAGCAATGAAAGAAATTGATCAAGGAAATAACTGACATCTTTAATCACACAAGAAGAAAAATCTTTATTGAGTTATAGAAAGGAGATCATAAATAAAAAATACAGTGTAATAATTGTTTTTAAAAGGTTAATATCTACTATATATATGATGAGATATGCAAAAGGCAGAAAATATCAAAAGATTGAAAAATATATATATGAAAAGGATCAGCCTCACTGGTAATCAAATAAATGCAAATTCAAATGAAATACTATTTTTGTTTATCAAATGAGCAAAAGAAAATAAGGGATAGTCCTGTATACAGGTAAGGATGTGGTGACAGGAATGTTTTCATATACTGCCGGTTGTTCCTAAGTCAGACTTAAGTTCCTGAAAGTTAATAGCAATGCATACTGAGAACCAAAAACTAATCCTACACTTTGGTGGTGACAGTTTTATTATAAAAGGTGTAAGCTAAGAAATTAAAATTTTTCCATGATTTAAGAGCCAAAATATCCTAAATTTTTAATAATAAAATAAACAAAAATAATAATAGAGTAGATATCTTAATGGAAAAGTAGGGTAAATACATTCTAATACACTTTCATCCTATGATACAAGTTCAGTTTGAAATTCTTTTTTTAAAAGGTAGTTTGTAGGCTAGGTATAGTGGCTCAGGCTATATCCCAGCTGTTACTCAAAAGGTAAATATTAGAAGGATTTATGGAACAGAAAAAAAGTTAGATCCTAATCTCAACCAATAGCCAGGGATGATTTGTGTGCCTTTAATGTCACATGCATAGGGAAAGTGGATGTCTGAGACAAAGCCCAGGCAAAAACAAGATAAATTATCTGAAAAATAACTAAAAGCAAAAAAAAAAAAAGTGTGGTAGAGCATCTGCCTAGAAATCATGAATTCTTGACTTCAAAATCCAAGTATTGCCCCAAACAAATGGAGAAGTAAAAAAAATGGTATTTTTTTTTAGAAGGATTTGTGATGCGGTATTCCAGGAGAAAGAAATAAATGAATGGAGAGTTTAATAAAAAAAACTTAAGTTGAGGAAAATGTTATTAATATTCAGAGATAACATGGTTCTCTTTGTTGAGAATATTAAATAATCTAGGGTAAATTATCTTTGTTAACAAATAAAATTTAGCAAAGTATTGTATATGAAATCAAAATACAAATGTCAAACATATTCTCATTCTGTGTAATAAACATATTGTGATTAGATATGGGTAATAAACATGTTGTAATTATGATAAATGAATTAAAGTGTACCTAAAAAAAGTACTGAAATTATTTTAGATTGATTATTTTGTATTAATATTAGAATGTCTCAAATTGATTAATTCAATGCAAATTTGAGTTTGATTAAAATTCCAACAGGAATCTGAGCTAGATCAAAAGTCTATCTGTAAAAACATATGCACAAAGCCATTATTGAAGTAAGAAAATAGCCGGTACAATATGGAAGGACTCTTAACCATTGGTCTTGGGGTATCTGTGTAATTTAACAAAAGATAAGAACTTGGCTCCATATCATGCTCACTGTACAAAAATCAATGACAAATGGATAAGGGTAAAATGTGAATAGTGAACCTTTCAGCTTTTTAGGTAAACTATGAGAGAATAGCTTTATGTCATTTAGCAGGAGAAAAATTCATGAACCAGACATGAAATCAAAGCTATCATGAGAAAAAAAAACATTTTCAAGCTACTTTAAATTTAAAACTGATGTTCCCCAGAACTTAAACATTTTTTTAACCACAGCCTGGGTAAAAGATATTTGTAACATGAATCTCAGAAAGAATTGATTGCAAGAATCTCTAAGGAATATTTATATATATATATAGTGAAAATACCATACAGAGGGATTACAATTACATGAGCAAGGTAATGAGTACATTTCTTATCAAGCATTGTTGCCTTCTCCTTTGTTTCTCCTTCCCATCTCTTCCCATCTACCCCTCTCCCCCCACTCCGCGCCAGCGTTGTAAAGTTCATTTTTTGACATAGCATCTTGAACATCTCATTGTTGCAATGGGTCCACCTGTATCCCTATTTAAACAATTTGTTTTTTCCCTTCCCCTCCCCAAATTATACCAACATCAAATACAGTGAAAACAGGGGTTATACCATTGGGGAGGGACATACAAAGCAACAAAGAAATATCTTATAAATATGTTAGAAACAACAGTAAGAAAGGAAAACCACTTGAGTCCTTATCTTGGGGTTCATTTCGCCTAACATCAACTTATCTGATTGATTCTGCTTGTTTCAGACATATACTAGTCATTACAAATAAGGGAAACCATGAGACCTATACTTCTTTGGGCCTGGTTTACTTCACTTAATATAATTTTTCCAAGTCTTTCCATTTCCTAGCAAATGAATCTCTAATAATAAAAATAGCTGATAATAATAGCTAATAAAAAATAGCTGAAAGGGAACTAATAGGTAATTAGTATGTATTAGACTAGGAATAAGAATTGTCAGCTAGGAATCCATGGAACACTTCTCAATATAATAATGCTGGCTATATGTGTGACCAACATATAGCCTGCATTGTACTTAAAATCAGGAACAAAGCAGAGATGTCTGCTCTCTCCACTCCTCTTTGATGTAGTACTTGAAGTCCTAGGTAGAGCAATAAGGCAATACACAAACATAAAAGGGATCCAAATAGAGAAAGAAGGAAGATTCTCCCTCTTTGCAGATGACATGATGCTCTTCCTGTTACTTGAACTAATCTGAAGCTTGCCAAAGTAGCAGGGTATAAAATTAACCCACAAAAATCAGTAGTTTTTCTTTATGCCAATAATGAGAAGTGAGGCTGAAACTGGAGAAGCAATTCCTTTTGTAATAGCCTCAAAAATACCTAGGAACTAATTAACCATAGATGTGAAGGACCTCTATAATGAAAATTTTAAAATCTCAAAAAAAGGAAATTAAAGCTGATTTAAGGAAATAGAAAACCCTCCCATACACCTGGGTTGGAAAATTAACATCATGAAAATGACCATATTGCCCCAAACTATCTACAAAATCAACATAATACCTGCCAAAAGCCCAAGAATATTCCTCAGTGATATAGAAGAAATTCACATGGTCTAATAGAACTCACAAATAGAACATAATCCTTAGAAGGAAGAACAGCACTAGAGAACTATCAAAACCAAGGTTCAAACTCTAATATAAACCTGTAGTAATAAGAACAGGTTGGTACTGGCACAAGAATAGGCCTGAGGATCAATGAAATAGAATAAAAGACCCAGAAATGAACCCACAGATCTATAGCCACTTAATATTCCATAAGGGAACCAAAATTATCAGATGGAAGAAAGACAGCCTCTTCCACAAATGGTGCTGGCAGAATTGGCTAGACATGTGCAGAAAATGGAAGTTAGATCCTTCTATCTCACCCTGCACCAAAATCAATTCATAAGGAAATAGAAAGACTTGGAAAAATTACACTAACTGAAGTAAGCCAGACCCCCAAAAATATAGGCTGCATGTTTTCTCTCATTTGTAATAACTAGAATGTGCCTATAAATCTACAAGTAAACCCAATGGGCAGTAAAAGAAAAAACAATTACACCTGGGCATGACTAATTTAACAGCAATCTAAACATTCACACAGTGAGAACAAAGGAGGATATTCTTAGGAGAGGATCACAAGGGCCATATGCGTAAAATCATATAAAATCCAAAGGAATTCCATGAAATGAAAGAGGTCTTTTATAATACTGCTTGCAGTTCTTTTTTTTTCTTTCCTTTTTTCTTTGATTTATTTCCTCTGTCACTGTTTTTGATGTCTGTACCCTTTCTCTTGTATATAAGTTTATCTGATTTGGGGAGGGGAAGAAATGGTGGGACAAAGGGTGAACCAATGCAACAGTGAAACCCACTAGACATTATGTTGGAAATGAACTATACAACTTAAGGGGAGGAGAACTCAGGAGGGGAAAAACTGGGAGAAAATGAGGGAGGGGATGACACTATTCAAAAGGAAATGTACTCATTACCTGAATCATGCAACTGTAATGCCTCTGTACATCACCTTTACAATAATTTTTAAAAACTGTTGAAAATATTGGGGACAGGTCAAGGCTAGCACTCGATCACTTGAGTTACAGCTTCAGGTGGCTATTTGGGAGGATTAATTGGAGACAAGAGTCTCACAAACTTTCCTACCCAGACTGGCTTCAAATTATGAAACTCAGATCTCAGCCTCCTGAGTTGCTAGGACCAGAGGAGTGAGCTACCTGTACTTGGATGAGATTTTTAGGAAAAAGGACTAGGATGGGAGAGAGAATGATAAGGGAATGGGATCGATCAGTATGTATTATTTGCATGGGTGGAAATATCACAATGCAAAACTCATCTTGTATAAATAATGTACACTAATATTTTAAAAAGTGACAGAACAATAAAAAATATTTGATTGGGCTTATGAATCTTGGGGGAACTCTTGAAAATACTAATTAAAAATTACTTTTACCCTGAAAAACAAAACATTGGCATTAATTTCAGCAAAAAAGTAACTCATAAATGTTGCTTACATTATTCTGCATTAAAAAATAATGTATTATTTAATGCTCAACAAAGATGCATTTCCATTTTTACCTGAATCCAACCTCCTCTCCTAAGAAGCAATCTTTCCTCTGCAGTATTGTGTTTGAAGAGCACTTTTTAAAGAGCACATCATAACATCCTTTGAGAAGATTAATCTATCAGATATTCTTCTGTATTAGACAACACTGAACTTTCATCTGAATTTCTTTCCATGCATTCAGATGCTGCTGCTGGTGGTGGTGATAACTTTACTTCACTGTTTGAGTTTCTTAGAAGCACAGTAAATTAGCTCTGAATAGAGACAGTAAAATTAATTCTTGCTATATCTCTCAGCTATCTCCAATAGAAAAGGCTCTGCATTTGTGATTCAATTTTGTTCTCTCCCACTAAAATCTTGGTGCCCAGGATTGCAGAAGTATAAAATAAACCTTAGAAACATCTTCTCCATAGAGACACAACTATTTCCCCTCACCTGGCCTCTTCTATCTTACCACCATTTCTTTTCTACACGACTTCTTGTACTCATAAATAGTTTTGTTGTTGTTGTTGTTGTTAGTGGTGCTCATGGGGCTCCAACTCAGAGGCTGGGCACTGACCCTGAGCTTTTTCACTCAAGGCTAGTGCTTTACCACTTTAAGTCGCAGTGCCACTTCCAGTTTTCTGTTCATTAATTGGAGGTAAGAGTCTCACGGACTTTCCTACCTGGGCTGGCTTTGAACTCTGATCCTCAGATCTCAGCGTCCTGAGTAGCTAGGATTACAGGCGTGAGCCACCAGCACCCAGCGTGAACAGGTTTTAAACAACGTTTCCCTGGATTCTTAGGGATCCTCTGATGTGCTTGTGTTAACTGTGATAGGAGATGGAACGCTCCAACCAGAGGATCCTTGCTCCAATTTTCTGCCTTGCTGCCGATTTAGACTGCAACAGCCAGAAGTGATTGACATTCCAGAGCAAAACAACTTCAGGTGTGCGCGCTTTCCTTTCCGCCTTTATTGGTGCGTTCATTTGAGTCAGAGGTACTAAGCTTCCCTCTCTGAAAGTAGATGTTAGTTTCCTCACATCTTTTAATCCCAAAGATGCAGTCAGGGAAGCTGGACTAAATGAGACAGGGCAGAACAGACTAGGAGTGTGGACATCAGTGCAGGTACAAGGGAAGCAGCAGCAGATATTCACAGCTCCAAACACTTGCTCTTCCCTCATTTAAAGCATCGGCCCACAGTCCTGGAGGGTACTTAAGTTTTGGGGGACTGAGTCAGTCCCACACCAGCTAGTATAAATACCTTTATCGCTGCTTTCGTGGTGCTTCTTCTCTATCATACCTGTCACACCACTTAGTTTGTATTCATGCTAAGCGTCTGACCCACTGTGCTTTTCCTGTGCTCCGTGCTTCAGCAGCTACGTCGACAAGCCCTTTCCGCAAATGTAGGGACAGAGTGAGTTTTATTTCTAATGACCAATAGGCTAGCTTAGTAACATAAATCAGATCATGATTATATTTTACAAAATGGCTTCTAGTCTATACTTTCGACGGCACAGATTGCAAAAATTTGTATACGTGATAAAAGTGTTCAGAGAATGGCAACATTTCAAATGAGGAAGCTATTCTTACGCAACTTGCCATGATGAAATCATCAGCAATGGATCACAGAGGAGGACGCTCTCCTCGCGGCTACCCACTGAAAACTGCATCCACCAGAAGTTTAAGGAGCAGCAACAACAAGAAAGAGTCCTGTAGCAAAGGTTTGGGACATCGGCTAGGATCACCTATTTGATATTGTAGCAAATGTCATGCACATTTCTGAAATGACAGACTCATTCAAGTGACATCTCCTTGCCAGAAAGATAACTTATCAAAGTTAGTTTCTGAAACAATCAATTCATCCTTAGCTTCAAACCCATAGCTTCAGCATCAATGCCCTTTTAGGCAGGAAATACCATGACATTTGATCTAGTCATGGAGGCATTGTATGTGAATTAATTTCAAAGAAGAAATGATTAAATACTTCCTTTACCAGAAAGAGAAGAATTGAATTACTGTTCCCCAAAATGAAATTATGATCGATGAACTAATTAGCCTCCAAGATTTCCTTACGGAGAGATGAGGAGAGGGATGAAAAAAAATCACACATGCTACCCAAAAGAATAACTAAGTGCTCACTGCAAACGAGCTAAGGGATGTGGGTGATGTTAAAATGAATAATTTGACAATATAAACTATCATTGGAGGGTCTATCATTAAATTGTCATTAGAACAGACTTGTTATTGAGCAACATTTTATGAAGAAAATAAATATTGCCAATCACGTGAAGAAATAGAATTATCCTTTGTAAATCTCAAGATACAGTCTCGAGAGGTTTATTATAATATTATTTTTAGAAGAAAGGGATCACAAAGGAACACTGTCTTCTCTAACAGCTTTTAGATTAAACAGACTCAAGAAAATCCACAAACAGTTCCAGGTAGTTGTGTTTATCCTAAAACAAAATTCTTCTTTTGAATACTGGTTATGAGAAATAAAAACAGTAGCATTATGGTTTGGTTGTCCTGTTTAAATAATTGTTTGAAATTAAAATTAGGTAGCTGTATTACATAATCAGTACATTACGTAAATCAGTAGATTATATTTTTTTTCTTTTTTTTTTTCCCCAGGGCTGAGGACTGAACCCAGGGCCTTGCGCGCACCAGGCGGGTGCCCTTCCGCTGGGCTAAACCTCCAGCCCCTAAATCAGTAGATTATAAATATAATTCTCTTTATTAGTTAAGTGTGTCAGAAGGCAGTGTGGTATTAAACTAAATAATAGTTATATTTGATTGAAAAATGAAAAATGAAAGAAACACTGTCCCTCTAAACATCATCATGGGCAATAACTTCTACCTTTTCAGTCATGTATTATCAAGTGGCAAAGACAAGAAAAATGAACAGAACACATCACATTTCCACATACCTCATTAACCTAGACTCATATCAAGTCTTAGGTTGGAGAAGACAAGCCAGACACTGCAATCCTAGCTACTTAGGAGGCTGACATGTAAGGATCTATAAGATCCTTACCTCTATCTATAAGATACTTACTCCAATTAACCACCAAGAAGCCAGAAATGGAGGAATGGTTCAAGTGGTAGAGGGTTAGCCTTGAGTAAAATACAACAAGCAAGAGTACCCATCCTGAGTTCAATTCCCATGCCACCAGCCCCTCCCCCCCCCCACACACACAGAACGAAGACAATCAACCATTCCATTTAACTCCATTTCTTGAGTGTTCTTAGCAATGACAGCTGAGAGAGATCTGAGTTCTAAATTGTTAAAATGCAAAAACAAGCGTCGGCGTGAAATGGGAAGCTGCCTGAGCTAACCTGATTGCAACCTGATGCAGGCACGCAATAATTTACAGATACATGAAATCCATCCCCTCCCCTGCAAAAACTCCAAGCCAGGGCCCAAAGGTCATGATGAAGGCCTCCACTGCCCTCGATCCTCTGTGACAGTCAATCTTTACGGACCCACTTCAGAACTGCGTTTTTTCTTCTCTGTCCCCTTCTTTCCATTTCCATGAGAACCCTCTCGTTCAGGCCACATCACCTGTCCTTAGATTTATGACAAATCCTGCTCTTTCAAAAGTCATTTTCTAAATTTGCTCATTAATCCTGGTGCTTGGAAAGCTTGGCGCTTTAATATAGAGATTACCATTTAAACTACTAAACTTAACGTACAAGATTCCACCTGAACCAGGTCGCTTCCCAGCTTTCTAGTGCCATTTCTCTCTTCCCTCGTTCCCTGCTTTGCCACATTGATGGTACCTTCCCAATCCTAGGTGATTGGAGCTTTAATGTTCTCTCTCCGAGGAAATCTCCTCCCCCTTGTTCATGGAGTAACTCCTCACCAAGAAGGGGTTCAAACCTTACCTTTCTAGGCAAACTTCCCTTAATTGCTGGACTCCTAGAGCTTCTTAGACTATTCTCTGTTACTAATGTTTGTTTGCTTTTCTCTGTTCATAGAATTCACAAATTCTATGAGCAAAGGCAACCTATCTCGCTCATCGATTCATTAATTTCTTATTCATTGATTCGTTAATTCTCTAAATTTACTTTTCCATAAGCTTGTTTCTGAACCCATTGTTGAAGCAAAATGAAACCTGTGCCCTTGAGCTTCCATTTCTTTTTTTCCTTCTTTCTTTTTTTTTTTTTTTTTGTGAAAATACCATACAGAGGAGTTACGATCACCTGGGCAAGGTCATGAGTACATTTCTTATCAAGCATTGCTGAGCTTCCATTTCTATAGTGAGATAGAAGCAATATTTTAAATAGTATCTCAATAGCAACAGCAAGATAGGATAGTCAGAGATGGAGGTTGTGGATTGTGGAGAAGGTGTCTTTGGAGCTGTGTGTTTTGAGTAGACACTTAGGGAAATGGAGAGATCAGGAGAAAGAATCTCTGAAAGATCAAGAGGATGAAATTCCTGGAAAAGACAGATCTTGAGGAAAGGGAAAAAAATGCAAATATGACTGTCTTGAGTACCCTATTCAGTGCTAAGTCTCTGAACTTTCGAGCACCATAGACCATATTCCACGGCATTTATCATATTCCATAAACATATGTTGGATAAATGAATGACAAAACAGTCCACCATGATGTAGTAGATGAATGAGTGATCTCAGGTGTGGCTCTCAGAGCTCCTTATCGAACCGTGTTTGCCTGGTGAGTACGCAGTTCTTAGTACAAACTGCAAAAAGAACACACATGTACCTGAGCACACAGACACATGCGCATGCACGCGCACATACACACACACACACACATACACACACACACACACACACACACACACATACCACACAGGCAATCATTGTAAAAAAACAAAAAACGAGAGAGTGGCTAAACTAGAATGGTGAAGATCCAGTGTTATAGAAAATAGCAGGAATGACCCGTTGGGACAATGAGCTATAAACGTCGTTATGTCGAAAACGAACTTTATAACTTTGGTGGGGGAGGGAGGAGGTCTGGGTGTGGGGTGGGGGGGAGGATGGGAAGGGGAAACAAAGGAGGAGGCTACAATGCTTGATAAGAAATGTACTCATTACCTTGCCCATGTAATTGTAACCCCTCTGTATAGTATTTTCACAATAAAAAAAGAAATGTTTTTAAACAGAAAAAAAAGAAAATAGCAGGAATTATAATAAACACATTTAGTCAGGGAGGCTATTGTAAAATCTGCTAAAAAAAAATCAAAGCATGTTACTAAGTTCACAAAAAATTCAACTGTTTGAATCATGCATTTAGGTTATAGAGTGAGATGGTCTCACAAAAAAAACTAAAGAAAAACTTTACAAGTTTTTTAGCTATTCTGATAAGACATCAATCAAACTAATAACAAAGTTACCAGATTTGCTCTAAGGACTATCAGATCAACCAGAAAAAATGACCTTTTGGTGGTTGATCCTTGTTGTCTTTGACATAATTAATCTGATATCCAATTGCTGTTAGTTAAAGGGTAAGAATGAGAGGAAGAAAAACTGTCTAGGCTTTAGACAATCATTTACAGGATCATTTAAGTGGCTATTCCTCAGAAATGCATTTCACAAAAGAATAGTGCTTTCTTTCATGTTCAAAAAGATTTTCCATTTTTTCCCTCATACTGCTATTTGATTAAATCAACCAATTTTAAATAATCAATCACTTTACACTAAGACATCAGGTTCTATTGGGTGACAGAAATGTCACCCAAAACATAGGCACACATTTACTACATCAGTGTTTTTATCTGTATTTCCTGTTGTCTCGGAATCTTTTTAAAAATTAATTTCTTTGCCTGAGGTTTTTGGTTTTCCTCTCCAATGTCAAACCACTGTAGTTCAAATTCTGCTAAAAATTTTTAACTGAGATGTAGTGAACACAAAGCCAGCGCCCATGGATGGGCTGACTACCTAGCTGACCGCACCCCTTTCTTCCTTTAGAATGGCTTCTTAGGTTCTTCAAGAGGTTCTTCAAGATTAAGTTTTCTCTCTGCTTTATTCATAACTTTCTGATCATTAGCCCTGAAAGTCACAGAAATAAAATTTCCTACTGATACATTATCTGGATTCGCCAGTGTTAGCTACTGTGAATCCTTTTATTTTTTCATCAGTACAGGCAATCATCTCTATGGCAGGAACTTCACGTGTATTTCCATGTGCAACCTTGCAATTCTTGCTCAAGATTGATTTACATGTGGACAAGACTGACTTGCATGGAGCATTAGTCTGGCCAGCCTTCTTTATGTTGTAGAAAGTTCAGACCTTCCAGACCATTCTGAATATTCTTGGTCACAGACTGGTTTTCTTCAGTTTATAGTTTAAGGTATCATTTGTGTTTCCTCGCATCTTTTTCCTGAAATTAAGAAGTCGGTCCCAGTGTGCCCCACGTTTCCAGTGTTTCTCCAGAAATAGGCTTCTCTTTATCTGGTACTTTCTGAGATCATCTCAGGTAAAGAATGTTCTTAGTCCAAGTGTGGAAGTTCAGTCCCAGGGACTCAGGAGATTAGCAGCGTCTGAGTTCATGGCCAGCTGAGGCAAAAGCAATGTTAGAACTACTTCTCAACAAACAAGCTGGGCGTAGAGCCTCATGTCCGTTACCCTAGTTACAGAAGAGGTATAAGAAAGAAGATCACAGTCAAAGCCAGGCCCAAACAAAACTACAAAGCTGTATCTGAAAAACAACTAACTTGGAAGGATTTGCCTAGTACGTTCAAGGCTCTGAATACAAATCCCAGTTATGCATCCAGTGCTATTCCCTCTCTCTCTCTCTCTCTCTCTCTCTCTCTCTCTCTCTCTCTCTCTCCCTCCCTCACTCCCTCACTCCCTCCCCACTCTCTCTGGATCAAGGGTTTTGTTGTAACACTTCCATAAAAAATGTAATGCTGAAAGTGAAGTAAAGAAATGATAAATGCCCTACCCAGGATTGCACAGGACTAAGAGGGTGGAGCTAGAACTCGAACACAGGTCCTTTCATTCTTTAACTGTACACAGATATTTTCCCATTAAAACTCTCTCATTTACCTAATCTCTTATTGGATTTTTTTCTTCATATGATTGATTACCTCTTTTTTTTCATCCTAAAAGTATGTATACTGTTCTAATTGTGTATGTTGAAATCTTTCAGAAATAGATGGATAATAATTTATATGTTCTTTCATAACCTATTTTCTCATTAATGACTGTTGATATTTACCCAGGATTGATAGCCATGCCATTTTCAATGTCTTCTTATCCATTCTTCTTTCTATCGTTCTCCTGAACAATTGAACCTATTTCCAATGTAGAGACATTTTTGTCTGGCTCACATGTTTTGTTTTGGGGCTTGTTTTCTTAGTGTTACAATGTATATTGCAACAAGTAATCTCTTGTGTCTACATATATTCCTATCCACAAACATCTTTTCGGAATCTTTCTTGGAAAGATTCCACCCTAATATCAACACCATGATAAGTGTGCCCCACAAACTTTATACTTGCTTGCATTTGTTTACAGATCATTAGTTTTCTTTTTCCTTTGTTCTATTTATTTATTTTTTTAATCTGCAGACCTCTCAGAGAGTCTTCTTCTAAAATGTCCCATTGCTATTTCCAAGCAACCATTCTTACAAATGAGTACCAAAACAGCTTTGTTAACTTCCAAAAATAGTACTTCAGAGAATCCACAGCCTCACATTAAGCGTTTCCACCACACTGTATAATTCCATTTCCTCATTTTTTTCAATCTTTTATAGAGTAGCCAATATATTGGCAATGTGTTTCCATATGTGTTAATGTAAATAGAACCATTTTAAATCATATGTTCAAACAAGCTTGGAGACCTTTTAACTATTATATGTTTATTTTGTAGTCAACCACTTTCCCAAACTCTCTTATTAGTTATAACACTTTGAAGGAACTAGTTAGATTTCCAACAGTCAAATAGTCTTCAAGCAACTGAAGTTTAAGATCTTTCTTCATAAGCAGTAATATCAAGGTGGGCACTGGTGGCTCATACCTACAAGACTAGCTACTCAGGAGGATGAGATTTGAGAACTATAGTTCAAAGCCTGCCTGATCAGGAAAGTCTGTGACACTCTGATCTCCAGTTCATCTCTGGAAAGTTGGAACTGGAGCTGTGGCTCAATGGTACAATGGTATCTTTAAGCAAGAAAAAGTTCAGGGAGAGTTCCCAGGCCCTCATCATCATCATCATCATCATCATCATCATCATCATCATCATCATCATCTTTTTTCATGTGAAAAGGAGTCATTCGTCAACAAAAAAGGAGCCATATGCATTTAAGTATTTTAATTGAACCTTTAAAGGTCCTCATTTAGTACAATGTACTATGGATGTACAAGATCCTCTGTACTCTAACAAAGAAGTTTTCTGATATTTTTAATTTACTAAGAGCGTTGTGATTTTTGTCAACTAATTTTGCAGTCTTATCAGTACTGTATGATCTTCTCTAGGTCCCTTGTGTAGAATATGATAGATGCAAGTTGTTTGTATCAAATTGATCTTTTCAGAAATAATCATACTTGGACATATGTTATTCTTTATATTACTTTATATTACTATTAGATTTGTGCTTATAATGTAAACTTTGGCATCTTTAAATATTAACAAAGCAAGGGTCACATTTTCTTTTTTGTGTAGGTACTGGAGCTAGAAATCAAGGTCAAGAGCCCTTGCATAAGGGCTCAAGACTTGCATATTCTCAAGACTCTGCCACTTTGAGCCACACCTCCACTTCTGGCTTTTTGCTGGTTAACTGGAGATCAGAGTCGCAAATTTGTCTTTCCAGGTTTACTTTGAACTTAAATCCTCAAATCTCAGTCTTCTGAGTAGCTAGGATTACAATTATGTGCCATCAGTGTCCTGCTAGTGTCTTCTTTTTGTTTTATAGAGTTTGTTATTAGCCTTCTGTTATTTCATTGAAATAAATTAAGATCCTTTCTCTCCCTCCACCGTGTGTGTGTGTGTGTGTGTGTGTGTGTGTGTGTGTGTGTGTGTGTATGTGTGGCACCTCTAGACGCATCTAAATCTACATCTGCTTTTTAAAGATATTGAAGCATTTTTGCGTTGGTGGAAGCAAACTTTTTGACAATGACTTTTTCTTTTACAGTAATTAGTACTTCAAGGTTGTTGCCTTATTGTGAACTAATTTTGATCATTTCTGTCTCCTGGAAACTAAATCACACATAAAATCTTTTTTAAAAATAATGTTAGTATATAATAATATTTCAATTTCTTCAAAAGCCCCAGAAAACTTTATTTAAACTTCTATCTAAAAATGTAAGAAGTGTTTTAAAATGCATGGTTCTGAGCTTCAGATGCTGGCTTCCAATCCTCATGAGGAAGGGGAGAGAGGGTCCTACCACCCTTAGAGGATAGGCATAGCATCGAACCATGGAGTTTGCCCCAGCTCTTCTAGCCCCAGCCCAACTTTCTTCTCCCCAATCCCTGACCCACCCTCTTCCTTTCCAACAGAGAAGAAGTACATAAAAGTCTTCAAACTTATATAGGAATATGGTGTACAGCATGTGTAGCAGGCAAATATCTGACCAAAGAAAGCCAGAGCCTGCCTGTCTCTGGTCTGTTGTCAGCAAGCACAGGGCACCAGGCAGCATCTTCCTCTTCCTCCTCTTCTTTACACTCAACATTTTCAGAAACATCATTGCTGACAGTAATCATCTGGTGCCAAGGACTAATTTGCGCAGGGCCAGAGCCTGACCTCTACCTAAAGGTGACAGGTGGTAGGAGCTGAAAATCATCCAGACGGAGCTGGCAAGACAACTCGAGATCGGCCACAGGTAATGCACACTTCTGGGTCAAATCTCCACCACATTGCTCTCCGTATGTGCATATTCAATTTCAAAGTCTGATACTTACACTGAAGATTTTATAATGGTATTAACTATGTTGACATGTCTCCATTTTATTAGAAGTACATAGCACATAAACATCATTTTGAAGATTAGTTGTTTTTTTTTTTAATAAACTTGTTATACTTTTCTTCTCTTATAATATCTCAATTCTTTTCAGAAAACTTGTCTTTTGTTATTCCTTTGTTTTCTCAAGTGTGAGAATTGTCTTCATTTCCTTACAGATGATGATGTTCCCTTTGTTTGAACTATTTTTATCTTTACGTAGTTGTACAAAGGAGTTGCCTTCACCAAAGCAGGTCATGAATACACTGCATTCTTGATCAACGTCACCCCTTCCCACAGTCCCGCCCACCCCGCCCTTCCCTCACTTATCTTAATTTTAGAAATGACAATGTTTCTCTGCACAAATTTCCCACATCTTTCTGCATCACTTTCTGAGTTCTTGCTTTCTTTGCAGTAATGGAGCTTGGAAATCAGGGCCTGCTACTTTCCAGGAAAGGGTTCTACTCCTTGAGCCACACCCCAGCCCATTGGTTGTCATTTTGTCTTTGAGACTCATGACTGTGAGATGTGGGAGTGGCCTCTCTGTCTCTGCCTCTCAAAAGCAGATGGAACTTCAGACACAGCCCACCATCCGCTGCTTTGTATTTTCTCTGAGGTAAGGTGTCACTATATTGCTCAAGTTGAAATCAAACCCTTGGCCTTTCTACCTGGGCCTCCTGAGTCCTGGGATTACAGGTGTATGACACCAGGCCCCGGCTTCTGACATTTTTAATTGCACAGAAAGCTATCTCCAAATTCATCCTTTTCCTTGTTGGTAATCTCTTCCTTTTGTTTGGGTACTCAGGATTTTTTTAATTCAATATTAATAGAAATAAGTCACGAAAATTCATCTAGTAGTGCACCCTCCTTATTAATTTCACCTGCCACTCAGTGAGTCCTTTTATTTTAAACTAATGAGATTTTAGCTCAGAAATTTTTTTCTGGTCTATCATTGGGTGTTTCTTCTCTTTAATATCTCCTCTCGTTCTGGAATTTCTACTATACAAGGTGTCCTGTCTCTAATCAATACTTTCCCTTTATCACTTAATCTTCTTTTTTCTCTGAGATATTTGAAGAATGTCTGGTTTGGGCTATAATCTGTGCCAGTCAGCTTTCTGCACTGTGGTGAATGCCTGAGATCAGCCACCTTCAAGGAGACAGAATGATCTGGAATCCAGGTTTCAGAGGCCTCACCTTGTGATCACTTGACTCTCCTGTTTCCGGGCCTGTTGCAAGACAGATTGTCAAAGTGAGTGTGCATGGTAGAATAAATCTGCTCACCTCCCTGTGTTCAGGGAGAGGGGAGAGAGAGAGAGAGAGAGAGAAGAGAGAGGGAGAGAGAGAGAGGGAGGGAGGGAGGGAGAGAGAGGGAGGGAGAGAGAGAGAGAGGGAAAGAGAGGGAGAGAGAGAGAGAGGAGTGGGGGAGAGGAGAGGGGGAGAGGGAGAGAGAGAGAGAAGAAAGGTGGAGAGGGAGAGAGAGAGGGGGAGAGGGAGCTAAACACACTCTTTGAGGGCACACTCCCTTAATGACCTACTTCTTCCTTCCAACTAGGCCCTGCCTCCTCTGGTTTTCTCTATGTCCCATTAAGCGATGGGATTAACCCATTAATAAGGATCCTTTCACCTCCCAAAATCCCTCCTCTGCACATTGCTGCTTTGAGGATCAAGCCTTCAACCCATCAGCCTTTGGGGAAAATACATAAGAGATCCAAACAATTATGGTGCCTAATACTGTTATCTGTAATATGAAATTCATTCAGTTTAAAAATTATGAATATTTAAATTAGTCTCCAACCTTAGGAATTCTACCATGCTCAGTTCTCCCGTATGGATCTGGGTTTTCTGCTTCCTAGTTTGAGAAGTGTTTCCTTTACTTCATACTGCCTAACCTCACTCTTTTCCTTACAGTTTGATGCATTGGATAGGATTTTTAAAAACTCAAGTATGAGTCACTTACCAGCTCGTTGTAGTGCTGCTAGAGAACCAGAAAGGCCATTTGGGAGACAAAGGATGCACCAGAAACCAAACACTACTCACTGTCATGCACTCAAGTGTTCCAAGATTTTGAAACATAGAACAGCTGGAAAGCTCTGACACCTGCTGCTGGGTAGGAAGCAATGAAATAATGCTCCTCATCATCTAGGTTGTCAAGTTGACAATCAGTGCTGTGATTCATCTCTAAGCCCTGCGCACTTGGCACTACCATGCAGTAGATAAATGTAATCCTAGTGACAATGCTCATGTCAGAACTGATTTGATCGTTCACTCGTGATAGATCCCAGGGGCCTAAGAACCCTTTCACTACCTCTTTAAATGGAGGTACTTAGAAGAGAGAAAAACACTTTGTTTCCGATGCTCACGTTTTATTATGGTATGAGGTATGTGTGGGAGCTGGGTGATAGAGGCTCACACCTGTCATCCTAGCTACTCAGGAGGCTGAGATCTGAAGATCGCAGTCCAAAGCCAGCCTGGGCAGGGAAGTTTGTGAGACTCTTATCTTCAACAAAGCACCAAAAAGCAAGAAGTGAAACTGTGGCTCAAGTGGTAGAGCACTAGCTGTGAGCAAAAAATGCTCAGGGACAGAATCGACCCCCAAGGACCAGCACCAAAACCAAAAAACAGAAAACAAAAAAGAAAGAAAAGAAACAGAAAGAAAGAGAGAGTGAGAGAGGAAGAAAGGAAGTGAGAGAGGAAAGAAGGAAGGAAGGAAGGAAGGAAGGAAGGAAGGAAGGAAGGAAGGAAGGAAGGAAGGAAGGAAGGAAGGAAGAAAGAAAGGGAGGGAGGGAGGGAGGGAGGGAGGAGGAAGGAAGGAAGGAAGGAAGGAAGGAAGGAAGGAAGGAAGGGAGGGAGGGAGGGAGGGAGGGAGGGAGGGAAAGGAAAGAAATCTGTGGGCCAATATATATATATATATATATATATATATATATATATATATATATATTTCAAGTATGTGTGTATATATATGCACACATTGTATATGACAAAGTGTTCTTCAAAATACAGGCAAAAATAAATATGTTGCCTTTTGCACAAAAATGTGGCCATTTTATTGGTTTCCACTATTATCATTATTATATTAGTATTGTTATTAAACATAAATTGCTTTCTGTCTCTGATAGCAACCAAATTTGCCAGTGATATTCACTAGTTTATTAAAAGATATTTATTAGACAACTGAACCTTTGAACTTTTCTGTGTTCTATTCCAAATAATTGAACCAAAACGTTTGAAAGAAGAAAGCACACAACTTCACAACTTGTAGCTAGAAAGAAAATGACACACTTGCTTCTAAAGTTGAAAATAAAATGGCAATGGATTGAGCCAACATGAAGGAAAGGCTACCTCTCTAACTTATAATTATTATTATTGTTTTATTAATTTTACTGTAAAGGTGATGTACAGAGGGGTGACAGTTACGTAGGTGAAGTCATGAGTACACTTCTTTTTGAAGTGCTATCCCTGCCTCATTTTCACCTTTTTCCCCTAACTCTCCCTTCCAAGTTGTAAAGTTCATTTCCAACATAGTGTCTGGTGAGTATCACTGTTGCATCGGTTCATCTTTTTTCCTACCATTTCTATGATTCCCCTTCCCTTCCCTAAATCAGATAAACTCATATACAAGACAATGAGTACAGATATTAAAAACAGTAACAATAAGGAATGAGCCAAAGGAAAAGGAAGGGAGGAAGGAAGGAAGGAGGGAAGGGAGGAAGGAAGGAAGGAGGGAAGGAAGGAAGGAAGGAAGGAAGGAAGGAAGGAAGGAAGGAATGAAGGAAGGAAGGAAGGAAGGAAGGAAGGAAGGAAGGAAGGAAGGAAGAAAGGAAGGAAGGAAAGAAGGAAGGAAGGAAGGAAGGAAGGAAGGAAGGAAGGAAGGACTACAAACAGTACACTAAAGAAGAAATAAACTCATTTCCATTTCTTGGAGTTTATTTTGATGGCATCATTTTTTATAGTCATATGCACATAGATAGCTATTGTGCTATTGTGATCCTCTATTAAGAATATCCTAGATATATTCTAGTTGTATATGAAGCTCTGGCTTGCTTCACTTAGTATAGTTTTTCCAAGTCTTTCCATTTCTTTTTTCTTTTTTTTTTTTTTTTGGGTCCGGTCGTGGGGCCTGAACTCTGGGCCTGGGCCCTGTCCCTCAGCTCTTCAGCTCAAGGCTAGTGCTGTACCACTTGAGCCACAGCACCACTTCCGGTTTTTTTCTTTTTGCTTATGTGGTGCTGAGGAATCGAACCCAGGGCCTCATGCATTGCAAGGCAAGCACTCTACCACTGAGCCACCTTCCCAGCCCCTCCATTTCTTTATGAATGGAGCAATATCATTATTTTTCATGGATGCATAGAATTCCATTGTGTATATATACCACATTCTCTTGATCCATTCATCTACTGAGGGGCATCTGGGTTGATTCTATATCTCAGCTATGGTAAATAATGTTGCAATGAACATAATTGTTCTGTTAGCTTTAGTGTGGCCTTGTTTGTGATCATTTGGGTAAATGCCCAGGAGTGGGATTGCTGAGTCTTAGGGGAGCTCTATGTTTAAATTTTGAGGAACCTCCATACTGCTTTCCAGAGTGGTTGAACCAGTTCATATTCCCACCAACAGTGTAGTAGTGTTTCCTTTGGGCCACATCCCTACCAGTGTCTGTTTTTATTAGTTTTCTTGATAATAGTAGAAAAATCTAAGGGATATTACCCAGTCCTTGAGTTCAAGTTCCAGTGCTAGCACACACACACACACACACACACACACACACACAAAGAGAAATACTGTGTGAAACCAGCACTGACCTCATATATCTTCTGCAGACTGTAGCTTCATGGTTTACCAAGGGTTAGCCATGATGTCTGTGAAAATAATCTCTCACATTCACACAAAAATGAGTTTATCTAATGACACATTTCTCAGAATATGCCATCATCAAATGGAGTGTGAGCATTTCTATTCTTTTTTACATATAAAATTAATCATCAGTTTTTCTTTTCCTGAAGCAGGCCTTCAGAATACCTCAATTCTAGTCGTCCACATTCTTTCTTCCCAACTTCAGTCATCTAATCTTTACCTAGATCTTTCTGTTTATAATCCCCTACTTAGATACTACCATGACTGCTTTATCCAGTTAACAATTATTTAGTTACCTACATTTCTACCAATTTATTTGTTCTGCGTTCTAAGTCTTTCAGAAGCATTATATGTTTTGTTCTTTTTACTAAAATAATGAACAAGATAATTATATTCATCTAAAATTAATCATATATTAATTATCTATTTGCATTATTTTTCCCAATACTGGATTTTACCTATACCTATGCTTATGCTATTCTTTAATAACTATATCTAAATGTTTAGCTAATATGGCTCTTCTTTTTTAATTCCATACTTTGGCCATTAAAAGCAATCTCATTTACTATCCAAAGTATTGATTCTCCCTCAATCACAATATGTAAAAGTCTGGAAATGTCACATGTTACCAGGGAATGTGGGAATGGGAAAGTCACACAGGAGAGGCCAGCAGACCTGGGCAAACTATTTCACGGACCTCTGACATTGCCTATGCACCCCTCACACGCAAAATCCCATCATCCCATCACACAACCCCAGTAGATCACGCTCACGGGAAGCCATGGGCACTCCTGGCAGGGGTGGGAAATAGTGTTAACAAACAGTGAATCGACATCAATATACATTGAAGTGAATATACTAGCTACTGCATGCAGGTGATGGTCAATTAAAGCTGAATTACAACTGGGCTCCAGTAGCACAGGACTATAACCCTAGCTACTCAGAAGGCTGAGATCTGAGGATTGTGTTTCAAACCCAATTCAGGAAGGAAACTCCATGAGACTCTTATCTCCAACTAATCACCAAAAAACAAAAAAAAAAAACCAAAAACAGAAGTGGAGCTGTGGGTCAAGTAGTAGAGTACTAGTCCCGAGCACAAAAAGAGCTCAGGGACAATGCCCAAGCCCTGAGTTCAAGCCTCGGGAACAGCAATTAATAAATAATAAATTATATATACACTATATGTATTATATATAATATAAATCATATGTAGTTGTATATACAATATATATAATTATATATAAATAATTATATTAAAATTATTATACATATATATATATATATATAAAACTGTTCTCTGAATCTAAACTACTGTCAGTGAGTGTGGGTTATAATTCAAGCAGCAGTTCAGAGTTTCAGAAGCAATTTCCAGAGGAAAGCATGATATCAGGAATGGAAGAAGGAAGGGGAAGAAGAGCACTGGGATTTTCTTGAGCAAATACAATATAGAGTAATTCACCTGTGAAGAGCACAGATGAGACCCGTGCCCCCCCTCCCCGCCATTGCATACACATTTGGGGAGAAAAGGGACTTTAAAGATGTGCTTTCATGTGGGAAAAGCCCTTTTTATTACACATATATTCCCAGTAAGTGACAGTTTTCATACCAGCACGGAGCCACGCTCCCCGTACATCATATCCGGCCTCAGGTGACACAAGCCTGGGATGAGCAAGCCATTTCTGAGTGTTCCAAATTCTTTAGAGACCGCACAGAACCAACGGTTTGGTGTTTGTGTAAAGAAATCTGTGTAGTTGGTTAGCAAATGCATTTTCAGGATAAACCTAGTGCATTTTCACAAGCACAACACTTCCCAGAAGAGTTTTTTTTTTTGGGGGGGGGGGCGGGGTGGAGGTTCAGTGATGGGAACTAACAAATAGCATTTCTTCCCTTGGTTTTGTTTGTATATTTTTGCATCACAGCAGTGTGATTGTGAATTATTTTGACATCTGTCACTTAAAAAAATTCTTTCGAGGATCTTTCAAGATGAGCCAATATAAAATGAACAAACTTCAATGTGGTGAGTTCCCAATTCTTTACAAATCTGCAATTGGACTTAGGAAATTAAAATGTGCGACACATTTCAGGCATATTCCATCCTCTGTAATGTTGTTTTCTTATTGTCAATATATATACACAGATGATAGACAGAGGGGTTAGAATTATACAAGTAAGGCAATGAGTACACTTCTTGTCAAACTTGTTACCCCTTCCCTCATTTTTCTCCTACTTTCCCTCCCCCAATGCTTTATCATTACAAATCTCCCAGAAGTAAGATACATGGCCTAAAGAGTGCACTGTTGGTGTTGTTTTTCCTGTTTCGTGGGATTTCTGTGTTAGTTTAGCTTATCCTCCGACATTGCTCATTTAATATGAACCCTCTTTCCCCCGAGTGTACTGTTCTTGTGTCTCACCAGGCATCTCCTCATTGGGCCCACTAACCTTCGTACATTCGCCCACATACACCTCATCCATTCCCATCTTTCTCCTTTCTGGTTCCGTGGTGTCTCCTCCGTCTCCTTTGCCGAAAGCTCCCTTCTTTTCAGGTGACTTCAAATCGTTCCCCCTCAGTGATTGTCCACAACGCTCTGGCAAAGAGTTCCAGGTCATAACTTTATACTAAAGGCAATAGCAATAAGACTTCGATCATGAAGTCGAATTCTGAACGAATGGTCTGACATGTGGGTGTATGGTTCCTCTCTAAATACATTTTAAAGTATCACTTTTCACAGCCCTCCAGTTTGGTCTAAGGGGTGGCCGGGGTGGCCAGCAGTGATTGTAGGAATGGTAAACTATGCTAGATTTATGGAAGTTGTGGTTTAAAGCTAGTGTAAAAGAAGGAGAGGAGAGTATTTAGGGGTCATACTTCTAGCCTATAGCTGAATGTCATCAATGAAAGGGAGAATGGAAAAGGCTAGTGATGAAGGAGAAATGCTAAGTACAGTTTGGGGAAATTGTGTTTGCATTGTCTATAAGACACGTGTCAATGTGAGAGTTGAGCAGAAATTAGCCGTGGGCTCTGGAAGCTTGGAGAACTTGAGATGAAGAATTTGGAGATTTCAGGATGAGTGTTAAACTCAGAACTATAACTATGCAAAGGCCAACCAAGAAACATGTAAATTTAAAGTGTAGATTAATGAAGGAATGCCTGCCAAGGAGAACGAAAGGAACTACCGATGATTCTCATTTTTCATGGTAGTCATGGTCTATAAACTCACACAAAAACTAAATTAATGAATAGTAAACCATTGATCCTCGAGGATGCACAAGGCATCCGCTGGGTACATTTTCACCAACTGATAAATGAATAACCTTGTTTTATGTGTGTTTCTGTTCAAAGCCACCCTATTTAATATACGCTGTTGATTTGTTAGCATTGAATGCATGGCCAACAGCATAGTGGCTCATGTCCAAACAACGGTGTTTTCTCCTTCTGGAGTATCACAGCCTGCTTTCTCTCACAGGATAAGAGAGTACTTCATTCGGGTGTACTCTTGGGACCATTTTAAATAGTGAAGTCGCTAATGAGAACCACAAAAACAATGTGAAATATGGTGCTGAGAGGACCCTCCAAGGGTCATTTCCTCACAGGATAAGGAGTGAAACAAGAAAATAGAGTTTGCTCAGCCCCAGCGGGGAACCTGAGCAGCGAGCTCCCCAACTGCTTGTTTGTTGTTTTTGGATACTCTGAGCATGTCACCAATGCCTGAGAAAGTGCCACCATTTTACTGAGGGGCTGCCAGTGAACTTTAGTGAATATTCACACTTGTAAAGTATCTGAAGGGCTGGGAAGGTGGCTTAGTGGTAGAGTGCTTGCCTAGCATGCATGAAGTCCTGGGTTCGATTCCTCAGTACCACAAACGCAGAAAAGTCCATAGAACTCTAGCCTTGAGGAAGAAGAAGGAGGAGGAGGAAGAGGAGGAGGAGGAGGAGGAGGAGGAGGAGGAGGAGGAGGAGGAGGAGGAGGAGGAGGAGGAGGAGGAGGAGATCTGCAAACAGTAGACTATAGTTAAAATTGTTTCAAGAGGATTTGGAAACTAAGGCATCAGTTAGAAAAGCACTGTGAGTTTGTTGGCTCTTAGATAGCATTGAGGGAACAACACAATTTACAGTAGACTAAGTAAGGATTAAAAAGTGTGTTGTACATGAGAAGAGTGTTTAGGAATGATTATAAAAAGTTAGGAGAGGAAAAACCAGGAAATTAAAAGCTTCCTAACTATAAAGAGAAGTGTGCTGTTATTCCCCTCCCAACCTGATTAATAAAACAGAGACGACACTGAATCCAAACTATGTAATTCCTGCCTGATTAGGAAGGCCACCAAAGCAAAGTAGTTATCTGAAAGGTAAAGAAATAGTCCCACCTGACAACTTTATATGCATTGTTTACAACTAACTTTTGTTCAAACAATTCATCTCTCCAGACGAAGAAGGAAGGAAGGTGCCATATAGCTCATAAAATGGCTATAAAGAGAATGGTGGGGTCTGACACATTTCCCTTCCTATAAATTCTAAGTCTCTTCTCCAGTTTCACGCCGGCCACCACAGTGAGGAAGGTGGCTTCCAAATGAGGCCTTCCTTTGGGAGTTAAAAGTCATGTTTATTCAGATTAATCATTTCTTTTTATCCTTTTCATCTTCTTAGGCTTTTTTAAAGAAAAAGTTGTTCCAAGAGGTTCAACAGACCTGTCCATGTGTGAGTACAATACATCTTGAACAAGGTCATCTCTTCCATGATTCTCGCCCATCTCTTCCAATCTCACCCCTCCCCTCAAGTTACCTTCGTCCCTTTTCACATATATACACGGAATATCGTGAGGGCATTTGCCCCCTATCCTCTCCTCATTATCGACCCACCTCACCCCACACACAGTTTCAGACTTACTTATCACCGTCGATGGCTCTGACATTCTAAAATTAAAATGATAAAAATAGGCAAACCCCAAGGAGATGGTGCCACCTAAAACTTTATAAAACACTAAGAAAACTTTTCTAATGGTGAATCATAATATCTTCTTACTCTGCTCCTTTATTTATTTTTTTATTTTATTTTATTTTTTGCCATTCCTAGAGCTCAAACTCTAGGCTTGAGCGCTGTCCCCGAGCTCCTTTTTGCTCAAGGCTAGTGCTCTATGACTTGAGCCACAGTGATGCTTCCAGCTGTTTGGGTGTGTGATTAATTAGAGATAAGAAGCTCCCAGACTTTCCTGCCCTGGCTGACTTGGAACTGTGATCCTCCGATCTCAGCCTCCTGAACAGCTGGGAGTATAGTCCTGTGCCACTGGCACCCTGCTGTTCTTTTAACTGTAACCTTTTCCATCAAAACAACTGAATGAAAAGAAAAGGAACCAGTATTTTCTGAAGTTGTAAAGTAGCTGTTGAGGCAACAGCCAAAGAAACTTTGCTATAGCAAAAGAAGGTATTCTCAAACTTTCTATTTAATCACAGAATCCTTAAACTTAAGAGATTTTATGTCCAGAGAAAAGTTAGTGAGGAAGCCCCTTGTGAGCCAATTTGCCTGGTATTATTTGTATTTTCAATGGTTCTTATTTATACTGTTGGACTACAACGCTGACTAGCCAGAATAAAAGCAGGTGTTTAAGCAGCTGAAAGAAAATGACTATGTAAACATAGCTTGACAATTGAGGTCAATGCAGGTAAAATACTTTTCAGTAAACAAAATGTTGACCCCCTGAAGCCCTCGCTGTAATAAATATGTCAGAATGAGTAATAGAAATGGGTGGAGTAGCATCTCACTTTGGAAAGTGGAGCTGTAGCTCAGCAGTAGAGCACCAGCCTTAAGCAAAAGAAAAAAAGAAATGAAAAGAAAAAGAGGGGAGAAAAAAGCACCCAGGCCCTGAGTTGAGACCCCAGTACTGACATCCACACAGGAGAAGGTGATACTCCCACTGCGGCGTTATGATAGGTTCTTATCTTCAGAGGCTGCACACTCCATAGGAGATAAACGTGTATTCATTTTTTGTTGGGCAACAACTCATACCATGCCAATTCTCCAGTTTGAAAAGTTGAGAAACTTCATACTGAAGGTCCCCAGGGCACCAAGCATCTGGGTGACGTGCTTGGTGGTGAAGCTGGCAGAGTCTCGATGCTCAACTTGAGCAGCACGCAAACGCAGGCCTCTTGTGCTGTGACCCCCTGTGCCCCCTCCATTGTCTCCTGTAGGAGACAAGAGCCGGCCTTACATTTTCAGATGTGTGAGAATTTTTCATCAACGGTGAACCTTGTTGCCGCTAGCCTGGTTAAAACCTGTGCTTCGTGTATCTGCTTGTCAAATTGGGAGGTTGTGGCAGACAGGGTTAGAAATGTTGTTTTATTGTTTTATTTCATCCGAAGAAGAGCTATCACCTTGCTGAGAGGGTGACAAATTCAGTTATAGTCAACCAGTACTTGACAGGTTTTATCAGAAAACCAAACAAGGAGAGAGTGTGCATGCCTGCTACCAGCTGTCACAGAATTGAACAATGTCTGTTTGATGAAGCCAACCTGCAAACACACATATCTCTGTGGAAGTCAGCTTTAAGTAGCAGCTAGCTGACAGAATTAACAAGCAAAGGCCTTGGTAGAAGATATCAAAAGAAAAGGAAAAGGGGAAAGAAAAAAAGAAGAAACGGCAACTGAAAATCTCCCAGGTCCTTTATTTGAGTAAGTACTTGAAGAGCCTCCCTACCAGGCAGAATTGGAAATGCGCTTAGAGTTTTCTTCAAATAAATGTATGATTTTTACCTCAGCCCACAAGGAAAATACAATTAGGATAATTGTCTGATTTTCCAGATTAGTCAAGCTCTGGATAGTATGGAAGCTGGTCTGAGGGAAATGTGGGATCAGTTGAGTTTCTTTCTTTATCTTTCTTTCTTTCTCTCTCTCCTTCTCTCTCTCTCTCTCTTTCTTTCTTTTTCTCTCTCCCTCTCTTTCTTTCTTTCTTTCCTTCTTTCTTTCTTTCCTTCTTTCTTTCTTTCTTTCTTTCTTTCTTTCTTTCTTTCTTTCTTTCTTTCTTTCTTTCTTTCTTTCTTTCTCTCTCTCCCTCTCTTTCTTTCTTTCTTTCTTTCCTTCTTTCTTTCTTCCTTCCTTCCTTCCTTCCTTCCTTCCTTCCTTCCTTCCTTCCTTCCTTCCTTTCTTTCTTTCTTTCTTTCTTTCTTTCTTTCTTTCTTTCTTTCTTTCTTTCTTTCTTTCTTTCTTTCTTTCTTTCTTTCTTTTTGTTGGTCATGGGGCTTGAACTCTGGGCCTGGGCACTGTCCCTCAGCTCTTCAGCTCAAGGGTACCACTTGAGCAAGCTCTCTACCACTTGAGCCACAGCGCCACTTCCTCAGTTGAGTTTCTGAAGCAGCCGTGGGCTTCTTGCTGACAGGAGGCAGTGGGGCATGCTGATGTAGGGTCTCATCCAGTTGTTCTACATCATACAGGGTATCTGACCCCAGAACATTTTGTCCTGAAGCAGAATTAAGAATCATACTCATTTGCCTGGCACTGGTGGCTCACACTTGTAATCCTAGCTACTCAGAAGGCTGAGATGTGAGGATCACAGTTCAAAGCCAGCCCAGGTAGGAAAGCTGTGAGAGTCTTACCTTCAATTAACCACCAGAAAACAGAACATGGCACCGTGGCTCAAAGTGGTAGAGCATTAGCCTTGTGCAAAAATGCTCAGGGACAGTGCCCAGCCCTGACTGAGTTCAAGCCCCACGACCAACATCAACAACAACAAAAGAATCTTCCTCATCCAACAAAACATCTTCAAGGAAAAAGTTCCTGTTTTTTCCCCTAATCTCTCCTCTCCCAAACCAAAAATCAATAATCATATGATTATTGTAGACTACAAAACAAAATTTTTCTCAAAAGCTATGAGAATTCTTCAACACAGAAAATGACCCAGTGTTATCAATATTTTTCTCCCTTTTTTTAAAAATAATTTTCAATGATCTATAAGTAGTTTCACAAAGGTGTTTCAGGTCAACAGATTACCTTGTGAGTTCATTGCATCTTGGCCAATGTCACCCCATCTTCTTCAACCTCACCCTGCCTTCAATTTACCCTTTTCATGTCTGTACACTGAATATTATGACTGCATTCACCCATCCTTTTTCTCTCCATCCCTCTACTACCCTCCCTTTGAACTTGACCCCCACCCCAAGTGCACCACAACACACATTCCAGCTTTCAGATACTCATTTTGCTAAAGTCGGTTGCGCAAAGAAATCACACCCTATAGTACATTAGTAAATGTTTGTGTGTATATGCATATGACCCTGTATGTCATTACATATATATTTATGATCATGATCTAACTTCTGCATATGAAGGAAAATATGCATCCTTTGTCTCCCAGAGCCTGACTTACTTCACTTTAACATAATTTTTTTCCAGCTCCATCAATTTCTACAAATGACACAATATCATTCTTCCTGAGGGAGGAGTAAAATTCCAAAAGAATGCTTTCTCCATCATCAACCATGCCACTTGTGTTTTCATGTGTGCAATTTTGATATCTGTTATAAGTCCAAGTTGCAGCTTGACTTGTATTACATCATACATTAAAGTTTCCTAATGACAACAAATAGAGGTCATTTAATGTTGATGTCAAGTCTGATTCTAGGCCTTGCTCCTTGCAGTACTGAGAGAATAATGATTGTAAAACCAGATACATCTCTAAGGCTCCTAGGAATCAGACTGTGTTCATTTCAGATTGAGTCCTGTCCCTCCTACTTTATTTCTCTAACCACACCCCTTTAATGATCTCTCAGCGAGGCAGCAGGATGAATCTCCTCCCTGGGAAGAAAGACATCAAAGATTATACTCCACACTCTCCATTCAGTGTCCTACGGTAAGTAGAAAATGCTCGAAAGAAAATTCCCATCCATTTCCCCAGACAGAGCTTTTAATAAAATGTAATATACCGTAATTAAACTCTTTCAATACAGTAATAAATTTCACATTTTCCTTGTGAACTTTCACTTCATTTGGGATTTTCTTTTTAACTTCAACTCATGATAAAAATCTAGTAGTTTACAGTGAATGGAGTGGCATTGTAAATACAAATTATATGTTCTATCAACCTGAAAAAGCCAAAAATAATATCTATTGAGGTATTTTTTTCTTTTTATCTCCGACTCTCCAAATTTTTCCAATCCATATTGAGTTAAAGAATTTTGAAGGTATTTTTTAAAGCTATTCTATTATTTATCTATTTCCAGAATGGTGAATGAGGTTTAATCTTACCAATAGAGATAGAGAGATGAAAAGGTCTCTGACAGATTCTATAAGCAAGAAATACCTGTAAGGCTGCAGTACCCTTCACACTGCCTGGATAAGAGCCTCTATGTGAATTTATAAGGACAATCATTGGTTGGGATTGGATATTTTGCCGTTCAAAATCTTAAGGGGGGATTTAAATAACATAGTACACTCATATAAAGAAAGGTTAGGTAGGGTAGTTATAGCCTCAGTTACTTTGGAGACAGAGCATGTGAGGGTCATTGATTGAGATCAGTCTGAGCAAAAAAAAAAATTAGCAAGAGCCCATATCAAAAATGGCATGGTGCCACACCTCTTCAATCCCAATTGGAAGGACCATGGGTGAGAGGTTCACAGTCCAGACTGTCTTATCTAGAAGAGAATTCTAGCTCCAATAGGAAATCAGGGAGAAGTCCCTGATTTCAAACCCCAATACTCCCAAAGGACAAGAAAAAAGAGAAAAAGAAAAAAGAAATACTAAGGGGCCCAAAGGAAAAAACATACTCTCTGGAGATAGTGAAGAAAACATCAGAGGGAAAGATTAGCTTTACAGCTGCTGGGAAGTAATACATTAGCAGTGGACTTTTTTCTCTCCAAGACTAGAAGAAAAACACTTAAAAACCTGATATCTATCTGAGTCTAAAGACCGAAGCAAAGTTGATATAGAAATGTTTATGGCCAATAGTTATTGGTTCCCTGCATGAGCTGTGCAAGATACATTTCATCTGTGTGTGTGTGTGTGGGGGGGGGGGTGTTCTAGCTTCTATTCTTCAGCATCGTGAAGAAGGCCATTGGGGAAATTTGATACTGCAACTCCTTGAGTGAGAAATCATTTAGTCAGTCTTAGAATTTGCACTCTGTTCACATGAACATGTGTGTATGTATATATATATATATATATATATATATATATATATATATATATATATTGTACAAGACCTATTCAATTGCAACAGAAAATATAACTTAAAGAGAGAGTGCTTACAATTGTTTAACTGGTAATGAAATGCAACAGTGTGGCAGAACCAGTAAGTTGGTGGGAGGTGTGGGGTTAGGAGAGCTGGGGGATGATGAAAGGAAAGACATTGATCACGATGCAGTGTATTCACAACCTGCTCGGTTGACTTAAAATCCCTTCAGACAAGTACTTACAGAGATAAAACTGTATCAATCAATAAGCCCAAATGGTAATATATGCACACAGATTTATATGAATGGAGCAGACTAAACTTGCTGAGGTTCTTGGGCCAGCTTCAGACATTCATAGGCATAAAATTGCTCCCCCCACCCCCTGTTAGAGGAAGTAACTTCCCCAATGACAGGATTTTTTTTTTTCAAATTTTTTATTGTGATTAAGTGGTTATGTAACTTCCCAAATGTCACAGTATTGTGGGATAGTGGTGCTCATTTAAAGTCACAAACACATTCTAACTTTCCTGGAGCAAATTGTCTATCGTGGTCTATAACATTTATGAGTTCTATGGGCTTTGCGATACAGTTATTTCTTCCACATCGGGTGATATGTACATTTCTTTTGTTTTGCATAGCATCAGCTGTTCCCTCTTTCCCACTTGTTCCCTCCCTCCCATCGCTGCCATTGTGTTGCTTAGTTCATTTTGCAATGACAAGACTTTTAAAGTACCAATAAAGCCACTATTCTCAATTTTTCCTTCGGATGCCACCTTGACTGAAATCCACATAAAACCAAAAGGAAACAATGACTTACTCTGACTGACAAGAGGACTTGTGACATTTGTTTTTCTTTGTCTGCTTTTCTTAAAGTTGTATACCCCTGTATGAATTCAACCATGACTTCAAAGTGGTTTAGACATGGGTTATTTATGTTGTTGTTGTTGCTGGTGGTGGTAGTTGTGTATGCTTTTTTTCTCCTTTTTCTTTTTCTGCTTCTTTGTTTGGCACGGGGGGGGGGGGGGCGGCAGGGAGTGGGCAAAGGAGGGACACAGAAAGTGGGGTGAGGGTGAGCAAATGCAATCATGGCATTTAGTAGACACTATGTGGAAAATGACCTGACTTGTGGGCAGGGGCAGGAGGAAGAAATGGAAGGAAAGTGAAGGAAGGAGTAACATTGTACAGAAGAGAGGTGCACACATTACCTGAACTGTGAAATAGTAAACCCTCTGTATAACACCTCAGTGATAACAATTAAAATATATAATTTCGTTGTCAAGGTGATGTACAGAGGGGTCACAGGTACATAGGTAAGGCAATGAGTGCATTGCTTGTCAACCCTGTTACCCCTTCCCTCATTTTTCTCCATCTTCCCTCCACCCATCCTTCCTACCCCCAAGTTGTACAGATCATTTTGAATATAAAATTATATTTAAAAAAATTAAAAATTGTTTTAGGACAACGGTTCTTGAGAGGAGTAACTGTGCCAAATAACTTCTGCAGAGCAATGAACGTCTGTACAATGGTAAACACGTATGCAGCCCGCCCGTAGTGTGTGTCCCAAAGAAAAAATCTACTTCTTTGTTGTTGCTGCTGATTCTGAGGATGTGTGTTTTCGTTTTTGCTTTGTTGGTGGTGGTGATGTTGGTACTGGCCCATACCAGGCCTTGAACTCTCTTCATGCTCGCTCAGCGCTTGTTCGGCTGACACTCTACTATTGGAGCCATGCCCCCAGTCTGGCTTTTTGGAGGAAATGGTTAATTGGAGATATAATCTCTCAAACTTGTATGCCTGGGCTGTTCTTGAACCTCCCGTCTTCCAGATCTCAGGCTCTTGAGTAGCTAGGATTACGGGTGTAAGCCACCAACACCTATCTGAAAAGTACCTGTTTAATTTTTGTCGTCTGCACATCTGCAAAGGTAGGGTCCGATTGCTTAAAGGAAGTGGCATGCTTTCTGTAATTCACAGAATTTGGTAAAAGACTGACTCACTTTATTCCTGGTCCTATGCCACAGGGTTGTATTTATATTTTAAAGGCACCTTGGTTCTGCAGGAGCTACTAAAAATAAAGTACAGCGAGGCATATCTGAATCTTGCCCACATCAGAAAACCATGAGAAGAACAGTTCTCAGACCACATTTCTCAGTGATGGGTCTCAGTATTTATTTGCTTAGGACCATTGATTGGGAAGGAGACAGACATTTCAAACACATGGTTTTCTGGTCCCTCACTGGCTTCAATAACAACAGTCATGGTACTGTTGGTGGTGGCAAAAGCGAAAACAAAGTGAGGAGACCGGGTCTGACTGCTGCCATCTTGGCCACGTGGTGAATGATAGGGTATTAGGTTTAACTGGCTCCATCTTGTCTTCATGGTGGAGTCCCACCTCCCAGGTGACGGTTGCGCCTGAATGCCTAGAGTCGGGAGGGGATTGAACAATAGGTCCCTGGACCTGCCAGTCTTGGGTCATGAATTCTCGAGTTCCCTGTGACCCTGCCCCTGACCAGCCTTGTCAGGCCTGGACCGGCTCAGGGCCTGGGCTCCTGCCTGGGTCTCCTGCCTCTCGGCTCCTCTCCGGGCCTGGGCTCCTGCCTGGGTCTCCTGCCTCTCGGCTCCTCTCCGGGCCTGGGCTCCTGCCTGGGTCTCCTGCCTCTCGGCTCCTCTCCGGTCACCTTGGAGCCCCGCTTCAGTTCTTCACTGGAGCTGATCTGGTTCGTTGGTGGTGTTGCTCTGCTCTGGCTTTCCGCCTCTCCAGGCTCAGTTTTCTAACCGTGCTAAATGGGTTTGCAGGGCTGCAGGCAGTTGTTTGGGGAGTCTGCCTGCGTGCTCCAGATTTCCAATAAAAACTCCCAATTTGACCTCTCACAGATGGCTTCTCTGTTTTCTCCTCATATTACAGTCGTAGTGACGGTGGAAGTGGTGCCAATACCGGGCTTGAACTCAAGGCCTACTTATTCTTGCCTGGCTTTTTCTCTCCAGGATGGCACTCTTACCACTTGAACCACACCCCACTTCTGGCTTTTTTGCTGGTTAATTGGAGACAAGAGTCTCTTGGTTTTGTCCTCCTACTGTGATACACAGATCTCAGCCGCCTAAGTTACTAGGACGACGGAGAAGAGTCACTGGTAGCAGGCCAACTCCCAGCATATTTTCCTTGAAGAAAGGATTCTGCTACCAAGAGATACCAGCACATTGACACGGATGTGCTTTTGTCGGTATGTGTTTATGTGCACATACATAATATGTATATGTAGTTAAGTGATGTAAATAGTAAAATCATATTTCTAGTATATATAGACAGTGTACATGTATTTCTAATATCTATACACATATTATAGTACATATAGTGTGTGTGTGTGTGTGTGTGTGTGTGTGTGTGTGTGTATTTCTAATACACATGCCCATTAATTTCTAGTGGTTTGGTCTTGAAGAAAATTTCCATTCCTAAATGCAAATCCACTTGAAAGGCAAACCAAGGGACAGGTCTGTCTACTTTGTGAACTGATAAGGGAAAATCTCAACTCTATTATGCAAGTCTAGAGGAAAGGGTGGTTTATAAACATTGGTTTTGCAGTCCATCAAGACATCAGGGCCCTGTGTTGCCAGGAGACACCTCAGTGCTGAAATGAAGTCAGGAGACCCATGTTTACATTGACATCCCCATTAGATTCACTGTTTGATTAAGATGAGGGGGAAAGGAAATCAACCTGCCCAGCATCCTGGCTGGAGAGGCCACAGAAGCCGCCCTGTGCTGAGTCCAACCCTGCAAGGGCAGAGAGCAAATCGGGCTTTTGTGGCCTCCAAGAACCCCTGTTCATTCTGCCCACCCATGGCAGCAGTGTCTCCCCCACCATCTCCAGTTAAACTTGATGCCTCTCTGCAAAAGAAAAGCGAGACTGTCATCCCAGATTGCCTCACGGAGAGAGAGGATGGAAGGTTCTGGCTTTGTCTCGTTCTGTTTGTCTTTGTGAGGGTTGAAGCCAGAGGTACACTCTCTTACTCCACTTCTTCAGCCAAGGCTAGCACTCTACCACTTGAGCCATACCTCCATGTCTGTGCTTTTGGTTGATTCATTGGAGATAAGAGTTTCTCAGACTTGTCTGTCTGGACTGGCTTTGAACCAGGATCTTCAGCTCTCAGAATCCTGAGTAGGAGGAGAGGGTTTTTGTCCGCCTATTCATTCCTCATCCTTTTGAAAGAAAAAAAAAGGCCCAAAGAAATATATATGAACAGAAGTATTTCATGTTGTTGGTATGAAGTTGTTTTACCAGGGTCCCAGTGTATGACGGACACCTGGCTGAGCTGGGACTGACAGGAGGGAGGGGATGGATGACAATGGGCAGCGATGTTGTAGTAACAGCAAAAGCATCACCTGGAGAAATCTAGACTGTTCCTGAGTTGCAACAGAGTACATAATTCTTTGACTTTATGATGGCTCAACAATGTGCCCATATAGCTACTTTCAGTATTCAATAAATTGCAGGAGATATTCAGCACTTTATTATAAGATAGGCTTTATGATTGATGATTTCTGCTTAGCCTACAGGTGGATGATATATGTGTGCTGAGCTCAGCGCAGGTAGCCTAAATTAAACCATGGTGTTCGGCTTGCAACATTCTGAACTAACAAAAGATGTGTCAAAACAGAACTGTCTTATAAGTTGGGAGGCAGCTGTATTAATTCGTAGTTTAATCCATAGAATTAGAATTCAAGTCAGCCTTACCAGCTTTCCAGTCCTCTTCATCTACATCTTGGCTTTCTGGAGCGAAGCAGAAACAGGGAGCAAACAGCCAGAAAGTCATTAAAAAAAATGCTTCACCATGCAAGAGCCTGTGGAAGCCATTTGAAATGTGGTGACAATGAACGTTGACTTGCTTCTATGAATACATCCTCAGAACTTTGGTGTGCCAGGCACTGTAGCTTACTCCTGTAATCTTCACCATTTAGGAGGCTGATAGATGAGGATCACAGTTCAAAGCCAGCCCAGGCAAACTAATTTAAGACGCTCTTATCTCCAATTAACCAGCAAAAAGCTCCAGGGGAGCTATGGCTCACGTAGTAGAGAGCCAGTCTTGAGTGAAAAAGCCAACCAAGAATGTCAGGCCTTGAGTTCAAGTCCCAGCAACAGTACAAAAAAATAAAAAAAACACAACAGCTAGAACAAAAAAAAAACAAAGCTTGGTGTACAATGTTATACCTACAACCACGCACATGCCTGCCCTGCTTGAAAAGAGCTGAGTATCTCTGAACATCAGGAAAATTTCCACTGACGTTAGCCCAATTCCTGAACCTAATACCTAAAATCACTCCTGAGGAAATCCTTAGATGAATTGAGAAGTGTAAAGTGCTCAAAAGCGTCTGTTATCGCTATGCTGGTGGAGACTGTCTGTCCTTGGTAAGATTCTGCCCAAGTCTAAAAAGCCTGAAAAGATTTGCTTCATTCTGTGGTTTGCTGTGATGTGATGCGAAAGGGGTGTCTCCGCATGCAGTCATCTCACTATAAAAACACTAACAGGCAATAGACCAGAACCAAGAAGAAATTATTAACAGATGACCAGCCCTCTCATCTACCCTCTAAATGAGTCTACTGCTAATTGCAGTCCTTCCTGCCTGTGACTTCTTTTCAAATCCTCTTCTGACAACTTGTGTGTAGCTTCTTCCCCTCCCACTTCTCCTTAGTTTACTTCCACAAAAATTTGTTGGTCAGCTACTATGCCAGAAGCTGTGCTAGCTAAGCAGAAAGTTGTAGACACCAGACTGATCATACTGGTACATGCCTGTAATTCCTGCGACGTGGGAAGTAATTAGGAGACTCACAGTTCAAGGTAAGGTGCTGTCTTAACTCACAATCTAGAGTTCATGGAGCACACCTGTCATCCAAGCTACAGGGGAGACGTGGGTAGATAGATTGGGATCCAAGGCCAGAGCTTGGCAAAAATGCAAGAGTAGCTGAAAAACAACTAAAGCAATAAAGAAAAAAATAAAAGCTGGGGAGTATGGCTCAAATAGTAGAACACTTGCCTAATAAACATTAGATTTTGAGTTCAAATTCCAGAACTAACAAATGTATAGGTTTATATGTATATGTGTATGCTACATACATGCATATATATTATACACACATATATATCTGTGTATAATATACAAATATATATGCATATATACTTGCGTACATATATATATATACACGTATATGCATATGAATCTTAGTCTTCTCAAAATGTATTCCCCCATGCCCATGTAAAATGCATGTTCCTTTTCATTCTGCATCATTCACGGTCAGTATAAATCTTTCTTCTTTCCTCTTTGGTCAGTCCTTAAGAGTCACTTACAAAGCTCACGCTCACTTCCCTCGCTGAGCTGACTTTAATTTCTTACCATCTCTTCACTTCCAAGTCCCAAGGAAGTTATCCCGAGGAAGGCCTGCTTCACAGCCTGCTCTCCCAGTCCCCAGGGTCATTTCCTGCTTACTCACTGTCAACGACCGGCACATTTGTGTTAGGCAATCCACGGTGACCAGCTCTCCATTTCTGGAGAGCACTGCATGGTGTGCACTCTTCCTTCAGACTCCTGCTCTCCCACTACCACGAGGCCTGGGCGAAGAGAGGAACAACGCTGAGCATGAGGAAAATCTGAGCACGCTTCTCGGGCTCCAATCACTGCTGCGCAAGTTGGAGGCTGTGTGGTCTCAATATGGACTGGGAAAGCTATGGGAGACCCTAGCAGACACCGTTTCTTTCCTTCATTTTTATCCCATAGGATAGTTAAGGCAGAGATTCCCGTTTTTTCTCTCTCTGAAGCCGCTCACCTCAGGAACAAGAAGACCGTAAAACTGCCTTTCCAAGCGGCGTCCTACCTCTTCATAACCACAAATTCCATTGCTCATCCTTGCATTTTGACCCTTATTAAACTACGCATATGCATGAGGGAATAAGCTGTTTCCAGTCCCTTTGTTTCAGGACAAACGAGAATTAAGTGCCTGCAGAACAGGTGCCTTCGCTTGTTGACAGTTTTATATGCAGCACCTGGAATCCCCTTTAAAAGACATCAAATGACAAGGAACATCCAACCACCCTCTGGCTTCCTTGTCCTCCATCAGAGATGCTGACATCTCATACTCTTCCTTTCTTCTAGAACTTTGAAAACCTTGGGTCAGTAACTCCACTTTCTACCCCTGATGTCTACCTGACAATCTAACTATGGGGTTTTGAAGGATCGAGGTCATTTCCCCAGAGCCGTGGAAATAGGAGTTAACAGATTGTGAACTGCCAAAAACTCTCCTTCAGCTCAGTCAGAACATTGTCAGTGACAGTAGTGTTGACAGTTTTCACATCAGAAAATATAGGTATAATGTGATCTCAGTTATTCATCTCCTCAGGCTGATGGATTGAATTCTGAACACTGTTTTTAGACACTTGGTAAGGAATCGACACTCATCCATTTCTTCCTCCTCCTGACAACGCTGCCATCACATTGTCTCATCTAAAGAATCTTCCAGTACACAAAGAATAGACAAGTTATTGTTAGCTTACTCCTAGACCAGCTTCTGTGTGTGCTGGTACCTAGGATTTACATTCCATCAGTTGCGCCCACCACAATCATGCCTTCAGAATTAGGGGTGTAAAATACCTGCTTCTTTGTTCCTTTATGGATGTGGAGTTTTAGTGCTGTTTAAAGAAAGATTTGGCAATTTTGTCAGAATGCTCTCCTTCATTCCACTAGTTTTTTCTCTGCTTTTAAGCCTAAGATGAGAGTAGTGGTTTTTGTGAGCAAACACTAAGTCACGTCAAAACCACTTCAGCCAACCGATAGCAGGTGATCTGTATCCGCAGGATGAGGAGATGGGATTGCAATGGGCATCTGGATTATGACTCTAAAAATCAAGGTCACTGTGGGGGTTGGTTAGGAGCGAGTTGCTCCAGTAACTATGAAGAGAAGTCTCAGATGTCAGAAAGCTGTGTTTGGTGGCAGAGGCTTCGAAGTTTTCTTTGATAAAAGTTCTAAATATGCACATCCTTGGGCAAGAACGTAAAACGTTGGTACATATTTATGATCTGAGAAGTGCCCCCAGGTTAAAACGGTAACTTGTATATTTTAAAAGAGTTTCTAGAAGCTTCGAACATGATCTTTCATTCCAGTTTTGAAAGAGCAAAGTAAAGATGGTGGGTTTTTTTTTTTAAATCTTTCTCCTCCTCAAAAAAAATCACCTTAGGGCAAAGGACTGAAAAAATAGAAACTCTGATTTATTCGGGGAAATTTCATAGTTGTCTGTATTAGTCTGGGTTTGCCAGAGAAATAGAAATAATATAGATATGGAGAGAGGTATAGATGTAGACTGGAAAAAGTCACAAATATAAAGTTATCCAGCTGGAGACTCAGGAGACCCAAGGGTGTTACTCTTGTTCTAGACAGAGTCCAAAGGCAGGGAAAGAACAATGTCTCAGCTCAAAGACACTTAGGCAGAGACAGTGAGTTCTTTCCTACTCAATTTTTATTCTGTTCAGGCCTTGACTGAATGGAATGCACATCAGAGAGGGCAATCTGCTTTACTCACTCTACCAATTCAGACCTTACTCTCATCCAGAAGTATCCTCATAACCACATATCTGGGCACTACAGTGCTCAATCGAGTTGACACATAAAATGAACCGTTACAGCATTCTAACCCACGGAACCAAGAGCTCAAAGTAGAGCTAAGAATTTGCACTAACGGTCAAGAGGAGTGCCATACGCAGAAGCTCCCAGATGTCGCTGACCTCAGAGTCCTCCTCAGAAGCAGTTCTCCAAAATCAATGGCCTAAGCTGACAGCAAACCTCAGAGTCTCATGTCTGAGACAGTAAGGTGAAAATAACTATCCTAGAGGAAAAGTCACACTGCCACACAAGAAGCACCGACACACATATTCACAAGACTCGGTCATCTACTTCTGAAACAGGAACAGAAAAATGTCAGTGGTGACTTCTGCAGAGTCAAACATGGTCATGCAGAGTAAACATTTAGATTAGGAGTGTGGCTCAAGTGGTAGAACACCAGCCTAGCAAGGGAGAGTTCTTGAGTTTAAATACCAATATGGCCAGTAAAGTAGTTGTAGTTACAACACCGTACTTCTTTAAGTGAGATCCCTCCATCCTAGAACCTGACCCTTACCCTTCACATCACATGACTTCCCATTCATGTAGGAAATAATTAATACACACAAATGACCAAGTACAATTGTCCAGTTATACAAAGACTACAAGAAAAAAATAAAGAGTGTAAAGGGAAAACAAAACAGCAAATCAACAGAACTCACTACAGAGACAACACTGTGAATACATGCAAATCTTGAACTGTCCAGATACTGTTGTTTTGGCTTGAGCAAGAGGATTTTTTAAAACTTTATGTGCAACATAAAAACATAAAGAAAGAGCTTGTACAAAAATGGAAAACATGATAGATATAAAGCATAAGTATGTAGAGATCAACAAGTGGGAAATGTAAAGCCATCCCATCATAGAAAAGGAAGTGAGAAAAAAATCACTTGTGTCCCTGTCTTGGGGTTCATTTCACTTAGCATCATCTTATCTGGTCATATGTGCATAGCTTTTGACCTTTTCTGCTTGTCCTAGACATATACTAGTGAGTGCAAATAAGGGAAACCATGGGACCTATGTTTCTTTGGGCCTGGCTTACTTCTCTTAATATAATTTTTTCCAAGTCTTTCCATTTCCTAACAAATGGGGCAATGTCGTTCTTTCTGATGGAGGCATAGAATTCCACTGTATAACCCCTATTTTCACTGTATTTGATTCCGGTGTCCTGCATCATCTTGGTTATACATTTTTCTAATTTAGGGAGGGAAAGGGAAATAGCAAAATGTTTAAATAGTGATACAGGATAACCCATTGTAACAATGAGATATACAAGACACTATGTTGAAAACAAACTTTACAACTTCAGGGCAGGGGAGGGAGGCAAGCAGGGAGGAATTGGGAGGGTAGGGAGGGAGGGGATGGTAGGGAAAAAAACAGAGAAGGCAACAATGCACGATAAAAAATGTATTCATTACCTTACTGATGTAACTGTAACCTCTTGTACACTATTTTTACAATAAAAACATATATTAAAAAATAAAATAGAATGAGAAAAAAAGAAAAGGAAGTGAGACATTTCTATAGATCTATTAAGAAATGTAGTCTAACTTGTTTGTAAAGTCAAATTGAATAATGGAACAATTAAGAAAGACTAATGGAACTTAGAAAAATCACAGATATGAAACTATCATAATATCATTGTTCTTTATACCGCTTTAAATTTATGTCTGTATTCAGTATTTATCATGAAACATGGAAAAATAATTCTATAAAAACATGGAAATATTATTTGCAAAAAATATAAAAATTGCGCCACATTTCCAAATATATACAATAAAATAAAAATTATAAATTCAACTATGTAAAATGCAGACTTTTATGTAGGACAAAAAACATTAAACAGTCAAAAGAAAGTTGTAAGTATGATTAAAAAGTTGATATGACAAGTAAAAATGTAGAAACAATGTTCAGTTCACTCATAGTATGTCCTAATGTTCATCATATATAAAGAATATCTACAAACCAATGGAACTAACAGCCCAATAAGGCCATGATAAAAAGACAGATTAATAAAAATGAAAATAAGCCTTAACATCATGAAAAAAGCCTTAATATTAGTCACAGAGAATTGTCCAGACACAATTATTTTGGTGTGGTCAAATATTTAAACATTTGGAAAAAGATTATTTTGTTGAGAGTATATGAAACCAACCTTCTCATCCATCAGATTAATATAATCCTTGTGAAGAGTAACACTTCAAGATTTATCCAAATTTAAAATTAAAAAGTGTTTTATCCTAGCAAATAAACATCAAGGTAGTTCTGTGATGGATATATTGAGCTAAGAATATATTTGGATGCCATTGAAGAATTATTGGCTAAGTTAAAGATCATAACTAGCTAAGGTTAGATCAATAGGCAACTTTTCAAATAAATAGTCATACCTCTTTATTTAAAAAAAAGTCATACAGTTTTAAAAATAACAAGATAGCTCGATATGTACTGAGTAGATAAGACATTGTTGAGCTTAAAAATGCAAAATAGAATTCCAGTTATGTTGTCATTTATAAAGAGTGCAGGTTAGTATATACACACAAACAATGTGTTTGGAAGGACAGGAAAGTATTTACTTCTGGAAAGTAAAGTAGCAGAAAAAAAGTAAGATAAAGGTTAATTTATTTTTCAGTATCTTTTGAATTGTATTTCATGGATACATGTCAACTATTTTTAAATAATTGAATTCCTGTTGAGAAGCAAAATTAAAACACAAAGCTCAAAATTTAAGAATTGTGTGATTCCTTTACACTTATCACTTGACAAATAACATTAGTAGCTGTTTCTTAAATTCTACCAAAGAACTTCAAGGTGAACGTTGCTTGAAACCTGACTCTGAAGTTGATCCATTTCCTCTGGCTTTCCCAGAGAAAAGCGAGCTAGAGTATTGAGGTCCTCAGACACATGTGCCTCATCTAAGTGGGAGTAATGAGGATGGAGATACTGTTAAAAACCATTTGGGCCAGGCTCCAGCGCCCCACAACTGTAACCCATGCGCTAAGGATCTCAGTTCAAAGTCAGCCTGAGCAGAAATATCCTTGTGAGGCTCTTCTCTCCAATTAAGCACTCAAAATCCAGAAGTGGAGCTCTGGCCCAAAGTGGAGAGTGTCAGTCTTGAGGGAGAAAGCTCAGGGAAAGCACCCAGGCCCTGAGTTCAAGCCCCATGACCCACCAAAAAAATAAAAAGAATATTGTCCTTGAAATTTTGAAAAATAGAACGAAAAATAAAACCAGTCTTGTAGCAGAGCAGTTTTTGTTTGTTTGTTTGTTTTGGTTTTTGTGGTGAAGACCCTAAAGCTTGAACTCAGGTCCTGGGCACTGTCCCTGATGTTTGTTTTCAAGGCTACCACTTTAAGTCACAGCACCATCTCCAGCTAGTTGGTAGTTAATTGGAGATAAGAGTCTCATGGACTTTCCTGCTCAGGCTAGCTTTGAACCAAGATCCTGAAGTCTCAGACTGCGGAGTAGCTAGGATTCTAGGCTAGCTTTGTAGAAGAATTTTAAGATACATATTTAATAAAAAAAAAAACAAAACAACGTAACCAATAACTTTATGGTCTCCTGACAGTTGACAAAGGCAATCATACCTCCACCTTTTCAAAAACTTCCCAAGTACTCTTCCCTCGATACTTCCTGACCTGGTTAAATAAAGGTGGACAGGACTGTTTGCTGTCAATCAACCCCAGAGGCCTAGTTTCTTTGTCCCCCGCCAGCAGCACACCCACAGTTCTCCACTGAGAACAGAACAGTGGGTGGACTTTGTCACTGCCCGAGTCTCTTTACAAAAGATTCAGCACTGGAAGGGGAAGGGAGTCTTACCAAGGAAAAAAGACCAGAAAACACCTTCCCTAGGAGAACACAAGGATGTGAAATTGCTTCCTTCTTTTTCTGCTTCCGTCCGACGGTCACATGACGAAGCCAACTGTTATGTCCCCAAGTGTAATCCTGCAAGGAAATAATTCATTCAGGTTTTTCAAAGCAGAGCAGATGCTAGGCCACCAACTTCAGTAGCAAAGATGAAAGATGGATCTTATCTTGTATTTTCTTCCTTTTACTGTGTCTTCATATCCACTTCTGCTTAGGGAATAAGACACTGTCGAGATTGAATGGAATCTCTCTCTTTTTTTTTTTTTTTGCTGTATTCAGAAATGTATGAAAAGGGATTTATCCCTAAAGTGAACGTTGGAGCTATGTCTCAGTAAGGAATAGCCTGAGTCTTCAATACCTCTTGAGAACATAGATTTACTTGTTAAGAATCAATAAATTCTATGCCTTCATCATTTAGCATGTCAACAAAGATGACAAGCAATGCATATAGTAATAAACAAATACCCTAAAGGCTAAGCAATCTTGAAGAATGAGGGAGATGATTATACCCCACCCACATGATAATGAGGATGTCATAACTTATCCTAATAGCCTGCATTCCCCAGCAATATCTTTGTTTTGTCAAACACAACATTAATATCCTTTTAAATGTTAGTCTTCTCTCATATGACTTCAAATAAGAAACTACATAATGGGAACTCATCCACGTTTGCAAATACCACCTTTCTAATTCATACTAAAATCATACGCAATTAACTTTACGGTATCGTCCTGGGAAGTCTTCATCAGTCACAAGAAAACAGGGGCTGGCTTCCCGCTCACCTGACAGTATCTATCGAAGTTCAAGCTCATTTGAAAATTAGCATCTGCCCATCATCACTAGGCAAGGAAATCTACTCTTGAAAATTTTGTGTTATGTATCTTCTGAAATCCAGGGGGCACAGTTCCTGGCAATCAAGAAAATACACACTCAAATGCTTATGAGGGGAAAAACAAGTCTCTTGGCACATAAACTCAACATAACCTCGTCTCTTTAATAATGTTCTCTCTCCTGGAAGCCTAAAAGCATTTATGTATATCAATGAATATTTTATACTCCTTTGGCAAACTATTGAGTAGTTAGATTCTCCCTCTTACACACACGCAGTGATTTAATCTACAAACAATCTTCATTTTTCAAGTGACATGTTTTACACAGAAGAAAGGCTGACAACGACACTGTTTGTTAAAACCCACCGTGTCCGCTGACATTTCACACACATGGAATTGTGTGATTTCCTCGTCGTCATCCACATAATCACACATACGTGATAGGGATTGATTTCCAGGTGCTCCTGTAACAAATTAGGAACGTAGGGGCTTGAAAGAGCAAACGTCCTTTTCCCTTGTGTTGGTGGAGGGCACGGGTCAAACAAGGAGATCTGCGCACTGAAAACTGGAGTGTCTCCAGAGGGGACTCTGTCCCTGGCTTTCCCCATTTCTGGGGAGGGCTGGCCTCTGTGGGCCGGGGGTTTCCTCACTCCGTCACTTGTGTTCTCCCTGTAGGGCCTCTGTCTTGCTTTCGAGGGCTCGTGGAATGACATTGGGAGCCCACAGAGATACTCTCCCCGGCTCACGATCCTGAGTGGCATCTTCAGAGTTCTTCTCATGTAAGGTAATGGAAGCACGTGGTTCCAGGGCATGGTGGGAGGCATTATTCAGGGACCACAGATGCTGTTCTCATTTTATAATGTGTCTTGTCCCCTTCCATGCAGCTAGTACAACCATAATCCAAAGCCAGAGCCTGTTTTTTTAAACTCACATACAACAGGTTGTGTATTTAAGAATCATTTCAGAATTTTAAACAGCATGTTCTTAAATGCATGCTTTTAAACCAAAACAAAATGTGGTTTAGGATCGGTGTGATTGATGGTGCCATGTCTTTTATAAAGACAGGAAATAAAGTGTGGAGCTATATAGAAAATGCTCCCCAAAGTCCATGAACTAGAAAGGGTGAAATCCACCCCTCTTCCCACAAAGACTTCAACTGACACAGGCTCTATTTATTAAAATGTTGAAGCATGTGAATGTCAAGTTATTGACTGTGAGTAATTTGTAGCCACTTCCTTTTAGAGACAAAGAGTAAGGTCCATTGAGATTTGAGTTCCAGGAGGTGCCTGAGAGACCTGTAAATAGGAAAGGAAGATGCTAAGCTGGAACTGCACTTACATTTCTTTATACCTAGGGAACCTGAGTGAAATTCCTTCTGGAAGAAATAGTCTACTGTTAAAGTTGACTCCAAAGTCATAAGCTTTAACCTTAAGGCTATGATTGTTCCTTGTATGTCACACAACTAATAACGTTTATGTGTGTGCACTCATGCAGATTTGTGTTCCTGCATGTGTGAGAGGGTGGAGAGGAGGGGGTGAGGGAGAAGAAGAGTATGTGAGAGAAAAAGGAGGAGGAAGAGGAGAAGAATGAGAGGTAGAAGGAGAGAGAGAAATGAGAGAAAGAAAGGGAGAGAGAGAGGTTGAGAATGAGATGGGCATTTATCCAACTGACCACAAACCAGACCACACTAAAGCTTCAAGCATAATCAGGTACATTGCCTCATTGTTTACCATAACCAGGATATGGAATCAACCCAGATGCCCCTCAGTGGATGAAGGATCAAGAAAACATGGTATATAAACACAATGGAATTCTATGTTTTCATCAGAAGAATAATATTGCCCATTCGTAAGGAAATGTAAAGACTGGGGGAAAAATTATATTAAGCAAAGTAAGCCAGAGAGAAAGATATTAGATTGCATAGTTTCCCTCATTTGTGGTAATTAGAATGTTCCTATAAATCTACAAGTAAAAACAATGGGTGGTAAAAGACAAAAAACATTCCACTTGGGCATGATAAGTCAAACAGGGCTAAACACTCACACAGTGAGACCAAAGGAGGATGTTCTTAGGAGAGGATCACAAGGACCCAATAGCTATGTGCATGTGATCATATAAAATGATGCTTATAAAAATGAACTCTAATAAATGGAAACAGGAGGTTTTTTTATTTTACTTTTTGATTCATTTTTTGCCCTTTGTTGCTATATCTGATTTCTGTACTTTTTGTCTTTTTTATTTTTTTAGTTTTTTCTTACTGTAAAGACACTGTACAGAGGGGTTACAGTTACATGAGTAAGGTAATGGGTACATTTCTTGTCGAGTATTGTTACCCCCTCCTTTGTTTTTGTCATTGCATTTGATTTTGGTACCCCGCCATCTTGTATATACATTTATCTGATTTGGGGAAGGGAAGGTGAATAACAAAATGCTGAAATAAGGACACAGGATGACCCATTGCAACAATGAGACTCACAAGACACTGTGTTGGAAATGAACTGTACTTTTTGTCTTGTGAGTAAGTTTATCTGTTTGGGGAGGGTACGAGAGAGCACAGAAATGGTGGGACAAAAGGTGAACCAATGCAGCCATGACACTCAACAGACACTAGATTGAAAATGCATTCTACAACTTGTTGGGGGGGGGGGGGTTGGGAGGAAAAAATGAGGGAAGAGGTGGCACTGTTCAAAAAGAAATGTCCTAATCACCTGACTTTCGTAACTGTAAGCCCGCTGCACGTGACCTTTACAATAAAGAGAGAGTGCGAGAAAGAGAGAGGGAGAGGGAAACTATCTGAGAGAAACAGAGAAGAAAAAGGAAGTCATTACAGGGAAAGAGAGAACAGGAAAGGTAGACGAGAGCTAATGCCCACGCGGGGAAGGGTGTCTCCCATCATCCTTTTCCCTATCTCTAAACAGTTGTCCGACCTTGCAGACAGTCTTTATGGGCTGTAAAGCCGGTCAGAGTGAAAGGATCTAATGTGTCCCCCATGCCCTCTCTTTGTAGCCACTAGGGTCTCTTTAGCAAACCACAGCTTCAAGTGTGCTAGTCTATGGTCACAGCAACAAACACGCCAAGCCTCTCCACTCCACCCGGACTCCCTTCTCCTCTGGCCACATATGCAGGCCTTTCAAGTTGCGTCTGCAAACACCCCCGGTTGGGGGAGAAACAAAGTGAAAAACACTAGGTATTTTGCAAACAGCTACTCAGAAACCATATATTCTTCTACGAACAGTTAATTATTTTCAAAATAATTTGGCTGAGTGCAATCTAGCCTTGGTGTGTGGATGTACAACTTTAAGTATGAAGAAGCCCACCCAGACTTGGCCAAGGTCTGGAGATAAAGTTAGTTAATGCTGTAATCCAAGCACCTCTCCTAGACACTGAGAGTTGTAAAAAGTCTAGAAGTTGCACAAATGTTTGGGGACCATCCGAATATGCTAGCATCCTGGTATCAACGAGGCTTCTGGAAGTACCTGAAAAAGTTATAACTTCACAAGTAATAACTTAAATGGATACTAGGTCAGCTGGCTCTTGGAAACTGACTCAGTCCCTCATTTATTTCTTTCCTCTCTCTATTCACAACATCTCTCCTTTCCTATTAGTAAAATAAGAGGCGCCTCGGGTTTTGTTGTGATATCTATCTTTAAACAAAGAAATTGTGTCGCCATCCCAAAGAATTACTCGTGGAACCTCTCTGTTGCATATACATGTTTCTCCCTCTGTGACCATTAAAATTTAGAAGGAATCATTTTGCTCAAGGAGGAGGAAACAGTCAAGAATCCAGTGGATGGCCTACAAAATGAAGAAGAAAGGGAGAGGGGCGTGTAGGAGAGGGATGGGTGAGAATGTTGACGGGTGTCATTGGTCAGCATGTATTCATGACCTGCTTTGTTCAACGGCAGCTCCTTTGTACAACTTCTTAATGAGAATAATAATACTGACTTTTTAAAGAAAAGACATAACTTACTAGATACATCTCAAAAAAATACCATTGAGCAACAATCTAGTTTCCAAAACGCGGTGTGCTTTGATTATTTGTAAAACACTTTGAAATGTGTTTAGTAGGCACCCAAATACCTGTGACTCAGTTTTCCACATAACAGGTCTGGCTACGCACTTTCAGATGCCAAAGAAAGGGATGGGCAGAGGTGAAGGGTGGAGGGCAGAGGTGAAGGGTGGAGGGCAGAGGTGAAGGGTGGAGGGCAGAGGTGAAGGGTGGAGGGCAGAGGTGAAGGGTGGAGGACACAGCTCCAGGATGTGGCATGAAAATGTCATGGCCACTGCGCTGGCTCATCATCATAGGACAGACACGAAGGTGTGAGAAAAGTTGTCTTTTTCTATCAGAGTGGACTGCATAAAAGTTCTGCTTTGGCCTGGCAGATTGGCTCTCATTGATGGTTCTGCCGCAACAATGTCAGCAAGCAAAGAAAAGGGAGAGAGGAGACACTTTGGGATAAGGAAGAAGGGCTTGTGACACGGAAGGCTTCGGTCTTAACTGCTTGTTTCAAAAGAGAAGTTATGACACACATTAGACTGTTCCAGGCCCCCAAGAGGGTGAAGAGGGTGAAGAGGGTATGGATAATTAAGACACACCTGAGATTGCTCAGCAAGATGAGCAAGCTGGTCCAAATGGAGTGAAGGAGGAGGAGGAGGAAGAGGAGGAGGAGGAGGAGGAGGAGGAGGAGGAGGAGGAGGAGGAGGAGGAGGAGGAGGAGGAAGAGGAGGAGGAGGAGGAGGAGGAGGAGGAGGAGAAGGAGAAGGAGAAGGAGAAGGAGAAGGAGAAGCAGCAGCAGCAGTGGTCTGCCTGCTCGGTGCTCTTGCTTGCCAGATTTGGGGCTGGCAGTGCACCCTTCTGCAGAAGTAAGCGTTGCCTGGCCAGATGCCTTCCATGTCGGCGTTCTTATTCCTATAGGAGACCCGGCATCTGGAGCCACAGCTAACACATATTAGGTTTAAATCGAGGAAGGACGAGGGTCGGAGGAGGAGCTGGGGCATGAGAGGCAGGCAGAGGGTGGCTGCTTATCTTTCTCAGTTCTGGTGCTTTAAGGGTTCTGGAACAGTTATCCCGGCCATCACGCGACCGCACTGTCTAGTTGCTGTAAGGGGAGCCCTTCCGTTCCGGGCTTCAGCCTCATCAGCATGGGTCATCTGTCCTCATTTGGACGTTACCTGCCTTGCGAGACTCTGCCAGACAGTTAATTCCTTGTCGTAAACACCTAACCTGTCAAGAGCCCAAGGTGATTGCAAAGTAACTGCTAAGAGAACAACTTAGAGCAAAGATGGATTCAAACTGGAGGCAGGGATAGGAAGCTGACCTCATGATTGTAATTCATGGTGGGCCCAAGGAGGAGGCCAGCTGTCCTCAGCAAAAGCTCTCTCTAAGTAGCTGTTATGCGAAAGTCCTGATACACAGTGCGGAAGGCCCTGGGCAGGCTGGCGTGGAGGCCCGCTGCGTCCACTGGTGTTACAGAGAGGATCCACAGCCCTCCCTCATACAGGAGAAAACTACAGGAGCCCTGGGGCCAGGGAAAGGGAGAAGAGAACCGTGAACAGGGAACGAAGAGTTTATTTCCTAAGATCTGTCCTTCCACGCGCGAGGTTTGAGACGAGAAAACTAAGCTTGCCCGCAGAGCCAATCCACCATGACTCTTCATGTCCCTCTCTGCCTAACTTAAATCCATCCGGTCCCATTTTGGTTTCCCACAAAGACCTCCTTCCTAAAGCATGCCACCGGGAGGTGGGATCGCCCAGAGAGGCTTTGGCCATGACAAAGTGGCTTGTGAGGCAGCAGCTCGGGCTGCAGATTTGGAGGCTGCTGACGCTCTGCCTGCTTTCTTCCTTCTGTGAGCACGTGGGCAGCGTGCGGCAGAGGTGAAGGGCAGTCAGGAGTCATAGCTCCCAGCCCTGGCTCTGGCTGCGTGCTTCTCAGACGCCTTGGACAATCGCAGTGATGTCCCCTGTGCTGAGTAGGTGCCTTCTTTGCCGTTGGCGAAACCTCAAACAAAAATGCAGAACTTGTGAGTGGGGTTGGACAGGCTCATCTCCGCGGCTGGCAAAGGCAGCTCTCCCATTTTTCTCTCCTGTTTTACCTCATTTGCCTTGAGAAGGGAAAAACACAAACACAAACACAAACTAAAAGACCCGTCCAGTCCCTCGGCACTCTAATCGCTGCATCCAGGAAAAACAATCTATAACTGGTGGCTTTATGCTTTTGTGAACCCAAACCCCATGCTACGATCCACGCCATTCACTCCTGTGGCCTCTTTATCTTCAGCCCAGAACCAAGCTTAGTTCCTCATCTAGTTTCTGAGGTTCATCTCTTCACGCGGACATTGGGGGTTTCGTTGTCTTGCTGTAAGTGGCTGTATAAAGCAGTTGCCACTCAAGGACGCATTCTATGAATTCAATGCGTCTTGGTTGACCCCCTCCCTCTCCCCCCACCAGCACCCACTTCCTTCCCCTTTCTTAGTTTCGTAAGGTATGCATTCAACGTTTGGCTGCATCGCCCTCTTTCTTCTCTTCCTTGTCTACCCCCTTTCTCTTGACACCAGTCCACCCCCTTCCAAATACCCGCTTCCTGGTCCTTATCTTGTGGACCTTTGTTTTCATATAGTTACGTTTTTGTTTCATGGTTATTCTCTTCGAGTAGAATGCAGTATAGTTCCACCAATGTCACCCCTGCCAACACTCACCCAACTTCAGCTACACACCCCTGCCCTCACTCTTCTTAACTTGGATTCTGGTCTGCCTTCCCCCCTCTTCTCTGCTTCCTTCCTCTCCCCCCTTCCCCCTTGGCTCACCTCCATCCCTTTGGAGCACCCCCTTCCTGGTGCTTTATTTTGCTGAACTTTGATTTTGGCTTTCTGAGGAATTACACTATTAGAGATCTCTCTTGAATCTACCGTATTTCAGTTAATACACTTGTATATACCTGCATACCACCCAGTGTGTTTGCTGATGAGTTTGTAAACAGAATCTGCCTTCTGCCCTTGATGTAGCCTTTTAACCCAGTGTACTGGGTTCTCCCTGAATCCACTGAACTTCAGCTAATACATTTGTGTACACTTGGATGTCTCCCAAAGTGTTTATTTATGTATTTATAAACTAAGTCTCACTTCCACATATTTTAAATACAAGGCACTCTGGCAAAACAAAACAAAACACTCAAAGCATCGTAAACAGAAATTTTTTGTCTCTTCTATTAAAAGCTCCAAGTTAGAGATCAAGATTTGAGCAGAAGAGGCGTCTTCTGGAAGTGGTGTGGAAGGATTTGTTCCATGTCTCTCGCCTAGTTCTGCTGTCTAGCGGGCAATCTGTGTCATTCCTTGGTTTGTATGTCCATCACTTCCAACTCTGCTTCCTGCCCACAGAGAGTTCTCCTCACATCCATGTCTGCTTTCCGTAAGGGTGCAGCCATACTAAATTAAGATCCTAGGGATGTCATCTTGAGAAAGTCAACTTCAAATATCTTATTTGCATTCATAGGCACTAGGTGGTTAGATTTCCACATCCTCAAGGATGTAGGTAAATTTCACCCCATTACCAATAGTAAAAAAAAAAAAAAGTCTGATGAATTGCAATTAATCTGTCTCATATTAACAAGCCTCTACCCATACCTACCTCCTACGTAACTATTTTTTAAATGTCATGTGTGTCTCTGCTCTCTAAGGAGGGCATAAAAAACAGCTACTCAGACAATAGATGTGTTCATTGACCAGGCACTCGGAGTCTGGAAAACTTTTCCAGATAGTGAGCTATCTGCAATAAAACTTTTGACCATTGATGTTCTAAGACTGTGTCTTCAGAGTCAGGCGTATCCTGCCATAAGCCAGCTTACATCTTATCGGGTTGATGTTTGACCTGGACAAGTCATGTAGGTTGACGGTCTTCCTGGGGTGGCACTTCCCTCAGCTGTCAAAGCAGATGTTCCCTTGAAGGCCCGAGTGATGGAGACCTAAGAGGAAAACCCCACACTGACCCACAGTTCAGGAGACCTTGCTCTTTAGAAATCTCTTACGTTTAGAGAATTAATTTATATCCCCAGTATACTTCCACCCAAGTAAAAGAAAAACTTCTAAATTCCTGCTATTCATTAAAGATTTCTCTATGTAGTAAGTTTCCCCACATCAACTGTACATTTTTTTAATTTCCTTGCTTTTTCTCTTCAGAAATGCAAAGGCATGAAGCTCTTAAGCTCAGGAAATCCCCTTATAAGTGACAACAGATGAGCAAAGAGAGCTTGTAGCGGAGAAGGTTTTCTGCTTTTGTTCTCCAAATTAATTTCTTCCAACAGAGCCTCGGAGAAGTCAACTGATGCCTGCGCTGCTATCTCTGGCTTTTCCCAAATCTCCAAATCCAACACCAGGAAGCTGGCATGTGTTTTCTGTTCTCCTGAGAGCGGGTGAGGTTGAAGGGAGGGACACCAAAAAAAGCAGAGGAGAAGCACAGGCGAATTCAGTCACAATCTTCTAGTAACTTGGGGGGATGGGTGTGTTGGGCAAAGTTGGGGGAAAATACCGGAAGGGGTGACATTGATAAGGATACACTGTATTCATGAGCTGACATGTTGAATTGAAACCCCTGTGTGCAACCACTTGATAAAACAATAATGATAAGTATGGTGATGATGACGATGATGATGACAATGATGATGATGATGATGATGATGACGATGATGATGATGATGATGATGACAATGATGATGATGATGATGATGATGATGATGATGATGATGACAATGATGATGATGATGATAGAAAAGTTCACAGACTCAGGAACGTTACTGGTAAGGAATACCCCAGGATTCTGCTCCACATGCCAAACTGCTTTCGCTTTCATCACAACAATATTTTTTACATCATCAATCAAATAAAAAATAACCCCAACTCTAATCCTTGTGGTGCTCATAATAATTATTACAGACACAGGGAGAATCATTCTTTTTTCAAAAATAATAACATGAATATCTTTAGTAGGGAAAGAACGCTATTTCACATGTCCTTTCTGAAAATAAAAATTTATAATTAAATCCATATTTGATTGACGATAACAGCAAACAGAATAAGAATCTGTAGCATGCAACAGGAGGTCAAAACTGTCCCTCATGAGTCCAGTCCTGTCTCCTGCCTGTTTTCTTGAAACTGAGAAGTTAATAATGCTTTCTACTTATTGAAATGTTATCTATAAATAAAAGGCCAAAATCAGACAGTGTTTTGTGAGTATTAAAATTCCATCAAGACTCAGTTACGTACTGTGTCTTTGATAAAGAAAAGGAGGGTTCAGTGGCATCATGCAGACTGAATTCTACGTCAGCAAAGCCATCAGTTTCCTACTTGATCATTACAGAAATAGTTACCAAACCTTGTTGATCAAGTCACTATCTAAAAAGATGTTTACATGAGACCGAAGGAGGACATAGGCTCTGCTCTTCAGGAAAGTATACTCTGGGACAGGGAAAGGATGGATAGTAACATAAGGACAAGAAATCAAGGTTGCTGTCATAAGAAGAGCTTGACTTGACTGAGTATTCAAAGAATGAAAGATAGAAAGAGGACTGGAGGAGGAGTTGTGTTCTGTCTTCCATTCTCCTCCTGGTTTATATGGTAACTGAACCTCTGGTGTGCGCATGAGCTTTTTTTCACTTTATTTTGCCCCCACACAAAAAAGTTCATAAAATATTTATCAGAGATGGTTTTATTTTCAAAATTATCAAATTCAGTCAGGGTCATGTACACGAAGCTCTCATACATTTTCCAGAGAACCCTGAGGACTTTAGACATTATTTCATCCAACACTTTTCATTGTACAGATGAGAAAACTGAACCCAGACAGGAAAATAGAATTTGTCAAGTTAAAAATACCAATATAATGACTGGATTAGTGGAGATGAGGGGAGAAGGGAACTACCATTTGTAAAGTATCTGCTTCTACATCCATTTTCTAACCTACCTCTCAAAACTATCCCACAAGGTGCATAGTATCTACATTTTACAAAAAAAAAGATTCATGTTCAGAGAAAATGAAAAATAAACGTATCCAAGTGTGTGTGATTTTAAGATTAGCCAGAATCTATCAAGTTAAGACCATAGATAATGTGATTTTTCTACTTTGTGGTCTTCTGTAATAACAAGAGGGTGGGTATACAGCTTCAAACACACAGGATGTTAAGCACTGGTGGTTTTCTCCCAACACCACACAAGTACCTGACCCTCAGTATGGTTCCCTCAAGCTATGGAAAGAGCATTTGGTCATTCATAGACTTGCCTGTGTCATACTGTCCCAAATATAACTTGTACCTTTGTCTTCCTTCTATAATGTTGCCTCCCTTTCCGGAGGGCATGGGGTGAAGATCTGCTAACAGTATTTCTATCATGCCCTAGGCATGCACTCGATGACATGAATTCATTCCCATTACACAGTGTAGAATAATTGAAGATTCAGATTTTTGACCATCACTTAGTTATGAAATGTGCTTATATAGCTATAAGCTCATGCGTATGTATGGGGAGGGGGCAGCAAGGGAAGGAGAGAGGGAGGTGGGAAGAAGGGAGGGAGGGAGAGAGAGTGCAGTGCTCCTGGGGCTAGCACAGGCTGCCTTTGACTTGAGATCCTCAGATCTCAGGTCCTGGCTAGCTAGGATTATAGGCCTGAGCCACCAGCGCCTGGCAAACTCACTTTTTAGAACCTTATCCATTATCAATCTTACCCCTAAAATAGCATGTGTTCCTCAAGAAATGTGTTAGAGAGTGGCAAGAGACCTTCCTGACCATTTCCTCTTTATCCTGCCTTCCCCAGCCTCCGCTGCAGGTGGACAGGGCCATGTGACTGGCTCTGGCCGAGTGCCCTGGGCAGAGGCAGCCCGCCCCTCCTCTCCAGACCTGTCAATGAAGCCTTCAGCTGAGCCATTCATATTCCCTCTCTTTCCCTCATCTCTTAGCCACACAAAGATGATCAGTTAGAGATCCGGTAGCGCCACCAAGGAGCAACTGAGCCCAAGGCAAAGGACTGCTGAGAAAGGAGGAGCAAGCTCACGCGCCCAGCCCAGTTCTGCGTTTGTGTTCACAGCACGCCGTCAGCACTCATAGAAGAATTTGTTAACCTCAGTTCTCAAGAAAGCAAGCTCAACTCCTTCGTTAGTCACCCTACTGACCCTGAATCCACGTTCCAAACAGGAGTTCCAAAAGGGTTTAGGTAAGACACTGCAAGACCAGTGTTAGGAACTGAAGGACCAATTACAGCAATCACTGAGAAAAATGACATGTGAAAGTCTGTGTTCCATGAAATTGAGTAAAAATCAGCCACTTACATCCCAAATCTTGAAAGAAAGTTAAAATACTAAAAGGAACTACGTATTAATAAAGCATTACTGCCAAGAATAAATAGAACTCTTATGTATCAATAACAATAGTAACAAGAAGAAATATACCATGAGTATGGACAAAACATGCACAGGTAATTCACCGAAAGACCAAAATCCAGATATACAATGAGTATATAAAAATGGATTCTGTCAGAAATAATGAGGTAACCGCAAATTGAAACACCAATGGCATGCATTTTAAGTCCCAAGAGATTGATAAACCTTGGAGATGCAAAAGTTTCAAATGAAGACAAGAATGTGACAAGAATAGGAACTTGGACTGTGGAAAGGTGTGTAATTTGTATTATCACTTTGGAAACCAATTTAGTAATTCCTTCTCAGCCTGACTCCATGCATGCAGATCCCACGACTCAGTAATTCCACTTCTGGAAATGTATGCTGAAGGGATTCTCACCTTTGAGCAGAAGGAAATTGTCCAGAGAGCTTCATTGTAGCCTTGCTGAAAACAGTAGAAATAGTCTTCATCTGTAGGAGTAGTAGCATGGGGGAAGAGATTCATATTTGTGGTGGTGTATAAGAGGTAGAATGAATTAACCTGAACAAATCTAAAAACACGTTCTAGTGAATTAAAAAGCAATTGCAAACAGAACACAAGTGTTGTAGCAGTTGCATAAACTTTTAAACACAGAATCATATCCTTATGCTTACATTCTAATTTACATAGTAAATTACAAATGCAAGTTTAAAGTAAAAATAAGAGTTCAAAAGCAATATACAGACCAACTTGCCTCTGGGCAGAGGGAAAGAAAGGAATGGAGAGTATGCTGTATCATGACTAAAAATCTCATGGCTCATTTTAAAAACTGAGTTTAAGTTGCTACGGCAAGATGACTATTCTTAGGTGGTAGGAAAGTAGACATTTCTTTCTGTATTTTTTCATGTGCTTGAATAAAATACATATATACCTATATATATATATATATACATATATATATACACACGCACACATGTACTGGGTGGATATCTACCAAAATATGAATATACATATGTGTATACTATATATACATATATAGATAAACATGTTTCTATATTCATGAATCATATTACAATGTTTTGATCATAATGAACTCCATATACAACATGGGTCCAATAAGATTATCACAGTTGGTAAGGTTGTATAAATACAATCTGTTCACACAGTAGTAAAATGACCTATTAACCCAGTCTAGCTTGTGTGTGCTGGAACTGGGGGTCTTGTGCTCTTTCTTGGCTTTTTCTGTTCAAAGCTGGTGCTCTACCACTTGATGCATACTTATACTGCTGGCTTCTTGCTGATTGATTGGAACTAAGACTCTCTTGGGTTTGTCTACTCAGGCTAGCTTCAATAGACCTCAGCCACCAGTGCTTGGCAAACCAATCCATTTTTAAAGAAAGTATCCCTGACATTAAGCAATGCATAACTGTGCATAAATATGTACATATATGTACATCTAGACATGAGCACATGTGTGTATTAAGGACACAGGAAATGGAAGAATGTCTCTTCTCGTTACAGTGGAACTCTGCGCTCTGCACACGGGGGGATAAGTCAGACTGTGGCACACGCCCTTCCAAAGACCCTGCAGTGCCAGTCCATTCGGGGCTCGACTCGCCTTAAAAAGCCAGTTCTTAACCATCCAGTTATTGTGCTCCTTGGCATTTACCCAAAGGAGCCAAAACTTAAGTCCAAACAGAAACTTGTCCGAACAGATATTTACAACACCCTCATTCATAATTACCAAGTTGAGAAGCAACCAAGATCATCATCAGATATATAAAGGAATAGACTACAACAGATACGGATACCAGAACATTATTCAGCACTGAAAAGAAATGAGCTATCAACCCATGAAAAGTCATGGAGAAATTTTTTTCACATTGTTATTATTATTATTATTTTGTGCCAGTCCTGGAGCTTGAACACAGGGCCTGAGTGCTATCCCTGAGCTTTTGTGCTCAAGACTAACATTCTACCACTTGAATCCAGCACCATTTCCAGCTTTTTGTTAGTTAATTGGACATAAGCGTCTCATAGACTTTCCTGCCCTGGCTGGCTTCAAACCACTATCCTTGAATCTCAGCCTCCTGAGTAGTTCAGATGACAGGCGTGAGCCACCAGAGCTCAGACTTGTAGAGAAATTGTAAATGCACGCCACTAAGCCAGTCTGAAGAGGCTCCAAATAGTCTAGAAAACGTGGATCCTAAAGAGGGCAGCGAGGTGAGGGATGCGGTGGTAGAAGGCAGTGTCCATGTGTGGGCAGAGCTACCCTGAAACCGCCCTGAAACAAAAAAAACCTACCCAAATGATCTTGTGAAAGCAAATCATTCCAGGAAGGACCAAGTAGCAGAGATGTGGGACAAAGTACCATGTCAAAGGTGATCAGAAAGTTCTAGTGCCCTCTACAGCAAAGCAGCATCATGTCTAGTCAGAGGCCAGATGTGAGTTAGTGGCACAAATCCAGACAAATCCACGAAGCTTGCACAGAATTCCAGACCCACACAAGAAACCCAGAGGGGTCCCCTTTTCACAGGAACATATTTAAAAGGCGATTATCCAAACTGTTGGCACTAAAAAGAACAGTAAACACTCATCTCAGTAAAACCCCTTAAATACAAAAATATTTAGTATGCCCAGTCTGGCTTCTCTTGCTTATTTTTGTTGTTGTTAAATACTCAATACAGAGTACAATTTACTTCTCCATTAAAAAAAAAATCTTTTTTTTTCCATTCTGTTTTGGTTTGTGGGTTTTTGTTGTCAATTCTTCCTAAAGCGCTGTTTCCTTACATTTGCATCTCCCAGTCTTTTTAATGTGATATTCCATTTAAAGTGCCTTTTAATTGTATGTGCTGCCTTGGCAGAAGATGACTGATGTACTCGCGTTAATTAGGGCTCCAGTCAGCAGCCCGTGCCAGCTGGAAACTGAGAAACAAGCGTAAATTATTCTGTCATCAATCAGCTCGAAAATGTTTGAATCACTAATTAGTTTGCAATTTGGGTGACAGTTTATCTGACGCAGGCGGTGTCAGAAACTTCAGATCTTAGATGAATAATTTGCCAGGAACAAGCACAGAGTCCCCGCTTTTAAATACATGAAGGTTTATCTGCATGTTGAAAGGTGGCTCACCAGTGTTCATTAACTTCCAACTGGGACTATGTAAATCAGGAATCTGTGTGAGTCTCTTCAGGCCATGCCGGCTTAGCAGATGATATTTAGAAGGAAAAAAAATAGAAAGAAAGAAAGCCTCTTTCTTCTTTTTTATTAATAATTCATAAACTGATAGACAAGGATGTTTGGGCTTTAACAGCTTTAAAAAAATCACAATGGTTTGCAAAAAAAAAAAAGCAATCATTCCTCTTTTACATGAAAATTAGTTTGCTGCATCTTGCTGTTTAACTGATTTATTCTCCTCTGTCATGTGACCAGAATGTTAAGCGGGGAGCAATTATGAACCCTTGTCCTTTCAAGAAGGATCATTATTGGGGTTTTATTAAATGGCAGACTTATGTTTCTGCTTAAAGGGAAAGGTGCTCAGACTAGGATGAGGGCAAGAGGGAAGAAAAAGCAGTGAAAATAGAAAAGTCAAGTTTTTGTCTAAAAGCATCATAAAATCTATGCGTTCTTCAGCTACAGATGCTGGAATGGTCCCAGTTCCTAGGAGTAAAGAAGTGGCGTGGGTAATAATTGCCTGCATTCGCTGTGGACGTGGGTGGAGGGGTTTCTGGGGGAGTCTTGGCAATGGCAGGACAATTTGGCTCAGGAGCTCCGACACGTAGGAGGATGAAGGAGAACCCTACATGTTCAGGCTCCACAGGGCTGTAAGGGAGTCACCATGGTTTGTTTGTAGGAGGTCGAGAGGGTTCACCCTGCTAAGCAGAATAGAAGGAGTGAGCAAGAACTGACAAAACGAACACTGTGTCCATCCAGAAAGAGCAGGGGCCTTGTGCAACCACTGAGTCAAGGAAAACCATGCACAAGAAATAATAAGGGTTTAATGTGGTTGGCCTGGACCTCAGCCTGGTCTGTGTGAAGGCCTCAGTGTGTGTGTGTGTGTGTGTTGAATATATTATATATAATATATGTATATATATTATGCATATATACGAATGCAGAACCTGGGTATTCTTTCTGAGCTATTGCAGTCCAGGCTAATCCTCTTAAACCACAGCTCCGCATCTAGTTTTTGGCTGGTGAATTGGAGATGAGTCTCACATATTTTTCTGCATAAGCTGATCTCAACACATGATCTTTATATCCCAGCCTCCTGAGAAGGGAGGATTTCAGGTGTGAGCCACCCGGGTTCAGCTCTTACTTATATTTCCAGGAGTTGGTTTTTTTTTTTTTTAATCTTCAAGTAGTTGTACATAGGAGTTGCCGTTTGACAAAGCGGTTTGCGAACACAATGCGTCTTGAGCCATAGCAACCCTTCGGTGTTCTCCCCTCCCTCCCAGCCCGTCCCTTCCCGGCTTTTCTTAATTTTGTAGACAAGATGCACATGGAATTCTTGACAGCCCTCTCCCTTCATCTCCTCTGCATGCATTTCCTGACCACCTCCCACAGCCACTCTGTCAACAGAGTGGCTTCTTCCGTACTGAATTTAATTTTCCACGTGACCTCCTGCTATGGTCTGAGCACTTACCCTCTCCAAAGCTCGTGCTGACAGGTCATTGCCATTGCGGCAATCACCCTTGAAGGGTGACTAGGTTATGATAATTCCGCCCTGATAGGTGGGACTGGTGCTACTATTTCAGACCAGGCATGGTGGCAGCCACCTGTAATCTCAGCTACACAGGATGGGGAAGTAGAAGATGATGGTCAAAGGCCATCCAGGGAAAGGAAAATGTGAGATACTCTCTACAAGGTACTAGAAGGGAACAAGATGGTAGCAAGACTCCAGCAGTCGCACATTTGTCTAGCAAGAGCAAGGCACTGAGTACAGATTTCAATACGGCCAATTCAAAAAGAAAATAAAAGCCAAGTTTGGTCCTCTCTTACTCTTCCCACCATGGGAACAAATGTCACCATCTTGGACCAGTCTTTGATCAAATACCAAACTTTCCATGTCTTGATCTTGAACTTTGTGGCTTGCAGAATGAGGACAAGAAAATTTCAATTTGTAAACATAAATTACTTAGTCTTTGGTACTTCGTATTAGTAGTGCATGTGCATGTGCATGCATGTGTGCACACACACACACACACACACACACACACACACACACACACACAAAGAGCCCAGGAAAAGACTAGCATTACTTCCAGCTCTTTGTTCTTCAACACTTCTGGAAAAAATCCAAAGGAGTATCTTATGAAAATATTGAAAATTATATTTCCAGAAGTGTTGAAAACAAAATGAAAGATGATCGAGCTTTTATTTTCCCACCTCAACAACACCAATGCATCTTCAAATTTTGATAATTTTTTCAGATTACTTATTTCACTTTCAGTCTACGCACTAGCACCTTAAAACACAAAATGACAAGCGCATGAGGTAAGATAATGCTGATTATCTGGATTTTGCCATTGTTCACTGGATACATAAATCAAAATATCATGCTGTACAAAATGATAAATACATTAAAAATTCAGTTTTAAAATTTTCTTAAAAAAAGAAAAATTGGAGCTGGGTAGCAATGAACAATCCTAGCTATTCAGGAAGACGAGACATGAAGGTTCCCAGTTCAAAGCTAGACCAGACAAAAAAGTCCATGAGATCCTGTATCCAATGAGTCAGCCAAATGCCAGACTGAAGGCGTGGCTCAAATGGTAGATGGCCAGCTATGCACAAGAAAGCTGAACAAGAGCAGGAGGAATTGATTTCCAGTCCCTGTCTGGGCACAAATAACATAAAATAAAAATTGGAAAAAACAATCCAGTGATTATAAAGATAGCAGCCCACCAATTACCTTTTACAACCATTATCACACTGGTCTAAATTGAGCTTGGGGAGTTAGCACGTAAGATAAAGTTCTCTCTGGCATGGCAGAAAGGACGTCAAGCTCCAAGCCTGTGTTCACTAGTTCACTCCTGGTATGAAATGACAGGAAAGCGCCCTCAGCAGCTCACAAAAGCTACACGGAGACTTGCTCCCATTTGTGTCACAATCGGTTTGATTTGTCCAATCACCTCTTTTACCAGTGTTCACAAATGTGCAAGCACTACTCTGAGTACTAAGAACTTAGTAGTAGAAAGTAGACCCCCAATTATACTCCATATGGTGAATAACACCGCCCAGCAAATTGGGATTTAAGGAGCAAATCAAGTATGAGCCACGCGCTGATAGGAGAGGTGGAACTTACTAGAACGTACAGCAGGTGACTGGCCTTGAACAGCAGGGAAGACTTCCTGGTAGATGTGGCTAACAGGTTATAGGTAAGAAGAGTTAACGAAGAAGAATAGGGGAAAGAAACAGCACTATGTGTTTTCTCTTGTGATGAACACAACTGTTACAAAGAAGTAGGAAGCAGGCAGTTTGGGGTGAGTGAGTGAATGTCAAAAGCTTCCACTTGAAAAAAAAAGACCATTACTGGTAGAGACAGAGACAGAGACAGACAGACAGACACACACACACACACACACAGACTATATATAAGGCCAGTGCTCACTTTATCATCCTTTTCCTCCTCAGCTTCTTTTCTAGTTTGAGATCTACCTGTAGACACTGTCACAGTGTATTCGTGCTTAGGCTCACCAATCTGAGCTCCGATTCTCATGCCTGGACTCCTATGCCTCTGAGCCGACCCGGCATCACAATGTCCTGTCCACCAGTAGAGACGGCCTGTCCCGACATCAGCTGCTGAGTGTCTTTTTGGAATGATAGCATAATCGCCTTTTTGCTAGTTTGTTCTGCAGACAAGCTCTACATTTCAACAGCTCGCAGGCGATGGTGTCTCAGCCGTGTTCCGCATGGGCTGCAGCTCTGCCCCCATGCCCTTTTAATTTGGGAGTGAAGCCGAAGACACTACTGTGCAGACAAGTCAGGAGAACCAGAAGCAGGACAGCCAGTGGCAGAGCCTAGAGCCCATGCCCTGAACTTCCCCATGCCGTGTCTACTCATATACCGTGGTCAAAGCAAGTCACCATGCCCAACCCCACGGCAAGTCACCATGCCCAACCCCACGGCAGGGGGCCGCACTATCATTCTCCCACAGAAATAAGTCTGGGAGAAGCAGGCTGTATATTTTTTTAAATTTTATTGTAAAGGTGTGTACTTCAATCAAAAGGCAACTTTATTACAACTTACTATAAAAATCAAAGTGTACGCGCAATGCCATTAAGTATATGAAAGTGAACACACCCCATTCTTGTACTTCAAAGAGTTTGGCTTCCTCAAATCATTGTTAAATACATTTTTAAGAATGTTTCAAGCTGGGAGCCTGTATCTCACATCTGTCATCCTAGCTACTCCAGGAGGCTGAGATCTGAGGATCATGGTTCAAAGCCAGCCAAGGCAGGAAAGTCCATGAGACTCTTATCTCTAATTAACCATCAGAAAGCTGGAAGTGGTGCTGTGGCTCAAATGGTAGAGCTCTTGCCTGGAGTTGAAGAGCTGAGGGACAGCGCCCAGGCCCAGAGTTCAAGCCCCATGACTGACCAAAAATAAATAAATAAACAATAAAAATAAAATAAAATAATTTTAAAATGAGCAGATATAAATAAATTCTAATGCCAATTCAGCCCCAGGGAATTATCTTTAAATGTTTTAATTGAATTCTTAAGAGATAGTGTTTAACTATTCCTCTCTCAATATTGTAGTGGACTAGCCCAAAGTACTGCCAGTAGCTTCAAAGTGTGTTAAAACTTCGTCTATGTACTCATGATTATTTAGCTGTGAAAGCACACAGAACGAAATGCAAGTAGGTTGTGTCTGTATTAGTGTCATTTCCCAACAATGCTCACGGCAGGCATTGATAATCAATGTCAGCACTCCTTCCTCCAACCCTCAAAGCATCTATAGAATGCTCTTCTACACAACGTGCCCGGCAGCAATCGACCGCTGCAAAGAATCACGGCATGCTGGCCCCAGTAGTAAATGGAAATCCTTTGTTAGCCACAACACTTCCAGTTGCCAAACTTCCTCACGTCTTCCTTAACACGCTCCTCCTCACTGTTCTGGTTTAAAAAACCTGTATAGCTTAGCAATGTGAATTTAACTTAGAAGTGTGTTTTTTTTCAGGAAGTTCTCTTCCCTTCAGTGCCAACTAGTTGGTTGGCTGTCTTTGCACCTGGCCTATTTGACTCTGAATATTTATACCTACATAGAAAACTAACGCTAACTATAGCTGATTCCCAGCTGACATAAACACCGTGGCAAGCATCACAGTTTTGAACAGAGATTAAAATAATGTTTATTTAATGAATATCTGGGGCTGTAAATAAGCAACAATTATAATTGTGCGGAATGTTAATTTCCTAGGGCTTCCATAGACCAAGTACCACAAACTGAACAACAGAAAAATAACATTGTCTCTCCATTTGAGAGGATAGAAATTCATAATCACCACGTTGGCCAGGCCCATTCCCTCTGAAATCTGAAGGAAAGACTCCTTCCTGGCCTCTTCCTAGACCTGGTGGCTGCCAGGGTCCTCGGTGTGCTCAGCTGGCAGCTTTGGCACTTCCGTCTCCATCTTCTCCAGCACAGGATGTTTCCCCTTGTGTCTGTATTGTTTGCGTACCTTCTCTTCTTCTGGAAAGAAAATTAAGACACATACTAATGACCTCATTTTAGCTTGAGTACATATGAAAGCTAATACAGCCACACTCACAGGGACCAAAGGTTAGGACTTCAACCTATTTTTTGGTGTGTGAGGGGATGGCAGGTAAAAGTCCAGCCAAAGCACTAAGATCAGCGCAGACGCTTCGCTAGTTACCTAAGTTAGCAGATTTCAGCCAGCGTGTACCTGAGAGGGACGTGTCTCAGGTAGCTCCTCCACGTGGGAGGCTGGGTCTCCCTCACACATCTCTGCTTCGCAGTGAGACACTTCATGTCAAGTGACCACACATTAATTCACTGGTCCTCCTATACCTCACCTCTCCCTGAAGAAGCAGCAATTCATCTGGGATCGACTCTAATAGGTTCTATTTCTCCTTCTTTGGAAGATGTCACTATTCTTAATAGTACCTTTTACAAAACCTAATGACCAAAATGAAAGTCTTGTTTTAATTACATAATTTTTATGTATCATATCCAATAGGTTTTTCATTTTACAAAAAAAAATAAAGCAATGTGATTAGGGAAAAATGTGAAAAAAATCTACTATTAAAGAAAAATAAAACAGCATTCCATCATCCTCATCTCCTCTAGAAATGAGTTTATGTAACTCCTTATAGCCTCCATGCATATATTTTGTACTTATTTTAACATATTACAATAAATCCCTGAATGACTTGCAATAGTGCACTTATACATGTGTATGTGCATGCATGTGTTTATATTCACGCATAATGCACATGCATGTGTATATATGTATATACATGTGCAAATGTGTATTGTATTGTGTACACATGTACATACATCCATGTATATATATACATGTGCACATGCATATCTGTACATGTATATGTACATATACATATATAAGTATATGTACATATATATATGTATATATGAATATATGTGTTATTTAAAGGCGATGATAAAGGCAAAGTTTACTTCGTTACTGATCAGAGAAGGAAGAAGAAGGAAATATGCTGTTTGTCGATCTAAAATCTTAAAACAAGACTGGAGTAAGCAGTTTTTCTTTATGACAATAAGTAAGCATTAGGCCTCTGGTTTATCACGGATATCTGTGACATTAGATCTCTGCACAGAGTAGGTTGTCTAAATAATGCCACCCTCTGTCCCCCTCTGACCTGTGAATGATGGCAGCATTCTTACGTAAGTTTGGCTGTGGTCATTACATAAGCCTAAACAACCGGCAGTGCACAACCCAAGAATTATATAACTTGAAATATGCTCCCGCCATAGTGCAGGAAAAAATAGCATGCATTCTTTAGAACAAGGGAAATAGCTAAGGGGGAAACAAGGCAACTTCTTTTGCGTCGGAGCATGAACTTGTGCCTCAGCAATGCCAGTAGATATGTACTAACAATTCCACTGACATCCTCACAAGCAGGTACTAACGGGACCTGGAGGTAAGCCAAGTGTTATTCAAAGCACTTTCCATTTAGTACCACGCGGAGTGCTCAGGACAGTGCTGTGAAGTAGGTACCATTATTAGTTCCATGTCCCAGATCTGGAGTAGGGGCACACAGCAAACCCCAAGGAGCTCCTTCGGCCTCCCTCAGGCCCCACAACAATCAGTAGCAAGGTGCACATTATCTCCCCATTTTGCAGAAGAAGGAAACAAATCTCATTGAAACATGTAATTGGAGGCAAGGATGTTTACATAGATTTGATCCCAGTTCGTTCTATCTATCTATCTATCTATTTATCTATCTATCTATCATCTATCTATCTATCTAACTATCTATCTATCTATTTATCTATCTATCCATCCATCCATCTATCTATCTATCTATCTATCTATCCATCCATCCATCCATCCATCCATCCATCCATCCATCCATCCATCCATCCATCCATCCATCCATCTATCTATCTATCCATCCATCCATCCATCTATCTATCTATCTATCTATCTATCTATCTATCTATCTATCTATCTATCTATCTATCTATCTATCTATCTATCTATCTATCTGCTCCTAAGTCTTTGTATCATTCAGCGCTGTCTGATCAGTGCTGTGGGCAACTCCACACAGACGTGGCAGCTGACATCTGAACGGCTCCCTGTCATCAGGCTCGAATGGAATAGATGAGTTCAGGTGTCTTGGCAATCTCCCCAGTGCATTATGGTCTCAGCAAGGAGGGCTATAAAACAGAGATAAAGTGAAAGGGCTTATGAGTACTAAAAGGCTATAAAATCTCCTTGGATTTGGTTTCCAACAAATCAAATGCAGAGGAAAAGCCATTCTGCCTCTCTCTGAGCTCGGTAGAGGAGGTGGAACTCTGAATTCTTTCTGAGTGCTTCAGCACTTTATGATGCAAACGCAATCCCTGTCTTCAGGGTGCTGCTGCTGTGCATCCTGTCCAAGCGGATCAGAAGTATAGACTTTCTTGATTATTCTAGAATTCTTGATTATTATCTGAACCTTGATTGTCTAAGAGGAATCTTTCCCCCTATATGTAAAGTTCTGTACTCCATCTTGCCCCACAGAAGAACAATTTCTGGTACCAAAGAGATCTCTTGATACATGTACAGGTCGCCGGAAGTAGATGATCAGCAAAAGGAAGCGTGGATGCTTCCTTTTTTATTTGGACAATAAACAATATTGACATGTCGGACCGAACTGTAAAAGCAGTACCGTTTGTAGACATTTTACAATTTGGGTGAGAATTTTGCTCTTCAAAAGGAAAGCTTTATGGAGATTTGGATTCCTTTAATGTTCCAAGGGTTTGGTATTTATAGAGCATTAAAGATACTCCAAACACATAGTAGGAACACACTAAATTACCACTGAAGGACTAGACTCGCACAGTTACTATAGGGAGATAATGTCATCTCTAAAATTAAAAAGAACTAGACAGTGACATGCCTTAACATTCATGGCTTTATTTTATATGTTAGGAAAGCTTTCTTTTTAAAATATTCAGCTCCTTTCACCACTGCTTCTGTAGCCTGTTCTCCCCTTATGAATAATGCTAATACATTATGTAAAAAGTACATGTTGTTAAATATACTTTATTAAGACTCTGGCTGCTGAGTACTTGGGGATTTTCTATTGCCTAAATGAAAGTGTTTGTTAGCTTTAGCTGTCCTGATGACTAGAAAATGACAAAGCAGTCAAGGCAGTGACCCCTGATCTCATACGCATACACATATACATCTACATATATGTACATACGTGGATATATACGTACATGAAAACTTGGACTCTCAAACTGGAGCTTGGATTAATTCCCCCCCCTGCAGTGGATGATAACCTGCTGACCTTGGAGGTATACCCCAGAGGGAGGAGAGAGACTGGTGGTAGTAGTTTAGGTCTTTAGAGGGAGATTTCAAAGCCAGTCTTTAGAAAACTGGAAAGTGCATTTCACACATTCTGGGTATCGAGGTGGTCTTCAGCCTATCTGATGGGATTGGGCGCACACTGAATAGTGTAATCAAGAGAATGAGCATCCAGTTCCCAGTTAACCCTTTAAAGCAATGTCCGTGAGGACACTGGGAAGAACATGAATTCGATGGAAAAGTAGCCATGTGGGCATCCTGAGCATGGCTTAGGGCAGACTACCTCAGTGTCCAGAGATAAACGATCAACATGGAAGATGCCAGGGGTCGAGGGGGATGATCCAGGAATCCAGGCTCCAGCTACTTCCCACGAGAACATGGCAGCCGCACAGGGATACCTACATTCTTCTTTCTGGCTTGGAAAAGCTGGGAATACCCCCAAACTGCTCAGACACAGAAGTCTGAGAAGCCAAGCTGGCTATAGGAAAGTCACAAGCATCTGGAGCGCAGTCAGGGGCGATGAGTAATGAGAATAATTGAAGACTCAGGTGCATTCATTTAAGATGAATTTCACACACAACCCCTATTGCAAATACCTAACGTGGATTCAGTACCACATCACAGACTGAGGATCCAGATATGGACAAAGCATAGACGATCATTCTAACGTACAAGTGAAGGAAAGCTGTACATGCAGAGTACACAGCGCTACAGTGGTGGTAGCCAGCAGCTGGATGGAAACGTAAGAGGAGCCCTCATCTGTTTGAGGGGGATTGAAGACAGGACCTCTGCGCTGAGCCTGGGGACAGTGCAGGAGTCAGCAGAGACAGCGGTGAGGGGTATCGAGAAAAGACACCACAGGGCGCAGAACGTGGAGACCGCACTGTAGAGTCTCATCCAGGACCGGAGTGGAAGGACGTACCCAGAGACGGCCAGAGACAGACTCCAGACCAAGTCATGAAGAGCTTTCTCAGGAGCTTAAAGAGCATGCCGAATCTATACACCGCAGCTTGTGCTGGGGCACTCAAATTTAGGGCGCAGAGAATAGAGCTGATGCTATATTAACGTGCGTGAATTGGCCACCTAGGGTCCTAGCGACTCAGGAGGCTGACATCTGAGGATGGCAATTTGAAGCCATTCAATTGAAGACAAGGCAGGAAAGTGCTTGTGACTCTTATCTCCAGCTAACCAGTCAAATAGCGGAGCTGTGGCTCAACTGGTAGAGTGTTAGCCCTGAACAAATAAACTAAGAGACAACACCCAGACCTAACTCAAGCCCAGCACCCAAAGAAAAGATAAAGAAAGGCATGTGTCAAAAGGTAGAGGAAACATTGGTTCGGGCCCAGGCTCTGACACTTACTGGGCAGAGATGACTTACCCTGCAGATTCTCTGGACTGTACCCTGCAGACTCTCTGAACTTCGATTTCCTCCTCTTGTTGTGGTTGTTTTAAGAGCACTTCCCACAGAGGCAGGAGAACCATTCCGTGGTGAAGAATGCATATTTAGTAACCGTAAGAAATGATTCATTCAAATACCTTATTATGCTACAAGAACTATTAGAATTCTTGCTGTTTCCAGGAAGAAAGGACAACGGATTTTGCGTTGACATAAAACACAGATTTAAAACCTCTTCTTAATGTGCCACTAACAATAGGAACCCAGTGCAAGAGTAACGTGGTTTCCTATCTGCAAAACAGAGGCAGTAACACATGATTCTTTTCTTCCAGGCATGTTGTAAAGTTTAATTAGATGTTATCCATAAAGTACTATGAACTTCTCAGAGAAAGACAGCATATAAATACAAGTTATAGAGCTCTTATTATTCATCTCCCTTTTCTGAGTTAGCTACAAGGCAGGTACTGTAACTCAGAACCCTGGCATTCCCTCAGTAAATATTCCTGATCTTTCTGAGAGAGTTGGGCTCTTGGTCTTTTTCTCCATCTCTTAAGGTCTGGTGCTGTGCATTTGACTCTGCCTTGCTCTGCTTACTCATTTGTTAAATCCTCAGATCCATCCCTCGCTTTGCTTATGCACTTCTGCTATAAGATGTTCCAAACCATAGAGAGAGCATGACCTTCCTAAGGACTCTCTTCAACTTCCTGTGCAGGCATCTGCCCGCGACTCATCAAGACAAGAGCGATTCTTATTTGGACCTGTGGTCATTTGTACGATGTCTTTCTAAGGCAAAGACAAATCTCTGACTTCTTAGGGTCACCTGTGGCCTAACTCCTTCAGCACCTCCGTAAACCTGTCCTGTTGCCTGGCTTTTGGTTTTACATACCATTAACCATGACGATATTATCACCTGCTTTTATTTTTTTTTCCTGTGCGTGAGATTTCTTACTTCAGATCTAAATGTGACATAATTGTGTAGGACAGTTAAGTCCCATGAGTACACCTAGGCTCTCTCTCTTCCGCAAATGAAATTCATTGTTTTCATGCTCACTGCAAAACAGGAATAAATGTTATTAATGCTTGATGGGTAACTGAATTTTAATGCAAACAGCGGGGCTTTTCAAGGTTGGCCTCAAATATTAATCTGGTTGGTATTTTCACGGTTTATGACATAATGCCATATGTCACAAACCACAGCTGCGCTGAGTAAACACACAAACACTTTTATACTAAGAGTGAGAGGAGATCAAATGAACTCTACATCTTTTAGAAGGCCTAAAAGGCCATTTATGATTCGACTATTGCACATGCACGCATATGTACCAACTTGGCATCGATGTTTTACAAATTATGTTTTCATTGGAAATTCAGTTAAGTGAAAAAGTGTGTCTGATTAGAAATAAAACCCAAGAGTATGGTGGGGGGGAAATATCTAGACACCATAATGATGGGATTTCTAAGAAAATGTAACTGTAGCTTGACGGGTCAGATGTCAGCCTGGGGCTGTATAAACAATTACCTTCTAAAAGGACCTCAAAAAAGGCTAAGAATTTATAAGTGACCAGTATAGGGATACTCACTGTTATTTCTATTCTTTTCTATATTTTGTAATAACAGTATAGTTGCATAATAGAACTATTTACAATAATTACAAGTTTGCAAGAGAATAAAATAAAATTGCACATGTAATACACTCTTCACCTTAGGGAATAGGGACTCTTTTGTACTTGAAAATATCTTAAATTTTTTTTTTTATTTTATAAGCTGGGCACCAGTGACTCACGCCTGTCATCCTAGCTACTCAGAAAGCTGAGATCTGAGGATCACAGTTCAAAGCCAGCCCAGGCAGGAAAGTCTGTGAGACTCTTATCTCCAATTAACCACCAGAAAACCAGAAGTGGCGCTGTGGCTCAAGTGGTAGAGCGCTCGCCTTGAGCTGACCAGCTGGGACAGCGCCCAGCCCAGAGTTCAAGCCCCACCACTGACAATACGTATATGCATTATTCTAAAGGTGATATGCAATGGGGTAACAGTTACATAAGTGAACTAGTGAGTAGATTTCTTGTTGGATATTGTTGCTCTTCCCTCATTTTCTCCCTTTCTCCCTCCCCCTTACTCCCTCCACTGCAAGTTGTAAAGTTCGTTTCCAGCACGGTGTCTTGTGAGCGTCGTTGTCGCTGCTGCGTTGGCTTCCCTTTGTCCTTTGTCTCCTTCCCTTCCCCAAATCAGATAAATGTACATAAAAGGCCCAGGGTACTGAAATAAAAAACAGTGACCACCAGGGATAAACCCAAGGGAAAAAAATGAAAGTTAAAGAAATAACTTCACACAGTACAGGAAAACAAAAACAAAAATCCCCTCTTGTTTCCCTATCTCGTCGTTCATTTCACTTAGCATCACTTTATCTGATCCTATGTGAACAGTTATGAGCTATGGTGATCCTCTGCTAGGACTATGCTGGGGGTACACTAATTATTACAACCATGGAGCCTGTGCTTCTTTCGGTCTGTCTTACTTCAGTTAATACGATTTTTTCCCAGGTCTTTCCATTTCCTTACAAATGGGGCGATGTCATTCTTTCTGATGGAAGCACAGAATTCCGCAGTGTAGATACACCACCGAAGATAGCTCCTTGAGGCTGTGCTTTTAAAACCATTCTCAGTTCGCCTGGCTTTTCACCCTGGGCTTGTTGAGTACCGAACACCACGGAATTAAAGCCAGTTTGATTTTTCCACCTGCGCCTGATTTTCTTTTCCCTGTAGGTGCCTAGTTGTTGTATTTTTGGTCTCAAATTTCAATAACGTTACCAAAATATGCTTTCATAGTTATTTTTCAGTATGAAATGCTGTGTACACGGGACATCTTTGGATGCCCATCTGTAGTTGTTTCTTCATGTATTTGCACTGTCTCTCTGTGGGGTCTCTCCAATCTCATCTCTACAATAGAGAGGCAAGCATCCTCATGTTGGATGAGCTCTGTCTTTCACATGTATCGTGGATTCTCGAAAGCATATTGGTAACTTTTCTACATGGAATCCACCAATGTTATCTACAAGTTCCCACTCCTGATACTGTATTTTCATTTACACTGTTGTATTTCTTGCTACTTACAATCTCCTCATGTTTCACCTCTATAAATACATTGGTTTTCTCCCTGTTTGTTTGTTTAGCTCTGCAAATTCTTGTTTCATCCCATTAGGAAGTTGTATCTTTCTTCAGCTTTTGTTTCATTGAATCTAGACTCAATTAAGTTCATCTATAATCTGAAATATCCAAGGAAAAAATGTCTTCCATTGTCAACCTTTGTTTCCAACATATATATTTGGTGCTAGTAGGATAGCTTGACATTGGGGCCTTGGGCCTTCATGCATCTTACTTATGACTACTGTGGGAACATTTGCATCATGGTCCCAGCCTGATTTTTTTTCTGATAAATTGGTAATGGAGTCTTTAGGGTTTTTCTGCGTGGTTGTTGACTTTGAACCAAAATCATCTGATCTCAGCTTTTTGAGTAGCTTGGATTACAGGTGTGAGGTATCGGCATTTGGCTCAAATTTGTATTTTTAATTGGATTTGGTGTGCTCTGGGTTTTCCTGTCCACATGACAGCTCCAGTGGGTCCATATTTAATGTCAGAAGCTTCGTTCAGATTTACTGAGGGATTTTAAATATGTGTGCTCTAGCTCCCCCACTGCTTACACCAGAACCTGCTAGTCATCTTTGAAGACATCTACAATAAGGAAATGTCTCCTTGGCTTTCTTCTGGCCTCATTCATCAGCCTGCTCCTCTTTTTATTTGAGGAATTAGCGGACATTCACTGAATCTTATCAACTTACTTTGTGTATTTCTGCTTCTAAGCATAAGGTAAGAAGCTATCCTGCATTGCAAAAGAATGATAGAGTTCTTTCTTGCCCTCACATTCGACTTGTACAATATGAAGTTCATTTTTTTCTTGTTTGGGTTTCCATTTGTAACTTTTTAACTGTTTTAGTGTTTATCCCTTTGAGTTTCAACTAGTTTTTTCTTTTTATTTTATTTTTCAATTTAGTCCATTTAGCACGAGGAATTAGATATTCTACAGCTGTATTTCTCAGCAATCTTTACCCAGTATGTGCTCTAGATCACTTTGACTATTTCATCCAATTATTTAGCTACTCCTTCCCTCAGTGTTCTATCTGCAAATACATGTTCCTATGACAATTTATTTTATGTATTGAATGGATTATAAGGTGTCCAGGTGAGTGACTAAACATTATTCTGAGTGAATCTGTGTTTGTGTGGGTGTGTGTATGAGGTTAACATTGAGTTAGTAGACTAAGTAATATGGGAGTCATGGAATCTTATCCAAATTGCTGAATGACTGAATTTTCAAAAATAAGAAAACGTTTTCCTGTCTGACTGCTTTCAGGTTGGGAAATCAAGGGAGAGTCATGTCCTGCCTTTGAACTGGAGCTGAGACACCAGCTCTTTGTAGTTGCTGACATGGGGTCTAAAAGTGCATCATGGGCTCTTTCGGGTCTCTGGTGCTGGCTGCAGTCACGGAACTTGTTTAGCCTGTATAATCATGTGAGCAAATCCCTTAAAATACCTCTGCCTCTCTGCATTTCTGCATCTCTGTCTCTTTGTCTCCGCCTCTCTCCTCCTCTTTCTTTCCCTTCTTCCTTCCCTTCCTCCTTCTCTCTCTCCCTCTTTGCTCTGTCTCTCTGGAGAACCCTAGCCAATAAAATTTCTTTGAATAAACGGTGAAGAATTGCACAGATAGCAGCCACTCAGAACTTAAATTTGTAGAGAACATTTGCTTAACCAGCTCCAAATGAACCCTAACTACATCACCGATACAGACTACCGGAGCCCTGAAATTTCCTGACATAATCTGGGCCTGAGATGACAAGATTGAAGGAGCATGTTTATTTCTCTGTGTTACTTGTTCACAAATACATGACACAAGAAACGATTTTTGTTGCTGTTGTCTAGGCTCGTGGTTCGGAGGTTTCAGTCCATGGCCTGTTGGTCCTGTTACCTTGGGCCCCATGACAAGACAGCACAGTATGGTGGAGAGTGTATGGCAGAGCAAGCCAGGCAAGAAAAACAGGGACGAGGACTGGGTTTGGAAAGGTCTTTAATGGTGGCTTGAAAGCATCTCACAAAGCCCCACCCCTTAAAGGTCCGACCCACGCCCCATGGCTCCAAGCTGGGGAAGAAGCCATTGACACATGGGCCGTGGGAGGCCCAGAGTTCACCCCACAAGGCCTCACGCATGAATAATCATCCACACTTTTATCTGTCCACGATATGTGATTCACATAATTCCACCCAAGTTGGAAATCTAAACCTCCATTATCCTCCGCAGGTACTTCCTAATTTCCTCCGGGGAAAGCTTAGTCTATCCTCCCCAAATTTTATTCTCCCTGAGAACATAAGTAAGACACAATTGACTTTTGGAAAAAAAAAAAAAACATGGGGCTTTGGAGATGGTGAGTCAAAATTTCAAGACCTGGAATTGCCATAACGAATTGTGTGACCTTTGGCAAGTTATTCAGTTTCTTCAGCATACACATTCACTACTACAAAGTCAGATTTGATAACGTTCAATAGTTCAGTACTTACTCAGATCAATGCAGGGATAAACAGAAAGACAACAGCAGAAAACAATACAAGTTCCTTCAGTGTTGTTAAAGAATAAATACAATTACTTCTTGGAAATGGCTCAATGGCTTAGAAGAGGCAATCTCTTTTTTTTTTTAATGTTTTTCAGGTGTTTTTAAGTGTCAAAGTGATGTACAGAGGGGCTACAGTTATATAAGGTACTGAGTACATTTCTTGTCAAACTTGTTACCCCTTCCCTCATTTTTCTCCTACTTTCCCTCCCACCCCAATTTGTACAGATCATTTCCAACGTCGTGTCTTGTGGATATCGCTGTTGCATTGGTTCTTTGTCTCACCGTTCTGTTACTACCCTTCCCTTCCCTAATTCAAATAAACATATATACAGTACCAAGGTACCAAAATCAAATACAGCAACAACAGGGGATAAACCATAGGGGGAAGAACATAGAAAAGAAACAAAAAAAGTCACGTAGTACATTAAAAACAACAACCACAAAGCAAAACCTCTTGTGACCATGTCTTGGAGTTCATTTCACTTAATATCATCTTGTATTGTGATATGTAGCTATTGAGCTATTCTGCTCATCTGATAAGATAATCCTAGAGGTGTACTAATTATTGTAAATAAGAGAAACCATGAGACCTATCTTTCTGTGGGCCTGGCTTACTTCACTTAATATGATTTTTCCAAGTCTTTCCATTTCCTTACAAATGGGGCAGTGTCATTCCTTCTGATGGAAGCATAGAATTCAAATATATATATACGTACATTTATATATATATATATATATATATATGTAAATTTAAAAAGACATTCCTTGAGAAAGGAATATCTTCAAAATCCCATGATAACCTTCTGCTAACTGTTGATCATTATGAAGATAATTTCAAGTTTATAGAAAAGGAATATCTTCAAAACCCCATGATAACCTTCTGCTAACTGTTGATCATTATGAAGATAATTTCAAGTTTATAGAAAAGGTTCCTTTAACCATTGTCACTCAGTTTTTCCTCTCTTTCTTTTGTCATTTTTGTCTTTTTCACCTATTTTGTTTATTAGCTTTCATTATCTGATGAAGCCCTAATAAATTCCTGCAGAAAAAACTCAAGGGTATCAAAGAAGCCTCCTATCACTCAGGATCGATTTTCCAAGGGGAATGACCATTGTCGGGTTAACACTTTAGGTCTGCTGCCTGCCTTACATGCTATTCTTAGAGATGGTATGATGAGTAAGTGAGAGTTATTCAAAAAATAAAATAAAATTTACTCAAAAAATACAGTTCACAGCCAGTTTCACATACTTTTTCCCAATTTTCTTGTCAGTTAAGAATATTCTGATTACAAGTGACAGCAAAGTACAACTCAGTTCAGTAGTGTTTAATTAATTCGTATTTATTATTTCATAAAACGTAAGATGTCAGAGGTATTTCTGGGTTCCGGAGAGAAATGACCTTGTAACTCAGTGAATCTGTTTTCTTTCTTCTCCTTCTTTGTTTGTCTTTAAGGTTTTTCCGTCCAGTTTTAAGTTTCTCTCCACTAGAAAAAAAAAGTAGCAAAGTTTAAGAAATCACATCAGCCTCACACTAATACATCTAACAGATAGGAATGGCACATACTCAGGCCTGTTTGATTCATAGCTTTTTCATGGTCTCTAACTGGTTCACATATAACACTGGGGTTAGAGGGGTGGTAAATTGATTGGATGGGGAGATTTTGGGGCTCCTATCAGGAAGAGAAAGTAGGATCTCTTTTCCCACGTCAACTTAATAACGGGAAGTGAGAAGGACTAGACATGAAATCAATGAATGCTCATGCAGCGAGTTCATTGCCCGGCCCCGGCCGCAGCCTTCAGCGTTGGCTCCCAGGACGTGGTTCACCATGCTCGCTTGTAGCTCTCTCTTGATTTTCCGTCCATCCTGCCTTGTCTCCCATTTGTCTCAAGGCTAAGACAACTGGAGCATTCCTGGGTCACTGTGCTGACTTCTAAAAGTGCTCCCCCTCGCCTTTCTCAGTGGGTAATTCAGGATTGTGGGGGCAGGATTACATTTCAGACTCAACTTGCATAATGCCTTTAGTGACTTACTACATATTCCTGCAAACATCCTAACAAAGGCACCTAGAAATAATGACAATTATATCATCATTAGGAAAGATATACAAAACACGGCAGCGAGCCTCATCCTTTCCTTTCTAGTCACCAAATATCTGTATTTGTAGTGACGGAACAGAGGTGTGAATGTGCCATGGGCTGAAGGGAAACCCTTGTATTGTCTTCTTTCTTCTAAAGGAATCTTTAGAGGGGCTAAAAAAAAAATCTAATCCCTAGTATTATCCTCAGAATCTTTCTCCTGATCTACGCTTGTCTTGATCTGAGTTTTATTTACAGGAAAGTAAGAAACATTTGTAGTGATGAGGAAACCCTCAGGCTGATTGGCTGATTGTACATCATTTTGTTTTATCCACACTCCATTGGCCCAAGTAATTGAGTTGACTCCATTTTCATTTCCTTCTCTCAATGTACTTTGCACGTACTTTATATTCTCTCTCTTCCTTCCTTTCTTCCTTTCTCCTCCTCCTTTCTCTCTCTCTCTCTCTCTCTCTCTCTCTCTCTCTCTCTCTCTCACACACACACACACACACACACACAAAATTCATCAAAAATATGAGGTAGTATAAATATTCCTGTTACCAAGGAAACACCTGACAACTCATTATAGTGAGTTGGGAATTCAGAGAAAGGTGGTCAGGTTCAAAGAAATTGTTTCAACTGGAATTTTATGGATCATAATGAATTAAATTATGAGCATATGTATTCATTGGAAACTTATTTATTGATCCAACTTAAAAATCTTTTAAAGTAGCAGTGAGTTATTAACAATGAAGGTAAGTTCTGACAATTTAGAGGTGAAGTTTTATTGTCATTTTTGTCTATTTAATGAAGATACTAGGAATAAACCTTACAGCTTCAGTCATCATCCAAACCCCACACATCCAGAAAGTTCCACACCTGGAGTTGTCTCCACGACACAGCTAACCACATATTTCAAGGTATTTCACAAACACAGAGACCTAATGACAACAATGATGAAATGAATATGCCTGCCTTCTTCTGCCTCAACTTTTGGTGAAATTTTGTCAAGAAACTTTCAGCCATGATTTTAGTTGACTCCTACTGTGAAACTCAGCTTTCACAATTGACTTCTTATTGTAGAAAGGAACTTTAGGGGAAAAAAGGAATTTGTATTTATTTTAGCTCAATGTATATTTACTCTAACAAAATGACACCTTTATTCTTTTCATCATACACCCATTCATTTGACTAGTCATGGTGTCTAAGGGCTAATTAATGGAGGTTTTGTTGTTGGTCGTGGGGAATTTTTGTTGTTGGTCATGGGTTCGAACTCTGGGTCTGGGTGCTGTCCCTCAGCTCTCCAGCTCAAAGCTAGCACTCTACCACTTGAACCACAGCAACACTTCTGGTTTTCTTTCATTGGAGATAGTCTCACCGACTTTCCTGCCCAGGCTGGCTTTGAACCTTGCTCCTCAGATCTCAGCCTCCAGAGTAGTTAGGATTACAGGCGTGAGCCACCAGTGTCCAGCAAGTTAATGGCAATTTGGTCCAATGCCTTCTGAGAAATGATAATATTGTAATATACAGACAGACAGACAGGCATACTTGATATAGCAAGACTTCACAAAGAAATTATTGAGTGACAGCATTATGCATCTCTATGGTAAAACCTAGGATGTTCTTTTTATTTCTTGTTTCCAAATTAAATCATCTAAGAAACTAAGAAAGAGATTATAACAGCAAAATTAAGTACAATCTCTGTGACTCTCCCACAAGCAAGTTCCACATTCTGCTTAGAAATAGAAAGCTGTCTTACTCCAGTGCAGCCTGGGGGTCCTCCCACCTGATCATGGAGCCAAGACAGAGAAACTCACTGACAAGATCAGCCCCAAGGGATTAGCAGGGAAGGAGCTGGAACTCAGCAGCCAGTATCAAAGCTAGAGTTCAACGGAGTTCAAAGATAAGCAGAAGCATCACGAATGAAAGGGGAAAATAACTCCACCAAGAAGACACGAAGCAAGGGCCAGACCACTGGAGGTCGTTGGAGAGAAGATAGGCTTCACAGACCATGGTAGCATTTGAAAAATGAACCGGAACCACTTTGGAACAGTGAGCATTACCACGTCGTGCATCTGCACGTCTGTGTATCATACGTCACTAGCTACTTCTTGACTTGTAACTTCAGAACATTCATTTGAAGAGCTGAACTTTATGTTATACCCTTTGTCACTAGGGAGTGGGGAAAGTGTGAGTAGATAAAAAAACAGTTAAAGATGAGGAGTAATTTGGCATCCATTTCATCCTTCACCTATTTACACAAAAATGTTTACAAAATGTGTCATTGAAGGGCTGGGCGTATGACAGAACTCCTGACTGGGAAACATGGCATCGTGATTTCAGCCATCAGAGCCACCAGCTTTATTCCTATAAAACCCACTCATTTAATTAGCCTATGGGGACAGAATTCGTGTGAAAGAAGCCTCTGCTCGCTGGGCGGCAATGGCTCCTGCCTATAATCCTGGCTACTCTCGGCATCAAAATAATTTAAAGGTGATACAAATCGTTACTGCAGCCTTGCAAATAATATCCAAGGATGTACACCTCCAGAAAGCTCTGGAAATCACCTTTCCTCCCCTACCTCTCCTTCCAGCCACAGCAGCTGCCCCATGTCTCTCTGCTTCCCCCTATCCAATTCCGCGAATCTCCAGCCCGGACGGATAGAGCATCTCCTATAGGCCTTTGCCCCTGTATCTGGGACAAGCTTTCATTTGTAGCTCTTTCTATTTTCCCTTCTTTTGGCAGTGTAAGTGATTTTTACACTCGTTTCACACTTTGGAGATGGATTCTTGCATTCTGCTTGGGTCTGTGCCTGAACCACAAGCATCCTATTTTTTTTTTTCTTTTTGGTTCCTGACATAGCTGGAATGCAGGTTGAGCCAGCACATCCGCATTCTTCCATGGAGATGAGGGTTTCGGACTTTCCTGCTTGGCCAGCTGGACCTACATCTTCCCAACCCCAGACTTGCAAGTAGCGAGGCCTGAGATGCAGGTGCCTCATATCCCACAGGTCCCCTGCTTGCTCCTCACCAAGCCGTGTGTCTGGGAACACATAGAACATGCAAAAGCGTTTTTCTCCCTGCTCCCCAAAATGGAGTGCAAAGGGTAGGAAGATTTGAAAAACCCTTGTAATTTTGTTCACCTTATCTCCCCGCATACAGACTCACCTATTAAAGTAGCAGTTCGTTAAGTAACCGTTGGAAAAAAAAACGAAAATTAGGGCTTTTGACTTTGATTTGCTGGATGCAGGCGAAGTGTGGATTTGAAAGGCAGTAAAATCCAAAGTTCCTGACCAGGTCCATACACCGAAAGGACTTTTAATCCAGCTTTGCAACTTCACATTGAAAACATAGTTAAGTCAAAAATAACTCTGGTGATCACATCCAGCTCGGTGCTTGGCCAGGGCTGGGCTTCACTGGAACTTAAGCTGGGCCTATATTCTTACATTTCCTGCAGAAATTTACCTTTCAACATTATTTTTTTTTCCTTTCATGATAAGTATTCTATTTGAATTAACCTTTATCAAGTAAACAGCATTACTTGTTTATCTAAGTATTACTCACACGGTTGGGACCACAGACTCCTCACCCCGTCTATCTGGTGACAGACAGAATATTGTAAGTAGAAGTAAAGAAAGGGAAGTATCATTTGAGTGATGAGAAGTAATAATCAAGAGTTCGATAAGAATATTCTTAAATTAATGATTATTAAGCCAGATGCAGGTGGTTCACACCTGTAATCCTAGCTAGTCAAGAGGCTGACATCTGAGGATCTTGGTTTGAAGTTAGAAAGGACATAAAAGTCCATGAGACATTTATCTCCAATTAATCACCTAAAAGCCAAGGGTAGGGGTATGGCTCAAATGGTACAGTGCTAGCTTTGAGTGAAAAAAACCTAAAGGATAGCACCTAGCTCTAAGTTCAAGCTAAGTACTGGCACACACACACACACACACACACACACACACATACACACACACACACACACACACACACACACAATATTAATGACCTTTAGCCAAAATCATTTACTCTGCATCTTTACCAGCGGCCAAAGTCTTTTGATTGCAGTCATAAAAGTTTCCTTATTTGAACAATGTCACTTTCCATTAGTGTTTATAAAACTTCATATGATATCTGTATGATAAAAAGAATTAGAGGTTTGGGGCTGGGAAGGTGGCTCAGTAGTAGAGCGCTTGCCTTGCATGCACGAGGCCCTGGGATCGATTCCTCAGCACCACATAAGCAAAAAGAAAAAAGCCAGAAGTGGTGCTGTGGCTCAAGTGGTAGAGCGCTAGCCTTGAGCTGAAGAGCTGAGGGACAGCGCCCAGGCCCAGAGTTCAGGCTCCACGACCGGACCCAATAAAAAAAAAAAAAAGAAAAGAAACAGAGGCTGACACATCAAATAACAAGTGTTATTATTTGGAGGAGCAAATTGAGGACATCAACAGATCATCAGCATCAAACTCAAAAGCAAATGAGGCAGAGCAACCGTGAAAACTATGTCAATACCACTTTGGGGAATATTAATTTTGCCTAGGCAATCACTATAATAACTTGAGTCCTCGGTAACATTTGGTTCCATTTCCTGCTTTCTTCTCATTTTCTGAACCCATTTCTATACGTAAAGAATTGTGGCTAATAAAGTGTCGTGTAGACAACCACTGAATACCTAAAGAAATGACAATTACAGATTTCAAAAGTAAATGACAGTTTGGGCAATGCTATACAGCAGCTTCGATTATGGTTTGCTAGGCTCCGTGCTTTGGAACTCTCGTCTTCCAGCACGAAGGGCTGTAGCTGCAAGGATCAGATATGGCACAGGGCTTGTGGCGTGGTTTTGGAAAAGAACTGATTATCTTTCCTTTCCCGTACAGGGAAACATAGTGCCACACTGCACCAAGTGATAAAGAGGACACTGCCATATGGGAAACACGATGGCTAATGGGATGCAAATGTGGGAAGCTCCTGCTAGTTTCCTACAGCTGTCTCCTCGGTAAAGGCTTTGGAGGAAGGCTCTCCCTTGGCTATGTCCGCTGCTTCTGTGTATTTCTTCCCTTCTGGTTGTACTAAGTCTCCTGTTCCCTTCGGGCACTCTACTCAGACCCTCAGAGACAGAAGCTGCTCTTGCCTGCCGCTTTTCCCCAGGTGTCCCCAGCCCTGCCACAGAGTTAACTTGTCTTTCCACATTTATGCCCAGCTGCTTCGTTTGCATCACTAATCTTGCACCTTGGGGCCATTATTTAGCAAAATAACCCATATTTTACTCCAATAGCACCACAATCACTGCAACAACTGGGAAAGCTTCTAAATGACAGCTGAACCCTGAGCATATGGATACGGTGGATGAGGAAATGATTCATATCCTGAGCGAGAGAGAGTGAGAATTCATCACATTCACTTCTGGAAATTACCATTTAATATCTTCAGATTGCTGCTGACCTCGGCTACTTAGAAAAACACAGGAAGTAAAAGTCTGAATAAGCTGGGCACCGGGGACTCATGGTAATTCCAGCCACATGGGAGGCTAATTTCTGAGGGTGTAGATTTAAAGCCATCTTGAGCAGACAAACTCAAACCCAAGAGACTTGTACATCCAATTAGCCAGTAAAAAACCAGAAGCAGAGCCATGGCTCAAGTGGTAGAGCATCCGTATTGAGAGGGAAAAGCTAAAGTGCAGTGTCCAGGCCTTGAGTTAAAACACACACACACACACACACACACACACACACACACACACACACACGGATATGTGAGACTATTTTACCCCTAAATTTATCCATAACACATGTTATGAATATGTCATACTTTCCACTGACCAGGAATTTGATGGATGTTTGGTAGGGTATTTCTAGCTCAGGATCTTGTCAACATTGCAGCTTAGATATGCACGAAAGCGATCATTCTCTGAAGGCTTACCTAGCTCTGGAGAATCTGCTTCCAAGACGGTCACCCACAGGAAGATTTCTATCCCCAGTCCTTCCCTCCGGTCCTCCCTCTTAAAGCTGTGTGATTGTGTTTGCAGAAGGACCAGCAGCTCACTTTTCCCAGAGAAACAAAGACAGAGCAAGGTGGAGGATGTGATTTTTATGACATCATCTCTGACGTCACATACCACGCTTACTCCTGAAGAAGTCTAGGTTATGGTCAACGGAGAAAATCATACTCTGCAACGAGTTGGAAAAAATAGTGAAAAATCATATATATATATGAATTTTCACTATATATATGAATTTTCACTATTTTATATATATATACACACACACACATATACATATATACATTTATATGTATGCATGTTTAAAGCACCAAGCCTACAATGAATCAAGGGTCTTCCTACCTCTCTTAAATAATTCTTGATTGTGTTCCCTATATACCTGGTGAAAGATTTCATCAAAGATAAAATTATAAAGCAGAATACTTTGAGCATATGGTCATCGTAAGACTTGTGGTAAAGCTGAAGTCACAAGGTAGAAAAAAAAGAAATGATTTTTGAAAATATTTTGTAAATTTTTTAGAGATATCACGTGCACAATTTATTTTCTTATCCGGTACTTTTTTTTTAGAGTGAGACTACACAATGGAAGTAGAGCTTTGTCACCACTTTCTCAAAGCAGCATTGTATAGCTTGTATTTTCTCTATAATCAGCATGGGGAAACTGTACGCTTCCCATTTTTATAGTGTTTTTCACAGCCACATCAATTGACCTACATTTGGCATTCTGGGTAATGACCATGTTCCAGAGATTGCAAGTTCTGCACAAAGCAAGATGAGGTAGAGTTAGGTAAAAGGTTAAGAGAAAAAAGAAAAAGAAGCAGCATCTTACACTTTGTTAAGAGTGCCAAATGTACCAGAACAATAAAGAAAAAGAAAGGGAAGTAAACTCAGGAAGCTCTAGAAAGAGAGACATCGGGAGCCCTGGCAAAAAAAGAAAACACTCTGAAGCCAAGGGAGAGTTAGTTGTCCAAAGGTGGAAAACAAGAAAAGAGAGTTTGATATAAGTAAAAAGCAAAGAGAAACCTGCTTTTAAAATTGACTTTATGAACATGAATGAGACATGCAAATTCCAGCATGATCAGAGTAGAGGATTGGAAGACACTAGTTCTCAGTGGTTCTGAGACTTCGCAGAAGTCCGGAGTTTGTGGAACTAAGATGCTGGAGATCTTATTAGGAAGCATAGATCAGAGTCATGCTTGAATCGTACTCAAAATTGCATCCATATGACTTGAGGCTGTCTAAAATGTTTCCATGAGTGAAGCCCTAGCTATGTATTAAATTGTGGGGGGGGGGGGGGGGGACAGGCTTCCTAATTGCAATTGAGGTTTCTCTGCATGAAAATTGCATTCGTTTCTGTTCTTCCAAACCATTAACAAGAACCATTAACAAGGTTCTAGTTGTTGAGACCAAAATCTGTTCACAGAGTTCAGGAGGACAAAGATCATTTCCCCTGTGGGTTCCCTAGGTTATTAAAGAAGAGAACCAGGGCAAATGCTAATGGTCAAGCGAACTAAGATATTACATATTGATCAGAAGATGCGCCCGGGTTTTATAGCGACACAGCTGGTGATTAAATTTTCATGTAACCTTTTCTTCTCACTTCTCTATTTATAGAGAGAAGTTTTAGACTTCTCTAGACAGCGATTCTTTTGTCGGTGTGTCACCCCCAGTGCCCTCCAGAGGACTGATGAGTCAGAAACTGGCTCTGCTAGTGTCCCCCAACACTTCCTTCCAAGCCACCCACTCACTTCTGGAGTTTGCTGTCAACATGGTTTTACGCCAGCGAATCATCTGGTGATGGAAACTAAGCTGCTTCTGTTGAAAGCTAGCAAGAAGTGGCCGATAATGTAAAGGTGGTCTCGTGGTGCCTCATTGCTTGGAACTATCTCTGATCTGCCTCAAGGAGTTAGAGATTTCTTCCGTCTTAAATAACGAACAGTCTGTTTCTTAAATCTAAGTCGCACCATACAAAGCAGGCTCATTTAGTAGTGGGCATCTTCCTTATCTAGGTCAAGTAAAACACAGACGTCTTTCTTTTTCTAGGAAATATAAAACTGAACTCTTTGTCCAAAAACAAAAGTATCCTTCTGTTTTGTTATTACATTATCTTGCATACACAAATTTTTAAATGAGAAATCGTGATATAACCTTGAGGATATATTAAACTGAACAAATTCAACATAGGGATGTCAGCAGCAAGCAATGCCCAAAATGAAACGGGTACAACTGAAAAAGCCTAGCGATAATTGTTGCTAAACGAATGCATAGGCTACTATTGGGATGGGTATTAGTAACATTCATGACTGCTAATGTACCTTGATGGTAGCACATTGCAGTGTCAGAGATTTGAAATGAATATATCCTAACACGAACACAATGAAAACTTTTTGTGAACAAATGTGAAATGTCCTGTGTCTGTTAGATAATTCGGGAGCAATTGTCCTGAGGATGAGGCAGGAGGAGACATTTAATTTGCTCTAACAGATGTGATATTATGACTATTAAGTATCATAAGAATAAGTAAAAAACAGTCAATAAATCAGAATGGCAAGACTCGCAGAGATTTGTGAGAATAGTGCATGGTCATGAGGAAAGGATGTTGGACAAATTGAGCTGAAAAATTATCTCACTATTTGTGAAAAACAAATAAATAAAATATTTCCTACCACACCTCAAAATAAATTCCTACTAGATTAAGGAATTACATGAAAGTAAAAAAAAATCATAAAAATATTTCTATCATCTCTGGGCTCCTAAAAGCTTTCTGCTACAAATTTGAAGACATAAAAATCAAATGCTTCTATACATAGTACAAAGCAAATGACAAATGGAGAACACAGTTGCCATATAAATAAAAATAGTAGCTTAGAATCTTTAATATTTAAAGAACTTTTATGACATAAGAAGCTAATAACTTACAACAATATGTACCAAAATAATAAATATTAAGTCACAAATGAAGCATATTAATGGCAATTAGTGAAAATGTTTTAGTCTCAAGAAATTTAAAAAGTAAGCTCAACAATAATCAATTGAAGGGAAGGGTGGGGTTGGGAAAGATGGAGAACATTATGAAAGGAGTGCTATTAATCAAGATGCATTATATTTATAAATTGACTTGTTAAATGGTATCCCCTTTGTAAAACTGAAGATAATTAAAATAATTTATAAAAACAACAATGAAATAGTTTTCATCCATCAAAGTTTTGTTGTCTTTTCCTAAGAATTAATAGACAACATAAAGGAATATATAAAATGAATACACTTATATTCTGCTAGAGAAATGTGAATCAATGCATCCTTTCTCATGGAAAATTTAAGGGCCTTTCAGATGCATATATTTCTTTGGCAGAATTATTCTATTGCCCTATAAATTCTTTCAGGACCTTATCATAAATGAAATCGTGGCTATATGCATAGAGAGTCACATGGAAATATGCTGATCATAATATTGGTTACAGTGCTTTAAAAATTAGAATCAACTTGTGTGAACAAAACTGAACAAATAGTTAAATCTCCCATGATGGAATAATGCACAAATACCAAAGCTGGCCTCCCTGTGGTCCTCACAGGAGTATAGAAACATGACAGGATGTTTAGTGAGAGATTCAGGATACAAAACCATATTCAACAGGGAAGAGTTTTAAATATGGGAAGTAATTACACTGTAACATGACTCCCTTTTGTTTGTTTCTGATACTTTATCTTCAAAAATGTCTACAATAAGAATGTGTTGCAGAGTGCAGGTGGCTCACACCTGTAATCCTAGCTACTCAGTAGCCTGAGATCTGAGGATCGCAGTTCAAAGCCAGCCTGGGCAGGAAAGTTTAGGAGACTTGGCGCTATGGCTCAAGTAGTAGAGCTCTAGCCTTGAGCTGAAGTGCTGAAGGACAGAGTCCAGGCCTAGAGTTCAAGCCTCATGACCAAAAAAAAAGAAATGTTTTATTTTTAGAAATAGAAAAAAAAGACAACATGGTTAGCAAGAGCAAGAATCAGAACATGCAGATGCTAAAATACACATACCATAGGCAAGACAGCAGTTGTGAATAGTGATTGTTTCCTATGCTTCAAAGGAGTAGGGTAAGATCACTCTGTGCTTTGGATTATGAATACTGAAAAGATAATTCTTTTATCAACAAGAAAAGTTCAATTTACACATATTCTTTATGACTTTACATTGCAACCACTATGGTTTAAGTTAAATGGAAGTTAAAACAATAACTGATTCAAGGAAGGGTTGGGTTGGGAAAGATGAGGGAGAGTGATGGAAGGGGTGATACCCATCAAGAAATACTGGACTTGGAAGGGATGGTAGGGGAAGAACAAAGGAGGAGGCAACCATGCTTGATTGGAAAGGGACTCGTTACCTTACTCATGTAACTGTAACTCCTCTGTACAGTATTTTTACAATAAAAACATATTAAAAAAAGAAACACTGGACTTATATATTGAGTTGTTACATGGTATCCCTTTGTACAACTACTTAAAAATAATAAAAGTATAATTTCAAAAAGCAAAGCAATGGTCAATTTGTTTCCATCCATTGCAGTTTTGCTGCCTTTTCCTAAAAATAAATAGGCAATGTAAAGGAACAGATAATGTGAACACACTTTTATTCTCTTATATTCTGCTTGATAACCCAGAATCGATGCATCTTTGCTCTTGGGAAGGTATGTGTGGATTTTCATGCAATTATTTCATAATGTTAAACATCCAGATGATGGTCAGTCACCTGTTACATGTTAGTGACTTTCATTATCAAAGCCTAAAGAAGTATTCAAGTAGAAACAGAGAAAATGATACTTCTAGTTCACAGTACAGAAATATTTTGACTTGCACTTGTAAATAAATACTTAAATAGACTAAATTATTAGGCACCAGAATTAGGGATATACCAATTTGTGTTTGGAAGTGGAGTGTGCCCAAAAATAGAAGAAAGTTTTCTTCTCTAAGACAGATCCAAGAATAAGTCCATCTTCTTCATTCATCTGGCCTTTCCACCCTGTTTCTCAAAAAAGAAAAAATAAACCACTTCAAGTCCATATTCTTCTCCAGGATGAAGGCGCCATTCAGCCGACAGCCTCATTAGATTGGGAGCTGTCCTGAACCCCAGCCTGAACCCCCGACACCTCCTATGACTTGCTGGAGAGACAAATTTTCACTCATTCTTCTTTCTGGATCCAAGACACACACACAGAATTCAAAACGTCTCCCATGAAACAGGAGGTCGTTCATGCCGGTGGTGTCTTGCTCTATCAGATTCTTTAAAAGTCATTTTTTCCCCTTCCTCTTCTTTTCTGTTTTTTTAGACAGGGGAAAGCTGAATGCACAGTTCCCCTTACTTTGATTGATGGATTTATCAATAGTCACCGAGTGGCTCTGTAAGCAATTCAGTTTCCCCCAACTGCATTATTAAATAACAAGTGTAGAGTAAAAGAGACATCACTGGAGCATAGGAAACTCCAAGATTGCTTCAAAATAGAGGAGAAGTGAGTTGCTGTTCAACCCTATCTCCTGCTGCATGATTTAACATACTTTTTTTCGAGAGCCACACGATTTTGAAGTGATGTCTTTCTGACTCCATGCGTTTAAGCCCAAAGACTCCCCCACCACAGAGCTCACTGGAAGCTGCGAGCTGGGTGGTTAAACAATGGTATCAATTACAGAAATGTACTGACAACAAAAACATTCAATTTCCCAACAAAGGTCAGCAGTAAATCTCTCTAAAATTTGTACAGCTCATAAAAGTCACGGGTCTGCATCTGTGATTGAAACAGATGTTCATAAAAATCAGCATTTAAACACGAAGACACTGTAAAATAAACAAAGATGAGATTAATTTAACAAGTTAATTCCAAAGCTTAATGGGAAGAGAACATTAACCGAAAAGCAAGCGACCCCAGACAATTGTGCTGTCTTCTTAGAAAAGAAGATGGAAATGAGCTAACACACTTGCTTGGGCAGGGTTGGTTGTAAGGAATGATCTGTTTAGACTGTTTTTGTTGCGGCAAGTAAACCTGTATTCTCAGATTCCATGACTATATATAAAACAACAAGAGAAAGGCATCCGGTCAGCTTCCTCTTTGTGTTTAATTGGAAGTGGGAGACTTACTTCAACTAACTTCTAGGTTTGCCACAACTTCCATGGAGGGGGAGAGGAGGGGAGAAAGAGAGTGGCAAGGACCTTATTATTTTCTCTCACCAGGTTTGATGGTGCAAATGAAGCAATAGAACCAAAGGTGGAAGTTCCTGGAACACCGAGGCAAGGTTTTAGAAGGCCTTTCCCCAACAGGTGTGAGCAATTAGCCCAGCCTGGTACACAGCAGCCTCTAGCCCCGCTGAGAAATCCGGCCTGTTTGCATGTTGTCTACAAATAAAGGCAGGCAGCCGAGGGTCATTTCTGGGGCAGAGAGGCTGTATGCTCCTTTACATATCCACACACAAAGCACGCCCCTGGACCCGCAGACGCGCACCATTATGCTGGGTGTGAAGTGAAGATTTAGGGACTTCTCACCACGGCTGAGCAGCGGCAGAGTTTGGGTGGCCTGGCTGCCTTCTGACCCCCTGCTGTCGGCTGTGATTTTTCTTGTAGACAGGATGAAGGGCCCCGGTTGGTTTTCAATCTTCATAAATAAAAAAACAACCGTGACTGCAGTTTCATTTGGCTTGCCTTATATAGCTAACAAGGAGACAAAGAAGAGGGGCCCTATTAGCTGGGGCACAAGGACTTCCCTCCTAAAGCAAGTGCCTGAGACATTTGCTCACAACAAAAGTAGATTCTCCCCCGAGCTCATTTCCTCAGTGTGCATATTGGCTTCCCGGAACTTACTTTTGGCAAACCAGTCATATTTGGGGATGTTTCTATATGGTTGTTTGGCATCACTCACCACAAAGATGAACATGGCCAAATCATGGGTAGAAACACAAACCCTCCAACAATGAGATTTCCTTCTTAGACATAAGTCAGAACGTAGTCATCCAATAATTCACCATTTCACATTTCTCCAGCCCTTTATCTCTCATTCACTCCATAGGTCCTGCATATTTTGACCACATCATTGATTTTATTAATGTGGAGCAAAAATACCAACTGACAATTTTTCACTATAATGATTTAAGTCACTACAACTTAATTTTAAATCGATGTTTTCCACAGGCATTATTCGGTACTGTGGAAAGGCCATTGCGATAAATACAACATAGGGAAGGGTAAGAAAAGCAAATAAATATTGTTTTAATCCTCAGGAAGTCTACTACGTGCCATGGTTTGTCTCGGTGGTAGAGTACTTAGCTAGCTTGTTCAAGGCTCCGCAATCTCAAGCACCACAAATAAAACAAAAATAATTTCCAGTTCTATTGTTTGGAGAAGCAGTGTGGTAAAGGTGATGACTATGAATATCACCCACTCTATAGATATATGACGATGTCATCAGGAAACCCATTATTTTGTACAATAACTTTCTGACCATAAAAGTAGTATGGACCAATTACAAACAATATTGAATAGTTAAACATACAAAGATAAGAAACCTTAGACCACTGCTTGGAGAAAAATGATAACTTAAACGTATTTTATTTTAAAATAGTTCAGATTTACAGTAAAGTACAAAGATGGTTCTGAGAGTTCTTGTGTATCCTCAACTCCATTTTTCCTATTCTCGACATCTGCATTATAAGGGTACATCGGTAATAATTGGTTATGTTATTGTTCACGCAAGTCCCTACTGCAACCCATTTTATTTTTTTTCATACTCAGTTAATGACTTTTGCTGTTGTTTCAGGATTCCATGCCAGGCACGATATTAATTTCTTTCTCTGGCAGCACTGGGGTTTGTGCTTGTTGAGCAATCATTCTATTACTTGAGACGCGTCCCCACTCCACAAGTTACGTTTGGCTGTGTTGTAAGGCTGGCCGCTTTGGGGTGCGAAGCCCTGCAGCAGACATTGCATACGGCAGCCCACAGATGAAATTTATTTGACGTCTTCTCATGCTGAGGCGAGGATGATGTGTATTGGGAGAAGAGGCACTGAGATTAAAACATTGTTTATAATGTTTACCACATTGCATCCAAGGTAAATGCATCTTCAAGATGACTTGCTCTAATTAGAGGCGGGAATACCCCAAAGACCTATGCATTCAGGACATGGCTGCCAGCCTGTGGCACCAGTGGAAGTGGTAGAATGTTCACAAGATAGACCAGAGTGAGGGCATTAGGTCGTGGGGGGCTGCCTGGTACCTCTGTCTCCCTTTGCTCCCACCACCCTGAGGTGAGCAGCCTCCTCCACTGCCACCCTCTCCTCTCCTGCCACAACAGACAACCGCGGGACAGACCGCCATGCGGGACAGACCGCCATGCCCCAAGCCTCGGAAGACCCACAACCAGGAGCCAAAATAAATCCTTCTTCATCTTCATTTTCTTTTCTTTTTCTCTTTTTATTGTCAAGGTGATGTACAGAGGGGTTGCAGTTACATAACTAAGGTAGTGAGTGAGTACGTCCCTTGTCAAACTTGTTACCCCTTCCCTCATTCTTCTCCCACTTTCCCTCCCCCCCACATCCCCCCCACCCCACAGGTGATTCCCAACATAGTGTCTTGTGAGCATCTCTGTGGCATTGGTTCACCTTTGCCCTTGGTCTCACCTTCCTGTTGTTCCCCTTCCCTTCCCTAGTTCAGATAAACGTATATCAATACCAGAGCGTCAAAATCAAATTTCTCTTGCTTTTTATTGTCTCTTCCCCAGGCTATTAGAAATATTGGAAGTACATATGTGACTTGCATTCTATGGTCAACTGTGATCTAGCCAAAAATCTTAAATGTGGGGTTCCATCTCAAGTACTATAACATGTACAGAACCCTCTATCCTGTTCTTCACAGGTAGGAGAGATGGAACTGAAAGGTTTGAATGATTTATTTTCCTATTCAAGCAGAACTTGCTTTTCTGATTTCACACCGAGTATCTAATCTGGAATAGATTCTCCCGATTGTATTTCAAAACAATTTTACATGTGGATAGGATTTTAAAGAAAATATTGTCAGTGATGTTGAAAGGTTTTCTTCATTAAAAAGATTTTCTAGATGTACGATACGAGTCTGCTTAGAAAGGAAAGTGCTTGAGGTAGCGAAATGTACAAATACAAATAAAAATAACGATAAAAACAAAAAAATGCAAATCTGGGGAGAACAGAAGTGGCTTCAGTTATCGGAAATGCTTTGCTGCCTCTCATGTCAGAAATAGCCATTTAATTAGTAATTGAATATCTAGAAGCAGGAGTTTTAATCTGTTTTGAAGAGATTTTCTTTCATAAAAATATATAAATAAACATAAAACCCTTTTCTTGGAAAGTTCTGAGTCTTATCACTTTTTTTTTTAAAAGTGGTCTGACTTAACTCAGGCACATAAATTATTCAAGAGCATGATATCCTTTGTATAGCACTTTTTGAAATGGGACAGATATAATAATATGGGAGGCTAAAATTCTTAAATCCCAGAGAGACATTTTCGCCAAAAGGTTTGAATCTGTAACTAATTAAAAATGAGACGTTTCCATGGCGATTTGGGTTCACAATAAAATTGTCCCAATGTCTAAAACATTTTGGAAGACAAAACTTTGTTTTTCTTTTTTTTTTCCTGTTATTTCCTTTAATGGTTGGTAATAAAACAGGAGGAGAGATATTTTGGCCCTAAGACACATCTGGAAATGATATTTCCAATATTTCTCCCAGGGATCTTCCAGAATAGAGCTTAAGCACCCTGGTGACCTATTGCTTACCTCTGGGAAGTCTCTAGAAGAAATCAGATGATTATTGACAGCACTGTGATTTCCTTTTGGCCCAGGGAACATAAAACTACATTCCTCTCCTTGAAAACTCGGCAGTTGCCCATGCCCATGTTTATAGCTGCACTGTTTGTGACAGCCAAGAGATGGGAGCAACTCAAATGTCCACGGATGGAAAACTGGTGTATAAAATCTATTACATACATAACATGGAATATTATTTGGCCTTTAAAAAGGGAGGGAATTTTGATGCACAATACAACTTGATGCATCTTGAGAATATTAGGTTAATGAAATAAGATAGTCATTCAGAGACAAATTCTGAATAATTCTCTTTACATGATGAATTAAAACTTATCATACACAAAGAAACCAGAATTGTGGTTTCCAGGGCATGAGTTCAGAGGGAATAAAGAATTGTTTGGTGGTAATACAGTTTCAGTTTTGCAAGATGGAAAATTCTGTAGATTGGCTTACAACCATGCAAATGTACTTTACTAACCAGTCTATTTAGAAATGGCTAAGCCAAGAAATCACACAGCACATTAAAAACAACAACAAAGAAAACCACCTGTGTCTATGTCTTGGAGTTCAATTCACTTAGCATCATCTTGTATGGTCATTGCACATAGATATTGAGCTATTCTGCTCATCTGCTAAGATTATCCTAGATGTATACTAATAAATGCCAATAAGGAAAACCATGGGACCTATGTTTCTTTGGGTCTGGCTTACTTCATTTAATATGATTTTTTCACAAGTCTTTCCATTTCCTTACAAATGGGGTGGTGTCATTCTTTCCAATGGAAGCATAGAATTCCATAGATAGATAGATAGATAGATAGATAGATAGATAGATAGATAGACAGATATCACATTTTCTTGATCCATTCATCTACTGAGGGGCATCTGGGTTGGTTCCATAGCTTAGCTATGGTAAATAATGCTGCGATAAACATGGTTGTGCTGGTAGCTTTAGCGTGGCCTTATTTGGGTAAGTGCCCAAGTGGGATTGCTGGGTCATAAGGGAGCTCTGGGTGGAGTCTTTTGAGGAACCTCCATACTGCTTTCCAGAGTGATTGAACAAGTATGTTCTTCCCCCTATGGTTTATCCCTTGTTGTCACTGTATTCAATTTTGGTACCTTGGTATTGCATATACATTTATATGAATTAGGGAAGGGAAGGGGAGCAACAGAATCATGAGACTATGGACAAGGGAGGAGCCAATGCCACAGCGATACTCACAAGGCAGCATGTTGGAAATGAGCTTACAACTTAGGGAGGATGGGTAAAAGTTTGACAAGAAATGTACTTATTACCTTACTTATATAACTGTAACTAACCCCTCTGTACATCACCTTGACAATAAAAAAAGAATAATAAATTTTAAAAAAATAAATGGCTAAGAATTCATTTTAGGTAATGCATTTTTCTTTACCACAATCTACAAATTTTTCAAAATAAAATCAAAGCACTTCAGCAGTAGTGCTTTTCTCCTTTAAGTTAAATTTTCTGGCTGCTTGAATAAAGGTGGCAAAAATCCTCCTGGACAGAAAGGTTTAGGAAGCAGTTATAGTTGGAGGAGAAGGGTTCGCTTATATACACGTAAGAGCAAGGACTGGGGTAGAGTGGCTTTGAACAAACACTATACAGTTAATTGGAAGTTCAACTAGGGTGAAAAATAAGTTCCTTCACAATCCAGTGTTTCTTGTGTCTGTGACCCAACCAGTCATTCTGGATAACAGATTGTTTTTGAGAAGCCAACATAAGTAGCCGGTGTGAATCATGTCTGAGATCTTCCTGTCATCACTTGATGCCTTTGCCAGCATATTTTAGCAAATGTGAACAGAGTGAAATGTAGAATGGACATGACCTTGTTAGTCCATGACCTTTCTATACATTTAAACTTCAGTCATTCCATTTTTGTGGTCTTCTTGAAAACGGATATGAATTGCCGGATCACTTGTTCAAAGGGTTTCAATGCAGTGAGGAGGGTGATGGTGAGGTCCTGGGATTAGTGCGTTTAGAAGGTCTAATATTTTAAGACATGAGGAAAGATAACCATTCGTTCAGAATACTTTTATAAAGAGACGATCACAACTTTGTGGGCCAGTGGCTCACACCTGTAATCCTAGCTACCCAAGAGGCTGAGATCAGAGGGTCACGGTTTGAAGCCAGCCCAGGCAAGAAAATCCCTGACACTCTTATCTCCAAGTAGCCAACAAAAAGCAGGAAGTAGAGCTATGGCTCAAGTGGTAAAGTGCTAGCCTTGAACAAAGAAAAGCTCAGGGACTGACTCTGGCCTCAAGCCCCAAAACCAGAGGTGTAGAAAAAGGAGATCAGGACACAACGTGAAGAAAAAGCTAAATACTGTGCACCATTGCATTAGCACCCAGGGTCATCAGATGACTGATTCGTCTCAGGGCCTCGTCTCAAGTACCCTTGCCCCTTCCCCACCACGTCCTCCAGGAAACCAGGCTTGCTTAGCCCTGCAAACACAGACCTCTTATCATTTCCCCCCCTTGACAAGGACAAGAATTCCCAGTGTTCCCCCAAAATCCTGCCCCCCACACATTACCTCTCTAAACCATGAATAGTGACTTCGGAGAAGACACTCCAAGTGACTTTTCATTTGCTCAGTCTCTAAGCACAGTATCTCAATAAAATCTTGTTGGGTTTTTTGATGGTATGCTTCTTAGAAATGTTTCCAATCTGTCCACTGAAAGCAAAGTGAGCCCAGGAGAACAGCAGGATTCATTCATTCACTGAAGGAACTCTGCAACACTTGCTCACAGCAAACATGGTTTCTGTACAAACCATTAGCTCCAGTGACTGGCAGTTTCAACATTAAATCACATTTCTTTAATGAAAACGGTCATTTGCGTAGCTGGTTATTCAGTGGTTCTTGTCACAGAGACCAAGTACAGTGGAAAAGTTAATGTGGGCAGAAGCTGTGGCTCACACCTGTAGTCCTAGCTACTCAGGACTCTAAGGTCTGAGGACCATGATTCACAGCCAGTCAAGGCAAGAGAGACCATGAGACTCGTATCTCCAATTAACAACCAAAACAATTTGAAGTGGAGATGCAGTGTAGAGTCCCATCCCAGGGGAAAGAAACATACAGGGCACAAAAATAAAGTTAATGTCAACCAAAAAAATGTATTTCAAGATTTAAGAAGCTGTACAGTGGGCAACATTTACTGATAGTAAACTGTAAGTAAATTAGTAAACTGTAGTTACAGGGGAGTAAGTAGCAATAATAAAATTTTGGCATTACTAAAGTTGTTACATTGTAACTAGACAGATTTGTTGATTGATAGATAAATAGATAGATATACACTTTTTTATCCTTTTTTTTGGTTGGTCATGGGGCTTGAACTCAGGGCCTGGGTGCTGTCCCTCAGCTCTTCAGTTCCAGGCAAGCGCTCTACCACGTGAGCCACACCGCCACTTCCGGTTTTCTGGTGGTTAATTGGAGTTAAGAGCCCCACAGACCTTCCTGCCCAGGGTTGGCTTTGAACCACGATCCTCAGATCTCAGACTCCTGAGTAGCTGTGATTACAGGCGTGAGCCACTGATGCCCGGCTTATATTTTAAATTTTATTTTTTGCTTGCCCTGAAGAACTCAATGATTTTGACCACAAATTGACCAAGCGTGTGAACTTCTGTTCTGGGATATCCTGGAATTTGGTTTGTGGTCATGTAAAGTGTTCTAAGTTCCCTCAAGAAACCACTACAGACTGCCTGCTTGTTTTGTGTGGGATTATCGATGCCCCAACACACCTTCCAACAACTATGCCAAGGAAGAATCCTATTACAAAACGTTGAACAGCAGGGAATGAAACAGTTACTCAGAAACACTATTGCTAAGCAATTGAACATGGCCTCCGGTCTGAAACTTGAATCGATTCCTTGTTTATGATGATAGTCTTAGGACATATTGAAGAGTCAACTATCGGCTGCTCTCCTTTGGAAACCATAGACTGAGAAATTCTCACTCTTTTAAAGCAAGACATACAGGAGCTCTAAACTAGTTTCCCTCCAGCCTTGACATTCTTGACCCTGATAAAAGACATCGGTTAAAGAACCTCAATTGGTGCACCAGCAACCATCCACTCCTCATCTCCCTCTGAGGAGGGATTCCAGCCAGGTGCCTTTAGGAAGGAATTCTCACCACCAGCTGATCTCAGAGGAGAGCGTGCACTACAGCCCCGGGAAGTGGCAGGGAAGGAAGTGTAGAAAGAGGTGGGAAAACAAATACCAAAATTCTGTCTGATGAGATAAATAATCTCTAATGTTCTCCAACTCCATGTACTGACTGCACTTTATAACTGCCCGCACTGTGTGTTTTATGAAGAAATAAAACAGAGTTCAAGAATGCAAGCACGAAGCAAGCACAGTGTTTAAAAAGGTGGAGATGCAAATCGCTGTGATTTGCTCAACACATATTGTGTACATGTATTGAATTTTCACAATGTCCCCCCTAAATGTGTATAATTGTTATATGTCAATTACAAGGACAATTTAATTAAGAAGAGACTTTTCATGACTATACTTTTGGTATCCAGAATCCAGGTGGAATGGGACCACCATCGTAAACGCTACAGAATGGAGTTGTGTATGGGTTTCATTCTTTACTATAAAAAGTAAAAATAAGTGACTTTTGCATTTTATGTATATTTTTATAATTAATTTACTTTATTATTGTAGAGGTGGCGTACACAGGGATTACACTTACATGAGTCAGGGAATGTACAGTGTATTCTGCTCTCTGATTCTCTCCCCATCCCTCCCTCCCATCTCCACCCATGAGTTGTACAGTTCGCTTTCACCAGTGTCCAGTGAGCTCCGTTGCCGCATTTTTCCACCCTTTTCCCCTCGATTTCTGTACCCTTCCCTAACCTTCCCGAAGATATACACTTGAATACACCACGCATAAGGAAAGAAGAAAGAATCATCAAAAATAAAAGCTGCAAAAAAAAGAATTTAAGACACTCTCTTCTCTAGTTTCTATAGCTTGGTGTTCTTCTGGTTTATTTCACTAACTGTTCGTCTGGGATGGCTTCAAACCTCAGTCCTCAGAGCCCCATCTCCAAAATAGCAAGAAGTACAGGCATGAACTCCCAGATTCTGGCTTGAGTCTCTTCTTGATGATAAGACAGACCCAAATCCATGAGATGCCCCCAATATGGTGGTGAATTCCCCGTTATAACTCTCTTTACCACCTGATTGCAATGCAAGGGCTGCAAACAATGGTCATTTCTGGCCATGCATTTCTGGTTTTGCTCTCTGTGTTGCCCCAACACACCTTCTTCCTGTCACTTGCTAGAAGCTACCACAAATACATGAGGTAAAAGTAGAGTTATACATTTCTGTAAGAGTTCATAGTGAGGTTTCTTTAGTCTTCTTTAAAACAGTTCCACAACACAATTGTATCCTTCAACCTGTTCCTGCAAGTTCAGCAGAAGTAGCTAAACTATGGAGCAACCTTTGGAGACTCTTAATTATCATCATCCATAATTAAGTAATGACCAACAAATAAATAAGACTGTATCCTCGGAGCTCCTTTGCCTGCAGCTGGCCTTCATTCATTATACCCTAAGAGACTTTCCTTGCTAAAAGCCATGTGGTGGGAACAGATGGCCCGCCTGTGTTATCTCCATCACTATCAGCACTGAGGACATTTTCAGTTGGGTGACTTAGTACCAGGGTCTTCAGGAGTCTCTCCTCCACAGCCATCTGGAATTGATTTTTCAACTGCAAGCCCTGAGGTTTCATGGAGTGTCTCACCAGGAAGGAAGTAATAAGCCTCTGGCCACTGCAATTACCGAAGTGAATGACCAGAAATTGTTTATGCCCATTAATAAAATGTGGAAATTATATTAGAAAGGGTGTGGTCTCCTGAAGAGTCAAAAGACTGTGACATTAAACTGAGAGTTCACTTTATGTATTGGACAACCAAACACCTAAGTATATCTAAGTTGAGGGGTAGTCCCTGAACTTATCATTTAAAGCTCAAGTATGTCACAAACATCCTGATTCTCAATTTCCCTAGGTGAGAAATGGAATGATATCAACCCTGGAATAGTTAGAAGACTAAATGTTAACGTGATAGTCTAATGAGTTGTTAAAGTTCTGAAAGGGAGAGAAGTGTTACATATGCAATGGCTTTGAGTAATCTGTGGCTGTAGCTTCTTACTGTATGCAATTCATATTCATATTTTATTGACTGTGAGCTACTACTATAACTGACAGTTCAAATACATTTTTGAACTATCTGTGATAGTTCATCATAGAACTATAATGAAGTGCTTCCGTGGAAAATAGGTTCATTTATGACTCCCTTCATACTAAAGGGGTGATGGTTAACAAGATTGTTACCTTGACTGGGTTGAGAGACACCAGGAAAGCTAGTAAAATAGCTTTCTAGTTGTATCTGTCAGCCTAAACTTAAGAGGTAGAGGGAGGACAGGAGAAAGATCTGCCTTGAATATGTGTAGCATTATTCTTTATTTTTATTTATTTTTTTTGGGTCCGGTCATGGGGCTTGAACTCTGGGCCTGGGCGCTGTCCCTCAGCTCTTCAGCTCAAGGCTAGCGCTCTACCACTTGAGCCACAGCGCCACCTCCGGCTTTTTTCTTATGTGGTGCTGAGGAATCGAACCCGGGGCCTCATGCATGGAAGGCAAGCTCTCTACCACTGAGCCACCTTCCCAGCCGCTGTAGCATTATTCTTTAGCTTGGGCCTCAGGTGGGATAAAGGTGAAGGAGAAGAACGCCACGGGCCCAGGCATGTGCGCTTCCCATCCCCCTCTCTCTGTCTGCCATCTAGCCACCATGAGGTGAACAACGTTGCTCCTACACACGCCTCTGTCACGATGTTCTGCATCACAGCAGCTCCAGAACTACAGTTGGCCAGGCATGCGTTCAGATTTCTGAAGCCATGAGCCAAAATAAATCCTTCCTCCCTGAAACTGATTCTATCAGCTGGTCAGTCCCAGTAATGCAGAGCTAACTAACACACCAGGTAAAGACTCCTATTCTTAAAAATAATTACTCATGATAATATGTTGATTACTGCAAAGACCTCTTACTTTGTATAAATATTTCTGTAGTAATCATGGTAGGAAACAACGACCCTCATTACTTTTAACAACTGCAATTCAACTTCTGGGAAGTCTTTTCTCCATTTAAATTATAATCTCCAGTTCTTTCTTGTTCTTTCTAAAAGCTGTAGGACTTTCTCAACATCGATGTGTTCATTCATTACCTTACTTTTGTTTCATGAGTGGAACATGCCAAATATTGCTTACTTGGTAGACATCAGTAAACAAATGCAAACAGAGTAGCTTATTACGTACTCAGAATCCTCCCTTCCTACTTACCTTCCTGCTACACCATGCCCAGAGATAGACGTTGCCTTAAGCAATTTGGGTAGAGAATGTCCAAATCCTTTTTCTATTTTTTCCATTGACTCAGAGAAGCTCACTTTGGCTGTCCCATCTGACAAGTCTGTTTCTGTCAGGTTCTGAAGGAAGGGTGGTTTTTCTCCTGTTCTGTTCATCCACATCAATTGCATTACGTTCTTCCCCTGTTACTGACTGTGATTAGCAGATTACAGAAGCATTTCTGATTTCCCACCATTGAGGAAAATAAAAGCATTTGTCTAGGACCCACATCTAAGATTGGACCCACATTACTATTTGAATGAATTTTGATTTATGATCTCTCTTCTTTTATGGCTACTCAGTGCATAGTTTACTTTATTTAAACATTTCTGCTATGAAGAATTCTCTCCCAGCACTTCTATCATCCAAATACAATCATTGAAGCTGAGCTTTTCATACAAAGAAACACAGATTCTTCCCGGACTCTCACTCCGTTTTTAGGACTTCTTCTGTAACCAACTTGGTCAGTTTACTAGAGACTTCGTGTTCGCTTTCCACCGCTGCAACAAATCACCCAAGATCAACGACCGAAGGGTAGAAATGTTCTTTTGGCTCACGATTTCAGGTCACGCCCACTGGGCTCCTCTGAGCCTGGGCCCTGGAAGGGAGGGATGTCGCAGAGGAACGGCCTGACAAAAGAAAACTACCCACCTCATCACATCAAAGGTGAGGAGGAGGAGAGGAAGGAGAAGAAGGAGAGGAAGGAGCCAGGGTTCCGTTAGGCTGTTCAAAGGCACATCCCTAACAACCTACTTCCTCCAGCTAGGTCCCACATGCTGAAGTTCCTCCCCAAACACCAGCGGCTGAAGACCACGTCTTCCAACACAGGAGCCCTCAGTGACATACATTGCTCCTCTGAGCCCTATTGAGCAAGAAAGTCAATTGGACCCAAATTTCTCCTATTTAAGTTTCTCTCGGCTCATCCTCACACAGTGCTCTTGCAAGTGTACCTTCCATTTATGAAACATTGTTCCCTAGTCCCCAGCATTCTGTTATCCCCATTTTTATCCCCATTTTTGTCTTCTCCATCGGTAAGCTTTAGAAGATTTTATAAGATGGGAACACTTGGATTCTTTTTTTTTTAATGAATTAATTTGGTGGGCTTTAACTAAGCAGTCAGTTCAAAGAAAAATAATAAACAGTGCCATTTAAAATATGGACTGTGGACTTATCACTTAGTAGAGTGCTGGCTGAGTTTGCTTTCTTCTTTCCCAAATCACACTGTGGGTGGAGGGGGGTTACTTTTATAAAACAAAATTTTATGAAATAAATTTTAAATAACTAATAAATTATTAATTTAAAATTTAATGTTCACCAATAGAACTTGACAGGAAATGTTCTAGTTCAGCTCAGGGCTGCCCATGGTAACACACACAAAGAAAGTTCCCTAGGTCTTCTGTCCAAAGTATGGCAGAAAAGAAGGCACTGGTCAGGGTCCAGGAGATAGAAGTAGTGACATTTTAAGCCATGTGACAAGCTGACAGAATCTATTGTATGAATAAAATACTGGAACAAGTATAGACTATCTTTAAAAGTAGGAAGTTCTGTGAGTATCAAAATACTCTAATAAAGATTAGGCTTAGGAGGACAGAGAATGAAAGATAAGAGTGTGATAAAGAGTAGTATAATCTTAATTATAGAACAATAAAGGTTCAACTTATTACATTTCTTTGAAGGGACCAAAGATTACCTACAAGAAACCCAGGAGAATGCCTGTGGAATGCCTTTGTAGAGGGATTCACAGGGCTGACGGGCATCTGACCTACGGATTGGTCAGAACAAAAGAGGGACAGTGGGTTAAAGTCCACCGGGTCCTGACGGGCCTCTTTGCCTTCACACTGGGCTGTTCTAGTTTTTGTTACTACAAACAAGATGAAAAAAGCAAGTCATGCTAATAATTTCCAGAATATTATGACAGAAAACTTCAGAAAAACGATTTTATATGGCGAAGAATCAGTTTTTCTCTATTGTGGTGCGGGCTAAGATGCAAATTATGATAGCTTCCCAAAAGGACCGAGCAGATAAGAGACATTTCTACTCTGATCCTATCTTCTGATACCAAATGCTCCTGAAAAAAAAAGTTTTAATACTTTAATTAATGATCAACTCTTCTGTCTATACGAATACATGTACGTACTGTAGAAGTAAATGATAGAATTTAAAAGATCTGGAACTACCTAGATAAATGAAGCCCATTAAACCAATAATAGCAGGAAAGCCCTTGAGGGAGAAATGCTATATTGTCAGTAACCCAGCATCCTTTCCTGGAGCTAGAGTTTCCTTTCTGCAAAATTCAGTCTTGGATTCTAGAGAACTTAGTTCTCTAAGGAGTAAAGACAGGGTGTGTGGCATGTAAACCATTGTGTGTTATGAAAACTTACAGAGGCTCTATTGCTTTTTTATTAAGAACACTAAGCCTCTCAGAGGAGAAACATTATATAAATTGTACTGTTTAAAAATTGCTGTGTTCATTATGAGGAGCTTAATTATGGCCATCATTTACCCCCCAAAAATCAAAGTCTTGTCAAAGAATTCATAATAATGAATGCTTCTCATTAAAAATTTATGAACAAGTGGCTTATTTTGAAGGAATGATGTCTGTGGAATATCATAATTTTCCTTTCTTGTTTCAAGGAATTAATATTCATGCAAATTATATCCAAATGACTACAGTTTAGGTAGATGGAAGTTAGTTTTACAGATTATGCATTTGTTTATTACCATAGAAGCCAATTGTATTTGCCAACATAGGCTAGATTATGCTATGATAAACAAACCTGGGAATCTCAGTGGCTTAATAGAACAATAGCTCCTTTCTTGTTCCTGGTTACACCCTCAAAATGTCCTTCCCCTGTGCAGTGAGGGAGACATCTCCATGTTCAGCCTCTACCATTTCAACTCTCAGGATCACCAAAGAACAAAGACAGGTAGAAGGCTAAGTATCAGCTGTTAAAGTCTTCATCCACAGGAGGCACACATCACTTCTGTGCAGAACCCAATGCCAAATAGCTGGGACTAGCACCGCTGGAATAAACCCAGAAGCAGATGTCTTTCTGGTGAATAATAAGTGCCTACAACAGCAATATCAAAACCAAACTAGCATTGGAAGATGATTGCATACCCACTAAGCATGTCCTATGAGGATTATCCGGATAACATAGGGAGGTGAGGAGAGAGAGACATATTTGAAAAACATAGCTGTATCTTGAATCACTAAAAACTTCAAGGATCCAGGCTAGTCACACAATTGGCATTGTAGCTATGTGGCAAAGATCCTACAATAATTGGTCACAATCTAAGAAGGGTGGAGCCAACAGTGCAAAAGTCATTTATCAAAGGAAATCCATCTCTCTAAGGAAAATAGAAGATATTGCTTCCTTGTATGGAGGGTTATAAATAGGACGGGCAAAGTCTATTCTTCAGTTGGATGTACTACCCTGTTAAAGTCTGAGAGATGTTCTCTCCTGGCCAGATTATCAAGGTAGAGAGAATGCTTAAACAAGAAAGGAAAAGCCCTCCCTTCTGAAATCTTCTTTGAGCCTACATACCACTTAACTTGCTTCCTCATCCCTAGGCTAAAGTAGCCAATAAATGAAAGACTGAGTTAATTAAAAGCATATTTTAGCAGCATTTATCTGGCATTGATTGGCTGAGGTCACTTCCAATAAAGCATGGGAAGCAAGTGTTGGCTATCCCCACAAGGAGGTGACCTCAAGGTTCTATAATTGTAGCAGTAATTTATTTAGCTTAAAATGAATGTGTTCTCAATTAGGTTGGTGGGCACTATAATAACACAAGTGAGATTTATGTTTGCGTATGTCTTGGCTTCAAGGGTTTATTATTGGACTTGCTTGTCTATATTTAGTCCTGCGATTCAGGACTCCTCCCGGCACAGATGGGGAGGTTTCTTCATTCTGATGTATAGAGGCACCATCCTCATCCTGCACACACTTGCAGCAAAAGGGAAGCCACATAGTGCAGATGCCAGAAGAGAGGGTTATCTGGTGGATTCTGCTCCTAGGAACTGCTTGTTAACTAGGGTAAATTTAAGATTCAAGTGGAGAGACACACACACATGCACACACACACACACACACATATATACATATACGTGTATATACACACATATATATGCATGTGTATATATATGTGTGTATATATCCAGAATTGTACATAATATATTTAGTATTGTATCTAATATATCTTGCATTATATAATACTTATAAATGCTTACTTATAGATTATATATAATCTAAAACATAAATAAGCATTATGTATATATTCTATAATATATAAGCAGTGTATTTACTTGTATGTTATATGTATTATATAATATATGCTTATATAATATATGCTTATACTTGTATGTTATATATTATATAACATATATGCTTATACAGTATATAGTCTACATATGCTTGTATATTACATAATACACAAGCATTATATATTATATAAGCATTATTACATATGTATATAATTTATATATGTATATATAATGATGCTTAACATCAAAGTACACTAGTGTGTATATATATATATATGTGTGTGTGTATATATGTATATATATATATATATATATATATATATATATATATATATATATATGACCAGAGTTCATATTTGATCTGCATACTTCAATTCCACTGATCTACACAGTAATTTGAATTGTCTTTGTGTGTTTAGACAGAAGCAGTTAATCATTAGACAGAAAGAATTTTTTAAGTAAACATGCAAATAGCAAAATCTTTACCAAGTCCCCTCAGACCTCTGCAGTGTGCAGCCTCTGTACACAAGTATGCGATTAATAATTATGCATGACAAAGACAGCAATTATTATTAACTTTTTCCGCTTATAGTCCAGCAGCCCATGACATTTTGGTCAACAACGAATCTGTGTGTGGAACGGTGACTCCATATGTCTACATGATGTAATGACCTTGTAGCTACAGTAGCCATCCTCGTAGCTCATCATAGATGTTCACCAAGTGATGAGGTTACCAAAAAAGGAGAAAATGACACCTGACTATGGATGCAGGCTTCTCAGGGAGGAGAGGTGTGCCGGGAGAATCGGGCCTACAAGTCCAGAAGTCACCCAGTAGGTGTCTCTGTTAGACCCAGTACAGGGAAGTATCCAGGCCCCCTTGGGAGGAAGCCAGAGCTCGTTGGCTCTGTGTAGTCTGCTTGCCACATGTATATTTCTGTCCAAAATTTTTTTTAAAAATTCAAAAGGGAAACCTGGCACAAGTTGTATTTGTGTTCTAGTTCATACCGTCATCCTCCAAACATAATCTCTGTTTCGATCGTCTACTGATGGACGAGATTTCCCCTGAACGCAATGCAGGCCGGCCTGCCTGCCTGCACCTCGCTTCCAGACTCAACCCTGTCCTTACTGTCAGCCCTGTGGTCATCGGCTTCATCCTGCCCCCTTCCGCCAGCACTGATTGCCATCCCTGGGAGGATTAAAGAGCTATTTGCTTATGTATGTTGGTTTCTTCCACAACAGATTCAAGGAAGCATTCAAAACTCTACAACATGCTAACGATGAGTACTAACAGCAAAACAAGAAGGAAGTGGATAGATGTTTTCTCAGAGCAAAGCAAGCTTGCTCCCAAATCATTTTTGTTTGATAATTAAGAAACTCTGGAAAAAAATTAAAAAAAGAAGCTCTGAAACTCAGAAAAGCAGCTTCTTTAGGTATCTACCAGTATTTTAGTGGAGGTTATGAGGTCTTGGAAGGCTGCATAATCAAGTCTCAGTTACAAATGTGTCCCCATTCTCAGGACAGACCACCAGCGGGCATTGTATTGGACTAGACATTGGACTTGTGATTGTCAGTTCTTATTTTGCCTCTCTGCAATATTGAATTACTTAACCTGTTTAGTCTTATGTGACATGCAGGTAATTAGGTTTGCTTCTCAGGTTTGTCCCAAGGCATATATGTGTGTGTGTGACAGACAGAGACAGAGACAGAGAGAGACAGAGGGACAGAGACAGACAGAGAGACAGAAACGCCCCCAGACACACCTACACATACACACAGTCATTGACAATGAGGATGTATTCCTTTTCTCCTTTTTTCCATTGATCTAATAATTGACAGGAACACTCAGAAGATATTTTTAAAGTTGGAAACAGAATTTAGTAGCTGAAATTAAGCTTTCAAATTTTTAATTAAAATTTTAAATTTACTTTTCTGTTCACATACATTGGTTGTACCAGGGAGGTCTCATTGTAACCTTCCACATATGTACATAGTATATTATGGCCAAACTTGCCCCTTCCAGCTCCCTTTCTTATCCCATGCTCCCTTCTAAAAGTTTCAGCAGATTTTATTGTTCTATTATCATGCGTGCAAGCAAATGACTTCAACCATATTCATTTTCATTCACCCTCTTCCTTAGCCCACCCCCACTCCCACCTCCAGACCCCCACCCCGCCACCAGCTCCAGGGTTTTGGAGCCTATCAGGTAATCTTATTGACAGGACACTCTTCAAATCTTTGAACACAGCATGTGTTGAGGATCAAGAGAACAACTGCAGGTCCTATACTGTCATACTTGGTACAAAAGTTATTGATTAATCTGTCTTCTTACCTCTCACACTGTACTTAAAAGGCTTGAACCACCAAATGTAAACTACCAGAAGCCATCCATGTACAGGTCATATCTGCTTTTCCAACAGCCCACCCATTTATCATCATGTCTACTGAGCCCTTGTTCCATTCTGAGCCTTCTGCCGATAGGAAGAAAACTGTCCTTCATGGTGTGTACTGTCAAGACAACTTTCTAGACAGGAAGAAACATTTCTAAACATTTCTAAAGGAATATCTCCAAAGCTATTTGACAAATTAGGCATTTGGTGGAAGAATCAAAATGAACTCATTCTCTAGGCTTAAGATAATGCTGCAAAGTGAGGAAGAGGTCCCCAAAAGGAAATTCCATAACTGGTAGAACTCAATGGGCAAATAGCTGGATAACCATGGGTGGAAGAAGCAAAGATGACATTTGGTATGGTAACAAGAGCCAAAGTAGAAAAACTTCTGGTAGAAGTGGGGGGAAATCGGTTCTACTTCACTGTATAAAAGTTCATGGCTGTAGGTGAATATACAGATGTGAAGAGAAAAATGAAAACATTTTGGTCCCTCATGCTGCTATGATTTTCCTGGGTAATAAGGAGAGGAGAGATGAACTGTAGTATATACCAGTTTAAAGTCTAAGTCTAAGCCATCTTCTTAGGTTTGACATAGGCTCTTCTAGAATTCTCCCCCTTTCTACATTTCTTCCCTTTGTAACTCTCTCTCTAGTCTACGACAGCCGATCTTTAACTTCTGACTTTTGACCCTGTGGCTCCCTTCTCTTCAAGGGAAAATCAGACTTCCTAATCTACCTAATAAAAGTCTTCTCTAGAGGACTATGACCCCGTCCCTCCCCTCCTCCCTCTCTTCTCTGTCCTTCTCTGTCAGCACGCTGGAGGAACTGATCGCGTGCTCTTTTACAGTCACATTTATCCCATGTAGCTTTCAAAGTTATAAAAGTTTGTGGAATTTAGTCTGAGAGAACGAAACTACTCATCATTTTATTTAACATGTTAATTGAGGTTATTTGAAAATGCATCTATTTCAGAAACATGCAACCGAAACAAAGATTTTATTTGTGATTTTTATTTGTGGTTCCTCTTTCAGAACCACACAGGAACTTTGGCCAAGGTTGTAGCTCATCTTTGTTATTAGGCTAGGCACAGATACTTCTCCTCTCATTTTGGTAGATTTTCTTTTTTAACTTCAGAACAGTAGTGGGAATTATTATATCAAAACCTGCCCATTCTCTTCAGCAGTGGTGCAATTGGAATATAAAATTCATAAAATGGAGACAACATCTAATACTTTGGCTCCATTTCATGCTAAAGAATTCTCCCAATAGCCAATCTGCAATGCTGATAAGACAGGCCAAGTAGAAACAATGCACTGAAGGTCTGAACCCCAACTGAACAGAGAAAATGACTGGCTTGGAAAGAGATTTCTTGATCACAGAAACTTTGGGGACAGATGTGGTTCCAAAGCATTCATACTTCAAATCTGAAATTGCTTACAATCAATGCAGTGATTGTCAAAGTCACATGGAAGCCAGACACTAGTGTCTCATGGTTCTTAGCTACTCAGAAGGCCGAGATCTGAGGATGGCGGTTCAAAGCCACCACAGGCAGGAAAGCCTGTGAGACTCTTATCTCCAAATAACCACAGAAAAGCCAGGAGTAGAGCTTTGGCTCCAGTGGTAGAGTGCTAGTCGAAAGAACAAAAGCTCAGGGGCAGTGTGCAGGCCCAGAGTTCAAGCCCCAGGACCAGCAAAATACAATAATAATAAAAGTCACTTGAAGAACTATACAACTTGTGAAGGAAGGGGGTCAGGAGGGAAAAAGCTGGGAGAAAACGAATGAAGAGGTGATACTGTCCAAGAAGAAATGTACTCAGTACCTGACTTGTGTGACTGTACCCCCTCTGTACATCACCTTTATAGTAATTTTGTTTGAAAAAACAAGTCATTGGAGCTCTGACCGTGGCACGCAGTGGTGTGCTTTATGAATGCGAAGGCAGCTCCTGGACAAATGATGAAGCTTGGCCTTTTCTTGTCATGGCTTTGTTAGAATCTGGGATACACATCAGTCCTAATTTCAATGACTGCATTGATGTATCCACGTCCATCTGATGGACCCCTGTCTAACCTTTCCTTGCTCGTCTCCCTGCCCGTGTCTTCACTACGGATACAGAGCTGCACTTAACACCTCCTTCCCTGCCTTTTTACCCCACACTCCGCCACGTTTTCTTCTTTTTTCAGATTTAATTTTATGTTATTGTAGGATGATGTCAGAGGAGTTACAGTTACATATGTAAGGTAATGAGTACATTTCCCCTCAAACATTGTCACCCCTCCCTTGTTTTCTCCCACTGCCCCTCCCCTCCAGCTCCCCCCACCCCCAAGCTGTCAAGTCCATTTCCAACACGGTGTCCTGTGAGTCTCACTGTTACGTATTTCCCCCTTCCTCCTTTGTGTCACCATTTTGCTGTTCCCTCTCCCCTTCCCCAAATCAGACAAATGTATATACAAGACACAGGTACCAAGATCAAAAACAGTGACAACAGCAGGTAAACCAAAGAAAGAAAGGTGTTTCCCCCCTATGATTTATCCCCTGTTGTCACTGTATCTGATGTTGGTGCCCTGGTATTGTATACACAGTCATCTGAACCAGGGAAGGGAAGGGGAACAACAAAATGGTGACACAAAGGACAAAGGGGGCCAATGAAACAGCCATGCTCCCAAGACGATACGTGGAAAAGATCTGTACAACTCGGGAGCAGGGTGACGGGAGGAGGGGAAGTGGGAGAAAAATGAGGGAGGAGGTGACAAATTTGACCAGAAATGTAATCACCACCTTACTTGTGTTATTGTAACCTCTCTGTACACCACCTTGACAATAAAATTAAAAATTTAAAAATTAAATTAAAAAATAAGTTCACATAGTACATTAAAAAACAAAAAAAGGAGAAAACCTCTTGTTTTCATATATTGGAGTTCAATTCAATTAGTATCATTTTACATAGTCATATGTACATAGCTATTGAGCTATTGTGATCTTCCCCTAGGAATATCCTGGACATGTACTAATTATTCTAAATGAGGGAAACCATGAGCCCTGTGTTTCTTCGGTACTGGCTTACTTCACTTAATATGATTTTTTCCAAGTCTTTCCATTTCCTTACAAATACAGCAAAGTCATTCTTTCTGATGGAAGCATAGAATTCTATTGTGTATATATACCAAACTTTCTTGATCCATTCATCTACTGAGGGGCATCTGGGTTGGTTCCATATCTTAGCTATGGTAAATAATGCTGCAAAGAACATAGCTGTGCTGGCACCTTTTAGTGTGGCCTTGTTTGTGGTCATTTGGGTAAATGCCCAAAAGTGGGATTGTTAGGTCATAGGGGAGCTCTATGTGGAGTCTTTTGAGGAACCTCCATACTACTTTCCAAAGTGGTTGAACAAGTTTACACTTGCACCAACAATGCAGTAGGGTTCCCTTCTGTCCACACCCCCTCCAGCATCTGCTGTTATTTGATTATAGCCATTCTAACTGGGGTAAGGTAGAATCTCAATGTTGTTTTGATTTGCACTTCTTTTATGACCAGAGATGTGACCATTTCTACATGTGCTTATTGGCCATTCTTTTTTCCTCTTCAGAGAAATCTCTTTTTAATTCTTTAGCACGTTTATTAATGGAGTGGTTATTTCTTTGGGGATTTGTTTTGAGGGGTTTAATTTTTTGAGCTCTAGGTATATTTTTGGTAGGAGGCCCTAGTCTGCTATATGGCTAGTGAAGAGCTTTAGGATTCATTCCAGGGATGCAAAGCATGTTCAATATACGCAAGTTAATTAATGTGATTCAGCGCATCAATGGGAGCAAGGACACACATGATCATCTCAATTGATATAGAAAAGGTATTTGACAAGATCCAACACCTTTTTATGACAAAAGCTCTGGAAAAACGAAGAATTCATGGAAAATCCCTCAATATAATAAAGGCTGTATATGACAAACTTACAGCTAGCATTATACTTAATGGTGAAAAGACAAAATCATTTTTTAAAGCAGGAACAAGGTAAGGATGTCTGTTCTCTCCACTCTTGTTCAATATGGTATTAGAATTCCTAGACAAATAAGGAAAGAAGAAAGAAGTAAAATTCTCCCTCTTTACAGATGACATGAGCCTGTCTTTGTAGAGCCCCATATACTCTTCTCCCAAGTTACTTGAGCTGATCCAAAACTTTGGCAAAATAGCAGGGTATAAAATTAACCGACAAAAATCAGTAGCTTTTCTGAATACCAATAATGAGAAGAGTGAGGCTGAAATCAGAAATGCAACCTTTTTGTGCTAGCCTCAAAAAATAAAATATATAGGAATTACTTAACCAAAGAGGTGAAGGACCTCTATGACAAAAGCTTATAAAAATTGAAATAGGAAGTTAAAGCAGATTGAAGGAAGTGGAAAAGCCTTCCATGCTCCTGGATTGGGAGGATTAACACAGTGAAAATGCAATAGTTCCTGAGACTATCTACAAATTCAGTGCAATACCCGTCAAAACCTAACAACACTCTTCAACAACATAAAAGAAGCACTCCAAAATTCATAAGGAATAACAGAAGACTCTGAATAGCAAAAACAATCCTTAGCAGGAAAAACAGTGCTGCAGGAATATCAATACTGAACTTGAAACTCTATTATAAAGCTGTAGTTATGAAAACAGCTTGGTACTGGCACAAGGACAAGCCTGAGGAGCAGTGGAATAGAATTGAAGACCCAGAAATGATCCGACAGACCTATGGCCACCTAATCTTTGATAAGGGAGCCAAAATTATCAGATGGAAGAAAGACAGCCCCTTCAACAAACGATACTGGCAGAACTGGCTATACACATGTAGAAAACTGAAGTTAGATCGTCCAATTTTTCTACAGAGAGTGATGTTGGGAAAGGTAAGGGTTTTTAGAAAAAAAAATGCTACTGGTAAATGTTTCCAAGTGTTGGATATTTGCCAAATACATTTCTTTCTTTCTTCCTTTCTTTTTCTGTTAGTTGTGGGGCTTGATTTCTGGGCCTGGGCACTGTCCCTCAGCTCTTCGGCTCAAGGCTAGTGCTCTACCACTTGAGCCACAGTGCCACTTCAGTTTTCTGGTGGTTTATTGGAGATAAGCATCCCATAGACTTTTCCTGCTCAGGCTGGCTTTGAACCGTGATCCTCAGATCTCAGCCTCCTGAGTAGATAGGATGACAGGCGTGAGCCACCGGCGCCCGGCTGCCAAATACATTTCTATAGTGGGGTCAATGAGCCTAAAAGTGCTAAATCTTCAGAGAGCATATGGATTGGACTTTAGGGCAAATACTCTAGGATATTTCTCTTCTGGCACGGTGTGTCTGAATATTTCCACATTTGTGACCATTGCTCACTCAGATGTTAGAGGTCATGGCAGGATTGGAACTTGCTATGGCAGAAAAAAGCTGCAAAAATATGTATATTCACAGATAGAGTGTGTGAAACACCTAGAGAGAAGTACAATATGAGTGGCATCTCCAAACTATAAGAAAAAAAATACAATAATATAGAATAATACTGGAATACCTTTGCACATATCAACAAATCTAATAATGTCAATAATAACATCAACATAGGTGATATTATACTTCTTTTATAGATACCCTGTGCAATATAACTCCAGAATTATTTTAATATGTAAATATAATATTTACAGTGAGATTTGAACTGTTATTCTCTATAAAATGAAGTAATGTAATACTTCTTTTTCTTCTTTCCCTGATATTTTTCTAGCATCAGCATGTGTTGCTTTTGAGTTTAGAGCAAATTTCAGATAAAAGCAACAGGATATATCTGTCCACAACTCTACAGTATAATATGCTGGTAGGTAAATGATGTCATAGACTCATTTTGCTATTTGAAATAAATGGTTGTGAGGCTCCTGCTTTGAAGACAAATGACATATGTTTTAAGAATTTACGGAGGAAAGACATGAAGGAAAAAGAGGAGAAACACGTATTAGAGAGCCCACATATTGGTCTCTTATGGTAGTTAGAGTAATTTCTTTATAATCATTTTCTCCCATCGAGATCCTGTGTGATAGAGTGGTTCTTCATCTTTCTTTTGTTTGTGTTTTGTTTTGCTCTGTTTGTTATTGTTTGGTTAGTTTTCTTTGAACTACTAAAAGTTTTCTGGTTAATACAACCAAGCCTCTAGGAGTGCTTGCGCATTGATAAATCATTCAGACTGCCACTGAGAAGTTAGTGACATTCATGTATATATGCTTGCACTGGTTATGGCTAAATGTTCTTATTTATTGTTATTATTTATGTTATTTAACAATATTGCTTAATATTGTTAAACATGAAAGTACCTTTAATTCATGTTCTGTGAGAAATAAGTCACTGGTTAGATTTATAAGAATTAACAGAAGGAATATTCCAGTACTGGTCTAAAACCAGTTCTGGGAGACTTTATGTAATGTGAATATGTCTAGGTAGAATTATTGCTATCAATCTATAGCAATGGTTGGATCTCAGTTTCCCCCACAGTAACATAGATTGAGTAATGCAATATAATTACTTTGCAAATGAAATGAATATGTACAATGAGCTTTATATGCCTTGACTCCTTATAGTTTTTCTGACACAATTATGTGTCATTGCTATATACATATACATATATATATATATTGTTTAAAAATTGTTTGTGTGCTGTCATATAGAAAGAATTTTTGTCCGGTTGATACAGGCGACAGGAAATTAAGCCCCTCCCTCCCGGTAAAGCAGCTGGGGTACCACACTGTCTTTACCACGCTGTGTCTGAGCTGTAAAAACGCAACAGAACCATTTGGTTAGAATGGCAGTGTCACCAGCTATTGCAGTACATTTTTAATAAAAGAAAAATTCCTCAGCCTTGATCAACCCATGCTCTTCATTTTGAAACCGAGATTAATTTTCCAAGACATATTATGGTACAGTATTAACACTTGAAATCATCTTATAACTGCTTGCTTTCATATTTGGCATAACTATTGTACCATCTTGGAACTGCTTCTATTGACCTTTAGATTAAAAATATGTTGGATTATCATGATTGACACTTTTTAAATGACTCATTCTTGCCAAACACAGCATAACAACTTTTCAACATTCCCTTTTCTTTACCACTGCCTCCACTTCATTATATGAAATACGGCAGTATTATACCTCTCATTGCCTAACATGCTTGCTTTTTATTTTATTTTTTTAATTTTTTTCAGAGTTTGAGAAGATTTACATTTGGAGCTAAATGTTTCAGTGATTGCTCTGTTGGGTTTCATTATTCGAGTGTAGTTAATCAAAGCAAGCCTGGCCTTGCTACCATGATTCATTGTATGTTTTTTTTCCCCCTTGAACTTAATCATTTACACAGAATGAATATACACCTCATCACAAGGGCTGGATTTCTTGAACAGCCTGCATGACATGGAACTGTAAAGCTTTTGTCAACTGCTGGGTCCCAAGAACTCCTCCATTGCTAGCATTCTGGATAAAAATATTTCATGGAGGAGTTCCTGATTAGGAAAAGCAAATAAGAAGCCCATAGGTGGAGCTGGGCAGAGTAGAGCAAACGGCCCAGCTTCGTTGCCTGGGAAGCCTTTCATTCAGACGTGGTTCTTTGCATAGTGTGTGTGGCCCTCACAATCACAATTAACAAGAAACTTTTTTCCACTCTCATTCCTAATCCCATCATAAATTATTGGCTGTTGGCATCGGAGTAGGGTTTGGCAGAGCTTGGGTTTTAGGGACAGCCTGAGGGAGTTACAGGGATTGTTGTTTTTAAACTGCAGAAGCTAATTGTATAAGTATTAACATATGTGAACCAGGCCTAACAAGCCTGGCGTCTGAGCAGCCCACAGTGGTGCTCCCCGTGAGGCCAGAATCCTGGACCAAACAGAAAAAGCTGATTCCTGTATTCCTCATGGAACCCAGCTATAGATTTTTCAGGAATTAAACGAGTCATCTGTTAAGCATATCAATCCTTTAAAATCAAGGCATAAAAACCCTTAATGAAGTAAATCCTACTTTTAGGAAAATAATATGCAGAACTCATCACTTCCTATGCAATTTACTACACTGAGCTTTAGGCTGAGCTCCTGAAGTTATCTACCGGCCTGGTGGTACAGGCGCACGTGTGTGTGTGTGTGTGTGTGTGTGTGTGTGTGTGTGTGTGTGTGTGTGTGTGTGTGTGTGTGTGTGTAGACGTACACTGCTTACCACCTGTACACTCAGTGCCGGCCCCCCAGGGGTGACCTGACATCAGGCACTAGCTGATTATGTCCACACGGCGGAAGTCATACATTCTTCAACCAGGACTTCGTGTTTGGTTTGCCTTTCTCTTCTGCACAAGGAACTGCCGTGAGCCTTTCTCAGCCTATGAGCCATAGCCACGGCTCCTGTACCCATGGGTCCAAGACAGCCACCAAATACTGCATAATTATCCCAACAATTGGATTGGCCACACTGAACGTGCAACAGCAATTCTCTTTCCTGTCATTCTTTCTTGTCATTACTGTCCCTAAGCAATACAGTGTAACAACTCTATCTCATTTGCATTCCATTAAGGGTTATAAGTAATCTAGAGATGGTTTACAGTATACAGGAGGATGTGTGTAGGAGATATGCAAATTCCATTTTATAGAGGACCTAGGAGTAGCTAAGATTTGGGGGGTCTAGAACCAATTCCCCCCAAGATATTAAGGAGCAGTTATTCTCTCATTTTACCTACCAGAATGTTGTCTTAAAATCTTCAGGAAAAAAAAAATAGGCATCTGTATCCCACAACAGGGTTTTCTGACTTCAAACTCCACGCTCTTACATCTTGTGTTCTTTTTCGGTGGCCCTCGATCCTGCCATAGTACCATACACATTCATGAAAACTTCTAGTGGATTAAGGAGTACTTGCTTGGCGCGTTTCCTCTGTTCCCAGAGTGAGGTTCAAGTTATATACAACGAAGGGCTTACGTTTTTGCCCAAAGACTCGGTTATACATTGACCAGTGCTTTACGCTTCAGTTTCAATAGAGAATTCTGAAGGAATATATACACCGCCATTGTACACACATCCCTACTGATTCTCTTTCATAACTTTCCCTAGCACCAGAACAGACTGAAAACTACTTCTTAGGAAAAAAAAAAAACTATGCATGTTCATAAAACAATTCCCAATGACTAGCACTTTCCAGTCGCCATGCCTTTCCCTGCTCTTCTGACTGTTCTTGGAGCACCACCGCCAACCTTGTTTTCTGACACCTCCCCAAATGCTCCCATTTAGCTTCAAAACCAGTACCACAAAGGCTCTAGTATCTGAAATGTGAAAAGAACACAGTTACATACTTGCAAAGAAGCACTAGCCCAGATGCCCATTCTTAACAGGCTCTGAAAGACTTCACTATTGGATTCCCCTGAGTCTGCTTTCTATGCCATTCAAATTGGTTTTCCATCTATGGGAGACCAGTTTTTCAACCAAACACTACCTTGTGGATGTTAGAGGAAGGAAACGCATGGCTTGGCAGGTGCATAAAGCTACATGGGGCCTAGCCACTCAAATTCAGACTTGTACAGCATTATCTACAAGGAAACTCAAGAAAGACATACGGTCTGTCTGCGTGTACATTCTACCAGAACCATGTGACAGTCAAAATGTGTGTATTGTGAGACTGAAAAAAAAAAATCCATGGGATCCATTTCCTTATGTCTTCATCTCAAATAGTTTATCATCTTTTTAAAAATAACTTTACATGTATTTGAAAAAAACATATTAATTGTACAAAGTAAGAGATCTTGTTTTAGTATTGCCATGCACACATCTAGGCAGACTTTAGACGAATGGTGTAATGCTAACAGATTAATTTATTTCCACCCCATGCTCAGAGCTCTGTAAATGACAACTCAGAACCTGACCGCTAACCCACTTCAGTGTTTCTGTTGGCCATTGCTCCCCTCCGCAGCAAGAGTTACCTTCAGCTCTACCTCTGACCTTGGAGTCACAGCCTCCTCAGGGCCATCTACTAGGGCATGAAGATTGCTTCTTCAAACCATTAGTCACAGCAAATACTTTCCTTATGTTTCCTGCCACCAACCTTGTTGCCTATTTCGTAGAAACAGACAAGTTTCTACTTTTCCCTTCTGACTTAGACATTCTGGGCTGTGTGGCAGGTAGATACGAATCACACTCTACCTTTCCAAGAAGCTTGACTACAAAACATACAAACAAAAGACAAAATGATAGCTAGACTCCTTCAACGGCTATACCATTCCTATGCAAAAATGATATAATAGCTGGGTATCATCAGGAGGCTGAGATCTAAGAGGCACTGTTCGAAGCCAGCCCAGGCAGGAAAGCTGGTGAAACTCTTATTTCCAATTAACCAACAAAAGGTTGGAAGTGAAGCTGTGGCTCAAGAGGTAGACCAGCCCCAACTTAACTAGAAACCCTCAAAACTGAAGAACTGAAGACCATCAATCAGAAAATGTGGTCAGTTGTTGGAAGTCATGCTTTGTCTCAGGAAAACTGCATTTCCAGACAGGCTTAGATGACTTATGCCTGTAGCCCTAGCTACTCAGGAGACTGAATTCGAAGGATAGCAGTTTGAAGCCAGTCTTGTGCAAACAGTGGGTTCATGAAAGTACTAGCCCACTGGCTAACGCTAAAAACCGTGGAATTCAACAAATAGACCCATTCAGCGGTTGCTCTCACCTAAAAGTTTGTCCTATTAACACAAAAAAATGGAGGCAATGGTTGGTAAGAAATGTACTCATTACCTTGCCCATGTAATTGTAAACCCTCTGTACAGTATTTTCACAATAAAAACAATGCAAGATTAGACTTCACACGGGTTTGGCAATGATAGTCTCAACTCCTTGTTTAAATCCAAGCTGCTGTCAAAACCCTGGGCCGGTGAACTGGAAGCTAGGAATAGAGATGCCAGGGTACCTGAAGATTTGCCCTTCGTGCTCTTTGATAAAAGATAGTTCTATCTCACTCACCTTGGGGTTGGACTGAGAGAACAAGGGGGAAAAAAAAAACCACATAGCATGCTGTACACCTTTAAGAGAAAAAAAAAAAATGAACAATCTGCTTGAGTGTAATCCAATTTAATTGAACAAGCGATTTCCAGTCTGGAGTTTGACTTTAGATTGCAGATAAAATCTGTGACTTGGGCCAGGCCACTTTACTCATCGACTGCCACGCCTATGACAAAGAGGAAATAATGTTTCATTAGAAATGATCCCTTTTGTACTTGGGAGGTTGAGGGGGAAGATCGCCAAGTTCCAGGTCAGCTTGGCACCGTCCCCCGCCCCAGAAAAAACCCTAAAGTTCCAGAAGATAAATATTCTACCTATATTATCTTCAATCCTGGGGAGAGGGGCAGAGAGGGCAAGGAGATAAGAAATTCTAGTGTGATCTCCCCTTGTTAGCCATGGAGGAAACAAATCATTCTGAAGAAGAGACCTGCCATTTTCTCAGTACCTAGCAGGATCCTGGCCTTTTCAGTCTCCAGAACACTCCAAGTGACTGAATGATGCAGAGAAGGAGGAAGGAAGAACATATACATATATATTATATATATATAATATATATTATATATATATATATATAGTTATGTAGCGATCTGCATGCTGGGACTTCAATGCGATTCATTATGCACCATATCCTTTACCCTCATCCATCTGCTAAGGTTTTCTTCTGCACTGCAGAAGGAATTTGCGAAGGAAACGTGATGTTATCTGAGAAGAGAGTAACAGCACCACACGGTTAGCACCACCTGCACTAAGAAAGATTCAAGATGGTATTTGTCAAATATTGGAAGCTGGGTGTCTGCTAGCTGAGGGATAACGGGATGTTTTCAGAGACTGTTTTAAAGTTCTATGGCCAAGTAAAAAAAAAGCTGCATTTGCTTCTCATAATGCTGGTTCTCATTTTTCTTGTGAATGTTTATCTACTGATCACCTCACTATGGCTTCCTTTGGATTGTCTTCTTGTTTTCTTTTCTCTTGCTAGAAAAGGTAAACATCTTGGTTCCTGTCTCTTTCCATGGTAAGTACTAAGCATGTACAAAGGTTTTTTTTTTTAAAGCTGCAGTTTTCAAGGAACTGGGTAAGTACAGGCAAGTTCACTCTAATGATAAGGGTATGATACTGGCACCTAAAGATTGAGTTCAAGACCCACTACTGGCATCCAAAAAAAAAAAAAGAGGAAGAGAGAGAGAGAATAAAATACATATAAAGCATTGTCGAAGTCATCAATCCTTACATATATTAAACATTGTACAGAGCAACTTATATCTTGCCAACTATTCTCTAGGTGCACAACATATCTAAATGTCACCTCTGAAATCAGCTAGGCTAAGCCCTCTAAACCTCTGAGAGCGCTTTTTAGTCTTCTAATTTGTTATCCATGCACACTGGGATTGAATTAATGTCACCAAATGGTATTTTGAATGTAGCAAAGGTATTTTTGTAACTTCATAATTTCCCCCTTGTTCTAAATAAAAAGTTTGCTTGTTTGCTTTGTTTATTGGTAATCACTGAGATTGAGATAATTACTAAAATACAAGCAGAATTAGTTAAGTTTTGAATTAACATACATTTCTATTATGAAAGGGTTTTAGTTCAAAGAGAAAAATGTTATTAGAAAATATCAAGCCAGGCAACAGTGGCTCACACCTGTAATCCTAGCTACTCAGGAGGCTGAGATCTGAGGATCGTGGTTCAAAGATAGCCCAGGTAAGAAAGTCAGTGAGACTCTTATCTCCAATTAACTACCTGAAAACCAGAAGTGGCACTGTGGCTCAAGTGTTAGAGCTCTCACCTTGAGCTGAAGAACTCAAGACAGTGCCCAGGCCCAAGGTTCAAGCCACCCCCCCTCCCCCCAAAAAAAGAAAAAAGAAAAGTAATATCACCATGTGGCTAAAAATTTGAGAAGTACAGAAAAAAATGAAAATAAGAAAATATTCATAACACAATCAACAAGTACTATAGAAATAAAGGTAGGTGCCTTTTGCCTTTTTTTCTTCTTTTTACATCGCATTTCTACACAATTATATTATGTGTGTGCTTCCTAGCCTGCCTGTTCTGTATAACATTGTATTTTCATCACTCTTATGTATTGTATAATTAAAACTACAGTCATTATTTTATATACATTTTAGGTGAATTGTAATTGATTTAACTGAGTCCATAGACAATTAGTATGTCACTTTCAACTCATAATCCATAAGAAAATAGATAGGAGTTTGCCTAGTAGGGGAAAAGTACAGATATTATGCTATAACAACAACCTCTTTCTACTATTGTGAGGGCTAGAAGATCAGGGAGCTCTTTTACAAGTTTAATTAGACATGGTGTCATTTCCTTCATGAACCTATACAATACTGGTGTTCTCCAGAGCACACTTCAAACAACCATGACTTGGTTGGTTAAATTATAAGAATTTTTTCACTATAATAAATAATATAGAATTTACCATTATAGGCAAATGGACTTTTTCATATTTAGAATTACTTCCTAAGAATTAATTGTCAGAAGTAAAACAAAATGAAACAAGTAAAAACATTTTGTTCAAGGCCTTTGATAGATCTTGCCAAATTTGCTTTCCAAGTGGTCCACTGATACTTGAGATATCCTCATGGCCAATATTAAATTATTCTAGACACATTCATCCCTGCTCTTAGATTTTAGTGGCCAATACCTAGAATTCTAGAGGCTAAGACCTAGAGGATTTCAGTTCAAAGATAGCTTAGGCAGAAAAATCTTGGAAATCCATCTGGAATTAGCTAACAAAATGCTGGACTGGAGGCATAGCTCAAGTGTCTTTATTACCAACTATAGACACTTTGGTACGTGGAAATACTCATCTTACTTGTCTCCTGTAGCTAACTTAATTGTCAGTGAGCAACTCTCCATTCTCTCTCATTCCTTGACATTTTTCTATTATATTCCTTGCTTCTCTCAGTTTGCCTATTTTAAATGCTTCAGAAAAGTGGAGAAGAGCTCATTAGTTCTATATCCATTATTTTGTCTCTCCTCCTTCCTGCCATCCCTCCCTTCTACCCTCTCCCTCCCCCCAACTCTTCTTTCTTTCCTTCTTTCTTCCTTTTCTTCCACTTCAACCCTAAGAACTACAAAAGGGCTAGCATGTACTCAGTGGTACTTGTTATATATTCACTCTTATGCCATTACTAACAGTTGGCTCTTGGGGGACAGTGGATTTTCACAAATAAAAGGGTTTGTTTTGCCTTGTCTTCTTGTACTCACTTCATTTAATGTATATTATTCCTACCTCTCATGCCTCTCATGTTTCCTTCTCTGTGGGAAGCTGTAAGCATATTTGCTTACAGACTTCCCTCTTGCTGTAGAGCAGTGCTTTTCAACCAAAAGTGATTTTGCCTGTGCAATATCTAGAGATGTCGTCACCTTGGGTGATTGTGGGGTGAATGTTACCATTCAGCGGTCAGCGGCCAAGGACGCTCCAAACATCATGCAGCGCACAGCACAGCCCCAAAGTGACAAAGAACCACCATCAGATCCTACACAGCAATACTGCCAAGTATAAGAAGCACAGGTCTAGGGAGAATTAAAATAATATTAATCTTAGGCATAGCGGAGAATTCATAAGCCAGGCTCCATTCCTTCACTTCTTTTCCTTTGAGATTTGACTGCCTGCAGTTACCCCATTTCAACTGTTTGCACTTTTTCACCCAATGAGTTTAGCCAGGCGGGTGCTGTCCCCACAGGGAATCCATGAACTTCAAGGGCATAAGCTCATTTCAGTAGGGGATCAGGACGCCCTACGTTTGTGTTCCCTAACACGCGCTAGCCAAATAGATGACTAGATGACATGTTAATTTTCCTTTGCTGGAATACTGCTGTCTGCGCTCTCTCCCTCTCTCTCTCTCTCTCTCTCTCCCTCTCTCTCTCTCTTCCTCTCGCTCTCTCTCTCCTTCTCTCCCTCTCTCTCTTACCCCCTCTCTCTCTCTCTCTCTCTCTCTCTCTCTCTCTCTCTCTCTCTCTCCCTCTCTCTCTTCCCCCCTCTCTGTCTCTCTCCCTCTCTCCCCCTCCTTCTCCCCCGCCCCCCCTACCCCATTACTCTTGGTTCATTTTAAACATGAGAAGGAACAGTTACTGGGTTTGGTTTTTTTTTGACAATTCTCTCCTTTCAAAATCACATTCAATGAAGACAAGACATGGTTTAATGGCCAACGGAGTTTACTGACGGGCTAAGGCCTTCCTTATTCACACCAGCACTGCAAAGGAACAGCTGAAATCGTGGAAATGGTGGTGGCTCTAGCAATGACTGCCAAGGCTCTGACAGAAGGACCAGTAAGACTGCCTTTGCAGCTTTCGAAGGCATTTCCTGTTGGTCCTGGATGTTCTGACAGCCATGGGTAGATTGGTGCTGTCAACCAAACGGCCGAGGAAATGCCACATTAAAGAAGTGGCTTTAGCACATATCTGACAAAAAAAAAAAAAAAAACACCTTGGAAAAACCAACTTTCATTGTCCTCACCCTGCAATAATGGCTAAAATAACAGCAGATGTGATTTTAACAGGCCCAGCCATGGATTTGCATTTTGTTGCTTTTCCCATAGAGCCAACTTATACAGTCACTTTTCAGTATCCATGGGCTCCATCTCCCCAAGTCCTCCATAGATACCAAGTTCTGACCGTATCTAAGCCCCTTCTACATAATAGCGTCGCATTTGCATAGCATGGGTGCCTGTCCCCCCATATACTCTGAATCATGACTAGATTATTTATTGTGCCTAATACAATGTAAATGGTATGCAAATCATAGCTATACTATTTTGTTTAGAGAATAATGACAAGAAAATATGCCCGTGCATGTTCAGCACAGTACAATCGTTTTTGAATATTTTAAATCTGTGGTTGGTTAAATCCAAGGATGTGAAGCCTGCAGACACCGAGGGAAAATTGTATGATGCTCAGAACTCTCCATATTATCTCATTTGAGCCTTGCCTCACCCTGAAATACGGTCTTTCTTTCCCCCGACCTGACAGCACGGGAATCTGAATCACATCAAGTTAAACAACGTACCAGAGGTTTTGAGGCTGACAGGAAGTGACAAGAGGGAGAGTCAGGTGGGGTCTCCCGCCTCTTACCATCACTGTCACCCTGCTTCTCAAGATGGCTCTCGGGTGAGCCTGTGGCAGAAAGGTTTCGCAGCGGCCTCACGCCGGAGTGAGCCCACGGCAGGTCATCTCCACCCCCTCTCAGGGCCTTCATTCAGGCAGACCTTCCTCTAAGGGATAATTTTAAAATTAAAAAGTCCCCCTGTGAAAAGTACGGCAGGAAGGGCAAGGCCTGACCACTTCAAAGATGCCAACGGAATGACCCGCGATTAGGGGTCTGCGACGTCCACCAACCACTCACCTCTCTAAGTCTCAGTTCTCTTTCTCAGCAAATAAAAGACACCGTAGTGGAGTGCAGTGGCAGAGCCATCTCTGAGGGCCGACGGTGTGCATGGGACTGCCACCTACATCCACTGGGTCTATGCAGTGCTTTGAGGTCCTATTGGCTCCAGACCTTCTGTGATTGCAGACTCTACAAGTTAATATGTTTGGGAAAGGACACGCAATAATATAGAAAACACAACTGGTTGAAAGACTAAGCCAGGCTCAGAGAGATCAAGGACACATGTTTCTCTTGTATGTGGAAGGCAGATATAAATTGTATGCAGGTTATATGCGTATATACACAAACATATACACAGAAGTATCATCTACACAGAGGAGGATTGTAATAGTATAACTCCTTTGAACAACTGACAATTTAACAAAATGAATACCAGGAACCAGGGACTGGTAATCCTAGCTACTCAGGAGGCTGAAAGCTGAGGATTGCAGTTGGAAGCTAGTCTGGGCAGGAAAGTCTGTAAGACTCTTACCTTCAATTAACCACAAAAAGCCAGAAATGGAGCTGCTGACACCCAAGTAGTAGAGTGTTGACCTTGAGCAGAAAAGCTCGTGGATAGTACCCAGGCCCTGAGTTCAAGACCCAAGACTGGGGAGAAAAAAAAAAAGGAAACAAAGAAGAGAAGGAAACTGACACGTGTTGTTCTCAGGGAGGGGTATCAAGGAGAAGAGAGCAGATGAATGGAAAGACAAATGGTGGGCAGATACTGTCATAATATCCAACATACACATGTGGAATGGGAAGCAGCTAAGGAGGGACAGATAGGGTTGGGGGGGGGAAGGGTGGAGATGGCGATACTGATCAAGACCATGTGCTCGCAAATGGACAGGATGACCCAAACCCCCTTCGTACGTCCACTTAAAAACAAAAACTGAACTAAAATAAATCGTGAACAATGCTACCTCCAGACCGTGAATCTCTTTTTCCTTTCATCCTTCCCGGGGCCGCACTGTTGGCGTCTGGCAAGTACCCAGCAGCCATTCTCCTTGGTTGGGGCAGCCACCAATAGGTTTTTGTGTGACTAAGGAATAAAATGCTTAGAGCCGAGCCCTTGGCAGGCTGCCTTCACCTTTTTACTGGGTCCAATTGCCCTCCTGACACCCAGATAAATGTGTGAGAAGACAGAACACTTTGTGAATATGCACAAGTTTCCTCCAGGGGCCAGGAGAGGCCTCGGTGACTCACAGAAAATGAGATTCCTCAGAAGTAAACTGCCCTGCAGGGAAAAGAAAGAGAAATTCCAGGAGAGAAGGGGGAAAGAGAGAGGGAGGAGAGGGAGAGAGAGAGACAGACAGAGACAGAGACAGAGACAGAGAAACAATAAATTTCAACAACTCCCAAGTATAATTAAAACAACAAGGGCTGTAAATGACAACGGTAAACTTCAGATACTTGCCGACCTCCAAGGCGACTTCAAACCGGTTTCCTCTGGATGTATTTATTTTTCTTTAAATATCTCGGGATGTGCACATGATTATCTTTGTGGCCATCTTCTGTAAACAGGGTGCTCAGGCGTGTCTGCATTGTTCTGGCTTGTTGCAGTCATTGACCTGATTGGACCGGGTACTGCTTTGATCACTTAAAAATGAAAGCAGTTTTTCCTCCAAATTGCACTGGAATGATTTGAAAACTAAACAAACCCAAAGGACACGTCCTATTTATTCTTTATTACTCACACATGTAAAAGAACACGCAGCCCTTCCTTCCCTCACTCCCCAAAATCGAGCATGCTCCGAGCAGCCCTTTTTTTTTTTCCTGCTCTTTCTCCCTTTCTACATTGGAGGCAAATGTGTCTTGAGAAGGGTCTGGAAAGGGCTAGGCGGTTTGGTAGTTTCCCTATGGAAAGCCCACTTTGATTGATCTCCCCAGACCCTCGCGCAGGCTCAGGGTTACAGGTGCAGAGGATTCTGTCTGAACTTGCACTCTCTGCCCATGCGTGGGTGGATACAACAGCTAACCTGGTGTTCACAACCCTCCTCTGTAAAATGAATAGTTCAACATCTTAAAATGATTATGCAATTTAATTTGATATAATTCAAGGGAACAAAAGGCATATGTTGGTTTTGTTTATTTGTGTTTGGTTTTTTTTTTGGTCTGTCTGTCATGGCGCTTGAACTCAGGGCCTGCAAACTCTTTTTGCTCCAGGCTAGCACTCTACCACATTGAGCCACAGCCCTACATCCAGTTTCTTGAGTGGTTAATTCGAGTTAAGAACCTCATAGGGACTTTTCTGCCTGGACTGGCTTCAAACCCCCATCCTCAGATCTCAGCCTCCTGAGTAGCTACAGGTGTGAGCCTCCGTGGCCCAGCGGGGATATGCTTTCTTTATTTGTGGTACTTAGTTTCATTTACACATGGACTCTGAGTGAGCCCATAGACACGATCTACCAGAGAGACAATCCCTGTTCCTTGGCATTCACTTCTTCCTGTCTTCTCCATATAATAGAAATACCCTGGAGGCTACTGCTAGTGTCTCTCACCAGTAATCCTAGCAACTCGAGAGGCTGAAGCTGGGGATCTCAGTTCAAAGCCAGCCATTCCCTGAGCAAGAAAGTTCAAATGGTGTTTATCTCCAACCAGAAAAGGCTGGGAAGTAGAACTGTGGCTCAGGTGGTAGAGCACCAGCCTTGAGCAAACAAGCTCAGATACAACAGCCAGCCCGGAAGAGCAACAAACACCTCCATTAAAATGATGTGCTTGGAATTGTCACTCCCATTAGATTGCCACCACTAAGTCCTTCGTATAAAGACATTCTAAAGCTGTCATTTTCTCTCCTATGTTTTATTAAAATATCCCCTAATTAAAAGATGCTATCAGGAAAATGAGTAGAGAGGCAATGGTTTCAAAACCACTATTTGCATAATGATGTACCCATGGCTGTAGTTTTCTTCCCTCGTCCTTTTGATCAACAGCAGCGATGGCCCTGCCTCTTCCCTGAACAGTCAGGAGGTTATTAGGAGGGACCAAACACCCTAACCGCCATGTACCTTTTGATTTTCTGCCATACTCTCCAAGTTAATGAGCAAGAGGGTCAAGGGAATTTATTCCTGTGCTTTAGGAAATCTACAAACAATAATAAAAGAGAAGTTGGTGGTAGATTAAGAAACTTTTAATAACCTTGTGCAAACTTTCCAGACACTCATTACTCAGCTTCAGTTAGCACATATAGATGATTGAAATATGCAATTTCAAAATATGCTGAGGGAGTTAGGAGGGAGGAGCGGCTCACAGAGAGGTGGTTTGGGCAGGAGAAAAAGAGGTTTAGGGCCAAGGAATTCACTAACAGAGTCAGCTCCTCCTGTTTTAATTCTTTTCCTATTTTCTCCTCCTCCTCCTCCTTCTTTTCCTCTTCTTCCTCCTCCTCTTCTTCTAACATATTTTTAACTAAAGTAACTACATAAATAGGAACAGTGGAAGCACTCCAGAGTCTTCTACCTGTAGCACTCAAGCAGTTCCAAATGATTTAACTAAGTAATAATAGACGCTATGGAAAGCTCAAATAGTACATTTTTTTTAGGAAGGCTAAGGCAAAGCCCAGCACAATAAAGCACCAAGAACCAGGTACTTGCAAGAAAGTAGGGGAAAGGAGTAGACAACAAAATGGAGGAAGTTGGAGAGAATGCAGTCAAGAATTCGTTGTAAATGCTCCACATGAAGAGAGGGAAGTGGGAGGTCCCAGAGGAACGGGGTTGTTGGAAGGAGTGACAGAGGTCACATGCATTGCATTCATAAGCTGCTTTATTCTATGGCACCTCCTTTGTACAACTACTCAAAGAAAAAATTTTAAACTACTAACTAAAAACTATCAACTGAAGTTGATTTATCTGAGTCCTCTCTCTCTCTCTCTCTCTCTCTCTCTCTCTCTCTCTCTCTCTCTTTCACTATTTTTCAAGAAAATAAGTGGCTTCCTAACCACTTTATCAGCTCCCATCTTCTAACTGGAGATTTCAACATACTCTCCTATATGTTTTTGAACAGGTGTTTATCTTCCTAATGCTGTGTCTCTCAAAGCCAACTGTCAACTTACACACAGACTGAGATTATCAACTGGATTCCAACACTAGCTTTAGCTCTTTCTGTGAACTTGTGCCAGTCATACAACGCTTTAGCACAGAATGCCTCAAGAATTATAGCCACATCAGACAGTCATCAGAGGCTCAGAAAATGTAGACATATTCAGAATCCCACAGGCTGAGTGAAATGTTGAAGACATCACTTGGATCCAAGTCCTTGATAGGAAACTGTATCCTAACATTAGTTTGTGTCTTCATGAACTTATCATCACCATCATCATCATCATCATCACCATTATAATCACTTCTGCTACCTTCTTTTTTTTTTTCTTTCTTTCTATTTTTTTTTTTAGACAAGTCCTGGGGCTTGAACTCAGGGCCTGGGCACTGTCCCTAAGCTTCTTTTGCTCAAGGCTAGCACTCTACCACTTGAGCCACCACACCACTTCCAGCTTTTTCTGAGTAGTTTATTGGGGATAAGAGTCTCATAGCCTTTTCTGCATGGGCTGGCTTCAAACCACAAGGAAGAGGAAGAAGAAAGAGGAACGGATTGGAATGGAAAGCCATATTATAGAACAGAGGTGGAGAGCTTTTCCTGTAAAAGGCCAGAGAGGAAACATTGTAGACCTATTGACACATTTATTTTGTTGAGCTCATTCAGGAAACCAGTCTTCAGGAATCCATAAATAGATGAGCATGGCTGATTTCCAGTACAACTTTATTTATGGACACCGGCATTTGAATTCATATCATATTCATGTACATAAAACATTATTATTGTTTAGATTTTAATTTAATCATTTAAAAATACAAATTCTATTTTTTTAACTTGTAGCCTATCCCTAGAAAGGCCAGAGCTGTCTCCCAGAACCTAGTTCACAGATACCATGAAAATGAAAGAGCGTTGAAAATGATAAAATGGCTGACTCTCGTGGATAATGTTTGATAAGGTAATATAATGTCCCACAAGTTCATTAGTAATACAATTGCAAGACTATCCGTTTGAAGAGCTACTGGGTCACCAGGAACCTGGGTGAATTATAAGGGTATTTATAATATACTTAACAAGAAACCTGAAAGTAGAGCTCTCAGAATCCATTTATAAATTTACATGTCTTAGAGACTCAGCTTCTCTTCAAACTTCGGCCCATCCATCCTCAGCCTTGGGCCTCCCCTAGACACTCGTGATCAGAGGACTGCCACCAGAGCTCCACGCACCGTGTCCTGAACACAGCATTCCCCGTGACAGATGGAGAAGATTCTTCCCCAACAAAGCCTCCCACCAGATCAGTCCCTTTTGTCTGGAAGCAAACGCTCACTCAGAAGCACACCGCAGACTATTTCTTTGTTAGAATTAGGTCCCATGGCCATATCTCTACGTTGCAAAGGAAAACAAAGTGGTGGTGATTGTCTCAAACCTTACATCAGTTATTCCACTGGTCCAAATCAAAACGTGGAATCCAGGAGCAGATAGGAAGCAGCGCCGTGAAGGTTACAATAGACACCCTGCCCGCCCCCTCCTCCCCCCCAGTGAAAATAAAAACTTGTGCTTTGTTTGTAATGGAGCCAGAGGCCAGGTAGAAGTAAGATGAAGGGTTTTTTTACATTTATTATTATTATTATCTTTAAGTAGTTGTTCAAAGAAGTTCCCGTTCTATAAAACAGTATATGAATACAAGGTGTCTGATGACATTATCACGCACCCCTCCTAACCCATGCCTTCTCTCACTTTTTTTTAAAATTGAGATTGATGACAATTAGCCTTGTGGAGGTTAAAATGTGTTTGTGACTTTAACTAAGTATCACTGCTCCACAATACTGTGAAATATGTGAAATTCATGTAATCACCTAATCTCAATTCTTTTTTTGAGATGAAAGTTTTACATTCCCAGGAGATGCTGTTTGTTACCACGTAAACATATAATATGGGAAATGTTATGCATTCTCCTCTGGAAATGGGCAAAAATACTGCCCAAGGCCAGGCCAGTGTCTCAGCCATTGGAGTGTTCCTGTCGGGCACATGTCCGCAGTTCTTGGCATTGAGAATCCCTGGCCGAGTGACCTGCTGGGGCTCATCGTCACCGTTCAATGGGAAGGAGAGAGAAAAGGGACAAGGAAGGGGGGAAGAGCAGGGCAGAGAGTCACAGTGCATTCTCCCCTCCGCACAGGATCAGCGTCCCACTGCAAAGAACCAAGGAAAATCTGAACACGCGTGAAAGTAACTTCAGTTAAAAAACAAATGAAAAGACAGACTCAAAACATGGGAATCTCATCAAGAAGAGTTGGAAGTTATACGGCCAATTATTAATAATGAAAGGTTTCATTTTCTGTTCCCTCATTTCATCAGGGATACATAAGAAATGGGGCTGGGAAGGTGGCTCCCTGGTAGAGCGCTTGCCTTGCATGCTTGAGGCTCTGGGTTCGATTCCTCAGCACCACATAGGCAGAAAAAGCCGGAAGTGGCGCTGTGGCTCAAGAGGTAGAGCGCTCGCCTTGAGCTAAAGAGCTGAGGGACAGCGCCCAGGCCTAGAGTTCAGACCCCACGACCGACAAAAATAGATAAATAAATAAATAAATAGAAATGTGTTACCAGGAACAGTGGCATATGTCTGTAATTCTAGCTACTCAGAAGACAGAGATCTGGAGAGTTTCAGTTCAAGGTCAGCCCTGGTGGGGAAAAAAAAAATCACAAATCACAAGATCCTCCCCCTTCCCCCCCCCCCCGCATCTCAATAGAAAAAGGTAGGCATGGGGGGTGGGGGGGTCTGTGCCTGCCTGTCTTCCCAGCTATCGTGAGAAAAGTAAGTAATAAGATTACAGTCTATGCTGGCCTGGTAAAAACTGAAACCTTATCTTAAAAATAATCAGAGCAAGAAAAGCCACAAGTGTGGCTCAAAGGGTAAAGTACTGGCCACCAATACTGCCAACCCTCCCCCCCATGATAAAAAGTACCTGTCAGAGTCTCTGCTAACTTACAAAGGCATGGCAACACCGGTGCTGACGACAGCACCCAGCACAATCGGGAGAACTGCGTCTCTTATGGCTCAGTGGGGAGATCATGCGTTTTAGGTTCAATGTTCTCAACAAATGGCATGTGTACCAACGCTAACTCATAGTGATACGCTTACTGTTGGTCCTGCAGAAAGAATATGTGCGTCTTCTATCACCTTCCCATTGTCTGTGACCATGTGAATATTTCTCTTTCCCTGACACTTTATATAGTATCATCTTCCCTTCTCAGCACAGTTGATATCAGGAGTCACGTGATCGGTCCCAGGGAAATGTCGAGGGGCATGTGCCTCATGGCCGGCTTCCCTCCCAGTTCCCCTCCGCTCCCGGGTTGAGGCCCACCCACCTTCCCACTCACCCCTTCCACCTCCCCACCCCTTCCCAGCATCCACCATGTACACTGCAAGGGCAAAGGCCTCTCAGCTACCATACCAGCCTCCTCTGGATTGCGCTGAGCGCTTGGGGAGCTGAGTGGAGAACGACTGTGAGCACTGTCCACAGTGGTCGTGGGAAACGGAAGGTGCTTCTTGATTCTCCTGAAAGCTGAGGAGAGCCGGCCCTCCATGCTGCAGCCACAGGAAGTGCAGGGCACGCCAGTGGTCATGCCAGGAGCGCATCCTTCCAATCCGCACTGAGAGTCAGACAGACAGACAGACAGAGAGAAGATGGCCAAGAAAGAGACTGGAATCAAGCAGAAGACAGACTAGAGTTGGAAGAGTAGACTCGAGAAAGAAGCAGACAAAAAGCAAGAACAAGGAACTCTTTGAACCAAAGAAACTATTTTCCCGTCATACCTGCGAAACTTCATTCTCCACACCCGTGATTGTCAGAGAAACAGTACTTCACTAAAGGAGGTAAAAGAAAAACCGAATCCCCACACAAGCACACACACACACACACACACACACACAGACATGTAGGTGCACACACACGCACACAGACATGGAGGCACGCACACACACACACACAGACATGGAGGCACACACACACACACAGACATGGAGGCACACACACACACACAGACATGGAGGCACACACACACACACACACACACACACACAGACATGGAGGCACACACACACTCACAGACATGGAGGCACACACACACACACACACACACACACAGACATGGAGGCACACACACACACACACGCACACACACAGACATGGAGGCACACACACACACACACGCACACAGACATGGAGGCACACACACACACACACGCACACAGACATGGAGGCACACACACACAGACACACACAGACATGGAGGCACACACACACACAGACACACAGACATGGAGGCACACGCACACACACACACACACACAGACATGGAGGCACACACACACACACAGACATGGAGACGCACACACACGCACGCACACACACACACACACTCCCCGGAGCATGGCGCTCGGGCCCTCCCCAGTCTCACCGTTCTGCACCACTCACAGTCCTTCCGCACGACCCTCACACATCGCGCAGCAGCCCTTGCGTGGAGGACGCCGTCTGGGTGGAAGAGTCTGTTGTGCAGCCAGGGCAGAAAGCTTCGGCTGCTCCCTGCTGGCACGCTACCCTCGCCTCGGGGTGGGCTTTCATTTTCGGTGTCTGTGCTGCCAACAGAACAGAATGGGCAGGAGATGAGAAGCGGAGGCCTGGCACAGGGTGACCACAGAGACTCTCAGCTGCCCGCGGGTGTTGCTTCTGGCAGGGAGGGAGAGGTCAGACACTCCCTCGGAACCTAGGACACGCAGGCAAGCATCCGTGCATGCGAAGACAATGCCCGGAAACCTGGGCGAATTAATTGCGAGGCTGTACCCAAGTTAAAGTCGTCTTCTTGGGAGGAATCTTAGGTATCGCTCATGCTTACTTGTGGGCCCTCACCTGGCGAATTACCTGCCGTCATTGTAAGACTCACTTCACAGACACGAGACCTTCCAAACATAAAAGGAAGCCTTTCATTCCCTCACTCAGTTCACCCCCAGGAATTATATGTTACGTGATCCGGGTGGGCATTTGGAGAATGACCTGTGGATGCCCAAAGGAATTTACAATCTGGGACGTTAGAGAAAAATCTAATAAATAAGAAAGAAAAAAAAAACCTGTGGCTTACACTGGCACTAAGACGCTTATTTCTGTTGCCATCAGAAATGTCTTTGGGGGCGGGGGAGTCAAAATTGTCCACAAAAAAAGCTAGATGTAGCTTACAAACATGCGAGCAAATGCATCGACCGGCATGCAAGTGTCGAGAAATGTACTGACTGAATGAAATGTAGGAGAGTCGAGGGAGAACTCAAATAGTGTAATTCCTTAGAAAAGCAAAGTCAAAGTTCAACAAAATAAGCACTAAAAAGCCAGTACTTGACAGGGGTGCGGAGAGGTCGGGGGGGGGGGGGGGGGGAGAAGGGTAGACAAACGAAGAGGAGAGGGGGCGATGCAGTCAGGAATGGAAGGTATACTCTACAAAATCAAGAAAAATGAGGCAGGGGCGGGTAGGGGAGGCATGGCGAGCATATTAAAGAGGCGACGTTCCTCAAGATGCCGTGTATTCATCAACTGCCCGGCAACGCCTTTGCACAACTATTCAAAGATAATTTTTTTAAATGAGGAGAGTTCAAACGATAGGACCCTTTTGAGGATGGAAATGTGGACCTCCCTTTGAATTTTATGGTTTGCGGGGAATTTTCCTTGCTTTTGTTTTCTCCAGGAAGCCTGCTTATTAAAAGAAAGCAAAATATATTCTTGAGACTTCGGTCAGAAAGAAAGAAATAGTATCCACAAAATGACTTCAGTGATAAAGAGCATGGACACCTATCTGCTGGAATAACAAAAAAAATATGTATGGCCATCCCCTGCCTTTTATCAGTGCTTTTGAAGAAAGTCTGGTTTTGTTCCTTGACCACCAGAGGTGGTATCCGGAGACACCAGAGACGTCTGAAGACGCGTTGGGTTGTTACGACTGAAAAGTGTGCGCCTCCCAGGGTCGGGCAGGGGTGACCCACACGGAGACTCCACGCGGCAAGACTCCACTATCCAAATTGAGACAGTGGTGGCTCACACCTCTTCAGTCTTCAGGAGGCAGAGGTCTAGAGGATCTTGATTCAAAGCCAGTCATACGAGTCCAGTATATTCCACCTACAACTCACTAGCCAAAACAAAATCTGCATTGGAAGTATGGTTCAAACAGTAAAGCACCAGTGAGCAAGCAAACCAAAGAAGTGTGAAGGCCTGAGTTCAAATTCCAGAACTATATAATAAAAGCAATCATCATCATCATCATCATCATCATCACCACTCCAACTCAAAGTGTAAGGTGCTGAGCTGGAGAAATTCTGCTGTATACTCAAGCGCATGTAATTTTTACATTTCACTCGATGGACGCTATATTATTTTGCCTGTCTTTCTTTTCATTGAGCGAAATAGACACTGGAAGGGAGGAAAGAGGTCAGGCTTACCTGTGCTTCACCTGGGTCTTTCCTCAGATGCGTGGCCCGCTTTGGAAAGGGGGAGCTGTCCCCGCCTCTCCATTGTCTCCACTACCCAGCAGCCACGTCTTCCGGAACACATCGCAAAGCCTCACGGCTGAGGAGCAGCAAGATGGACCAAACAGAAATACAGACGCCTTGTTAAACTCAAGTCCCAGGAAAATCAAGAGAGACTTTTGAACAAGGAAACTGCATGCAAACTTGGGACAATTGCCCCTCTAAATTGGAATTTGGGGATAGGAAATTCAGCCAAACAACACATTTTGTTTTGTTTTGTTTTGTTTCCCGAGGGAGGGGGATTGAACCCAAGACCTCAGGTATGCTAGACAAGTACTCTGCCACCGAAACAGATAATTTTCAGGATATATCTGTGTGCTCTCAAATAGTCATAAAATAATTTTAAAACTGGAATGGAGCCTTAATTGGATACCATGTATCTCATCAAGCAATTCTACCCTAGTTAGGTGTTGCTGTGTCTCTTCACTGCCTAGGGTATTATGACTTTATATTCCTCCTATAGTGATGTTTAATAAGTCTATGTGATTAATTATCTGCCACAGCGCATCTCAGCCCAGCGAGTGAAATCTCAGTTTTGGGAGGGCAGCTTAAACATCACAGATGTGGATATGGGCCACCTTCTTTTTGCCCAGAAAAAAAAATGTCCTAAACATAGTAAAAACCTCAGGAGATACTTCAAAGATGATACATCCTGTCACTTTAGAGCTATATGGTGAAACCAGGAGCAACTTTGTCAGGTATGGCAAGCAGGTGTATTTCTAAGACCAAGATTGTAACTATATTGTTAAAACAGCTTGACTGTGAATAGACCAAAATAAAATTCATCCCTAAAACTGAAAAGATGCTGAAAACAAACAAACAAACAAAAACGCAGATTCGTATGTAAAAACGGTCTGGAAAATAACAGGGAAGAGCTGGTATAGAGTCTTTATGAAGTTTGTCCACTTAAAATCCTAGGGGATAGCCTTCATCCTATATATGTTCTCATGGCTGCTGGAGACTTGGTCCTTTCATCCACCTTCCCTAACCTAAAAGGGTAGAAAGAAAGAAGAAAGATTTCACCCTCTGCTTCAAAAACTCTGTTCCTCTTGCAGCTCACAGACCAAACACAGATCCATGGCCACACACAGCTGTAACGATGGCTGACAAATCTGGTCTCTATTTAGAAAACAAGTCTTGCCAGCTAAAGGTAAGGTTAATCGAGAGGAAAGTGGAGAATGGGCATCTCAGCAGTCTTTGACCTTCGCTGGTCTCTGTCACATCGACTTGTGTCCCTCATTTGGAGAGCAAGTAGGAAACAGCTGCAAGAGGAAATCCTCACCTCTAGCAGTCCAGCTGCTGGGCCTTTATCTGCAGATGCTGTCCCTTCACCCCGCCTTGGAGGTTCCTTGACGCATTTAGGAGCCATCCTTCATGAACGATCCAAGCACCCTGATGTCTGTGCCTTGCAACACCGTTACGTGGTATGAGTTCACATTTTTTCTATTACACCGTCGGGTCGGAGGACAGAGTTCGTTTTGAAGTCATGCCTGTTTGCACACCCTCGGCATTTACTATTTGCCTCCCGGGTAAACAGATGTCCTCCATTTTTAGTGCAAGAAGTGACAACCGACCACATCCACACCGGCGCACCTGGGAGATGTGCGTGCGATTTTTTAATGCTGGCGAAGATAACGTCTTGCGGAGATTATTTCATTTTGTTAAGCGGATTTGGGAGAGGGGGAAAATGAGATTGTTGGGAGGACTACAGGGAGCTTTTTAATATAGCTGATGTGAGAGACTCGAGATTTGGAATAAAATCCTCCCCCAGCCCGCTCCAGAAAGCCGAGCATCTGCACAACTCAGCCATTACTGAATGACACGGTGCCGACAGGCTGTTAGGGAAGCCTGATGCCTGGGCAGCTGGTGTAATGAAGAAATGGAAGGTTTAGGCACAGGAAACCTCAGCTCCAACAGAAGGAGCTGAAAAGATATAGATAAGATTAGTGACATATGTAAAGGCCCAGATACTGTGTGACAAAAGTCTACCCAGCTGAATAGGCTGAAGCCAGAAGTAATAGGAAGGCCATGTTCGTCCTAATCCCTCCAAGATAAGCTGTTCCATCCAGAATTATCAGCCAACAATCTTCAGGGTATCAGGCTGAAAATGAAGTTTCAGACTGCTTTGATTCCTCATCCATAAATGAGAAAGTGCCTGAAGGATCTTTATTTATTCTTACTCCCACCGAAACACTCTTCAAAAAAAAAAAAAAAAAGTGCCAATATACGAGCAACAGATGCATAAAGCCTCCCTCCCTTTGATTGACAGAACATGATATAAAGCAACCCTTAGTTGACATTTCGGTTTCATAAGGATCCTAGCAGGGAGAGGAAAAGAAAAAGAATCTTGTAAAAAAAAAAATAAAATAAAACACTAGAAAATAAAGAAGATTTATGCAAACTCACATGAATGTTTTCAGAATCAAATTTAACAGTTTTATTTCTTCACAGCCTTTATTTGATATTTGGGGATGCAGGTGAAGAATTTCAGCAGCCATAATTCCAGCCATGTGCTTATCAATGTTGATAGCTTATTAAAATAAAGTATTTCCATGTTAATGTCTGTTGATTACTAGATGTGTAAGTTGCTTAGTTCTAAATGATTGGGGGTATTCACTCTGGGAGGAGATGTTTAATGTGGTGTTGTGTGTGCTTTAATTTAGATTTCAAAATAAGGAATTGAATGAGGAAATGTCATCCACACCTTCGCATTTGAGTTTTCAAAGGTCATCCTATGGTTAGTTTGTACATTTTCAAATTCTTGTCACATTGCTCAATAAGATATTAAAGTCCACTGTTCTCCTCTACATATTTTGTGCAATTGACATATAAATGTTCTGTTGGAAATAAGAACTGAATTTCATGCCTACATTTTTAAGGAAGGGGCACCAAAGAATCTTCCGGGTAAGCTCTCCAAAAGAATACTAATTATTCTTGTTTTAGCAATGCAACGTCTTGGTACTTAATTGCTCTCTGAGTTTTGCGTACTATGGAACCCTAGAATTCCAGATGTCCTGGGCCCGGATGCTGCCTCTGAGATCCTTTTGCTCAAGGCTACCACTCTGCCACTTGAGCTGTAGCACCACTTCTGGCTTTGTCAGTGATTAATTGGAGATCCCTCCCTAGGCTGGCTTCAAACCGAAATCCTCAGATCTCAGCCTCCTGAGGAGCTAGGATTACAGGCATGAGCCACTAGTACCTGTAAAATCGAGAGTTTTTTCCTGGTAAACATCAAAGCTACTTTGCATGCTGGGTTTTACTACATGTCACTTAAAGAGAATTTCAAAAAACTTCAGATTATCAAGAAAACTTGGGGGTAAGAGTAGGGAAAAAATATATAGCAAACTGGAGAAAGTTTGGCCAGATAACAAGTCAGATTTATCCAACATAATTTACTTATCTATATCTCTTCATGCTTACTCCACTCTCCTAAACACTGAACACCAGAGAGACAATACATGTTGCAAATAATTCCATTATTTTGGGTGGTGTGGGTGGTGGGGTGGTTTTAAATGTTTATTGATTAACCAGAAGGGAGTGGAAACTTTATGTAGAGTAACAATACTCCTACCACAGAGAATCCAGGGGGAAAAAGTGTGTTGAACTGTTTTATTTAATTGGCTAAAGAGTGATATAATGTTTCCAGGCCTCAACTAACTATCCAGAGTGTGCTACAAGGACTCTTTAATGGGCAGTAATCTTCAATTTGGCAAATAAAACTTTGTCTGAATTCGTGCAGAAGGAAAAGGTGGATAGACTATATATAGTTAGCAGGGCTTACAAAACTATAGAACTTATTTTAAAGATAGACTTCTATGCCCTTTTCATTTAATATTGATATTCACCTTTAGGGAATGGTGGCTTGTGCCTGTAATGCCCCTACTCCGGAGGCTGAAATCTGAAGATCAAGGTTTGAAGCCAGCACTGCTGGAAAGTCTATGAGACTCTTATCTCCAATTAACCACCAACCACACACGAGGAAATGAGGAGCAGTAAACCCCCTTTTGACAAAGAAGGAAACAGGGATTTCTCTCCGAGCTTAACTGAACAAGGTAATGCATAATGTTGGATGTAGAATCCAGCTGCAGGCTTAGATTGTCTGACTGCAAGCCTACCTTCCCCTCACCACTTCAGAGTTTACATTGCAATTTAAAAAGGAAAACACACGGCATAGTCTATATTTTACTTGCAAGATCTCTTGATCTTCAAGGATAATGAAAATACTGCAAAGTATAGAGTGTGCACAGGATTGCCACAATAAAATTACATGGTGCCAATTAGTAGCTTGTGTTTGTATGTGTATGCGAGTGTTTAAAGGAGTCACTCTGCCATTCTAAAATGTACTTTCCGTGCGTGAGGACACGTGCTTTGCCAAAGGCAGCATGCCAGAATGATAATTATAATTTCGGGATAAGCACAAATTAAGTCTACCACTTAAAATGCAAAAACTTCCTATATACAGACTGGATTCCAAAACTGGCCATTTCACATCGAAGTGTTGAATAATTCATGCTGCACTATATGGGCAAAGCTTGCACGCAGTTGGCATTGGTACAGGTCACGTACAAGCTCAAGCATTTCTGGTTATTATTTATTGCCCAAATTTCTTACAAATGCATACTGCTGCTTCTGGGGGGAACCAGCTCGAAATGTGGATGAATCAATTGGGGCCCCCTGACTATCCCACCAGACCTCTAGTCAGCAAGAGATGAGGTTTACAAATAAAGACTGTATTTCTTTAAGTGAATCTAGGCATATTTAGTGCATGCACCCAAGAAATGCACTTGGGGAAATGGGAGTGTTAAACAAATCAGCCCATTTATGCGCTTTGGGGTAGAGCTCCTGCAAAGCTGTGCACCGCCAACGCAGAGGCACGATTATTAACAAGGAGTTTCTGTTGTAAAGCAGACACTCAGTAAGTATTTGTTGAACGAATAAATAAAATGAATGAATTCTCTCTCCCCTTCAGTTCTCCTGCATTCATTACGCGGCTCTGGGAACTCCCTCTTCTGTGGAGCCGCTCGCTCCCCCTCTGCAGTCTGGGCTTGGTTTAGGCGAATCCGTCTGAGGGACATCTGTTGGGGTCTTCATCTCTCCTCATCTGGTTTGGCTACTTGCAGGTTTTCCTCCTGTGGGTGCCTCAAACACCCACATTTTAAAATCCAACTTGACAATCTTCCTTGCTCAGCTGCCCTGTCTCTAGCATATCAGCTAACACATCTTTGGACTACTAGTAGGAACCAAGGTTGCGCAGCTGAACTCAAAACAGGAACTGGAGTCTCGGGAGGGTCAATAAACTAAGCCGCAAACACAGTTCAAGTTGAAGAATGTATCTCATGATCCGTTCTGGTTCAGAACCAGCACACAATGCCAGTGTGCTCTTCTGTTCTAGCTATCCTATTCCAGGGGAATCAGAAAGTAATTATGTTACACAGTATCTTGACCTTGTAAGCCAAGTATTTTTGAGATCTAGAGTAATATAACAAATCAGTAGTATCAGAATCCTAGAGATATGATTGCATTGACAGATTATGAATCTGTCATCATAAAGTCTATACACCTAAAGCATATACTTTCATATATTTTACAAAAGTGACAAATCACTACATGCTTCAGAAAAAAATAAACATTATTACAAATAAAGCAGAAACTGTGCCATAACACCTTCCTATTAGTACTCACCTTGTATCACAGCAAAAAGTTCCAGAATCTATTACCAAAAATCATCATGGGTATTTTTTTAGATCCCTTCCCCCCCCCCCCCCCCCGCTTTTTGTTGGTTACGGGGCTTGAACTCTAGGCCTGGGCGCTGTTCCTTAGCTCTTCAGCTCAAGATGAGCCCTCTACCACTTGAGCCACAGCGCCACTAGGGTATTTTTTTTACTTGTTATAAATGTATTATATAGTGCAGGCTTTTCATATTGCATCGAATCACCCATGTTTCATTATATTAAATCTTTTTTTTTTTCTTTCCTGGTCTTGGGGCTTGAACTCAGTCCTAGCACTGTCCCTGAGCTCCTTTTGCTCAAGGCTAGCACTACCACTTGAGCCACGGCTCCACTTGAGTTAATAGTTAACTTTTTAGTAGTTAAATTTTTTTTATAGTTAATTGGAGATAAAAGTCTCATGGACTTTTCTGCCCAGCTGGTTTTGGACCAAATGATCTTCAGATATCAGCCTCCTGAGCAGCTAGGATTAGGTTAGAGGTTGGCCTGTTAAGTCTTTTATTTGTGGGGTCCATCCAGGATGTCTCACTCATCTTCATTTCTGAAAAGTAGTCCATTGTAACAGTACGTAGTCATTTACTTACTCATTCAGTTGGGATTTTTCTGTTTGTGTCAATTAGATCATATTTTTATGAATGATCTTATTCATGCTTTTTGATGATATATAACACTTCTGTTGATACATATATTGAAGGGAAATTATGGGTTTCAAAAAAAAGCATATTTTTAACTTTTAGAAGGCAAAGCCAAATAGTTTGCCAAAGTATAAGAGAATTTCACTTACTCTACATCTACCAAACACTTGGAATTCTGGTGTGTGTTGACTGGTTGATTGGTTGGTATTGCTGTGTAGTTTTATTATGGCTTGTGTTCATTTTAGTTATTCTTGTGGGTCTGTAGAGGTATCAGTGTGACTATGTTTGCACTTTGCAGATATCTAATGGCAACGAAAACCTTCAGATATGCTTATTGATCATTTAGGTAGCTTTCATAAAAATGTTTCACAAATTAATGGACACTTGATTTCTAGCATTTTTCGTATTTATCTAGAGAAAGTGAATATGGATGTATATAAACATATTTTTGTAAGCTTATAGGCATTACCTTGCTGGAGACAAGAGGCAAACAATATATCACATTACTCTTTCCACTGTCTGAAAGATGTCATCTGGTGAATCAAGGTTCTGAATTTTAGTGCATACAAATGTATCCACATTTCCTGTCATGGCTAGTGTTCTTTGCATTCCATTTAATAACAGGTTCTAACCTCAAAAGGTAAATAAATAATATTATCTTCTATAATCTTCCAAGAAGCCATACATTTAATTTTAATGTCCCATTCGGTTCTGTGCTATTTCTGAAACTGATTTTTGGGTACAAAGTGCCTAAGTCAAAGTTCTTTTTTCTATTTTTTTGTTAAAGTGTGCTATTGAATTACTCTAGCACCATTTTTGTAATGGAGGCTGGGTTTTATTGGGGGAAGGGAGCTGGAGGCCTTGCCCTTGCTTGAAGGTTCTACCCCATGAAATTTAAATTGTTGCTGTCAGTCCTGGGGCTTGAACTCAAGGTCTGGATGCTGTCCCTGAGCTTCTTTTGCTCAAGGATAGTGCTCCACTTCTGGCTGTTTTGATAGTTTACTGGCGATATCAGAGATATATGAACTGTCCTGCCCAGCCTGTCTTCAGACTGCAATCCTCATCTCAACCTCGTGAGTAGCCAGGCTTAGAGGTGTGAGCCACTGGAGCCCCAGATTAAAAGTTTTATTCATTTATGTAATAATTTCTTTTTAGTATGCAAGACTATAATCATTTCTTTGATATTTTAGATTTTCTACATAAATGATTCTATCATCTACAAAATGAAGTTTTTTTATTCCCTACCCCCACCCCTTTTCAATGCTATAGCTTCTATTTGCATCGCTTACTAGGACATCCATTAAAATATTGAACAGAAGTGGTGATAACTGGTGTCATTATGCCTTTCTAAAATTCAAGGTAAAAATGTTCAATAATTCAACCTTCAGTTCATTACTTTTTGTATATTTCTAAAGATTCCCATAGTCAAATAGAAAAATTTCCCTTTTATTTTTAGTTTTTATTACAAAGAAATGCTGGCTTTTGTTAGACATGAATCTAGCAATGTGACCCTATTTCTCCGTTATTCTACCAATAAACTGAATTTCATGCACTGACTTTAAACATTAAACCAACCTTGCATGCCTGGACAACTCTAACCTGCTTTTCAATATTCTTTCTAAACTTTTCTGGGTTTAATTTGTCAATTCTGCTTAGAAATATTTCCTTTTTGTTAGTAAGTTCCCAACACAGAAAAGACAAATAACTTAGTTCCAGAACACAGAGAATGGGAATACTTACTTCAAAGAGATCAAGAAGGCAGCTTCTCTGATGTGCTTATTATTAACTGCCATGTGAAGAATGAGGAGCCAACAGGACACTATTTGAAAATAACTAAAGCACATAGAGCTAGGGATGTAACACTAATGGGGGAGCTCCCGTCTAGAAAGCACAAGGTCCTAGTACAAAAAAAAAAAAAAAAACCACAGAAGAAAAATTTCTTTGAATTCTCAAAAAAAAAAAAAAAGAAATGTGAATAGACACGAGCAGCAAAAAGTGTGAGAATCACAGTGATTTAATATAAAAGGTATATAATCATTAAATAAACCAAAGGTGCTCAAGATGGTTATCTACAAAAGAAGACTTTGAAGTTTGGACAAAAATTGAAAGCATCTGCCTGAAGACTGAAACATTCATTCATATGCCTCTTACGTTTCGAAAAGCTTAATATTTAGGGGATATGAAAAAAATTCTGGGTATTTGTGTGAGCATGTCCAGGGGGTCTATGGGAGAGAGTCCGCATCCCATAATTTGGTGTCCCATAGACCCAATCAGAGCATTTTTCATTTTAACTGGAAAAATTTGAAGCTTCTTGTTTACAGCACAGGGGCTAGGAAACTAGGTATCTTTAAGTAAAATAAAAAAATAGATTCAATCCATCAATTTTAACTTCTGCAATCTTTTCCTTGAAATGTAGCCTTCAGGTCTCTCCATCCAATGATTTTATACTAAGACTGTTCAGCCACACCTCCACTTCTGGCTTTTTGGTAGTTAATTAGAGATCAGAGTCTCATGAACTTTGCTGCCCAGGCTGACTTTGAACTACCATCCTCACATCTCAGTCTCTTTAGTAGCTAGAATTATAGGCATGAGCTACCAGCTCACAGCTGGAGTCATATAAACAGAACTATGTAAAGGTGTAGGTAGGCATGTGTAACTATGTATATCCATCTACCCATATATTCCCTACCTCTGTTGGTAAAAATGACCCAGCTATAACAACTGTTCTACCAAGTATCCAAGGCATTTCGGTCCTAATTTCTAAGTAGTAAGTTATAGTGAAGGAAACCAGTGTCCTGGAGTAGAGGCTGAGTCAAAGGCTGTGGCAGTGAAACAAGATGAGCCTAGAACATCTTGTGCAGGGAATAAGAAAATATTCAAGGAATTGTAAAGTCAGACAGGTATAAGAGCCAGATTAATTAGCCAACCATAGAGCATGTTAATAAATTAATAAAACAAATTAATAATTATTCATTACAATTAACACCATTAATAAAGTAATAAAAAACAAATAAATAAATAATAAAGAACAATCTATTAAGTAAAACTGGATTTTGAATCAATAATTATAAAGATGATAGATAGTTAATTGATAGCTGATAGATCTATCATACAGTATGAAAATGTCATATAAAATGAATAATAGATTTTATAAACATCACCATTTGCCAACCACTATAGAAACAATTGATTCAAATAAAAGTCATCAGAGGAAGGAAAGCTGCTGAGTAAACATTTGATGAGGAATAAGATATTTATGTAATCTCAAACTATGGGCCACAAATTACTTGTAAGTAGTAGGCAGAAATCACGCATCAAGTAACTGAGACATATATAGCCTGGAAACTACTGTCTAAGCAAAGTAATGAGAATAAGACAGCATCAGAAATGAAAGAGGCTGACACCAAATCCCCATGTACTGAGAACAGCGGGTCACTGCCGCTCTGCCCCAAACGCACAAGTCCCAGAACTATGAGATGAGCTCAAACCAGTTCTAACAAAATAATTGGCCTGTAATTAAAAAGAGAAAATCAAGGCCATACAGAGAAAAGAAGACGTCTTCTACACTGAAGAAATATGACAAAACATGCATTCATGAATTGAATCCTGTCTTCTACAAGAGGTATTTTTAATAAGAAAATCAGCAAAACTCGAATGAGGTTCAACTGTCATTGTCAATTCTTTGGACTTGAAAGTTTTACTTTGATTATGTAGGACAGTGTCCTTGTTTCCAGGAATACACCTTTAAGCATAAATAAAGCAATGAGATATCTGAAATGTATTACAGTTTGGAATTTATATGTACATACACAGAGAATGTGTATGGGAAAGAAGCAGAAACAGAGAGAATGGTAAGTATATGCACAAAAAGGTCACTATTGAGGAGCCTAATAGTAGCGTGCTATGGGTGAAATGTGGGTGGAATATGGTTTGTCTGCTCTAGAACTCAGGTTGAAACTTGACTGTCATGGTGGCAGTGTTGTAAGTGGTCCTGCAGAGTGATTAATGCTTCTCTCAGCCCACTGGGTTAGTGACCCTAGAAGAGGTTGTGATGAAGCAAGGCTAACTCTCACATTTTGTCTACCTCACAAAACTGCTGTTCTACTTTTCTCTCCTAGTGTGGTATAGAATTGTACTCACCTGATCTGACACTTGTAGTCTCTGGATTAGTAGATTAGATGATTCTCTAATGCCTCAAAATTACCTAATATCTAGTGTTCTGTAATACTAGGTAATTTTAACAACAAAAATCAGACTGTGGCAAAAGAATTCCAAAGATCTTTGCACCATTTGTAACTTTCCTACAAATTTGAAATTAGGATAAAAAGTTAAGTCAAACAGTTCATTAATTTGCCCTACCACACCATGATTTCTATGAATGTAAATGTGTGCGCGCACTCTCTCTCTCTCTCTCACACACACACACACACACACACACACACACACACATGTAATGGCCCAGAGAATACACACAAATAATTCAGAGTTGCAGTGAAGGAAGAAAATATAGTAAGATAAGTACTAGTCTACTTCACACAGCTATCTCCCAAGAGATGGACCCCAAAATTTGGGTTCCAATTTTATGTCCACTTTTCTGTATTTCAATTTATTGATTTCTGGTTTCTCAGAGAATCATTTTGGCAGATTGCAACCCTTTCCAATATTTCTCAGTGGAGCCACTTTCCAAATATACTGTCTAAGCCTTCATAAATGTTTTCAATATGGCCACATATTTCTCTCACATAGAAAAGAAAAAAGATCTTTTCTCCTAGACAAACTCAGTATTTTAATTTGGGGTACTGTGCTTGAAAATTATCTCTTTTTTTGCCCTCTAGCCTTTGGCTTAAATATTGAATGGTGGGCAGAGGACAATCTATTCTATTTTTTTCTGTTTTTTTTTTTTCAAATTCCAAATATTGACTTTTATGGTTTAGGGTTATTTTCTAAAACTGATGTTTTCATGGAAAGGATTTTAATCTCAATAATTACTTGGGCTATACAAAAAGTAACTATCCTAATTTTCTTTCAATATTCTTGATTAACGATTTTATTGTAAGAAGTCAAAATTTTGCTCCCTCTATAAAAACAAATATTGTAGTGGAAAGATAAAATACCTGAGTCTGGGGAGAAATCTAGAGTCAAGAGAAGTCCCAGTGAGATTCAAGATGGTAGGGACCCTGGGGGCAGGTGATAGTCCAGAAAAAAGAGGGAGAGGGAGGAGTTGGGATGAGGAGGGGGATATGGTGGCATGTGCGAACATTTGAAAGCTTCTTTGGGTTCAGCTTTAAGCATTCCCTTTATATGCCCACAGGTATTATCCTTATGTCCATTTCACAAATGAAGGCGCTAGCTTCCAGAGCGAACCAATCAGTTGTCAGTGGTCACAAGAAAGAAAGAAAGAGAGAGAGAGAAAGAAAGAGAGAGAGAGAGGAAGGAAGGAAGGAAAGAAAGAAAGAAAGAAAGAAAGAAAGAAAGAAAGAAAGAAAGAAAGAAAGAAAGAAAGAAAGAAAGAAAGAAAGAAAGAAAGAAAGAAAGAAAGAAAGAAAGAAAGAAAGAAAGAAAGAAAGAAAGAAAGAAAGAAAGAAAGAAAGAAAGAAAGAAAGAAAGAAAGAAAGAAAGAAGAAAAGAAAGAAAGAAAGAAGAAAGGAAAGGAAGAAAACCTAGAGCCAACCATCAAACCCAGGTCAGGAAGTTTCTGTCACCCTAATGTGCTGACGTTGAATTGCTCCCTCTCTTTCCTGGGTTCCTATAAGACCCAAACTCACTAAGATCCTGAACCCCGAATTCAGAGCACTTAGAAGTTCAACGGGAAATGGTTTCAATGCTTTTTACTGTTGTAATCTAGTGTGCTATAATCGGTATGCTGCCCGATATGCTGGTGATGCGGGACGAGTATGAAAACAACTAAGTAGCCTCTATGTGTATGTGAGAGACAGACAGACAGACAGACAGAGACAGAGAAGAATAGACAGGACAGAGCGGGGCCTCAACATTAAGATTCCTATGAAAGGCACACCTCAATGCCTGGTGGAGGGGGTAAGAACACAGGTTCACCCCAAAAAGGGGACACTTCTGGAATCTCTGCAAACCAAGAGTCCAAAGAGGCATGCCTCCTAGCTCTAAAAAGGTGAAAATGAAATTGTAACACTGAAAGCGGCACGGCTGAAGGAAGGTTCCAGCCATGCAGCCCTGCCGTTGTAACCGAAGAAGGGGACGCTGGAATAGAGACGTGCTACTCAGCTCAGGACAGAGGCCGGGTCAGCAGCGGGCCTGCCCGGCCTGAGCTGACATCACAGCCAGCTGGCATCAAACGCTCAGCACACAGCCACCAAGAGGGGCAGGCTGAGGAAGAGCCCAGCCAAGGTGGGCAGAACCACGCTAGTACGCAGTGCACGCCAAGAATCCTCGCATGGAAACCTGAGCTGACCCTGTAAAGCCCAAGGACGGGGCTGATCTGTCAGAGAGGCAGGATGCCAACGTGCTACAGCTTGGAAACAAAATCGGAAAGTGGCCTCCTGTCATCTCCACGTCCTTGGTACCTCAGTACAGTTGGGCCAACTCTACTATTGAACAAGCTAGACTGTTTTATAAGCAGTGTCGAGATTTGATTTCTATTATTGAATTCTTAAGATCCCTACCATTACCTCCTAACTTTCTGCTAGGAAAGTTATGCCAGGGAAAAACAAACGCGGATCCAACGTATTTTTCCTGAGGAGCCATTCAAGGATCCAAAGATGGAAACCCAAGCTTCACTATCATTCACGCTGCTCTTCCCACACGTGGGTAAATGCTTGTGTAGACATTTGAACGGGTCTGGTACACCGCCATGATTTCACTCATTCACTCATTCAGCAGATAATTGATAGTGCTGTGTGCCAAGCACGTGATATACACACACAGCAAAAATTCCGCACTTGTAGGGCTAGTAGTGTGGGGAGAGCGATCATTAACAAAATACACCATTAGTAAGGTAATTATATTGCAGAGGACAGAGAAGTGCTCTGGAGAAAGGCAAAAGCGGCGTGGATACAGGACAGGTGGAATGGCAGACAAGGCCTAAAGCATCCAGGCCGAAGGAATCACGTAGGATGACTGCCTAGCATCCACATTCTGCAATGGGAACCAGTTTGTATTGGTTAATACAACCCATCCAAATGTGTCCAAAGGTACTGGCAATCAGGCACCGGCAAGGCTGCCAGATGAGAAAGTCCAGTAGTAATAATGAAGCGGACTTAAATGATTACATTTAATCATGTAACCTTGTATAGGATGACATGATCCAGGGATACATTACAGAACTCTAGAGTTTTAGAAGTAAAAAGGGGTCTAATTAGGAAACTGCTGGATTTTTCCTCCCACAAACCAGAAAGTTAAGATCCCGCGGTTTTAAGTGATTTTCCCAAAAACCCCAGTAGGTAAATGGCAGAAAGAGAACTAAAATATAATTTCATGTGTTTAACATCTCATTTTTCTAATGTGCTTTTCAATATTTTGTAACAGGTTTATTCTTGTATTTCCTGTTTAGATTTGATCCCTCATTCCCACCTCATGCCAAATTCATTATTATCCCCCCCCATGCCTTGCTGCTTAGGTTTTTGGTTGTGTGTGTGTGTGTATGTGTGTGTGTGTGTATGTGTGTATGTGTATGTGTGTGTGTGTATGTGTGTGTGGGGTATGTGTGTATGTATGTGTGTGTGTATGTATGTGTGTATGTGTGTGTGTATGTGTGTGTGTATGTGTGTGTGTGTATGTGTGTGGGGGGTATGTGTGTATGTATGTGTGTGTGTATGTATGTGTGTATGTGTGTGTGTATGTGTGTGTGTATGTGTGTGTGGGGTATGTGTGTGTGTATGTGTGTCTGTATGTATGTGTGTGTGTGTATGTGTGTGTGGGGTGTGTGTGTGTGTGTGTGTATGTATGTGTGTGTGTGTATGTGTGTGTGTATGTATGTGTGTGTGTATGTGTGTGTGTGTGTGTGTGTGTATGTGTGTGGGGGGTATGTGTGTGTGTGTGTATGTGTGTCTGTATGTATGTGTGTGTGTGTATGTGTGTGTGGGGTATGTGTGTGTGTGTGTATGTATGTGTGTGTGTGTATGTATGTGTGTGTGTGTGTATGTGTGTGTGTGTGTATGTGTGTGTGTATGTGTGGGGGGGGTATGTGTGTGTGTGTATGTGTGTGTGTATGTATGTGTGTGGGGTATGTGTGTATGTATATGTGTGTGTATGTATGTGTGTATGTGTGTGTGTGTGTGTGTGTATGTGTGTGTGGGGTATGTGTGTGTGTATGTGTGTCTGTATGTATGTGTGTGTGTATGTGTGTGTGGGGTATGTGTGTGTGTGTGTGTATGTATGTGTGTGTGTATGTGTGTGTGTATGTATGTGTGTGTGTGTGTATGTGTGTGTGTGTGTATGTGTGTGTGTATGTGTGTGGGGGGTATGTGTGTGTGTATGTGTGTGTGTATGTATGTGTGTGTTTGTTCCCTATAGGTGTTTCTCCATGTAAGTACAAAAAATACTATTATTTTACTATTTTTAACATAAAAGTAACATATAAACACTTCTTTCTACTTAGTAGCCTTGAATTCTCACCTAAACTCTAGTTTCTGGCTTATGGAGGATAGAATACTAACAATGTTGTTTTTTTTTCTCGGTGGAGATTAAAACCGTGGAACAGAGTCCTTTAATCAGGGTTGTAGTTTAAAAAGATACAGTCTGACTACAGATAACAGAAGACCTGACTTAGACTCAAACACATAGGCATTTTATTTTTTTCTTAGAACAGAGGCTCAGGGGTGGGTGGCCACGGGCGTGGCGTTGGCTGTTCAGTGATGAATCAGGAGCCTGGATCTTGTTTTTCTCGCCATCATCCTCAGAAGATGTCATTTTTTTCCTCCAGCTGTTGCCTCACTCAGCAAAGGCTAGTGTGCCTTCAGGCACGATCAGCATTGGGAAAGGGAGGGAGATATTATAAAGTATCATTATCAGGAAGGAAAGCCCTCCCTGCCAGCCCTTCGTTACTCCTGGCCACAACCCAGTGGTCATGTTCCCATTTCTAGGCCAATCACAGGCTAAGCAGAATAACAAGTTGGGCCCCTATGAGTCAATTAGCCCTCATGGCTGATGCTAAGACCTATGTTCCCATAGATCTACAGCTCTTTGCTCAGTGCCTGAACAAAATAGGATTCTTCCCAATAAGATACAGAATAGTTATTAGGTGAGCAGCAGTCCACACTTGCTAAAATTAATAAATAGACAAATCAATGGGTAAGTCTGTAAGCGTGCCTACTGTGTGTCTAATATTACACAATTGCATACTTTAAGAAGTATGGGGATACTGTCAGCTGTTGATATGTTTTCTCACAGTCCACCCATTATTGCATTCATGTATTGATCAGCTTTCGGTTACGAGGACAAATACCTGAGACAATCCACTTAAAAAGAAGAAAGGGACAGTGTGGCTTACATTAGAGGTTCCAGGCCATGCTCAGTTGGCTCTGGGTGTTGAGCCTGTGGGAGCAGGCAGAGAGCTGGGATGGAGCAGAGGGTGAGATAAGGCATCTTGACGAAGCACAATAAGAAAGCGGTAGGGTCATGATCCCAATTATCTCCTCCAAGGGCCTGCTCCCTATGACCCAGAGACTTCTAACAAGGCCCTGTTTCTTAAAGGCTCCACCCCCTCTCATGTGCATGGACGGTGGCCAAACCATCAAAGCAGGGGGACTGGGGGACATGTATCCAAACTATACAAAATAGTGTCCTTTCTTTTCAGATAAGCTTTCCAAGGACACTGATTTTTTTTAATAATAGGAAAATGTATATAAACAAGAAAACAAGAGATTTGTCCGGTACAATTTTTTAGTACTGAACATGAGATAATGAAAGAAAAGCAGAACTTCCATAGTTGGCCACACTGGAGTTATGTCAGAATAATAAAAGTATGATCTCTATAATAGCTCAACAGCTATGTACGTATGACCACATAATATGATGCTAACCAAAATGAACTCTGAGATATGGAAACAAGAAGGTTTTATCATTTCTTTGTGAAGCTTTCTTTTTTCTTTTTTTTCAGTTTTCCCCCTTTGGTTTATCCCGTGTTGACATAGTTTTTTTTTAATTTTTTTATGTTGGTACCCTGTGTCTTGTATATACGTTTATCTGATTTGAGAAAAGGAAGGGAAACAAAACATGGTGAGACAAAGCACAAAGGGGAACCAATGCCACAGGGACACACAGACACTAGGTTGGAAATGCCACAGGGACTCACAGACACTAGGTTGGAAATGCCACAGGGACACACAGACACTAGGTTGGAAATGAATTGTACAACTTGGGGGCTAGAGGAGTGGAGGGGGACGAACAGTGGGAAAAATAAGGGAAGGGGTGAAAAGGGTTGACAAGAGATCTACTCACCACCTTACTTATGTAACTGTAACCCCCTGACCCTAAAATAAAATAAATGTGATCTACTCAATCTATTCCAAGTAATGCCATCTATATACGAACATATGCAAATAGATATCTACATATATATACATATATATATGTATGAAAATATATGCATATACATATATACATGCACATTGATCTGCTCTTAGTACCTACTAGTCACATAAAAGAGTAACTTTGGAGGAGAGACACGAGGCAGATATCACATTAATCAAGGGATCAAAGTAAACATCACCAGTAATGAGAGAACTTGAGAGCGTGTGGCACTGGGTAGAAGGCAAGGAGAAGACTCTCTTGCCCAGTTTGGATCATCTATGTCTCATCCTAAGAAACAAGACACACCAAAATGAGGACACTCTGACAGTTACCAGGCCTGCGCTTATCAGCAGGGCCAAGGTCATACAAGTTAAGAGCAAGAACTGGTTCCAGGGGGAACAAGGGGACTCAAACTCAGTGACAGCTAAAGGTGAGATAGGACTCTGAACTGGGTGCTTTTACTGTAGAAAAATAGTGGGGCAATGAACAAGGCTTGACCAACGTCTCGTGATTGAATGGCAAGAATGTTGATGCTACTTCATGATTTAGGTATCCTTTACGTTTGTTTTATAGGAGAATGACCTTTGCTAAGGAAATGTATGGCAACATATTCAGAGATGGTGAAACAGCCTAACTCTCAAGTGATTCAGGAGGGAATACATCTTCCACTGTTCTTTCAAGTTCTCTGTACATGTGATACTGATTTGAAACGAATATGCGGTTTTACTGTTGATGTAACCATATATAGGGATACCATTTCTATACCACCACTACATAATATACCTCCCATTGTTTGGAAATAAGTAGTTTCCTATTGCCCGACACCGAGATTGCTTTCAGTATAAAGCTATTTTAACTTATGATGAAATGACTATTTAGGAAGTTACATTATTGTGCACACGTGATACTTTATAAGATGCACGTCTAGAGTAGAAATCATTCTAACGGAGTTGAAGTGGAATCTGCTATGGGTTGACTGCGTATCCTGAAGTTCTTGTGTTGAATCGTGACCAGCAGTGTGACGGCTGGGAAGCGCGGCCTTCCTTAACAGACCCGTGCCAGTATTGCGAGAGTGGTCCTGTTACCTCGGGAATGGGTCTGTAGAAGACAGTCCTGGCTCCCTCTTGTCCTCTCCTCCTACTTTTCATGGAATGACTTTGAAAGTAGGTACTAGCAAGCTGCTGATCTCCAGATCTTGCACTTTTCAGAATAAGGAACTGTGACCCAACAACTTTCGTTCATTATAACTTACTTGATTTCTGGTATTCTGTAATCGCAGCAAAAAAATATTAGGACATAAACCAAAATACATAATTGGCAATGCAATGTAATAAAATATTAACTAAGAGCATCTTTAAGGTGGACAGATCTGGTTTGATAATGTTTCCATTCACTGGTCTAACAAATAGTTTTCATTGACTACTGTGAAGAAAGCTCTGTGTTCATCCTGGGAATACAACTATAATCTTTGCCTTCAAATGACATTAAAGTTTAATGAACTGAGCAAGCTGGAATTAGTTCATTTTTTCCCCAATTCAAGATATGTTTTAATATTGATAATTTTTGAGTGTAGGCAAAATCAGTAGCCTTTATCTCTTTCAAGGTGCATATAAACATTTTCCTCAACATGGAAAGGAAACACTTACAAGATTTAGATACTTGCCTGGTGCGGGTGGCACCAATCTGTCATCCTAGCTACTCAGGAGGCTGAGATTTAAGGATTATGGTTTTAAGTCAATTCCTGTCAGAAAAGTTCACAAGATTCTCATCTCCAATTAACCAGCAAAATCCAGGAAATGGAGATGCGGCTACACACAGAACTGAGTGGAAAAACCAAGGGAGAGCATGAGTTCCTGAGTTCAAGCTGGCTGCAGAAAGGGAAATTTAAAAAATGCTTTACCAAACACTTAGCCTTATTGTTATGATCAAAGCATTAATTTTGTTACTGGTATTGTGATTTTGAACGCATCCAGTTTTGACATCCATGTACAGATTCCTCTGTTTTTATTCTATAATTTTTTTTCACTGAGCTTCCTTCCATAAAATTTTCGTCATCAGCTCTTGAAAGGCTCAATACCCACCTCTTAAGGAATAAGATACAATTGTCAAGTTTGTTTTTTCTGCATATTTTCCAAAAATAATTCAGAGGCAAAAACATTCATAAAAATATTTTAACATAAGTGGAGGCCACTAAAGACACTCACTCCAGGAAATTGATACTTAGAGAGCTGACAAATTGCATAAATGGCCTTTTATGGATATTGATACCAGCTGTGCAGACAGAGGAGGCTCTCCACCAAGGATTTATCAGGAAGATCTGCAAAATAAATGTACGCAGATCTCAGAATATTCTTAGTTACCATTAAGGAATAAATAATAACAAACAATTAAACACCAATGACAAGTAAACAAGTCTCTGAGAATTAAAAAAATATATTCTTCTAAATTGAAGAGCTTGTGGAAGGGATTTGGTTTTGACTTAGTGCTGTTGTCTGTATTTGAAGTCAGTCTCTGGTCTCTACAGAGGCAGGCACACCCTTGGTTACTGAAGAGTATAATGGTCGGGAACATAGCAATGGCTTTGGTCACAGCCACAGAAATTTCTAGAGAGAGTACCTTATGAGTCAGTGACTTACTTCCTCTGAAGGATGTACCCACTTTTAACCAAGACCTAAACAAAAAGAATCACTAAGGACTGTTAGACAGCTTGCCATTTGTTGCAATTTGTAAGAGAAGGCACAGGTTAACATGACCACTAAAGAGTTTGCCGGACTGAGCTGAGCCTGCTTTGTCCGCCTCACACGTCTTTATATCTTACCTAGTTTCTAAAAAAAAAAAATCACTTTAGGGAACATAGTCCTATAGGGCCCCTCCGTAAATCTCCATGACATTTCACCTTTCTGTGCCTTTGGGCTGAAGCAAGTCACCATTTCCTTCACAGTCCTTACCGGGTAACATCCACCAGCAAGTCTTGTCTTACCCACCACCAGCGTTTCCAGGGGGTCAAAATAGGCATGCACCTCTGTGCCTTGGGAATGGGTGTGGAAAGAGGGAGAGAGCGTGCAGGGAGGGATGGAGAGGGAGCACAGGGAGGGAGGGAGAGAAGGAGGGCTCAGGGAGGGAGGGAGAGAGGGCGCAGGGAGGGAGGGAGAGAGGGCGCAGGGAGGGAGGGAGAGGAGGCGCAGGGAGGGAGGGAGAGAGGGTGCAGGGAGGGAGGGAGAGAGGACGCAGGGAGGGAGGGAGAGAGGGCGCAGGGAGGGAGGGCGCAGGGAGAGAGGGAGAGAGGGCGCAGGGAATGCAGAGGACGCTCATGGAAGCGAGGCTGCGGAGTTCCTTCCAGACCAGCTGAGGAGAGCTTTCCATGTTGCATAAGCCCTCTGTACATCACCTTCACAAGAAAATTAAAACAAAACTAAAAAAAAAAAAGAGTTCCGCCTCATCTTAATGACTGAAGCTTATGGGGGGGCTAAGGAGAATTTTGGCAGAGGAGATCAAGAATATATATATATAATATAATATATGTAATATAATACATTATAACAATATATTAATAATATAATATGTAATAATATACAGTATTAATGAAGATGATCTGCTGCAGAGATGCTAGAATGGACAGAGTAACAACGTCACAAACCCAAATGCAGCCTGCCTGGTAAGCAGGACAGATTTCATGTCCTCCCCTTTGGTTTTCCAGGAGGTGGTAACTAGATGGCCAGCAGCACTGGTCCCGCAGGGGTGTTATCCACATTGATTGTGGAGACTTACAAAGCATGGGGTGGGGGGGCAGTAACCTGTGTCTCTGAGCTGTCAGTCTGAATATGGCAGCCTGGGTTCCCCCAAGGTCTGTCTCAGGCATTTTCCCCATAACAGAGAAGAGAAGGGGCAACGCTAATATATTCTACTAAAGAAAAGGAGAGAGAGTTGGAAATGACCCCAAGTGGAGAAGTTCTTACCCCTTTTTGTACGCTGGGTTCCAACCCAGGGGCTTTCCCATTTCAATGGTACTCACATGGTACCCTGCAGCCACCCCATGGAAGGCTTAGTAAACCACATTCTGAAGACCAGGAACTGGACCAGTAATTTGCATTTCCTACAAGATCTCTTGAGAGGCAGCTGCTGGAGATCCAGCAGTCACACTTGGAGATCCAGCAGTCACACTTGGAGATCCGGCAGTCACACTTGGAGAAGCCAGGCCCTCCAGTATCTTCTTCACCACTCCCAAGAACCTCCAAAAGATGGGATTGTTGCAGCCAACGAAGAAGCAGCTATTCGAGAATTAAGGAAACTACCCTCTGCAGGAAGTGGAGCACTAGAGTCCAAAGCCCCGTGTTGTTGGTTTGTTTGTTGCTGTGTTTTTACCTCCCACACTCCTTCCTCCACAGCCGTCCCAAGGCAGCCCGGGCTCCCAGCTCTTTCCTTTCACCCAGCATCCAGACTGCCCACAGCTCCTAAACGCGAGGGTGGGGATTAGAGGAACATCGTGGTGCCTCCTAGCAATTCATTCTCTTTAGACACCGGGTTAGTGCTTTGAGTCACCCTTCTTCATTCTAAACCTGGAAGTCGATGTCCAGATACCATATGAGCAGTTGCTCAGAATGCCCTCTAACTTGGTTTTTAAAAAAACACCATAACACACGCATGTGTATGATCAACATGCAGCTCCCTTATGTACTGTGCCTTTTCCGGTGAGTTCAAGCCTCTGCCACACTTGTGTCCCCCACCACCACCACCTTCCCCGTACTTCTAGGAGGTTTTAAATGGAACTGATCCTGGTGTTCTAGCCAGATCTTTCCCTGTTTTCATAAGTATCCTCACATACTATATACTCATATACTCATATACCTGCCAAACCCTGCTTCTAAGTCTGGATTCTTTGAGTATTTTTCTATTGTCCATTTAGGAATGGTAGAGAGGGGGGAGAGAGGCTGATTGGGGGAAAGGATTACCCAGATGGGTTGGTAGTAGTAAACATTCATAATAAACTTTGCTGAAATAATGTTTCCCAAAGCAGATAATCCCCTAAATGGTCTTTAAAGTTTTTTTTAACTTGCAATTGACAAATAATAACTATATATATATATATATATATATATATGAATATGTATATATATTCATGAGGTACAATGTGATGTTTTGATGTGTTTACAATGTGGGGGACAATCAAGAGCCAGATTAGAGTACAATGCATAAAATGTCTCTGGAACATAGACAAGGGAGTAGGAACAGTGTTTACTTCCAGGAAATACAATTGAGGAGCAGGACACAGGATGGAAAAATTACTTTTCCTCTCATTTTCTTGGTTACTTTTCAAGTTTTATGCCACCGGATCACATTGGCTTCACTAAGGAATGTGGTTTTTAACTATCTAGACATTAAGAGATAGAAGTGCTCCAATTTCAAAGCAGAATCTGAGAGGTAGCAGGGACTTTAGAGAATCTGAGGGCAAGTTTCTGAATTTCATGCTGTATATCCAATCATTATAGAGAAGTTCAGTGACCTCAAGGTCACAGAGTCAAGTAGTATTATACTCCAGAGAGAAAGAGGAAGAGGTCCTGGTTTAATACGTTTATGACATGGTAATATAGTCCCTTTGGGTTTGTCCCTTGTCTCATGAGCTTCCCAATAGCTGACCATGGTGTCTGGAGCACACAGCAAATGCTCTGGGGTCAGCTTGCCTGGAGATGAGTCCTGGCTAACTTTACCTGACCTATGACCTTGAGCAAGTGCATGGGTCCCTCTCAGCCACATGCTCTTCACTGGTTATGACAGCATTAGCTTTATTGCATGAAGTCTAAGAAGCTCTGACTTGCTTAAAATAACAGCTATATCATGCTTCTGTTTGTGCTAGAACTGGAGCATGTACGCAAGACCTTACCATCTTACTGGAGTTTTCACTCAAAGCTGGTGCTCTACCCCTTGAGCCACACACCCATATCAACAAAACAAAATTTTAGTATACAACTAATTGCAGACTAGAAATACCTGTGAGGTACATACTGCTTTCTGACATGTTAAAATAGAAAGAATGCATATTGTAGAATCTCTTTGGCAAAGGGAGGTCCAGTGATCACTGAGAAATAAGCAAACAGGAGTGGTTACAAAGCAGGAAACTTGTCTGGAATTAAGGGCAAAGTAACAACAAATAACTTGATACAAATGCTTTGAGATTTACACAGTGTTGACTAAGAAGGCACAAACAGTTTTCAAATACTTATAAATAAGCACAATACAAATGTAATAGAACTGAGTTACTTTTCAGGAAGTCTGCCCTAGGGTCAAATAATGTGACAAAGTATCAACAACTCATTATGTGTCTTAAAATAGCATTGTAATAAGAAGTGGCAGAGACTTCTCTTCAATCTAGTATTAGAATACCTAGCTACAGCAATAAGACAAGATGCAAACATAAAGGGGATCCAAATAGGGAAAGAAGAAGTAAAACTCTCCCTCTTTGCAGATGACATGATCTTGTATTTAAAGAATCCCACACACTCCACTCCCAAATTATTTAAGCTGATTCAAAACTTGGGCAAAGTAGCAGGGTATAAAATTAACCCTCAAAAATCAATGGCTTTTCTGTGTGCCAACAATGAGAAAAGTGTGGCTGAATTTAGGAAAGCAAATCCATTGGTAATAGCCTCACAAAAAATAAAATACCTAGGAATTAACTTAACCAAAGAAGTGAAGGACCTTTATGATGAAAACTTTAAAAACTTGAAAAAGGAAATCAAAACAGAACTTAGAAAGTGGCAAAAACTCCCATGCTCCTGGATTGGAAAGATCAACATTGTGAAAATGGCAATACTTCCCAAGGCTATCTACAAATTCAATGCAATATCTATCAATATCCCAACCTCATTCTTCAAGGAAATAGAAAAGGCAATCCAAAAATTCATATGGAACAATAAAAGACCCCTAGTAGTAAAAACGATCCTCAACAGAAAGAACAGTGCTAGAGGAATATCAATACCAAATTTCAAACTCTACTACAAAGCTATAGTAATCAAAACAGCTTGGTACTGGCACAAGAACAGACCTCAGGACCAATGGAATAGGATTGAAAACCCAGAAATGAACCTAAAGACCTATAGCTATCTAATCTTCGATAAGGGAGCTAAAAAAATAGAATGGAAGAAAGACAGCCTCTTCCGTAAATGGTGCTGGCAGAACTGGTTAACTACTTGTAGAAAACTAAAGCTAGATCCTTATATATCACCCTGCACCAAAATCAACTCCAAATGGATCAAAGACCTCGAAGTCAAAGCAGACACTCTGAAAACATTACAGGATGGAATAGGAGAAACCCTAGGTCTCCTTGGCTCAGGCCAAAATTTTCTGAATAGAGACCTGGAAACACAACAAATCAAAGAAAGGCTGGACAAATGGGACTGCATAAAGTTGCAGAGCTTCTGCATGGCAAAGGACATAGCTAGCAAGATTAATAGAAAGCCCATGGACTGGGAGAAGATCTTCACTAGCCATACAACAGTCAAGGGTCTCATACCTAAAATATACCTGGAACTCAAAAAATTAAATCCCCCAACAACAAATCTTCAAAGAAACAACTGCCCAATAATTAAGTGGGCTAAAGACTTAAATAGAAACTTCTCTGGAGAGGAAAGAAGGATGGCCAATAGACACATGAAGAAATGCTCAACCTCCCTAGCCATAAAAGAAATGCAAATCAAAACAACATTGAGATACCACCTCACCCCAGTTAGAATGGCTATAATCAAGAACTCTAATAACAACAGATGCTGGAGGGGATAAGGACAGAAGGGAACCTTACTACATTGTTGGTGGGAGTGTAAACTTGTTCAATCACTTTGGAAAGCAGTATGGAGGTTCCTCAAAAGACTCCATATAGAGCTCCCCTTTGAACCAGCAATCCCACTTTTGGGTATTTACCCAAATGATCACAAACAAGGCCACACTAAAGCTACCAACACAACTATGTTCATTGCAGCATTATTTACCATAGCTAAGATATGGAACCAACCCAGATGCCGCTCAGTAGATGAATGGATCAAGAAAATGTGGTATATATACACAATGGAATTCTATGTCTCCATCAGAAAGAATGACATTGCCCCAGTTGTTAGGAAATGGAAAGGCTTGGAAAATTATTAAGTGAAGTAAGCCAGGCCCAAAGAAACATAGGTCCCATGGTTTCCTTATTTGCAATAACTAGTATATGTCTGAGTCAAGCAGAAAAGGTCAGATAAGATGATGTTAGGGGAATGAACCCTAATATAGGTATTTAAATGTTTTATTTTCTTTCAAGCAATTGTTTCTAACATATTTATAAGATGATTTCTTTGTTGCTTTGTATGTCCCTCCCCCATGGTATAACCCCTGCTTTCACTGTATTTGATGTTGATATAATTTGTGGAGGGGAAGGGCAAAAACAAATCGTTTAACTAGGGATAGAGGTGGACCCATTGCAACAATGAGATGTACAAGTCGTTATGTTGAAAACGAACTTCACAACTTTGGTGGGAGGGGAGCATAGGGTGGGAGGAGATGGGAGATGGGAAGGAATGGGAAGGGGAAACAAAGGAGGAGGCTACAATGCTTGATAAGAAATGTACTGGAGACCTTCCTGTTGGCTGGGGGGCGAAGGCAAAGGAGGCAACATAATAAGTGATTTGGGGTGTCTGGGTAATATCACAACTGAAACACACCTACGAATCATGGGGGAGTTGTAAGTCTGCTGCTTGGCCTCATGAGACACTGAAATAAGGTTGCTATTGCATGTTACAATTCCTCCACTTCATCAGCACCCAGCACTGGAACTGAGCCTGGAAAAAGGGGTCCATGCGCCGGAAGGAGACAGAGTTCTGGTTAGTATCGCTGAGGTGAGCGAAGAGTAGACTGGCCTGTTCTCCTCACCCTCTCTGAGGGAGGAGCTCACTCACCTCAGACAGGTGTCTGGAACCAAGTAAGTGCTCAATACATGTGAGCTATTGTAAAAGTACTTGGTCAGCCATAAAACATTACACAAATATTTATATTGTATAATTTGTTTAAGTACCATCCATGATTAGATCCTGATTCTTCAGGCTGGCAATCTAGCCCTCTTCACAATGTGCCACACAATGCTTCATTTCATGCACTATTACTTTAAATGGAAGCCTTTTTCAATAAACTGCATTATATATTTATTCATAAACAATATTTTTGTGCATGGGTGCTGCGTATCTTTCAGATATTTCCATAATACATACACACCATGTACCATGGAAACAGATTTTTCTGTTAAAGAGCAAAGCTTCAGCAGTTTTTCCTGAATTTTATTCTGTCATTTGACTACATTATATTTCTGATGTTCAATTTGTACTGCGTACATTATGGACTTCTCTAGGGAACAGAAAGGATTTTTTAGGTAAACATAAAATGCTTTGATAAATCAAAACATATGAATGAGATTGCTCTTGAAAAAAAAAATGTCCCAATCTGTTGTGAGATTTGAAAGAAAACTTGGTCTTTAACATAATAAAACCCATTAACTTAAAGGCAGCAACAAAATAATAACATATTTCTTCTTATAGAAATAATGCAGAGGGTATATTTTGATAGGTAAATCAAATAGATTTCAAAGGGAACCTTATGGTCAGCTAATTGTAGAGAAACTTAAAGTAGCTGTTGAATTGGATGTTACCTGATTTGAGCCACAAGTACAAGCAAAATGCTTGGAATTCATAGGTAACAGTGGATAGTCATGTAAATGAGCTATAATAGCTCATGCTGGAAAGTCTATAATACCCCAAATATCATGGAATCTCACCTCAGTGTTACCTTTGCAAGAATAAGGAACTGGACATTTAAGACCTCATCCCTCCCCCAGCAACTAGAATACTGCTCATCATATTGGAGTGCAATAAATATTTCTTTCTGCATCAACACCAGTTAGTTATACAGGGAGGCTTCATTTTAATACTTCTGTTTGTGCATTACAGTGCCTTGTGACCAGAGTCAATCCCTCCATCCTTCCCCCCCTTCCTTCCTTCCCAGGCCAGTCTCAGCAAGCTTAAATGAATGGCATATGTAGATAGTCAGTGATTTAAGAAATCCCAAACCCAACCCAGATGCCCCTCAGTAGATGAATGGATCAAGAAAATGTGGTGTATATACACAATGGAATTCTATGCTTCCATCAGAAAGAATGACATCACCCCATTCATAAGAAAATGGAAAGACTTGGAAAAAATCCTATTAAGTGAAGTAAGCCAGAGAAACATAGGCTCCATGGTTTCCCTCATTTGTAATAATTGGTATACATCTAGGATAGTCCTAAGTAGAGGATCACAAGAGCTCAATAGCTATATATATATATATGACCATACAAAATAAGGCTAATCAAAATTAACTCCAAAATATGGAAACAAGAGAGTTTTTTGTTTTGTCTTAATGCACTGTGTGGAGTTCTTTCTTTTTTTCCTTGGTTCCCCCCCTTTTGGTTTATTCCTTGTTGTCACTGTTTTAGATTTGGGTACCCTGTGTCTCATATATACATATATATATATATATATATATATATATATATATGTACTTATATATCTGATTTGGGGGAGGGAGGGGAATTATAAAATGGTGAGACAAAGGATGAACCAATGCAACAGCGATACTCACAGGACACTGGGTGCGAAATGAACTTTACAACTTGGGAAGGAGAGATCAGGAGGGAGGGAAAGCGGGAGAGAAGCAGGCGGGGGCGGGGGGGGGGTAAACAATGTTCAACAAAAAATGTACTCACTACCTTACTTATGTAACTGTAACCCCTCTGTACATTGCACTTACAATAAAATACATTTTAAAAAAAGAAATCCCAATCATAACCATTCAAATACAAGAGGAAAAAAACTCACATCCTTGGGGAATGATAACTAAAAGTACAAAATGGTTCTGAGCTTGCAAGTTTGGTCCAGGTCAAAGTATGGTGGAACAGAAAGCTGGAAATCTCAATTCAGCCAATTAGTCAGCCTTGATTAGTAAGCCACTGAACTATGCCACTTAACTTCTCTGGATGCCAGTTTCTACACTGGGGCAAAGGGCAGGTTTGCTTGTAGCTCATTATAAAGTCTCCTGATTCCCTAAGCTCAAGGACTGTCAGCTATGATTCAAACTCACTCTACAAACAGCTTTACCAGAGTTATTTCCTATTACCTTTGTGGGACCTAAGACAGCTGACGCAAATAATGTTGCGTGTTGCTTCGTTTTTTTTCTTTCTTTCTTTCTTGCAGGTACTTAGGTTTGACTTCAGGACTAGGCACTAACCCTTAAGTATTTCTGCTTAAGGTTGGTGCTCTACCACTAGAGCCACACCTCCACTTTCAGCTTTTTGCTGGTTAACTGGAGATAAGAGTCTTGTGGACTATTTCACCTGGACTAGCTTCAAATTGTGATCCTCAGGCCTCAGCCTTCCTAGTAGCTAAGATTATAGGCCTGAGCTACTTGGAGCCTAGCTGTTGTTTGCTTTAGAATGAGTGAGAAAGTCGTTTGTTTCTAATTCAAGAGTTGCATGTCTTCTCCTAGCTTCCATGACATAGGGATAGGCTGGCGTGTGAATCTACAAGTTGGCTAAGACCTGAGACTTCCCAGTTCTTGACATTCACTTGATCTCTCGCCTCAGAGAAACATCAGGGTTTTATATCAAGCCAGTATATTTTGGGTCTCTGTTTATCAGAAGTACAACCCCATCACATTCCCATTGTCTTAAAAAAAAATCAGTAAGAATCCCAGCTGGCAGGTGTCAAAAACAGTAGGACTGGGAGTTCAAGGCCACCAGAACTACATAATGAGACCTACCTCAAAAAAAGGGTTGGGGCTTTATCTCCTTGTTAAAGCACCTGCTAACAATGCGGAAGAGTCTGCACTCTATCTCAAGCACCACAGGGGGAAAAGTTTAGTCAAATACTAAATGGCCTGTTTGTCTACTAAGGAGATAAATATCTAATGGGTTTGGGTCTATTAACTGAGGCACTTGAATTAAATATTTGTCAGAATATACAGTTTAAATGCATATGTCTTCCTAAAATTCATATATTCAAATTGAATCCCAACCTAATTATATTAAAAGGTGACAATTTTATAAGGTAACAGGTGACCTTATGAATCTATTTGACATTTTTTGTCACTTTGTCCCTCCATCCTTCTACTACCATGTGGGAACACAGCAATAAAGCACTATAGAGCTCTACAACCTGAACCACTCTTCCAGTCATGCTATTTTTTGTGCCAGTCCTAGTGCTCGAACACAGGACCTGGGTACTTTACCTAAGCTTTTTTTTTTTTTTTTGTGCAAAACTAGCACTTAAACCACAGCCCCACTTCTGGCTTTTTTATGGTTAATTGGAGATTAGAGTCCCAAGTCCTTTCCTGCCTGGGCTGACTTTGAAGATGCAGGCTGCGATCCTCACATCTCAGCCTCCTGAGCAGCTAGGATTACTAGCAGAAGTCACGGTGCCCAGGCAGCCTCGCTTTTTGTTGCTGGTTATGCTAGCCCTTTGGTTCATTGGTTATTTTGATAAACTCCACCCATCAAACTTTTCTTCAACGGCAGGCTTCAAACCTTAATTCTTTGCGCTTAGCCTGTGGAGTGACTAGGATCTCTAATCCCTGGACAGGCTCCTGTCTCAGGAACATTTCTACATGACAGAATACTGTGCGGGAATCAGATTGTCACCTGCACCATACAACCTGCTCCCAGTTCAGAATTTTGCACAGAGACAAGGTCTTCAATAAAGATACTGCTAAATAATTTGGAAGTCAACCAGCACAGGTCGGCCATACTATTACTTGTATTCTCTGGACAAAAATGACAAAAAAAAAACCAACTTTCTCCTCTGGAAACATGTTTTTCTTTCTTTTGTTTTCTCCCTGCTCACATCTGAACTCCTTTGGTCTGTTTAAAGACTCATCTTCCCCAATTTCCTGTAATGAATTTACTGTGGTAGAGTTTCTCAATAAAATATAAGGGCATATGAGATCAGGTAGAAAGGTTATAAGGAGATGAGCTTGCAGGAGCATAAAAAACTTAATATCAATGAAATGACTTCCAACAATGAAAGCGAGAGAAAGTTTGGCATGTGCTAATTAAGGAGTTTGATATGTGTGAATTTGTTTCCAATTATGAGATCTGAGTCCAATAATGAATTCTTTGAACCTGTTTCCAAAGTAACATATTTGGACCTAGAATAAAATTTCATGTGTCCCTAAATAAAAATAATTCACCACCTCCATGATACTTCAGAGGAAAAATGTCAAAGGTACACAGTATGCACTTAATGGAAAAATGTTTTTTTAAAAAAGGACTATATTGAAAACTGTAAGCATCTAGAGAAAATTCAAGATATAATATGTGAAATAAAAGCAAAAGAAAATGTGTCTTTCCAATAAATAGATGATAAGAAAACAAAATGTATTGTTTGTGGAGCCATAAAATCATGAGTGAATTTCTCTTTCACTTGGATTTCTGGTAGTATTGAATTTGCACTAGTAGTGGAAGTATACTTAAAATATGTCTATTAAGGCAACTCTTGCTAGTGAGCCTGTGGAATCAATGAGTTTTGTCAAAGAACGGCCATGGAACAAGGTGTAGACAAGTTGTTGAAAATCAACAAAGAATGGGGCAAGAATTGGGTTAGAAAGCAGGGAGTGGTGGTCACATATGAGCATAAACCTATAAAGAGGGAGCTATCAATGAAACCCAAATTGGACTGCTCCATAGAATAAAACCACCTGAGGGATCCAAGAAGCCTGTGAATAGCATCATCACACCAAGGAGAAACTAAGAAATGAGTTCCCCAGACTCATGTTCCTGAGGAATCACAATTGTATATCCCAACAAATGACTTCAGGTCAGCCTCCCTGACCTAGAGCAGAGCTAAAGAAGAGTCGAATGGGGACATGGGGGAGCACGCAGATAAGAAATAGAACAAGAGGCATGCAGCGGTGCAGGAGGATAATCTAAGCATTAACACACACAGTCACAAGGGGCAAAGGCAGGGTTTCAGGCTAATGAAGAGAAATTGAGCTAAAGGCACTTCTGAAACCCCAGAACGTTACATAAACATGTTTATTTCTCCTTATGTGCAAGAGTACCCATGCTGTGCTTGCTTGGCTGAAATAAAATGTTCCAAGACATCCTGCACTCTCCATTCAATTAAGAGCAAAAGCTAATGGCTCTCAAAATGAAAAGAATCAGAGCCAGGCACTGGTGGCTCACGCTTATAATCTTAGCCTGTCAGAAAGCTGAGATCTGAGGATCAAGATTCAAAGCCAGCCTGGGCAGAAACGTCTGTGAAACCACCAAAAAAAGCCAGAGTGTGAGCAACATCATCTATGGGCAGTGCCAGCCCTGACTTCAAGCCTCAGTAACAACACATGCACAGACACACACACACACACATGCACACTACATGTACACCACACACACACACACACACACACACACCACACACACTCAAAAAGAAAAATCTTATTATACCTTAGTTAAAAAAATCTCTTCTGGTCACACTTTCTTGTGGCACAATTTACATATATTATATATAATTAATATATACTATATATAATTCATTCAATCATTTATGTCCTCATGATAACCTTCGAATTTCCTCTGGAAAGTAGTATTTTTTCTAAATGTATAAATTGCTGCTGATGATAACATTGTTACTGATGATGATGATCACTTCAATTATCATCTATAGAATGTTTATTACATGACAAACCTCCAAGGACGTAGATACTATTGTTTTCTCCATGTTAACATTACATGGAGGCCAAAGGAAGTTCACTGGCTTCTTCAAATTAGATTACCAATAATGATTGCAGATTTGGAGGCAGTCAATCTAAAGACCATACATTTAAATACTCTGTAGCTTTTCTCTCTAGAAACAGAGTATTATGTATTTGTGTTAATATTTAGGAAAATGATTGGTTAGCCCAGTACTGGTGGTTCATGCCTGGAATCCTAGCTACTCAGGAGGCTGAGAAATGAGGATTATGGTTCAAACCCAGCCAGGGCAGTCCATGAGACTCTTATCTGCAATAAACCACCAGAAAACCATAAGTGGCGCTGTGGCTCAAGTGGTAGAGCACTAGCCTTGAGCTGAAGAGCTGAGGGACAGCGCCTAGACCCAGAGTTCAAGCCCCACGACCAACAGAAAGAAAAATGATTGGTGGTTTATAAGACTTTTACTTGAAAGCTCATCAAATAAAACATAAAACTACAAAAAAGTGGGAGCACAGATGGGTAAACTGAACAGAGATGGCAGACCAGGACTGAGTTTAGTGCATGGAAGCATCTGTCATGCTGGATGTTACTTGTCTTGTATCTTTCCATTTGAACTGGATATTTGTCCTTCTCTTTCCTGACTGCTTGAAAACTTAGAATATGGATTCAATTTTGCACAATTTCATGACAGTCTTTCTATAGAATTCTGGGCAATGGCTTCACACTTATGTCAGCTTTATTCTATGAAGAGATGTAAAATCCTCTAAACTATGTCCTATAGTGTCTGTCAGTGTAAATCTGTTATAGTAATATGTTATGGTAACTTTCATAAGGCATAATGGTCAAACACTGGGTTGTTTATATTACATAGCCTATGGTTAACATATTAATTTAAAATAACAATAATTTCCAGTCTACTTTGCAATATTGAAGGATAAATAGCCATATTACTCATGAGTCAGCCTTCTGTACTGAGTGAGATGCTTCTATAACTCTGGACAGAGTGTCCTATCTTCCTATTTATCTGATGCTAGTCCAAATAATATGTAAATGTAAAACTCATAAGTTATTTCATTTAATGACTTATTAACAGGACAAAAAAGGTTGGTGATGAAATTAAAATATTTATGTGAAATGACATATTGAGGTTACCAGTAGGATTTAATTAGCCATGATACCATTAAACATGAAAGGGAAGAAGTTGCTATAAATTTCCTAAAGCATGGACTGCCTGCCCCATAGTTTAAACCTTATTTAGCAGAAGAGATGAGAAAGAATTCATTGGCTTCCAACTGATCTAACTTGCCAGCTGGCTGTGTGTCAGTCTGCACTGATGCAGATGTGTGAACTTTAGACTGCTGAAGACAAACCTGTTAAATCCCTTGTCTTTACCACACAACCAAGATTTGATGTGAGCCAGGTTTGAACTTCTGAAATCGTTTTCTGTACTGCTCACTTGTTTTTGCCTCTCTGGTATCCCTTCTCTTTTTATTCTAGCTTACAATACTTCAATTTTTTGTATATCTAAATTATAAACATATCTGAAAACATATACAGGGTCATCCGCATATCTATGTAAACATGTTAGCTAAAATATGGTATATACAGGGGAAAATTCCAATGGTGTAACTCTTTTGAACAACTAACTTAGAGTTTAACAAAATGAATACCAAGAAGTAGGAGGACAATCAAAGGGAGGGGAGGAAGACAAACGGAGAGAAGAAGGGTGGGCAAATGCAGTCCTAACATTCAATGTACATAGGCGAAAATGGAACCAGTTAACTTGAGGGGTGGAGTGGGGTTGGAGAGATGGGAGAGAGCACTGGAAGGGGCGACACCGATCACGATGTGCTGTGCTAACCAACTGCATGTGGAATTGAAACCCCTTTATGCAACTCCTTAATGATAATATTAAAAACTGAAATAGTGTATAAAGCCAACAAGCAGTACTTAAAACTTTCTTTGTAGATCTACTCCAACCCCAATCTCAGGTAATATGGTTTGTGATAAATCACAGGGTTCAAGATGGATCATGGGATTCATTCTTAGGCTATTAAAGCACACCAATTTCCTTAGACATCATTTCTGTACAAGCAAAGGAGTAAGCAGGCATCACAAGCATCAAAATTCCATTTGTCTGGGCACAACTTTTGGTTTAAAGATGGACACAAATCCAACTTAATGCGATCATAGTGCTAATTCAGAGTCTAGAGACGATACATCACAAAAGAACTTTCTTTTGAGGGGGCAGGCTGATTAATGCTAGCAATGATACAATTTTACAGCTAAAGGTACCTACATGGTACTCCAGAATGAAACTCATTAATGTAACACAGAGAAAACTGAGAAACTGGTGCATGATAGCATTGTCTGAGACCCAAACTTTTCCTGAAAAATATGACTGTATATGACTGTAAGTGATATTTGCCAATGTGTCTGTTTGCCTAGGTGAGTTTCAGATGCTTTTTCTTTTACCTGCAATAAGAGAATTATAATTTCCTACCTTCATTTAGTCTTACCTTCTCCTTCTGGAAAAATCCTTTGATCTCCTCTTTGATCTAGCCCTTTCCTATTGAAGAAAATTTAACAATAAATCTCTGGTGCTCAGCTTGAAGAGCTCAGTCTGGCATCTTCTTTAACTTGGCTGGCCCAGACATGTGGCTTAGCAGCATGAGGTCAATTGGGAGGAAGGAAAAAACAAGCCCCAATCGGAAGTGGTTAGGATACTGCGGCCTGCTCAGGACAGGGCAGTTGTGGTCTCTGAGAATAGTACATTGTGGTCACTTCTAAAATCAGGAGTAACATAAATAGGGATGATTACAGACGTAAAACAAATATTTTAGAGACTTCATTTGGGGAAATATAGAAGACCAGAAGCAGTAACACCACAGCTTAATGAGTAGGTTGGTTTCCTTCAGTCCTTGGGTTCCTGAGCCCAGTGGGAGGCAGGAATTGTCCTGTGGTTTGGGCCACCAGAGCTCACTCCGGACAGCAACCATGCTAAACACACCTACAGTAATGCAGACCGCTGCCAGACACACTAACCCTGTTGATAGTTACTCCACAGCCTGGGCCTGTGAGTCCTTTAGTAACTTGAGCTTAAGAAGACAGAGTCCAGGGAACAACCAGCCAGTGTGTCCCACCTCCCAGCCACAGAAGTAGAACTTTGCATATTGGCTTCTAGACCAACCCTGATTTGGCCTTAAGTCCAGGTCCTGATTTAATAGGTTATGATTTTAAGCCAATGTTGAAATTATCTATGCCTCCTTCTTTTCATGTGCGAAATAGTTCTTTCCCCAGAATATAACGGTGAGGATTAAATGACAAAATATATGCCAAATGCTTAGCCCAGATTAGATCCCCGGCCAGGGCCATTTCACCCCTACTCGGCATCCTGTGCTGTGCATTGGTGGGAGGCACCATTTCCACATATACCTGTTGCTTTCTATCGTCCCCCCTCCCATCGCTCCCTCCGTGTCTCCCTTCTGAAATGCCGCCTGTCCATTAAGATTTAGTGCAGAAGTCACTACTGCCATGATGCCTGCCTTCCAAATAGATGAAATCTTTCTTTTGGCTCTGGTTCTTCATCGCAGACAGAAACCACACATAGGGCAGTGCTGCCTAATCCTGGCTGCATATTAGAAGCACTTGGAAATCTATTAAAAATATTGATGCCTGGGCCCCAATCCCAGAAATTCTGATTTAATTGGTCCGGGGTGAGGCTCAAGCATCAAACATGTTTAAAAAGCCCCCCAGGTGATTCTACCATGCAGCCAAGATTTAGAGGATTGAATGAGTGTGTTCTTAAATAATGTTTATGAACGAATTCAAGCTAAGATATTAATGGCTTCAAGTTTTAATAGGCTAATCTTCAGAATATTTGCATTTGTAGTAAAGGCAATACAATGCTATGGTTCGGGAAAACAAAGGTAAATGATTTCTAAAAAGTCTAGGCTAACGAAAGGAATCACAATTTATCTAGAGAGTGATAGAAGTAGACCTTTGAGCCTAGATCATGATAGATGATTGGCACCCTAGAAATGTGTGGAAAGTGTATCAGGGGAACAAAATGGAAGGGCCCATTTTCTGCAGGCAGCAAGAAAGAAGGGGAAAGGGGAATAGGATGACACTAGGCTGTTCTCATTTAAATCCTTTTCCAAAAGATTCTGAGATCGATTGGTTATGAACCGTCTCGTCCTCCACCTTGCGCTCTGTCCATATCCTTCGCAGCAACTTCTTAAGGGACTGAGTCTCAGATGGGAAGGCTGATGCAGGAAGATTGTAAGATCAAAGTTAGCTTGGGAAACATAGCAAGATACTCATCTCAGGATTTTGAGTTAAGTTTGAAGGAGATAAGAGTATTTTCCCTACACGTTTGTAACTTTGTACAGTACAAAGAGACACAGGCTAGGTCTGAGCCTACTTTAAGGGGCTCTACGTGCTTCCATTCTTTCTTTTAAAACCTTGTTACCAACGGAGATCAAGCCCAGGCTAGTCTCTGGAGGATGAGAAATACTCGAGGCAGAGTCCAATTGTTGTAGGTGAGTCTATTCTGGACCAACCAGTCACCAGCCAAACCACTAGTTGAGTCACAGACTCAGGAGTAAGCTCAGCCAAGCTCAGCCAAGCCTTGCCAAGACAAGAGCTGCCCAACCAAGCCACAAACTCGTGAGCAAAATAAATGGTTGTTGTTTTAAGCTACTGGATTTTGTGGTTACATGTTAACAGAATTTTTGTGGAAATAGATAACCAATATGGCCACGCGCTCATAAAATACAATAATAGAACCACAGATGTAACCCGCCCAAATCAGTGCCACTCCCTAAATATAAAAAGGTTGTATCTGTGCCCATCTGCTCGTGCAAACGTGACGTTTCTGACACAAATAGTTAATGCTGGTGGAAAATGAGTACGACACCCATCAATATTCCCACCTAAAAATGGGCAAAGAAGCTACATGCAGTAGCAAATACTAGGTAGCATTGATGGACACTATTGATCTTACACGTTAATCCTCTAATTTCCTTTAGAATTCCCCTCATGTAGTGTGTGTGTGTGTGTGTGTGTGTGTGTGTGTGTGTGTGTGTGTACGTGTGTGTGCGCTTGGCAATACACACACACACACACACACACACACCACAATATATCCTGCTGGATGGTGATAATCAGATAAATATGACTTTGGTAGGTCTCATTGGCATCTATCTGTTGAATCAGTTTCTTGGCAATCTATTGAGTTCTTTAATAGGCCAATCTGGTAGCTTCGTTTCTGCCAGCTGGGTGGTTTTCCTCCTCCATGTTCCTCAGCTGCAACCCTGAGAGAAAAAGAAAGAGGCTCTGGGAAGTCTGAATGTCACAGCCTCCAGCTTACCACAATTGATGCAGGAAATCCTGCAGGGCTGGGGCTTTCCTCCAGGCTTGAGCAATCCCCAGCTCCTGTATTCAGATGTGGGATTTCTCCTGCAGCTTCACAACCACCTCGTCATAACCAACAGAAATGTGGTCCTTCCTGATAGGTAGAGTATTCGTCATCCCCTCACTTTTTTTTTCTTCTAGTCTCTGCTTAGGGCTTGGTTTAATGAATTTGATCTCTGCCTCTGTCCTGTGGTGGGAAGGATTTGTAGAGAAAGTAGTCAAAACTAATCTCCGTTCTAACCCTGAGTGGTGCTAGAGAGAAACCTGTGGATCCAACTTCGGAATGCTTCAAGGCTTCCCCTGTTCATACCACGTGGGCTGAGAAATGGGGTTACACAGGTTGTCACCGCATGAATGTCGGACCTCGGGCAGTACAGGAAGAGAGTCAGGAAAGCTAGCTCTCTCCTAATGCTGTTCTCCTTCCAGAATGGGCCAAGTACGTGTTCCCCTTGCAGGACGATATTCCGTGACCTAACAGGGAGCCCACATTCCAAGGTATTTCTTCTACTGCATTCTCCACCACTTGGTGTTTAGCCTTGATGGTTACATGGTTTGAATTCCAAGAGACCACAGACTACAATTTACCCAAATAGCTTGAAATCTGTGTAGCTACCAATATTTGAGCCATCATCATAAAACTCTTCTTTCTGCAAGCAGAATGCTCTGCTTAGAATATCAATATTCTGGGGGTGGGGGAAGGACAGAAGGGAGAGCAAAGCAAATAAAACAAATCCCTGACCACTATAACTTCATACAGAACACTGCTCTAGAATTGCCAACTCTAATTGATTGGTAGGGTCTACATACAGTTCTGCTGTGTGAGGGATTCTGAGACCGTGCAAAAGAATGCTAGGATTAATTGGTTATAGCTGGCTAAGGTCAAGAGGAAGACAGTAGTAAGATACATGTCATCTTTTGCCATTCTTTTCCTGCATCAATTAAACTTCAGCTCAGTTCTGTCATGTGGCTTTTTCTTTACAAAATGAGAACTTCAAAGTTCAGTAAGCATTTGAGATAAAACCTTGAAAGAAACATCTAGTAGGAAAAATAACCACCTTCACTTCCCTGTAGCAAACCTTCGCTTTTGAGAAACAAGTTCATTTGTGTATATACATTAACGCTGTTCCCAGAAGATGTGTGTGCCCTGTAAGTATGTCATAGTCATCTCCAATCAAAATTGTCACAGAGTCGACATTACTCATCTTTCTTTGTCTTTTAAAATAAGACTTGGCGGAAGTGCTGCTGTGTCTCAAGGGGTAGAGCACCAACTTTGAGCACAGAGAGGCTCAGGCACCAAGTCCAGACTCAGTTCAAGCCCCATCCCTGGCAAAAAAAAAATTAATAAATAAAAATGAAATAAAGTAAGACTGCAGACAATCACTAAACATCTTATACTCTATCAAAACATTCTTGAATTTTTGAGGTTCAGAAATAATACTTTCTCTGCCTACCTGTGTTTTGTGAAGATCAGGTGGACTTTAAAAGGCTAAAGTGCTGGTGTAAGTTATATCTTCAGTTTTACACTGTGGTAACTGTCGTCTTATAAGGAAACTCATTTTCATCACCATACACTTGGCTACCTAGCATTGATTCCTCTTCCTGGACTGCTCTCATCTCCTTTGGGGATTGTCCTCTTTCCTTACAGGTGTGGCTTTGGCTGAATGAGGATTAGTCTAGCAGTACTGGGGTGGGGTGGGCGGCAGTAGGGAGGAAGGAGAAAGGGAGGAAGGAAGGCCCAGGACCGAGCCATCAGAGCCTGCTTCTCCTCTGAAATTGCCTATGTATAGGCATGTGAGAAAACGCAGGAGAATTTCATGCTTGCTCCCAAGATGAGGACTTTGATTATGGACCGAAGTCATTAGTAGCAATAGCTGTGGATGTACTTTTTAGGGGTACTGTGGGAGTGGCAGAGTCCTGATTCTGACTTGACTATCCCTAAGGGGCTACAGAGGGCCTCCTTATGCCTAGCCTCCCTGTTAAAAGTCTCCCAGAGGAACTCTATATATCCAACATTTCCTATGAATTCACTTTCTCTTTTATTTTATATCCGAATGCATTTATTGTTTAAGCCGGCAGTGGCTGCACTATAAACAGGAGCTCTGTGAGTGCAACACAGGAATAATGAAATTGGCCCCCTGTGTTCATGTCTTGGACAAAAAGCCAGCTATGTCGCAGGTGTTCAATAAATAATTGCTGGATAAATCCAAATGCGGAAGACAATTGACCTTTGATTTACTACTTTAATTAGCCATATGCTGATCCTAATGTAGCACCAGACAATGTGTCTAAGTTCAAAACAGGAAGGGCCATGCCAGTTGATACTCTTTGATTAGGGAAGCAAAACAATTTCCCAAAAACCATCATCTAGAAATCTTTGGCTTAGTCCTCTTTGACTACTGTCAGCTGCCACAGAAGATGGGAAATCTTGTACTTATCTCCTACTTTGTTGCCACAAGCAATACAAAATTTTACTGAAGAATTTTAGGCATTGGATATTTTATAGACAACTAAAGATGTCTACAAGCAAAAAGTATTCATACAAACTAAGCAGTGCGTGTGGTCCACTGACACTTAGAGAAATGGGAACCTGGACCACAAAGGAGTCTTGATCTCCGTGAGCCAGGCTCTCCACTGGCCAAACATAGATACTCCTGTAGAGGACCTGTTCAGTCTGAAGATGGGGATACAAGCATGGAACCTCTAGCTGGAGAGGCACCAAACTTACTACAGCTGATGAAGCTCTGGGAAGCCTGGAGATTTCTAGCTGACAGCAGCAAGGTAGGTATGTACTACAGTGGCAGAGCTATTCTGGCTCAGTGTTTCCAGACATCGCCAGGAGTCCTGCTGAATGGCTAAACTGCCTCACAAGGGCTTCCGCGGGCTTCCGACACAGCCCTGGCCTGCCCCTGCAGGATGTACATCTCACAAGACCCCTCATGAACCTAGCAATGATCCTTGCCTCACTAACCTTTCTCTGAGCTCACTCCCTCTAACCACAAGAACTAAACAGTCCCATGCTTTGCTCCATGAAGGCTCCAAACCCTGGGTCTGGAGAGTAGCTAATTGGTTTTTTACAAGCCTGAAATAATGCAGACATTTAAATATTGATGTTCATTTCTGGGTAGCTATAAACACAAAATGGGGAGAAGGAGCATGTGTAACTCCTTCAGTCGCACCATAGTAATGGCCCGAGTCAATAAGCCCAGCTTTCAAAGAGAGGCTCACTGGAATCCAAACGGCTGGTCCAATGTGTTCTGTCTCCTTCTAACAGAATGGTCCATCTGCTAGGCATCATTGGCTCTGCTCACCCAGCAACCCACACACATAGATTAGTGGGCAGGAGGAAGGCTAGAAGACTTCTGAGTCCTGAGTTGGTGGAAGAATAAAGCCACTATCCTCCAGTAGGAGAACTGGGCATTTAACTTCAGATCAAGCCTGGGAGGCCATGCCTGCAGCAACAAGGGGGACTGGTAGATACTTAAGACGCCAGGCTTAGGCCAGGAAGAAACCACTGGGCTATTCCTGCCCCTCTTCCCATCCTTGTCTCTCCTCTAACACCCCTGTCCTACTAGGCCCTCAGACACACTTTTCCACGGGTCCCTGAAAAATCCGCTCATCTTTTTTTTTTTTTTTTAAGTACTGTTCTATATTATTTCTTGAAAAGGTCCATCAACCCCTGATCAACACTAATTTGTTCTAGGGCTGAGATTTCTGTTTCCACCTGTGTCTGGCTGTTATCATTAAATGTTTATAATCCACCCACAGGATCTGATTGCTTCCTAAATTAGGATCATGGAATAGCATTAAGATGTTGTAACCTTCTTAATAATGGTAGTATCCTTTGGTTCAATGAAAACACCATTAGTATTACAATGCAGGTTCATAGAATCTTGTTGATTTATGCATAATTGAAAGTTGGTCTATCTCTCATGGACTTTTATGTTAATGGATCCCTTATGTTATATTTATGATGATTTTCATACTATCACGCTACAGTTCTAGGCTTCTTGGGGGGGGAAGTACTTTTGTTATTCTGGGGCTACCAATCAGATATTGATAAAAAAAAAAAAAACCCTACACAATTTCATTCAATTTTCCATTACTTGATAAACACCTAACTGGGAAGCAAGGAAACAAACAAACAAAAATAAACCCTTCAACTTTACAACCCAGGGATGAAAGAAGATGAAAATTCCTCTTCTTCATTTAGTTTTACACTTTCACTGTCTAAACACTCAGCCTGTTTTGGAGGGAAAGGCCCACTTAGACTTAGAGCTCTACTTTTGGTCGCATTACTCTCCCAGCACGGTCTCTGCCTACAGTGAAAGAGGTGGGGTTCGTGCAGCTTCGTGAGGACACAAAGTCTCAGAACAATAGAGGCCTTCAGAACCAGACAACACCTGAGCTGGCGAGACTAATAACCATAGAAGAAGATGCAGTGGCTCTTCCTGCAGAAGGTTCTGCTGGGAACTAATATAGAGCCTGGAGTTGGTCTAAATGATGACCAATTTTCTCTTTCCATAATTTGTACCTCGTCTTCTCTCTGGTGACTTCGTCCTGAAATTACCCTTGGTGGTATTACAAAATGCATATACCAGGCATTCCTGAATTGCTAACTACTGTTCTTCTGAGAAGCTCATACTAGATTCTCCTCTCAGTCTCCAGACCCGCTTCGGATTTTCTGAGTGTCATAACACGCCCCACAAACGCACAGAGAAGTTCAGGTCTGCCCTCTGGCTCATCTTGGGTTTTGTATGTATGTATTTTCATGTTGTCATTCCTTGATGGCTCTGGCAGTCTAGAGGGCTCTGTTCCCCAGACTCCAAGTGGAAAAAAGGAAAAAAAAAGAATCATCATAAACATGGCAATACTTCCCAAGGCTATCTGCAAACTCAATGCGATACCTGTCAATATTCCAACCTCCTTCCTCAATGAAATAGAAGAAGCAACCCCAAAATTCATATGGAACTGTAAAAGACCCCGAATAGCAAAAACAATCCTTAGCAGAAAGAACAGTGTGGGAGGAATATCAAGACCAAACTTCAAACTCTACTACAGAGCCATAGTAACCAACTTACTATGTTGTAACACATTTGACCGAATCTGACTTGCCATGGATTGAAGGCAATGCCAATGTGTGGCATCCGCACTGCAGAAGAAGACAGCCATGCAGCCGAGCCTAGGAAGCTATGACTCCTGCCTCATCCTGATTTCACAGAGATGAGGTATGGAAGTATATCCACATGAATCATGGAAATGATCTTGTGTTGGCCTATGTTTCTGCTTTATGTTCCTGCTGGTGAGCTGACCACCATTAACCTTTCTCTTGCTTCTCTCTCCCCTAACCCCTGAGACCAAGAGAAGTAGGCTCCAGTGTTTTCCCTTCTTGCCATCCTTCCCCTGGCTTCCTGAAAGCAGCAAGCTTCCTAGTTTTCACACACTATGGAAGAAACCCATCTAGTTGGCGGTGCCCGGCTCTTGATAAGAGCACATGCTGATTTTGGACAATCCTTTCTGTATTCTCAAAGCCTGGCTTTGTAGACAACATTGACCCGTGACAAACTCTCCCTTGAATAACAGAAATTGAATGTTGGCTCCATGTTTTTAGTCTTAAAGCTATTTGAATAACTATAATAAAGTTCTCTGAAGCACACTTGTTGGACACCTCTGTAAAATAAGGCTCTAGGTTTAATGATGGAAGAGAAAAAGAAAGGAAGGGAGAACAAAAGAAGGAAGGAAGGAGGAAGAGGAGGGAGGGAGGAAAAGAGGGAGGAAAGAGAAGAGGAAAGGGAGGAGGAAATGAGTGGGAGAAAAAATGAGGAAGGAAGGAAGGAAGAAGAAAAAAATGAAAAGAAAGAAAAGAAAATGCACACTCAACCAACACCAAAACTCAAAGCACAGTGGCTCACGTCTATAATCCCAGCCACTTAGGAAGCTGAGATCTGAGGATTGTGATTTGAAGCCAACCCAGGCAGGAAAGTCCTTGAGACTCTTATCTCCAATTAACCACCAAAACCTCAGAAGTGGAGCTGTGGCTCAAGTGGCAGGTAGCGCGCTTGCCTTGAACAAAAAGGCTCAGAGGCCATGCCCCGGTCCTGAGTCAAGTGCCACAGGACAGGTATCGAAAATGAATAACAATAAAAACACATTAAAATATTCTATTACAAAGTCTTTTATTTCATCTTCCTAAAAAAAAAATCTAGCATGAAGTAATGGTCCAAGTGGTGTGCATAGAGAAAATTCTAGATGAAACACCCAAGTGTCTGCTGGTTCTCTCAGTGTCTGTTTTGTGAGGAAAGGCGGAATTTGTAGCGCTGACTTTCCTGGTAATTTCCCACAAGAAAGCTAAATTGGCTCTGTTTTCAAGGGATGCACCAGGAATGCTGACTTAGTTGTTGCCCTCTTTGCTATTTCCAAATTGATACTATCTCGCCCACCAAAAATAGCCCTGAGCCCTGTACACTTGTATTCTTTGTGTTGCAATCTTTGATGGGAGGAGTGAACTTTTGCTTCTTTTTATTTTTCTTCTTCTTTTTTTTTTTTTTGCTATTCTGTTAACATCTCACAAGCAGAACAGAGGTTATACATGAAAACCGATACTATTATCACGGGTGAATGGTCCTTTTCTAGTATCATTTTGGAGTAGGCCCAAAGAGAAATTCTAGGGATGGTTCTTGTAACTAGAAGTTTGTCTGTTAATGAAGCTACTTCTTTGTTGCCCTCTTTAAAAAGAAATTCAACTGAGGCCTAGGCTGCCTACTGGAGGAGCAACTGGGTCCTAAGGGCATAGTTCCTCCTTCATTCCTCTCAAGACACTGATAACAAAATCTATATAATTATAGCAATCTAATTCTAAAGTAAGGTGCATGTTAATCTTAGAAAATACTAGAATCATTTGAAAGATGTTCTAAAATGACTCCACTGACTTGTAAATAGCAGTTGAAGAAGTAGAAACACATTCTGTATAAAATGGAATTTTTCTTACACATTTTCTTCAGCAAAGCATCCTTCGCTCTTTTTTTCCTTTTTGTGCTAGTATAAGGTCTTGAACTAAGGACCTCCAGTTCTTAGCCTTTTCTGTTCAAGGCTACCACTTGAGCCACACCTCATGTCCTGCTTTTTGTTCCTTAGTTGCAGATCAGAGTCTCTGTTTTGTCTGCCAGGCCTACCTTCAAACCAGGCCATGATCTTAGACCTCAGCTTCCTGAGTAGCTAGGATTATAGGTGTGAGCCACTGGTACCCAGCCTCTTTCATACATTTTAGTTGCAATGTTTCAATCATCTCAGTCTCCTTTGAAACAAAGTGTTTGGAGCCAGGAGTGATGGTAAACACCTGAAATCCCATCACCTGGGAGGCTGAGGGAGGAAGAAAGGGAGATCGAGACCAGGCTAGGCTATAGAGACTCTATCTTAAGAAAAAAGTGAAGTGGGAAATAGAATGGTTGTGTAAGTATCATATATCTCTCATGATTCATCTTGATATATCAAGATATACCCAGACCGTCCCGAGAGCGAAGTGCGTGTGTGAGCACGTGCCCATGGCCGAGGAATGGAAGTGAACCTCCACTAAGCTTGAATTTGACATGGAACTCTTCAAGAGAGGAGGTGAGTGACTCTTCCTGAAATTCATTGTGTAAACTGATGTTTAGGATCCTAATTGCTGAGATAAATTTTAAGTTAAAAAAATGTCATGCATACTGAGAGGGGACGATTTCTTGTTGTAGTAATTAACTAGAAAAGTCTACAAGTATGACCCAGTATTTCCTCATCCCTTTTCTTCTCCTTGTGAAATGGTCCCCAGGCCTTCCTGGGAGCAGTGTTTCCCACCAGCAGGTTCATAAGCTGCACTGCACAAAAAGGGCCAATGAATCTGTTTGTTACAGTCTACTTACTAAAGCCACGGCTACAATACTTCAGTGCTGAAGTCAGGGAAAACGCATCATCCACACACAATCCAAGGAAAATGCAAGCTGATACAGCACAAAGATGCTTTGTTTAAGAATGGCAGAAATTTCCAGCAACTATCTAGAAAAAAAAAAGTATGCAGGATAGGAGGGAATGTAATCAAATAACAAAACAAACCCCAGCTAAAAGAGAATCTTTATAAACCAGCACAAGGACACTTTGTTTTTAAGTGCACACAATGAATTTTAAAGATCTTTGTTTAGAGGGGAAATAAAGTATTATGAAGGACTGACACATTTGATGGATGGATGGTTTCTGAAAAACCACATTATCAATTACTTTTTCCTTGTTTGGCTCTAGTCCAGTAATTTTTATTTGAACAAGCCACATGCTAGCATGGTTTTGATTGCAGGAAGTCACTGGTTGTTGTTAAAGGATACTATTTCACTGATGGGCTTATCTCTTCCTACACAACCCCCCTCCTTCTGATGGGACTCTGATATGAAAGGCCCAGCTTCAGTTGTTATAAACAGAGTCCAGGATTGTTTGATAAACCCAACCCATGTTTTGCTTTCAGCCTTCTGTGGTACAATCCAAGCAATGTATTCAGCAAGGCTTCAGAAAACAAATACGTGAATTCAGCTTATTTCTGTCCTGAACTTTGATATGAAATTTTGATTTGTCTCATGTTTGTGTCTTTCATAAATCTAAGTCTGCCAGCAAAAAAATAGTTATAGATATCATATTCCTTTTTAAATATTAGATTACTATCTCAAGTGAACCTTGCTGAGGAAAAAAAGGGAATTTTTATGAAACAGTCCACCAAAAATGTATCAAAAGATCTTCTTAACAATACAGTGCCTGTTCTAGCTTCCTTCATGTTTTGTTTGTTTTATTGAAGCAAGTACATTATAACACTAGTGATAGCAATATAAGAAATACAGTTAAACTATATTATTAAGTTTTCCTTTATAAGTAAAGAAATATTTGGGGCAGTTGTCAGTGGGCAGGAAAATCATCTCTGGAATCAACTACTGAAACTCTTGGTGCATGCATACGTGCATGTGCGCGCGCACACGTGTGTGTGTGTGTGTGTGTGTGTGTGTGTGTGTGTGTGCACGTGCACGTGTGTGCACATGTACACGGGTGCATATGTGGTGTTTATAACTTCCTTTATGACTGTATTTTTTTTGATGGCAGGCAAGCACCCTTCCCAGCTCCTAGTTCTATATTTTCAACACTAATTTTAGTGGTTATTCTTCTGCTGGGAATTAAGAAAAAAATAAAATGATGTGCTCAGAGAATGGGAACTTGATTATTTATCATTACACTCAAACAATTTGAATGAATCCAAATTTAATATTGTTCAGTGGAAGAAATATAAATTTAGTAACAATTTCTTGACTCACTGGCCCATATAGAAATTAGAATAGCTCTCAGAACCGAAAAGATCTCACAACATAAACACATAAAGTGTATTAACATATGGAAAATAAATTCACCCTGATTTATTCCTTGAAAATAAAATAAATATATTTAGATGAAATTAATGTATCTAGCTGTCTCATTTTTTGGAAAACAGGAAAGATATTTTCTAGAAAAATAGTCCTTTCGTTTTCATTTTTGTCAGTACTGAAGTTTGAACTCAGGACCTCATGATTTCTATGCATGCACTTAACAGTGCCCTGGGCCCTGAGAAAAAACAGTCTTGAGCTGAATTCTCCTCAGCACTTTGCTGGTTAGGTGAAGTTGGTTAGGTTACAGCACCTGTATGAGGCTTCTCAGATTCACCTGCAAGGTGAAAATTAGAGGGACACTAAAGAATTATACTGAAATAATTAAGTGATAGGGTATATATAACTTTATATACAAGAAAGAAGTTACAAATAACCTCACAGGAAGAAGACAAACAGAGGTCCTTTCCAGGGACCAGCAGAAACCTGTGAGACTGAGTCCTAAGAGAAATCAGAGCCTTTTATCCCTCTAAGTCTTTTACTGCAAATGTCAAAAGCAAAATTACAAACATCCTTTTTTAAATCACTATTTAAATTGCCCATTGAATAAAAGTTAGGACTTTTATTTGGCAACTCTTTTCCTGTACGCTATAACTCTGTACATATTTGGTTTTAATAATTAGGAAAGTTCTGGTTGTACATGCAATAGCTTTACAGATAATAAAATTTTAATTAGGATTACTTTGATTATAACTTTGATTATACATTTCCTAAGCATTGAATAATTAAAAAATGTATGTGACTAACATATTTATTTCAACAAAAACCTAAAGTTCTCTTAAATATTCAAAAGATAAGTTTGAATTGCAGTTGTTTATATTGGACTATGGTAAGCACTCTTTCTTCCTATGGATGGAAAATGTACAGTTACCATACTTTTTGCAAATATAATTTTTATTGGATAATTTTTTATAGCTTGGAGTAGTTATCTGAATCTTGCTATTCTTCTCAACATTATTCACCTATTTAACATTTTTGCAGCAAAATGTTAATAAAAATAATGATGGCTGCATTTCAAGTTAATTGTTACAAAATATTTCTAAATTCAATTTGCAATAAATATCTGACTTATATTTTCACTGTCTTATTAAAATTTATACATGACAATCATCAAAACAATTTTCAAAATGATTAATTATATCCTAGAAAGTTCAAAGAATATAAGATTCTCCAAGGATTTAAAAATAAACAAATTCCTTTTAAGAAAGCTCAGGTACCAAATTTCTTTGGCTTGTAAAGGAAAAATCATCTATACCATACTGCTATTTAAGTCCTTGAGGAATGTCATTCCTGGAGATCATAAGATTATTTTCAGCATGACTTTCCTTTTAAAAGCTTTAATTTCTCCTTAAATTCTCACTCGGTAAATTTTTAAAGGTAAATTGGATTGAGTTACAAAGTGAGACTCGAGAATGAATGAGTTGTTTTTGCATCTCTCCCTTTCATATAGATGTTGCAAAAAGTAGTTAGATTTAGAAATCCACCCTAAGCTCTAAAACCTCTGCACAGTAGCAGCTGTACTGGGAGCAAGGATGCTACACCCTGTGCTATTCTGCTGTATGGATTTCCTCTGATACTGAGGGTAGATGAGGGAGGAGTTGTTACATGGGTAGTGCATCTGCCATTGAGCAATCAAATGAGTAGAGATAAGAAAAGGATAGAGATAACTGTATGGTCAATGTGAACTCTTTTGACTTGTGACTCTCTCCACCTCCCAAACCTTCAGTAAAAAAGTCATTCACCATACCTAGTTTGTGTTGAGATAGATCAGAAGTGTAAACAGTGCCCTAAATGTCAGCCTGGTAACAGAAAATGGACAGACGAGCAAGAGGCATATGATAGAGAGCAAGCTTTCATCAGAAACAAGAACTCACAACCAGCGATGATCCAGAGAAACAGAGGCCTCCCAGAATCCCTGGAGCTACTGAGAGGGATCTTGGGTTGCTGATCTTACATGGGTTGGTGGTGAGTCATTCTTGTTTAAAGCTATAAAAACAAGAAACCCAGCCGGCTAGAGATGAGGACATCCAATTCCCTGACCTGTGGTCAATGCTGATAATCGCTTCCCATAGGTTTTCTAAATATAAACACTGTGGAATATTAAACCACGCTACTTATACACGGTAACATGTAGACATTTGAATTGTAAGGCTGTTACGTTTCTACCTCTAGGTCTGCTCAAGAATCAGTCGAGTCATTTTCTCTAATCTACACTTTCTGTATATGTAAGGCTGTCATAACACCTGCTTTCCCTACCTAACAGGGTTTGCCGCCAACGTAGAAAGAGGCACATGGAATGTGGAATACTTGGTAGGATACAGAGTATTATAATGGAAAGATATTATAAGGCAGGCAGCTTTAGGGATATCAAAAGAAGAATTTTCTTCTAAAGGTTCATTTGATTCTCAACTTGTTTGCTTACTATAGTTGTGTAATATTCGAGGGGCCATTGGCCTTTCTGACTCTCTCTCTCTCTCTCTTAGTCTGTAAAATGGGGACTTGATAACCAGTATGCCCAGGCAATCTCTGAGCACCTTTATATATGATCAGATGTCATAACAGGTGATGGAAATACACAAACACCTGTGGTCTACAAAGAAACTAAGGTATCAAGTGGTATTTCTTGCAGATAAAAACCAAGCAGTAAAGCAGATGGAGTCTCTATGAATGAAAATCTTACGTTTTTGTAAAATTATGAGTATCTGGACTAGACGTTACCTTGCCAGTGAAGGCTCATTTGTACTATTTTATAAGGATTGCTATTAAGGTAGTTCATAGGACTTATCAGAATTGTGCCAAGCAGTGTAACATTGAGAACAGGTCTCCCTAATGCCAGTCTTGAACTCAAGGCCCCGGGCACTGTCCCTCAGTTCTTCAGCTCAAGGTGAGCGCTCCACCCCTTGAGCCACAGCGCCACTTCCAGTTTTCTGGTGGTTTATTGGCGATAAGAGTCTCATGGACTTTCCTTCCCCGGGCTGGCTCTGAACTGCAATCCTCAGATCTCAGCCTCCTGAGTAGCTAGAATTATAGGCGTGAGCCACCAGCACCTGGGTATATTCTTATAAGAAAATGAATTAATTTTTAACAAAAAATATCTGCATCTACTTTTCCCCAAACAATTTTCATTTCAAGAGTGTACTTCTTAGAGAAAGAAGGGGTGACATTGTTCAAGAAGAACTGTACTCATTGCCTGACCTATGGAATTGTAATCCCTCTGTACAACTCCTTGATAATAACAATAGATTTATAAATATTTTTAAAATCCAGAATTGGAGCCTTTGCCGAAGAGATAGGGTGCTGATACAAAACCAAACCAAAACAACAACAACAAAATCCCTGAGTAAATGGATAAACAAGCATACTAGCTAGGCATAAAATGATTTTTTAAAAAGTGCATTTCTTGCAAAGTTTAAGAAGGATGGAAAGAAAACACAATCAAATTTAGCAGATGACATTAAATAAACATCTTCTCTGTGACCGAGCAGATAAAGTATGTTTAGAAATGCAAATGTTGGCATTTGGGGGGAATGGGTACGGAGACCACACACACACCTTCCTCACAGATGAGAAACTACAGAGATGAGATCAGGTAGGCAAAGGATGAACAAGAGTTGAGTAGGCCACAGGAGATTGTAAAGTAGGCCCCAAGTCCAGTGTAAATAATCGTGGACTTCCATGAATTATTTTCTTGCATAGGTGCGTATAGTGTTTAGTTATGCTTTCTTTCCTACACCTACTTCATTCCCATGCTCTCCATTTCATTAAGTAAATACGCAGTTTTCCACCTGTAATGTCTTCCCCTCAGGCTGTTGTGATAGTTAGCAAGAGTGGGGAACCTGGCCCTACTCATGGCAAAAGCAGCTGCGTAGATATGAACCTTGCTATTTGTTGAAAGGAAGAGGACCAGAGCTTCAGCACCATCCATTTCCCTTGAACTTTACTTTTCAGTCCGTCAGATACTCCAGGCGGGGAGCTTTGGGGAGCCAGTTTTGCTTCCCAAGGCTGTGGGAATTCCTCCCTTTCAGCATTTGTCCAGAGGCCCTGGGACACAGTGATTGCCTGATTCACCCTCCACCACCCTCGGTTCAGCAATAAAACATGGACTTGAAAAGAAGGGAAGCAGGCAGGTAAGCCGAGTAGTACTTCAACGGCCGGCTTACCTGAATGTCCACTTGTGGAATTCAAATCAGGAGAGAGGAGACAGGAGTTCCGATTCCCTCTTCAGTTCTTTTGAGATTTGTTACCTTTCGCACACAATTCCTTTCTGAACCTCAGTTAATTAATCTTGAAAGTGGAAATAATGGTATGTTCCTTGTTTGTTTAAAAGCAGGGGGATGGAATGGGAAAATCTCTTTGAGTTCTTTCTAGATTCAAGGAAAGAAAATGTGAACTCTTCTCATGGAAAGGAGTTATTTTTAAGTGTATGATTTGCTTGGGCAGGCAACCATGAAGGAACTTTTCTTCTGCAAAAGGCCATTTGGATATTTATAATATCATTTGAGGGCCAAAGAAAATGATCAATACAGGCAGATGGTGTGGGACAGCTGATGCGAAGTATATGAACATACATGTCCTGTCATGTGCCACGTAATTTCTGGGCCTTAAATGGCTCTCAGACTGCACAGTCCCTTCCCCTGGATAGTGTACAAATAAATCCACAGTTCTTTTGGACTCTTTGTGATATTTGTTCAAGGTGGCCACAAGTCTAGGGTTTTTCCCAACATTCTTAGAACTACTGCTGATTTAAGCTGTGACTTTTTAATGATAGAGGACTTCACCTTTATTACTCATCTGTTTGTTTCACAGCACCCCATTAGTAGAAGGGTAATTAAGCCAAAGGGGGGTCCCTATCTTTAACCAAGAGAGCTTGCGTTACCCATGTATTCTCTTGTTCAAGATGAAATTAGAAATGACTTTTCTTCCATCAGGCATATACTTTCCCTGTTCTTCAACCCCCAGAGGGAAGAGAAAGAACTCAGTTGTTCCTGTGTGCCAATAGAAGGAAGTAAGAATCATTTAAAGGATTTCAAATAATACCTCATTTCGAGGGCTCTTTTCACACAGAAGCTTCCTTAGCATCCTTGTCAATTATTGTGTGTATGTTTCAGTCCTGGGACTTGAGCTTAGGGCTTTTTCAATCATGGTTAGTACTCTACAAATTGAGTTACAGCTCCACTTCTGGCTTCTTATTGGTTAATTAGAGTATCATCGTCATAGACTTTCCTGCTTGGATTGGCTTCAGACTGTGATCCTCAGATCTCAGCCTCCTCAGTAGTAGCTGGGATTGCAGGGGTTAGCCACTGGTGTCCAGCTCATCTGCCTATTCTCCTCTAAGAATGGGCATTCCACCAATGGGTTGGCCATATCTACCACTAAACAGAGACAATTAGAAAAGATAAAACTTGATCTTACCAGACAAGTTTAGACATTTGGTTCCATTAGAACAGTTTGCATCCTTTTAAACAAAGAGGCTACTGTAGAGTTGTCTCTGTCTTATCATAGACAAGAGGGTGGTAACAAGTGAGAGTCTGAGCAAGTGTCTACTGCCGCTTCCAGATAGGGAGCTACGTGCCCGAGATTCTCCCTATAACCATTCATGTTCCAGTTGAATATTCAAAGTAGAACTTGCATCTTCAAGTTGCATATGCATACTCTGCTCTAATTAAAATTTGCCCACCAGCCATTTGTGGGGTGAGACAATGGTAAAGCCAAAGAGGTGTGTGTATGTGTGTGCATATGACAGAGGGGTGGGAGGGAAGAGAGAGAGAGAAAACGAGCGAGAAAGAGAAAGGTAGGGTATGGTTTCTATAATCCTCAGTTTCCACCCCCACGAGATGGATTTTTAAACTGGATAAGGCTGTTTTCCTTGCCTTAGCTCCAGTGATTACACACCTTAGGACCACTTTGATGTATGTGGCAGTCCTGTCACTCCAGCTGTATCACCCTTGCTCCCAACCACAATCTCTTTCTATTATACTCAGAAAACAAATGCTTTTATCAGGCACGAGAATTCCAAGTGTTGTGGGCCCATGGATGTGGCCATTCTTTAATTTTATGTTACCTGTCCTCTGACAAAGGCTATAGTCTTTCAAAACGCCAGTGCGTCTCACAATGAAGCCTATGAATCCATCTGGAATGGAAAGTGATTGTATTGCTCCAGGGCTGACTTCACATTCAGGCCTCGCTTGAATGTCACCTCCTCTGGGAAGCTCCCGACGATTCCTCATCTTAACTGGTTCCGTTGCGGCAGTGACTTCCTTTCCTCCCTGCATCTTTTCCCTTTCTGGGTCTCACCACAACCTTCACAGGATGCTACTGGTTTAATTACTTGCCCATCTCTGTCAGAATGTATGCCCTCACCGGGAAGAGACTTTACCTGTGCTGTTCACTGTACAGTTCTTGGTCCAATCAGGAGAGAAATATACAATTGTGTCAGGACTTTTCAGAATATAAAAACATATTACCACGATCAAGGAACTGCAGCAAAGAAAGGAATGGTAAGAGGTCAAGTAAATGCTGGAATACATAAAAATAGACATAAGCAGCAGCTACTAGACCCCAGGCTGACATACAGCCCCTGAAAGGAACTCAATCGACACCATCCTCTGAGGTATCAGTGGCAAACTGTCCAGGGAAGTGCCAAAGCAGAGAGATGCACTCCAAACCCCCCTAAGGGGACATTCTAGAGGAAGCTGCTCTGCTGAGTGCTGTAGTTTGCTACTTGTGCTTTAGGAAGCTCTTCCTTTCCTCCCCTCCATCTCTCCCCCCTCCCCCCCCCCCCAGACCAGAACCAGGAAGCAAAACTCTGTCCTCTGCAGTGTCTTTGCCCCAGTGCCCTTTTACATCAGTTGGGAAATGTTTAAAGGGCTCAGATACATTTTCATTGAGTAGGCAAGGAAGTTGAGTTCTGAGCTGAGAGACAATAAATGGACCATAGCCATGTCAGCCATACATTTCAATATTTTGACACGTTCAATAAATGTTTGTTGACGTAATCAATGATTTACAATAGCTAACCTAAGTGAAAAGTAAGCTTGTCTGGTATATGGCACTTTGAGATTGGGACCTGCTAGACTTCACTTCTAATATGAAAGCTGCTATGAAAATCTGTCTCTATAAAAACTCTGGACCTCCTCCACCTGTGGTAGTGCTAAAGCAATTCCTCAGTGATTTCGTAGCTTGGCGGACCAATTTGTAAACAAATACAGCGAGTGGAGTCAGGTAGAGAGCAGAGCAGGTTGCAAAAGCAGCAATGAGCCTACCCTGTGTGTGTAGGGACCAGAGTTGAGTCACTGGTTGTCTGAGTTGACATATTTCCAGAGACATGCTGCGAATGATGGAGATCTGTCACACAGTCAGATTGAAAAACATGTCTAAGGGGCATAGTTTGAACCTTAAAGAGTAGAGAAACATTCTGATTTTGGTAGCCACTATATAAATTAGAACGATTAGGCGAAAGATCCCTACGTAAAGCTGATATTTCCTAATAGCAAAATTTCTCCTTTGTCCACTGACCCTTTCATAGCTCTTCAGGTTTTATTATGAGAGTTTTCATTTCCTGTCCCGGGAAATAACTACATGGAATTTCAATAAATAGGGCCCAAATGATGCAGCAGCTTTCTATATTGACAAAACACAGCATTTATTCATCAATACTCTCAACAAATATTTACTGAGTACCAGCTATGTGCCAAACAGTGTTCTTGGGCATTTGGAGTAGAGCCTGAATAGAACAAACCCCCAAGATCTTGTAATCATGGGACTTACTACTGTTCTAAGTGAAACAGAGGAGGAACTTCCGACAAAGATACTGTGACTTTTAACAAACTACCCAACGGTCCTGGTGGGAGTAAATAAACAGCCTCAGAAACGACAAACAGGGCCTTGGTGCTCTTTGATGCTCTATAACGCTTATATAATGCATTGTATAGAAATCTGCTTACTCTTGATTGTTGAGCACGTGTTCAAAACAGCACGAACCAGAGAAAGTCATTTGAAATCTTCCAGATAGTTCCCCCAAAAGTAAAAAGTTAAGCATGGGGAAAGACCAGATGCATTAGCTCACACGTGCATCCCAGCTACTCGGGAGGCAGAGACTGGAGGACAGCCTTTCAAAGCCAGCCTGGTGCAGACAGTCTCCGAGATTCTTACCTCCAATTAATCACCATAAAGCCCACAGGTGTGGCCCGCGTGCTAGGGGCGGTGCCCAGGTCCTGGGTTCAAGGCCCTTGTCAGCACGTACGCAAACATGAGCTTACAAACCCTTGAAATGATAGATGCTACCCAACATAGACCATCAATACTTCATCCTTATGGGTCCCGAACCGCTGTCACTTTGGTCTTTCTTACCTTAACCACCCGTTCAGGATGCCCTGTCTTGGCGGGCACCAGGCACGTGCGGGGGACATGGGGCCCTGGGGTTTTGAGGGTGGTGGAGAAGCCTCTGCTAGGTGAACCCGCGTGGCTGGTCCCAGACCAGAGACCAGGCTAGCCGTGAGGAGCCGCCCAGGGGAGGGACCTGGTGCGGCCTGCTTCTCAACCATGTTCCTCTGGGGTGGCCAGCAGTGGAGAGCCAGGCCCTGCCCATCCTCTCTGACCTCGGTCTTGGAACGCCCGGCCCCAGCTCCTAGAGGTCGCCCCACATCACCAACCTCCGCTCCACAGCGCCAGGGCGCACTCCACAGCGCCAGGGCGCACTGACCCCCCAGCGACTTCCACCCCAGCGGCCTTTCCAGAACATATGGGCGGTCTGTCCACGGGGGGCCTGCGCACGGGGGGGGCCTGTCCACGGGGGGCCTGCGCACGGGGGGGGGGCCTGTCCACGGGGGGCCTGCGCACGGGGGGGGGGGCCTGTCCACGGGGGGCCTGCGCACGGGGCGGCCTGTCCACGGAGGGGCCTGCGCACGGGGGGGACCTGTCCACGGGGGGGGCCTGCGCACGGGGGGGCCTGTCCACGGGGGGGGACCTGTCCACGGGGGCCTGTCCACGGGGGGCCTGCGCACGGGGGGCCTGCGCACGGGGGGCCTGCGCACGGGGGACCTGTCCACGTGGGGCCTGCGCACGGGGGGGCCTGTCCACGGGGGGCCTGCGCACGGGGGGGCCTGCGCACTGGGGGCCTGTCCACGGGGGGCCTGCGCACGGGGGGGGGGCCTGTCCACGGGGGCCTGCGCAGGGGGGCCTGTCCACGAGGGGGGCCTGTCCACGGGGGGCCTGCGCACGGGGGGGCCTGTCCACGGGGGCCTGCGCACGGGGGGGGGCCTGTCCACGGAGGGCCTGCGCACGGGGCAGCCTGTCCACGGAGGGGCCTGCGCACGGGGGGGCCTGTCCACGGGGGCCTGCGCACGGGGGGGGGGGGCCTGTCCACGGGGGGGCCTGCGCACGGGGGGGGGGGCCTGTCCACGGGGGCCTGCGCACGGGGCGGCCTGTCCACGGAGGGGCCTGCGCACGGGGGGGGACCTGTCCACGGGGGGCCTGCGCACGGGGGGGGGGGCTGCGCACGGGGGGCCTGTCCACGGGGGGGGACCTGTCCACGGGGGCCTGTCCACGGGGGTCGTGCGCACGGGGGGCCTGTCCACGGGGGGCCTGCGCACGGGGGGGCCTGTCCACGGGGGGGACCTGTCCACGGGGGCCTGTCCACGGGGGGCCTGCGCACGGGGGGGCCTGCGCACGGGGGGCCTGCGCACGGGGGGGCCTGTCCACGGGGGGCCTGCGCACGGGGGGCCTGCGCACGGGGGACCTGTCCACGTGGGGCCTGCGCACGGGGGGGGCCTGTCCACGGGGGGCCTGCGCACGGGGGGGCCTGCGCACTGGGGGCCTGTCCACGGGGGCCTGCGCACGGGGGCCTGTCCACGAGGGGGCCTGTCCACGGGGGGCCTGCGCACGGGGGGGGCCTGTCCACGGAGGGCCTGCGCACGGGGCAGCCTGTCCACGGAGGGGCCTGCGCACAGGGGGGGGCCTGTCCACGGGGGCCTGCGCACGGGGGGGGGGGCCTGTCCACGGGGGGCCTGCGCACGGGGGGGGGGCCTGTCCACGGGGGCCTGCGCACGGGGCGGCCTGTCCACGGAGGGGCCTGCGCACGGGGGGGACCTGTCCACGGGGAGCCTGCGCACGGGGGGGGGCTGCGCACGGGGGGCCTGTCCACGGGGGGGACCTGTCCACGGGGGCCTGTCCACGGGGGTCGTGCGCACGGGGGGCCTGTCCACGGGAGCCTGCGCACGGGGGGCCTGTCCACGGGGGGCCTGCGCACGGGGGGGGCCTGTCCACGGGGGGCCTGCGCACGGGGGGGGGGGCCTGTCCACGGGGAGCCTGCGCACGGGGGGGCCTGTCCACCGGGGGCCTGCGCACGGGGGGCCTGCGCACGGGGGGCCTGCGCACGGGGGGGGGCCTGTCCACGGGGGCCTGCGCACGGGGGCCTGTCCACGGGGGGGGCCTGTCCACGGGGGCCTGCGCACGGGGGGCCTGTCCACGGGGGGCCTGCGCACGGGGGGGGGGGCCTGTCCACGGGGGCCTGCGCACGGGGGCCTGTCCACGGGGGGGGCCTGTCCACGGGGGCCTGCGCACGGGGGGCCTGTCCACGGGGGGCCTGCGCACGGGGGGGGGGGCCTGTCCACGGGGGCCTGCGCACGGGGGCCTGTCCACGGGGGGGCCTATCCACGGGGGGCCTGTCCACGGGGGGCCTGCGCACGGGGGGCCAGTCCACAGGGGGCCTGTGCACGGGGGGGGGGGGCCTGTCCACGGGGGCCTGCGCACGGGGGCCTGTCCACGGGGGGGCCTGTCCACGGAGGGCCTGTGCACGGGGGGCCTGTCCATGGGGGCCTGCGCACGGGGGCCTGTCCACGGGGGGGCCTGCGCACGGGGGGGGGGGCCTGTCCACGGGGGCCTGCGCACGGGGGCCTGTGCACGGGGGGCCTGCGCACGGGGGGCCTGCGCACGGGGGGGGGGGGCTGTCCACGGGGGGCCTGCGCACGGGGGGCCTGTCCACGGAGGGCCTGCGCGGGGGGGGGGGGGGGGGGGGGGCCTGTCCATTCATGCCGAGAGAGCCTGAGGCGTACTCTCCCTGGCTCCCAAGCGGGTGCCCCAACGCAGACAGATAGACAGGCAGACAGACAGCCTGCCTTCTGGTGTCCCCACCCCAGCCTCTGCCCAGACCTCCCATCCCAGGCTGGTCTGAGGTTAATGGGCAATAGGTGCCCCCTTAGGGAGACGACCCGGTACCCCCACCCCCTCCCCTGGGGCCCTCCTCCCCCTTCCCCCATGTCCCACCTCCCATCACGCCCCCTGCCCTGGCCCCACCTCCTATCACCCCCCTGTCCCCTGCCCTGGCCCTGCCCTCCCCCTGCCCCCCTGCCCTGGCCCCGCCCTCCCCCTGCCCTGGCCCCGCCCTCTCCCTGCCCTGGCCCCGCCCTCCCCCTGCCCTGGCCCCGCCCTCCCCCTGCCCCCCCTGCCCTGGCCCCGCCCTCCCCCTGCCCCCCCCTGCCCTGGCCCCGCCCTCCCCCTGCCCCCCTGCCCTGGCCCCGCCCTCCCCCCCCTGCCCTGGCCCCGCCCTCCCCCCTGCCCTGGCCCCGCCCTCCCCCTGCCCCCCCTGCCCTGGCCCCGCCCTCTCCCTGCCCCCCCTGCCCTGGCCCCGCCCTCCCCCTGCCCCCCTGCCCTGGCCCCGCCCTCCCCCCTGCCCCCCTGCCCTGGCCCCGCCCTCCCCCTGCCCCCCTGCCCTGGCCCCGCCCCTCCCCCTGCCCCCCCTGCCCTGGCCCCGCCCTCTCCCTGCCCCCCCTGCCCCCGCCCTCCCCCTGCCCTGGCCCCGCCCTCTTCATCACGTGGCCCCGCCCTCCCCATGCCCACCGTAGCCCCGCCCTCTCCATCACCCCTCTGCCCTGGCCCCGCCCTCTTCATCACGTGGCCCCGCCCTCCCCATGCCCCCGTGGCCCCGCCCTCTCCATCACCCCCTGCGCGGCCCCGCCCTCTCCATTACACTCCTGCGTGGCCCCGCCCTCCCCATGCCCCTCCCCGCGTGGCCCCGCCCTCTCCATTACACTCCTGCGTGGCCCCGCCCTCCCCATGCTCCCCCCTGCGTGGCCCCGCCCTCCCCATCACCCCCTGCGCGGCCCCGCCCTCTTTATCACGTGGCCCCGCCCTCCCCCCCACCCCCCCGGCCCCGCCCTCTCCATCACCCCCTGCGCGGCCCCGCCCTCCTCCCCCCGGCCCCGCCCTCCCCATGCTTCCCCCCCCCCCGCGTGGCCCCGCCCTCTCCATCACCCCCTGCGCGGCCCCGCCCTCTCCATCACCCCCTCCGCGGCCCCGCCCTCCCCATGCTTCCCCCCCCCCGCGTGGCCCCGCCCCCTCCATCACCCCCTGCGAGGCCTCGCCCTCCTCCCCCCGCCCCCCCCGGCCCCGCCCGGCTTCCCGCGACTTGGTCCACCCGAGGCCGCGTTCACACGGACGCCGCCGCCGGCCATCGCGGCGGGGCTCCGCGGGACTCCCGCGCCGCCCCAGGCCGGCTTGTCTCTTTAAGAAGACGCGGGACGCTCATTAGTCCGCGCTCCCGGCGGCGCGGGGAGGGGGCCCGGGGCCGACCCGCGCACCGGCCGCGCCCCGCCCCTTCTTCTTTCTTTTCCGCCTCCGTCCCCACTAACACCTCGTTGTGGAGATGCAGCCAGGGCAGCAGCCGCCGCCGCCACCGCCGCTCCTCCCGGCCCCACGTTACTTTGATTGACAGCTGAACAAATGTTTCCCCGGTTCGAACGCTCGCGCTCGGGAACGTCAGCCGCGGCGAAGCTCCGCCTCGGGCGGGCCGGCTCCGCCCCGCCCCCGCCGACCCCGGTCCTTCCCGTTCATTGGTAGGAACCGCCCGCGACGCCCGGCCCCCACGTGGGTACCAGCGCGGAGAGCTCCGCCCCCCGAGCTCGCCATTTGTCAGCGGTGAAATGATGGGCAGTAACACAGAACGGCGATTAATGTTCAGCCATCGCTGATTGGTTGCCGGAGACGCCTACCCCGCCAGGGGAGGGCGGGGCGCTTGGAGAGCGCCCCAGAGCGGCTGCGGCGCCCGACGGTGATTGTAGTCCATCTGGCCGGCCGTTCCAGGTCGCGGCGGCTCGGTGTGAACTACATCTCCCGGGATGCACCTCGGCGGTGGGGAGGACGGTGGTGAATATGTATCAGAATGTTAATGATCAGCGGCTGCTAAATTTGGTCAAAGAAGTCACCTACACGGAGCGTGTTGTCGGAGCGGTGGGGAGCGGGCGTGCGGGCGGCCGGCGGCGTTCTTCCCCCTCACACACTTGTGTGTGATTCGGAGCCGGTGTGCGCCGAGTTCGCGAGGAGGCCTCTCGTTCGCACGGCCCCTTCGGGTGGCGGTCTCGCTGTCGGTTTGCCGACGAGGAAACCGGAAGAGCGATGCGGACATGAGACGGGGTAGCGCGGAGCGCCCCGGGGGCTCGGGAAAGGCCGTGGCCGCGAAGTGAGAACACAGACCCCAGACCCGGTCCCCCGCGGAGCCCCCGGCGGCGCGCAGGCCGCTCCCGGCCCGAGGCGCGCGCGGCTGGCGGGGAAGGGGAGCGGCGGCCCCGCGGCGCGGCGGCGGCGGCCCGGCGCCCGACGGACAGCGCGAAAAGTTTGCCGTGGGACGCGGCGCGCCGGCGGGGCGGCGGGCGGCGCGCGGCGCGGAGCTCGCGCGGGCTCTCCGGGTCGGACGTCGGCGGCGGGGCGGGGGGGACGCGCGCTGGACCATGCCCGCCGCGGGCCTGTGACGCCCGCGGGGGATGCGGAGCGGGCCCCGGCGCCCAGCACCCAGCCGCCGCGCGCTCCGCCGCCCGCGCCCCGCCGGGCCCGGCGGCGCCCCGGGACCCGCCCGCCCCGCACCCGGCCGGCCGCTCCGGCCGCCGCCGCCGCCTCCGCCGCCGCCGCCGCCGCCGCGGGGCCCTCGAAGCCGATGAGCCGCGCGCTTCTGCCCGGCGCAGCCAACTAAACCGGTGTGGATGATCCGCGACCTGAGCAAGATGTACCCGCAGACCCGGCACCCGGTGAGCGCGGCGGCCGCGGCGGGGGCCGGAGCGCGCGGCGCGCGGGGCGGCCGGGTCTCGGGGCGCCGCCCGCGCCGCCGCTCCCGGCCCGGGGTGGCGGGGAGGCAGCGGAGTTGTAGCCATTTTCTTATTGTTGTCTCGGAGGCCGGGGAGCGGCGCGGGGCCGACCGCCCCGCCGACCGCCGTCCCCGCGCCGCGGCTCCCGAGGGCGGGGGTGGCGGGCGATGGAGGCGGCGCGACTCCGCGCCGGGGCGGGGAGGGCGCCCTCGGCGGCGGCGGCGCGGCGCGGCGCGGCGGCGGCGGCGGCGGCTCGGGAGTGCGGGGCGCCGGCCCCTCGCGCCGCGGGTTCCCGGGCGGCGGAGCGCGCGGGCGGGCGGCGCGGGCGGACCGTGGAGGCGGGCGGCGCGGGGACGGCCCGCCGCGCCCCCTCCCCGCTGACCGCGGCCCGACGCCATGGCGCGGGTTCCCCCGACGGGCCAGTTCCGATTCCGGGTGGGGAGGGAGTGGGCGCGGCGCGCGACCCCGGGGCGCCCGCGGGGGGCCGGGCGGGCAGCGGGCTGGGAGCGGGGCTGGAACCCGCGGGGGCCGGCAGGGGAGCGGGGCTCGAACCCGCGGGGCGCCCGGGAGGGAGATGGGGGGGCGGGCGAGAGTTTCCCGATGGCTCGGGGCTGTCTCGGCGGACCCCCCCCCCCTCCCCCGGCCTGCTCCCGCGGGGCCCCGCGGCGCGGGCTGATCCGTCCTGTCTGGTGTCCCAGGCGCCGCACCAGCCTGCGCAGCCGTTCAAGTTCACCATCTCCGAGTCCTGCGACCGCATCAAGGAGGAGTTCCAGTTCCTGCAGGCGCAGTACCACAGGTGCCGGGCGGGGCCGGGCCGGGCCGGGGTCGGGGCTGGGCGGGGGCCGGGCCCCATCCCGCGCGCGTCGGGATCTCCGCGTCCGCCCCCCCACGCACCCCCCACGCAGGCCTCCCTCACCCCCCCCCCCCCCAGCAATCCGCCCGCAGGTTCGTCTCCACCCTGTCCCCGCGAGGAAGGGCTAGGCAGGGCCTCTTGGTCCTGAGTCGGGGTACGGAAAGGAAGAATTCTCCCCCTCCCCCTTCAATCAACAACAACAACGACAATAATGATAATGACAGTAGAGGGAAGGAGAACACGGAGCTGGGGACACTGGGAAAAGGCCCAACTTCGTTGGTTTATGGTTGGAGGGGGTCGGGGTTCCCCCCCCCCCCCCCCGCCCTGGGACCCCAGCGGTTCTCCCCTCCACCCCCCTGCCTGGCCGATCAGTTCCACTACTTTTTATGCTGAGGATATTGCTCTCCACCGGGCGCCTTCCCGAACCTTCTGCTGCTGCTGCTGCTGCTGCTGCTGCTGCTGGAGTTTTCTTTGCTCTCTCCTGCACCATGCATGGCTCCTGTTTCGTACATGCAGGGCTCATCCAGCGCTGGGCCCCGGGACGTGGGGCCGCCCTGCCCTGCTTTGGGGGACACGGGGCTGCCGGGTTCCCCCTTCCCTCATCTCCCGCTCAGCAGGCCGGAGAAGCCCCTGGCCACCCTTGGGCCGCCCGGACCCCTGGGCCGTGGCCTCCACCTGCGGTTCTTGCTCTTGCTTTAGTAAGTAGGCCCAGTGTGCTCGGTTCTCTCACGGTCCGAATGAAGCTGACCGAAGGGTTTATTTCTTCCCAGCAAACACACTCCACCTCACACAGCCTCCCGAAGCCCACGCTTGGTCCTTGTGGCGGGGACAGGTCCAGGCTCCTTGTTCTTTTCTTCTTTCACCAGTTCCAGCTCACTTTCTCCTCCCTTTTATGAACGAGGTGGTGGCTAAGGTCGTTGATTTGCTGTCCGTAGCTGATGATTTAGAGGAGGAAGAGTGTGTGTGTGTGTGTGTGCATGTGCATGTGTGCGCGTGTGTGCGCGCGTGCAGATTGGAAGGACGTGTAAGTTGAGTTCTGCACTGTACTTAGAGTATTCCCTGTCTTGAACAGTCTGAAGCTGGAATGTGAGAAACTGGCCAGTGAGAAGACGGAGATGCAGAGGCACTATGTCATGGTAAGAAAACTGTCAGAGATTCAAGGTGCCCATTAGCTGGGGATACCGGGGGAGAAAGCAAGCATGCTCAGATTGCTGGCGGCTGCAGGAAACAGCACAGGGGCCCCGGGCCAGTGCGGCTGAGGTGGTGGGAATGTGTTCATTAGCAACCTGTAATTCTAGGGTATGATAACTTGCCTTTGACAACCAGCTTTGATTTGAATTTTCAAAAAGTTCAGCTACCTAGGGTATAATTTTCTAGGCTTTGTTTTTACAGATTGGAAGGGAAAAAAAATGGAAACAAAACCTCATTTATGTTTTGTTTAGTCACAAGCAAAATGTTATTGTTAGTGGTTTTCTTTGTTGTTTTATTGCTCTTGCTGCAATTTTAAGCAGGCAGTTTTTCTATATACTCAGTAAGATTTTTAACGAGTCTTATTTCTTTTAAAGAAGGGCGGGTCAGGAAAGACAAGACTCCTTTTCAATATTTTCCCCATTCTTTATGTTACTACTATGTTTTATGTTTTTATGTGTGCTTTCAATTTCCATAGTGTTAGATTGGTTTTTGCAGAGTGTTGATTTGTTCTGCCAGAATTTTTGTAATGCCAGTTACATGTTCAAAAAAAATCTGATCTGCATTTGCAGAAGTATTATGAAGCATATTTTTATGACGTGGAGCATATTTTATGTTTAAACAACACGTCAGACTAACTCATTAATCCATTTCCTATTAAACTCTTTTGCTTTAATGTGTGGATATGAGTAGCACACTAAAAAAAGAGAAACTGAACTCGGAAGTGAAATCACCTTCCCTAATCATTCTTTCAAAGAATCAGGGTTTGTATAAGACATAGTTCCATTGTGCCTAGAGATTAAGAGTCATATGGCACTGAATTGTCATTAGACTTACTTGATTCATTTGCTTTGATGACATTTGGAAATGTTAGGAAAACTGTGTTTGAACATAATTTTTCTTAGTTTTGTGAGTTTCTCTCAGAATCTGTCTTAAGGTGGCTTCTGGCTTACTAAAGACAGTGATTGGATATCCTTTCTGATTTATTGGTGTGGCTCCTATGAGTATTTTTTGGAGGTGAGGCTTTTATGTTTCTTGTTTTCTTTTAAACACACTTGATATATTCTGAACAAAGTAGAGGAGATTATTTGAAAGGCATGAATTTAATTGTTTTTTCTTTTTTTTATTAACAGTATTATGAAATGTCCTATGGGTTGAATATAGAAATGCACAAGCAGGTAAGTTTTTATTTTTTGATAGTCATTTTAAATAGCTTTCTGTGTTTTCAAAGACTAGGTATTGGAGATAAAGCCATTTTTTTCATGTGTGGTTCCTGATCTTCTGATAAAAATTATCCCCATTTTAATCTTTTGAAGTGTTATTTTAAAAATGTGAATGCATCTTTAACTTGGCATACTTTAAAAACCTATATGCTAAATTTTAAAATACAGTTTTTCTTTTGAAGCATTGCTTTATGTACTTTGGGTATTGCAAACGTGTCTTATGAAAGAGCGCTTCTTGGAAAATATTAATAAGTAAAACTGTAAATTGCATGGAGCCTTCTTTGGCGTGGTGTGAAAGAATGGATAGAAGGTGAGCTGGGAGGACCAGAATGAAATCTGTGGAGCTACAGAAGAAATCGATGTCAAATCCTTGTACTGGTCCCTCAAGGCTACTTAGTTGGGTCTTACCAGGAGTTATAACCATTACTCCAGAATTTTACAGAATAAGTGAGCCTGGTCAAAAGAAGGTTCAGCACTGGGTCTTAAAATCTACCAATTAGTTTAGCAAAAAAGAAAAAGAAATATAGCGATTATTTGGAAAACATTGGGAGAGCTGACTCAAAGATCTTTTTTTTTTTTCCAAGAGATGAGATGAAATCATTTGGCTTAATTTTCATAGACAGGAAAAAACAGCACATATATTTGTGTATATATACATATATATGTGTATATATACGTGTGTGTGTTTAAATTATTGCTTGGCAATATTACTGTAGGAAGTGGTATGCTTTAAGTGATCTACCAGTGAAACTGTTTCAGGCTCAGCAACCATTAGAACAGGTGAATATATTTGTTGGCTGCTGAGAAAAAGACAAGGGCAAACGTAATACTTTTCATGTCTTATTATTTATGTGATATAATTTATGAGCAATGCCATTATCTCCTAAGTTTAGAATGTATGAAATGACCACATATTATTAGGCTTTTACTATTCATGGGTTCCTTTTTGCATGTAGTTATTCACCACATACTCAGAATACACCTATGTAAGTAGATTGCTAGAAGACCCCTGTTACACAATAAAGGGACTCACGTAGTAGTTGAAAACAAAGCTGAGAAAAAAAATGTGACATTACTTACACTAAGGACTTTTTATTTCAGATACTACTTTACCTTCTACATTATTTAGATTTGCCAATATTAGCCTGATACGTGTGTGTGTGTGTGTGTGTGTGTGTATGTGTGTACATTTAGGCATATATATATTACTAAATCATATTATTTACTAATACCTGTCTATATCCCTATTCATTAGAGTTTGGAATGCCACCTGTTAAATTCTTGTTTTGGTATCTTTGTCAATTCTGTTTAGTAATGTATCTTCCCTGCTTTAGGAAAATCTATTCAACTTTATGGATGGACTTTAAAAATTACTGGAGAGTTGTTGCTTGTTAATAACCCTTGTTACATACCACTTTAGGTTGGATTTTGTACATTCTTTTGTTCCCTAACCCATGATTAGTGCCTAGTACCTTTTTAAAGACTGATTGGACTTGATGGGTAAAAATGCCTGTTTATTCTTTTTCTGCATTTTATTTGCCCCTAACCATTTAGTTTCCAAAGTGAAATCACTTTGGAAAAGCACATAGCTTATTGCATATGGCTGTATGTTTTCCCTTTTGTTTTGGTGTTAGGTAGTATGTGGGATCCCTTAATTTTACACAGTTTAAACTTCTATAATTCTGTCATCCTCTTGTCCAGTTGGCCTTGAACGCCATTTATTTAAAATTGAGAAGAGTACATTTTTCCTTTTTTTCCCCCCCTCTTGCTTTTAAATTCAATCATATCAGAAATCCCGAGGGCAGTTTATCACATTATGAAATACAGACAGCCCTGCAAACCACCTACTTATTATATTTTCTTTTTTTTCTCTCTCTCCCTTAAGCACAGAGGCATATCTGTCTTTATTTGTTTTCCTAGGCAGACAGCCTTAGTTCCTCTTAGCCTCTCTTCCAGATGCACTCGCTGGGTTCCCTTGTAATGGAAAGCAGCAATAATGCAGGGAAGTTGCCCTACGGCATAATTGGGCCTAGTTCTCGAGATCGGGTTAGGCTTATTCACTTATTAGATTTGTGTCTCTAAGGGTTCAAGAGTAGGAGTCCCAGGAGTCCTTGGAAGTACCCTAGTAATTGGTGGCCCTGATATTTGAAACCTTTGTGTATTTTTTTGGTTATCGTTTCTTTTCTTCTTGGCTGCAGTCAGCCACAGAGTATTTATTTTTAGAGAAATTTTTCATTGGAACAGAAAATGATGGTTGTGATGGAGTCATGGATTCTGGCTTAGCAAACCGATGGGAGGATGGAGTAAGCAGCAGTGACAAACCTCTCCCTCCCCCCCTTTTGTGTGATGCTCATCAACAGTCACCCTGTGTTGATTCTGATAGAGAACTATAAAGTGAAACCTATGGGGAATTTGTCATTCTGAAATGAAAGCTAATGTAATTAGTACCAATTAAAGTACATTTAGTAAATTGGATTTAATCTTAATTAAGCCTGCATAATGTTGCCAATTTTTAACAATTATGTTTGAGAACATAATTAATTTAAATTTTGGTAACTGAGTAAATAGCATTAGTCTGATAGAATCAGTGTTTTTTTTTTTTTTTTTAAGGGGAACTCAGTGACATGACATAGAATTGGAACATAAAAGATGACTAAATACTGGTAATCTTTAGAAGGATTGATAGAGCTGAGCAGATGAGTCTGGGGGGGCGGGGCGGGGGAACCTAGGGAACATGAGAGTGAAGTTTTCCAGGCTATACTAGGAATTAATGCTTGCCCCGTCCTCAGTTCGAATGTGAAAATGAAGATGACAAATAAGACATGGTTAGAAATGACATGTTTCATTGTGACATCTTAAAAAATGGAGTTTTTCCGGTGAAAGAGCATTGGTTTTTATTCCCGAAGGACCTCCCTAGGTGTGGGGTTTTGTTTTTTGCCTCAGATAAGGTGATAGGTTCCAGATTTAATTGTTACTTTTACTGAGTATTCTTTCTAAAGTGTGGCTTCCAGGTGGGCTAGCAACCTAGGCAGATGGTGGTGATGTGAGCAGAGTAGTTGATACCATTGCTAAATGCTGCTTGTTGAAATCCTTCACCTGAGATACTGTAATTAAGGAAATCGTCCTTCCTGGTAGAATCCGGCAGTAGTGGTTACCACTCTTAAAAAGTGGTATGGATTGAGAACCATGGGTACGTGAAGCCAGCCTACAGAAACTAAATGAGTGAGTGTATTACATTCTGATGGGGGAGCAGGACAGGAACTCTTGACTTCCTCATAGCTAGTATTGCATAATTGGAAAATGTCTCTGCTGCTAAGATAATTTTTGCTTAGTATTTCCATTTTAAAAATCATTAGAAGATTCTGAAGTCCCTAACTAACATTGAGAAACTAAAAGTGAGTATTGCGTATTTAGTCACAAATATATTTGTATTATGTGCATATTCATGTGTGATGGATGTTTATACATGTGTTTTATTTTTAAATCGAAGTGACAAAAACTTCTGTTTCCCTCAAAGCCATGGTAATGGTATGACAGAACTGGCCCCCCACCATTTGAGTGCTGCTAAAATATTAATTGAATAGAAACGAGAGGGCCTTGCCAGCTGATAGGATATCATAATCATAGCCTCTTTGGTCGATGGTAAATGATGATAAATGACATTAGGAACCTTTTAGCAAACTGTAATAACTACAAGGAGGGAAGCAGTATGGATTTGCATTATATCTGATACCCTCTAGTACCAAGTGGATTGCCAATACTGCTTGTTTAGCATTTTCTAAGGGCAATAGGATATTGATTTCTGACTTACAAGGAACAGCTCTATTTTCGCCATTGAAAAGTATTGCAGGTTGTTAAGAAGAAATTGACTTGAAGAGGCCGACTGCTGCCCATCATGGAGCAAATAAAGCAAAGCTGCCGAAGCATGGTGGAGCAGCGAGACAGGCCCTCAGCAATTTGTTGCTATTAATTTACCATGCTCGACAGCAAATCAATCGGCATCTACTTCATCTGCTGGAGAAAATGCTGTCCAGGGCAGATAAAAGGCTCGGCATAGCACAGAGAATAGACTGGATTGGCCAAAAGGAGGCTGCAGCTAATGTGTAAATAAGTGAAATCAAGGCCACCGTGGCAGAGGAAGCTGTTGTTAATTAGGTTGGTGCTTTTTTAGTCAACTATTTGAGAAAATAGCCTAGGATTTGGAGAATAAAAAGAGATTTATGGAGTTTGAAGTAATATATGACTGGCATGGCTTTCCAGCCTGGAGTATTCTTGACTCTGGGACACAGTAGATTTATTTGGGGACAATGTCTGCAGTGTAAGTTAATTTGTTTGAGGTTCTGATTAAACAAGATTTCCCTAAGATAACTTGTTTGGTGGGGGTGGGGGAGTGTTTCATTAGCCCTTTCTTCACATCTCGTATTACTGTATACACTTAGGTTTAGAAGAGTGCACAGAGGAAAGTATGAGCAGAAATGTATTTTTGCGTGGAGACTGCTTTTTTCTTTTTTTTGAGAAATGGATGAGTGGATTGAATTCACACTAATAACAAAAGGAAACGGTTGTCAAAGGTGGGGTGCCATGAATATTTTGCTGTTAGAACTTTCTTTTGCTTTATAAATAGACTTCGGGGAATTACCTGGAGGAGCTGAACATGGAGTGAATACTACTAGATTAGACAGCTCAATATGCAGCAACATGTTGATGGTTACCCATAAGTTCTAGATATACTTACAGTGTGTGTGTGTGTGTGTGTGTGTGTGTGTGTGTGTGTGTGTGTGTGTGTGTTGGGGTCGGTTTTTGTGTGTTTGTTCTTTAGGTGTAAACCTGTGTTTTCTAATTTAAGATGACTCATCACCTATTAGTATTCCACAATTAATAGAATGGAGGCTCTTGGGGGGGGGGGGGTTGTTCTTCTTTCGTTTATATATTTTAGGATAGGGGGCCAATTTATTCCTATTTAGTAAACATAGTACATATATGTAGATTTTAAATGATCTTTTTTTCGCCAAAACTGTCAAGAGAATTTGGCACAGGGGCAGTAAATGTTAGATGGCAGCTCCTAGAACTGTCTTGTTACCTTTCGTACCTGGTCTGGAGCCTTAACCCATTTCAGTCCAGTACACGCTAGAAGAAATGCTCTCTGAATATTATGCATTTCTCCTTTCTCCCTTCTCCCCTGTTAGATTTTGAGGCATGATGGGAGAATGAATTATCTGTACAGTTTTAAACCTAACGCAGTGATTATTGAGTGGCATTAGAATTTTCTTCCAATGGAAGTGAACATTTATTATATATATCTGGCATATGCTTGCCACGGATCTGGGCATAATGCCAACATTCTTTCCTTTAATTCTCACAATGATCCTAAGAAAGGGATTATGTCCAATCAAAAGGTGATTAAACAGGGTCAGATCTGCACAAGTTGATATAGCTAATGGGTGATACATTCCGGCTTTAGCTATATTTACCTGGGAGAATGCTCTCTTGAGAGATGGATCTGGTATGAGTTGGAGATTCAGGCCCTAGCTTGTTCCTGGAATGGAGAAGCCGTGGGCAACAACAAGATAGTTTTTGGTTTTGAGCTTGGGCCTTATACTTAGTACCACTGAGTCTGAGTGTAAAGGATTCCCTCCAGCTACCCTGGTCAAGGGTCCAGGGTCCAGGGCCTGGGCCATCTGTGCAGGCTGCATTCAGTAAGAGGGTAGGGGTAGCTTATTGCTTGCTTATCAAATGGGAATTTATTTCATTCCTAGGCAACCTATCCCTCGTTTGTTTACAAACTTGTGCTTCTATTTAACTTTTATCTTTTCCTTGTGGCTTCTAAGACTGTCTAAAGACAAGGGGCTGTTTGTTAATCATCATCTTGTGGGTTTCTCTAGAGGGAAGTTGGGAGGGGAAAATATGATGTCTTGTGGCCTCTTTGTAGTTTAGAAAGAGGTTCTTAGATGCAGGAAATCACACAGAACTCAAACTTTTAAATGAAGGCAGATGTTTTGCTTTTACTGTTAAAAAAGGATTTCTTTGTAGCATTCAGACAAAGGGACACTTCTCAGGAGCCTGGGTCTCTGTTACATTTGTTTATTTTTACTTGTCATTTTGACTGGCAAAGTACCTAGGTAGTATCATTCTGAGCTGAGTTGAACTGACTAGATAAGGATGAGCTGTGTCTCCAGGTGCATTTTCACTTCAGTGACAATGATAGGATGGACCTTCATTCTTCACATTTTTTTCATTCACTCTTTCTGCCCTAGAATTTTACTTGTTTTTCTTTTGTAGAATAAGTAAAGGAAAGCATTTGGGAATTAAATGTTAAACTGAGCATCTAGAAGTTATTTGTTTCTTTCAAGGAGACAGTTTTTATGGCATTTGCTGTTACTTAGTCTGGTATGTGACTTCTTGTTAGTAACTGCATATTTAATGGCTATCAAGAGAGTAAAGGAGTTGGGATTTCTAGAAGGTACTTTCCTTGATCTCTTCCCACACCGTTTTGAAAAAAACTGCTTCACCCCAGCATTTGTTGCAGATCCAGTAGTCTTGTACAGGCTACATTGTAATTTTTCCAAGCTGATCTGCTGGAAGGAGGCGAGAAGCAGGGCATTAGGCATAGGCAACTAAGTATTACACTGATAATGAGTCTACAGGGCTTGAGACTTGCTCAGAGTAAGTACACTGCAAGCAGTTTATGAAATGATTAGTCTAAGGGGGAAAGGCCTCAGAACTTTAGTCAAAGTGAAAGTTAGAGCTGTTTTGACTTTGCTTTAGTAACAGCTGTCAGTGGTAGTTGCTTTCTGTCTGTAAAGAGGGATTTAGCTGGCATCACCACAGATCTATATACCTTCTCTGTTTTCATTGGAATTGACCCAGCAGCGAAGCCAAGCTCTTGCTATTTCTATACCACTGAGCCAAAAGGTATCCTCAGAGAGTTGGTGTGTGACCTGTATTCCATCCAGGGAGACACATGGGCACAGTATGGATAGTTTTCTAGCTGGTTTATCAAAGCACTGGGATTATTCTCTAAGAAACCCTTTGGGTATTGTATCCTCTGTTGAGTGGATATCTAGCCATCCTTTTTTAGTTTTTTTTTTTTTTGCTCTCCCAGCCACCTCAAGATTTGTACCTTAGAAAAGGAGTGTCTGTGCTTTATGAAATGAAAGGATAATTTCTCTCTTTGTGTGGTACCAGACTTCATCCCCAACTTGAGTTGGCATTAGCACGTTTGGAACTCTGCGGGGTTGAGGTTGCTTACAGCAACCTACATGTGTGTGAGACTGGGGATGGATGGTGGCTATTGGCTCTCTGATTTCTTCGCACATTTCTCATTTCACTTGATTGTAGTTAGAATTATTGCTTTTTTCTTTTTTTAAAGACTGTCTCCTTATGTTCTTCCTCAGGCTCACCTCTAACTTGTGATCTTCCAGTCTCTGTCTCTTACATGCTGAATTATAAGAATATACGAGTCTCCTGACATCATTCATCATTGCTATTTTCAAGCTATGTATGCCGCGTCTTTTGGTGACATACAGAATTTGGAAATGCAAGGAACTATATATAGGAAGACTAGTGGTAGTAGAAATTAGAAGCACTTGTACCTATCCAACACCCTTTCTTTGCAGAGAGCTTCAAGCATTTTGTATGTTCTTCTTAATCTTCTGATGTTCTTGTAAAGCAGGTAGCAAGCTTGGATCTGGGTATTTATTTAAATAGCTTCTGTCATTGGAGTACCCGACGGTTTGCCAAGCCGTGTCATTCCACCCGTCTCCTTTAGCAGATGACACTGAGGCTTAAGGGCTTAGAGAGGAGCCCAGTGCCACTGTTGGGGAGGATCTGCACTTGGGTGGGGATACCAGAGTTCAGGCAGGTCAGGAATTGAACATAATGGGAGAGCCCCTGGCAGAAGCGGAAATAGATTTCTTGACTTAACTTCCAGAAGTCTCTTTCCAAACAGGGGGGAAAAATGTGCTTGTTTCTGTGATGTTCTTGGGTTTCTACAACATGAGGATCATGGGAATTCTGGTGGCTGTCCAAGAGGGTTGCAGTGTCATTTCTAGTGAGAGATGTGATCTCTGTGCTTGTGCTTGAAGTACAGCTCCCCTCTCCATCTCTCCCTCTACCATCTAGTGCGAGGGCTATGCCTACAAGGAGTCTGGGATCAAGAAATGGAAACATAAAGCCAAGATCCATTTTTACCAAAGTGTTTAGTAATACTGGCTGCTTGTACATTTCTGAACTCTATACTGTGCAGACACACTAACTAGCTAAACAGTAGTTTATTGCCTGTCACCCCTCTCCAGCTCCTTGAGAACAGGCCTTCCATTCTCCCTGTTTTACTGTTCTATACCTGATACTGAGAACTGTCCGTCTCACAACACAGGTGTTGGTATTCATAAATAATTCAGTGGAAGAAAATGCTTGCATTCAGATAGAGCCTGCCAAGAATCTGTGATTTAGTATTTTTTAAAGTATATTTAAGAGTTGTAGGAATAGACAGCCGGTGCTGGGCCTTTACGTGGACTTAGGACTGTGTTACTACTAGAGTTTGTGGGGAAATGACATGTGGAAAAGGAAGTAAAAGCAGTTGAACTTGGGTGAAGTGTGTGTGTGTGTGTGTGTGTGTGTGTGTGTATGTGTGTGTGTACATATATATGTATCTGTAAGCATACATACATGCATATGTATGTATACTTTCTTAAAGATGAAACCATAAATCTTCTCTAAATGTATCTGATTAGTAGGTCTGTGTGTGTGGTTTTGGGTGAGTGTGGGGACACTATGCTGTTGTGTGTCTAGCTAACTATTCGTCAACTCCTTAAAAACACAAGCTTTGAAAAAAATGGTTTTCAGTTGTGGAGATGGCATCAGGTAGTTGAAAGAGTAATAATTGTAATAGCAAGCAATTTTAGAGAGCTTATTGTGAAGGGAGTGTTGTGCTTATTTTCACAGTTACCTTATGAAATGACAGAGTTGCTATTCTTTGTATTTCACATGGGAAGATTCTGAGTTACAGAGAGCGTTAGAATTTACTGTAGATCAGCCATGTTTTATTGGGGAGAGAACCCAAGGCTTCTGGCTTGCTGGAAAGGCACTCTTCCACTGAGCTGTTATCCGCCCCCCCTCCTCTGAGTCCAGGTTCCTTTTAAACTTTCAGATTTTTAAATCCATAATTACTTCTTGGAGCTATAAGTAAAAATGGTATGTTGCTGTAGTACTTTGTATTTTGTATTTTACATGGTACCCCACCATCCACTTTTTTTACTTAGCGCTCTGTATGTTATAAGCCATCCTTATCTCATAGGTGAGTAAAATAAAAAAGAAATATCGCATGACGAAATTCTACAGTTCCTTAGAAGATTGTTTGGAATTCACCAATTATAGGCCCAACATACAGGCTAAAGGATGTTTCATGCAGAACTAGAACAGTTAGGATAAAATGTAAATATATGTGTATAAGGTAAATATCAGTGCGCCTTTAAGTGAACAGTTTCTGTACTTTTTATTTAACATATATCATGGCTTTTAAAATGTCATGAATTTTAATGTTAATGTAATTTTTCTTCCAAAGATAATGCATGCAAAGGTGGTATATAGAAGGTTATTACCTGCTGTGTAATTAAGTGCTGGGATTAGTGAACCTTTTGGAGTCTATGGTAGAGTTAAGGTTTACCCCATGACACTGAGAAACACTGCATGTCTGTACACTGTGGCTTCCAGTGAACTTGACATAAACAAATCCTCAGCGCTTTCTTGCTTTGTCTCATCAGGAATCCTTTCATTTAGGGAAGGTTTGGACTTTACAGCTTGATTCATAATGAGCTAATGATAAACAAGTGACTTAGTGCTAAATAAAAGAATGTGAGAATGTTTAATCTTGGCCTTATGAATCACAAACTTAGTAGAAACCAGGTTTCTTCACTGAGTATAAACTCTAAAAAGGAAGAATGTGTGTTATTCACTGTTGTGCATCTAGCATCTAAAATAATGTCTGGAACACAGGAGAGAACATGAATGTGTGAGTGATGAAGCAGCTGAAGGAATGATTTAATTTTTACCATTTTGTTAGATGCTCTGCCGTATTCCACATGGTGAGCCACAGCCTCTTCTCTTCTTTGTTTCTGAGTTTTCAGGAAGAACTCAGCTTTGTGATTAGCAAAAGGAGTCCTTGGACAGTCAGATTGGGGATACCCAGCTCTGTCACATGCCCTTGAACGGGTAATTGGTGTTTTTGAAATGTAGGATTGGATCATTAGCTGATGATATATGTTTCTAAGGCATGCTTAAACTCTACATCAGATTTAAAAATGACCATTATTCGTGAAAGGTCCACCCTCAATTTTGTTTGACACTGGAGACTTAACCATTTCAGAAGTTAAGATTGAAGCTAGTGCTACAAAAGAAATAAGGTTGTTTTGTTCAAGGTAATGTAGAAGAGGAAATACAGGGCTTTTGTTGTGTTTTGTTTGAGCACTGTTAGGCTATTGTAGACAGCTATGATATTCCTGATATTGCCAGTATTTCATAACCTTCACCCATCTGCTGTTTTTTTTTTATTTCTTGTAGTTAAAAGAACCTATTAATGACTTCATATAGATACAGTTTTTCCCTGTGTACATCTTAGCTGAATGTTACACTTATCGAGCACCTACTGGGTATCAGGTGATGCACTAAATGCTTCAGGTGTTAATTTGTTAAGTTAATTTGTAACTTTGAGGAATGGATCTCGTTATCCTCTCGGTGTACCTCACAAAGGTTAGAGGGAAAGCAGGAAGTTTGTGCAGGGTTGTAGCGTTGGTGATTCAAGCCTGTACAGTTTGACTTCAGAGTTCAGATTCCTGAACCATAATCAATATGTACATCTAAAGTGACTATTTTCATATGGTAAGTTTTGGCTTGTTGTCGTGTCTAATAGGCCCAATAATAACAGACCTCTAGATATTTTTGTACTTCTGACTGTGAGATTTCTAAAACAGGCACATTATGTTTTTAGCCACGTGGGAGTGTCCAGAGCACTGAAAACCTTGCGAGGGCCTCCAGGGACTGTGGGCTGGGAGTTCTTGACCAGGTTAAAGGGGCCACGTAGGCCCTGAACTTACAGGCGCTGTTTTATGGCCTTTTTGTGAGGGGACAGAATTCATAGCCCTTACTGACCCAGAGAGGATACTGTAATTCAAACAGGAGTTGAGCTGTTGTGTTGTCAAGCATGGACATTTCCTTTCCCCAGAGGTGACATATGTCTGGTGGTATTCAGTGTTCGCAGTTGTCACAATCCGGAGGTGCCACTGGTCTTTGTTGGGTTGGTTGGATGTGCTGAACGTCCACAGGATTGCCCTTCAAAGGAAGAGTAGTCTAATCCAAGATTTCACCGAGGCTGAGCAACTCTGCTCCAAAGAGAGAAAAGTATTGTTAATTCTACTGTGTTTTTATGGTCAGGAGTTGTGGTTTTGGGTGATTCCTACCTCTCAGTACACATAGGCCAAGAATCAGCCTTATGTGACAGAGTCAGTTTGAAAGCATTTTTTAAACCCTACTCGTCTGCTCAACTTCTCCCTTTTCCATGATGATAGGTAGAATGGAGTTGGTCGAAGGTACAACAAATTCCAAAATGGGGTTATTACATGGCCTCTTTTGTAATCCTGTGTTTCTTGAAGAAAGAAATGTGCTAAACCCTCCAGGGAAAAGAGACTGTTTACTCTTCAACTTCTTACTAGATGATTGATTTCTACTGAAAATATCCAGATGGTTGTTAGGCTGCTATTCTGCAAGGCAGAATGCTTTACGTTGCACGTATTGGACTGGCAGAAGGTCCCTTACATGAGACCCCTGGAAACACTACCAGTCCTCAGCTCTTGTTTAAGGACCAGTTTCTGAGAAGTGCTGTCCACCCTTAGCCTTCTCTTATCCATGTGGAGCATTCTAAGTCACCTCATCCATTCTTCTGGGATACCAATCTGTGCAGTACAAAGGTGTATATGTGGATGACTGCTTTAAAAGGCTTTTGACTTTTGGGGACATAAACTGTTTTAGAGTGTGGCTTTTTGCCTATGTCTACCCTTGGTTAACCTCAAAAAAAAAAAGTTAACCTAAAGTGGCCAGTAAAAGTGTGGTGGCAATTATACAGCTATTCATTGCTTAAACATTTTTGGGGGTAAGTTGGGGAAGACAAAAATGCTTCCCTAATGGAGAAATTGTACTCTGAATTTTCCAAAATTCCCTTATGCTTTCACTGTTCTACAAGTTCTGGGAATGTGGAGCTGATGCTTTGACAGCTCTACTTTCTTGAAAGCTTTCTTTTTACATTTAAGAGGCGTTAAATTTAGGGGAGGCTGGGTCATTCGTGGTACATTTGTGTACAGAAACCTTTTGTCACATGGGACTCCTTCATGTGCTTGATGTGACTGGTCTTGGAGGTTACATAATAAAGATCTGCTTTAACCAGATCTAAGCAGAGCTGATGGGATTTTCTTATAATCTAAGCAGGAATTCGTGGTTGTTTTGTATTAGTTTAGGATGCACATTATTGGAATCTTATTAAGCATTTTGAGATTTTTTTTTTACATTTTGAGATTATTCTTTTGCCCTTTATCTTTGTAAATTAGAACATTTAGCTTTTGAAACCCAAGCATCCAGTACTGGGCTCTTTCACAAAGATGAACACTGTAGTATAAATCCCAATCATAAAAATAACCTGATCTTCACAAGGTCGTTGTATTCCTTCACTGGGGGAGAATTACTTGGTTAAGAGCAGGTGAGATGTCGTGGTAGTGCTGGGCACATCAGATGAAAAGCAGAGGCTATGGTGGCTTTTATTTTTTCACACTGTGCTAGGGAAGGCGCTGATGCCCCTCTCCGCTCCATTTCCTGACCTTTCATCTCTCTGCCACGTCTGTTCTCTTTGCCCAGCTGCTCCAGCATTCTTTTCAACACACCTCTCTGCCAGCCTGTACTCTATACCTAGACTGTAACAGGGTTTTTGTTTTTTTCCAGACAGCCCTTTGAGGGCTGTAGATGTGGGAAATGTTGGTTTTATGGAAGGAGTTGACTGTTGGGTGAGTGTTGAAGGGAATTTCTGAGAGGAATCATTTTTGATACCAGTGGTTCTTTGAAGTGATTTGAGTTTTTGCTTTTTTCTTCTTAAGGTGTTTTTAACATTAAAAATAGGCATAGAATCCCCTCAATTATTCACCAGCCCTTGAATCCTTGTCTCTAGTAGTTTACCTGCTCACATTTCCTCTTAATTCTTATATCATCTAACATTTTGGATAGGCTAGTGATTCCATATCCTTTCTATGTTGAGAAAGTTCAAATAAACATGTAGTGACTCTGTGTCTTGAGGAACTAATACATTTCAAAAGGTAATTATTCCCATTGTTTGCCCATGATGTGATGAGCTAAACTCCGTAAGTTATTACATGGAATTGTTTGTGTGTGGTTCATTTTCCTCCCATCATAATAAGAGACACATTCCTGTTTTAATGCATTGCTATACCCTTCTAGATGCTAGCCTTAAGCTTCTGTGGTTGAGTGAAAACAGCAGTGATAGTAAGGAAAGTTAAGTAAACATGAAATTTAAAAGGCCATAGAGTACATTTTGGTAAACCAAAATATTGCTTGGTGGCATAAAGCCACAGATCCATTCCAAAAAAGAAAAAAAAAACACATGCGGAAATGTGGTTTTACTGTCTGTCAGGCAGTCTGTTTCAACTGTCAGAAACATACGTTGCTTTATAGGGTGGTGATTTTTTTTTTTTTTTCCCAAGTCTGACCGCATCTTTTAATTTCCTTCATTCTACCCAAACCTCCTACCACACCCCCTGTGTATCTGGTGCTAATTTATAGCCATTTGAATGTAATGACAGATCATTAACCAGCCAAAGGGTGGGCACTTGTGGCAAGAGCTTCTTTCTTGGGTGTGCCAGTTACGAGTTCTGTGTTTTGGGTAACTGTCAGAGCACAGCAGCTGTTCTGTCAGGATCTTTGGAGGTAGTTTTTAACTGTTTTGTTTTTGCTTTTGAAAAGTAATATTAAAGAAAATTAGATATTAAAGAAACGTTAGAAAGCAAAACTAGGCAATGCAAGAACCTATGCTGTCTTAACTACTGGCCAGGCAAAAGCCAAAGGCTGACTTCACGGTATTTTTACTGCATGTACTGCGTCTGATGGAGGGATTACATCCCCCTCATCCAAAAATGTTGTTTGAACCGCTGCAGTGGCTCATCCCTCTAATCCTAGCTACTTGGGAGGCTCAAGAGAGAAAGGATCATAGTTCTGTGACAGCTGGGGTGGAGAAGTATGTGAGACCTCTTCTCAACCAAACATTGGGTGAGAGAGTGTGCTGCTAGCATGTACATAGGAGTCTTGAGAAACTAGGCCTAGGTGCACACCTGTCATTCAGCTATGGTGGGAAGCAAAAAATAGAACCGTGACCCAGACATGCACCTGCGGAGGAAGTGACACCCCTATCTCAAAAGGAACCAGTGCAAGGAAGGCCTGGAAACATGGTCCTGCAGAAGAAGAGAACCTGTCCAGCAAGTCCAAGGCTGTAAGTTCAAAACCTTGTACTGCCCCCCACCCCTCAAAAAAAGCGGTTGAGGTTTGGGAATAATTATAAAATAGATTATAAGCTTTTAATTACGTAGACCATATTAAAGCAAACGATTGAGAGGATGAAACCTTAGATCTTTATAAGCATTTTTTGATCTTATGATCATTATTAATTTCTTTTTTTTTTTTTTGTAACAGGAAACACAAACTTAAATGTCTTTTAGGATCTGGTTCTAGTTTAGCCAGTAGCTTCTTGTTAAATTACTGAACTTTTTCAATTCTTAGTTCCTCATACATAAGCCAGAGGAGTAAAACTAGATCGGTATTCTTTTCTCCTCTACCCTAGATCAGTATTTTTTTTTTTTTAAATAAAATGCTTGGGCATTGGAATTTTTCTGGAAGCTCCAGAGTGATTTCAGTGCACAACCTGATTGAAGACCAATGAATCTGAGCAGTACAACTCAGACTTTAATGTGCATCGAAATCCTCTGGGATCATGTTGAAATCAGATTTATTTGTGTAGATCTTGAGCTGGTGCCTCCTGTCCCCCAATCCATCCAGAGCTGATGTGCCGCTGGTGCTGTTGGTCCACTGACCAACAGCCAGGGGTCAGTCTCAGAAGAGTTCCTTTGACGGTATTTCTTATCTCCATGGTCGAGTCCCTGTGATGCATGGGGCTCAGGTGCTTTTTTAATGAGATACCAGATTGAGGATATCAAGATTGGAAGGGTGTATCTGCATACTCTCTCCTTGGTTAAGTTCCAGAATCAAACCTTTTTGGAATGGTTCTGTATATTGAAGTCATTTTAGTAGGATAGTCAGTAAGGGGTATGAAGGGTTTTACATTTGCAGATTCAAACAACCTGATTAAACCTATTTGAGAAATAAAATTGTGTCTGTACTGGCATCATATCCAGTCATCATTCCATGCAAAGTAACTTATAACAACTATTTACCTAATATTTCTACTGTGTTACATGCTATAAGTAATCTAGAGGTGATTTTATGTACACTATAGTTGTATATAAAATGGTATGTTATGGAAGAGACCTGAACACTTGGTAATTTTGGTATGTCCAAGAACCTTAGCACCAATTCCTGAGGATTACAGAGGAATGACTGTACCTTGCTTTAGGTAGTGGTTTGCTGGGTTGTAAAACTGTATTACAGAGAGGAGAGTGGTATTTTCCTTTTTCTGCTTTGCTCATGGAGACCCCTTTCAAACATACATACAGGTACCCTGCCCATGTTGACTTAGCACTGGCTGCATTTAGTGTGAACTGGCATTTGAGCACATTCACTCTTGAAAGTTTCCTAAACACAAGTTAAAGCAAAATCTTCATTTGGAAGTAGATTTTGTTGTGGAAGAAACTCAAGCACAGTTAAGCTGTAAAGTTTGTTTCCAACCCTATCATTTGGTTAAAAAAAAAATACTAGTTATAATTCTCAGTCCTTTATTTTTGTTTGTAGTAGCATAACTTCAGACTAGAAGGAAGCATGATTTAGTGGGAAGAGCACCTGAGGTACTAGTTTAATCTTTCACTCACTTTATTTCATAAGTAGTTTATAATTATTTAGCATCTATAAAGAAGCCAGGGAGGGGATTAAGGAATTCTCCAGTTACTAGGCCTGTTCTGGAGAATTTTGTTGCATTGAAGGAACATAATCAATCAGGTACTGTAAATTTTAAGCCAATAGAAAACGATTTGAAATTTAGGGTATTGCTTTGACCAGTGTTGGGCTTAGAGTGTGGTCATGGGTTGGTACAGCTCTGTCAACTATGTAAAAGACAAAGTAATTGGGAACTTATGTGAATGTAACTTTAGCATGCCTTATCTTTAAAACACAAAGCAAGAAAAACCTACCTAAGCAAATTAAGTAGTAGATTAAAAAAAAAAATCTAGGCATAAACCCTTTTTCTTCTTTCTGTTTGGTAACAGTTTGAGGGCAAGCAGTTATTTTTACTTTTTGTTGGTCGTGGGGCTTGAACTCTGGAACTGTGCACTGTCCCAGAGCTCATTAGCTTAAGGCGAGCGCTCTACCACTTGAGCCACTGCACCATTTCTATTTTTTTGGTGGTTAATTGGAGATAAGAGTCTTGCAGACTTTCCTGCCTAGGCTGGCTTTGAACTGCCACCCTCAGATCTTAGCCTCCTGAGTAGCTAGGATAAGAGGCATGAGTCACTTCCCTGGTAGACAATTTTCTTATAATAGTACTTTAGAAAACTTTATCAGTAGAGATTTTTATAAACTTGGAATAGACTGGAGCCAGATGCCTTTGAGTCAGGTTTGTTATCCAAGCTACTTCGGTGTGAGTTGGAAAATCTTGGTTCAGAATCAGCCCCTGCAGAGATTCTATCTCTGATTTACCAGACAAAGCCAGGCTGGAGGCATGGCTCAAGTGGTAAAGTGCCGGCTGTGAGAAAGCAAACCAAGTGAGATTGAAGCCTTTATTTCAAGGCCTACAAAGAGACTGAGATTGTAGCTCATGAAATGATGTGTAACATGAGAAAGCATTGAGATTAAAGGTAGGATCATGTTCAAGACATTGCAGGTGTGTAGCACAGTGAAGGCAGTTGACAGAATCAGAGGTTGGAAGCTATATAACTTATAAACTATATGAGCTATATAGTTTAGGTTGTGCTTTGGTTAATGTAAAACTCACAAATTCTGTTAAGTACTTTGAAGTACTTACAAAGACATTTAGCTGTTCATCTTTTATAGTCTACACAGTGGAAAAAGCATATTCCTACAAATCCTACATAGTAAAGAGAGCAAGACCGGTCCTTTGCCAGTAGCCAGACTGTCTTTTCTGGGTCACAGTGCCTGAAAGTGAAGAAACAGTAAATTTTATGGCCTGACCTCACTCCTTGCCAATCAGTGAGCAAGCACTGTCTGTGTTACTGTCCCATTGAGTCTGCCCTCCCACTCCCCTCAGCCTCTTGAGCCCTGCAGCCCTTCCCCTGTAGAGTATAAATTAGTGAGGGATGCTCTCTTAATTGAGAGATAGAAAGAGCCCTAAGCTGGAATCAATATCTCAAAATACATCCACGCAATTTGTAATGCTATCTAATCTCCAGTCTGTCCTCAGACAGCACTAACTTACTTTAAGGGACTTTATCCATGCTCCTGCCATCATATGGGCAGCTGTTGTTCCTATTTCATGGTTGTAGAGTGGAGTTTGGGCCCATTTGAGGCTTGCTTCAAATTGTGGTTCAGCTAGGTTAGTAATTAGAAAGCCACTGTGCCTTTTGAGACTCTATAGTTGCATCATTCATAATAGCTGGTGTATTTTTCACGTTTTGTCACTTGAGTCTGAATTCTTCCCATGCTTTCCCATAACTGTTACTACAAATAAACGCTGACATAAGCCTGTGACTTGCCTATTTGAATGCACGATGGATCCAGTCTTACATGCAGTTAATCAAGTCCAAATCTGTGCAGCCACACATGCTGCTTGGTGTCCTTTTCTGACAGTCATCCTGGTGACAATTGAGCCTTCTAGAGCCTTATGTGTGGGTTATGTTACCTCTTAGCTGTCTTTTGTCCCATAGCCTATTCCTTTGTATGTTGGGGAATCGCATTCGATTTCTTAGGGTCTTCTTGACCCTTGAGAATCTTACCAGTATTTCCAGCATGTCTCCATCTTCTTCGTCTGCCTGGTTTTTATTAGGTAACCTCATTCACTCTGTTAAGTAGATGATTCTTACCCCTCCCTCCTATTTAAAAGAAACATAAAACAAAAAAACCATCCTGACCTTGTCTCTGAATCTATCCTGTCATTTCCCTCTGGTGTTCACCTCCGCAGTTCCCCGATGATGAGCTTTCCCACACGTCTGCCCGAGGGCCAGTGAGTCCATCTGAGGAAATGCCAGCCTCTCCCTTCTGCTTTCTCAAGTCAAACCCAAAGGGGGAGCAGTGGTTGTCTCCCTTCCCTGTAATGTGTTAGCCACACCCCGCCAGTCCTGTTCCTCTCACAGACGTTCACCTCTCGCTATCTTTCTGATGGATCCTGGTTACTTCTTTAACACTTTACTCTTAGTTGGCTGTAACTGTGCAATGGGGACACGATTGATCTTCTTAAAGTTGCTGTGAGCATGAAGTGAAGGCCCGGGCATACCACACATACACTCTCCATGGATGTTAAGATGGAACTCAGGACCCAGTCCCCTTCATGCCATATTCACAATGGCTCTCACTGCCTGCAGTGCGGTAATCTGGTCCTAACTGGCCTACCTTGGAGGTTGACTTTTATGGTGCTTTCATTGCAGCCTCCTTTTGTGCTGTCGCTGCCCCCATTCCTGTTTCCTGTTCTGGTAACTGTCCTCTGATGGTACATCCAGCTAAATTTTTTAGCGTGCTGTCTGCTTCCTGATTCCTCTCTTTGCCTTTCAGACTCCCGCCACCCATCATTTATTCACGGTGAAGAGTCCTGTGTTAATAATTTAAATATACCTTGCTTGTCACTGTTAGTCTCATTTAGTAAGTTATGGGCTCTATAAACCCTCTCTGTTCCTCTGCCATCTGGGATTGTGGCACAGAACCTGATGGAGCAGTAGGCAATTATTAAACATTGTGGATATAGCTCAGCACTGGTGGCTCACGCCTGTCATCCTAGCTACTCAGGAGGCTGAGATCTGAGGATCACAGTTCAAAGCCAGCCCAGGCAGTAAAGTCCATGAGACTCTTAACTCCAATTAACCACCAGAAAACCAGAAGTGACACTGTGGCTCAAGTGGCAGAGCACTTGCCTTGAGCTGAAGAGCTGAGGGACAGCGCCCAGGCCCAGAGTTCAAGCCCCACAACTGACCAAAAAAAAAAAAAATTGGGAATATGTTCACAAAAGGGAATTCTTCTACTTTGGGGCTTTGATTTCTAGGGCTCTTACGTATGCCATCCAAGGTAGTTAAACATTTGGTGTCGGTTACTGTGTTTATTCCAGTTTAGTTTTTTCCCTTATAGGACATACACACTTCAAGGATTCAAGGTAATTCTGCATCCATTATACCTTGTACCAAAGCTCTAAGCTTTGAGTAGGAACCAGTACCTAAAACCATCTTGTTTCTTAAATCTTGGATTCTTTGGGAATTTATCTTGTGCTTATTCCAAAATTATCTTTGATTCTCCATCTTTCCCTTTGTTGCATGTTCTGTAGATCTCTTCTTTCAAATATAATACTTACCAAGAAGTGGGAGGAGGGCAGAAATGCACTGAAGTGTCGTGACCTGTTTGGGATTTTCCTTGTTTCTTGGGGGGTTGTCTTTGTGAGAGTCTTGCTGCTGCTTCGTGTGGCCATCAGAACGTTCTATAATCTGGTCCTGGGGGTCCCCTTCTTCTCTTAGTTTTTTGTTTTGTTTTTTCCTTCAGTTGTGTGCATCTTGTGCGCTGGCTTAAGGTTTTCAGTTGGGATCACTGGAAGCTTACACTGGATAGTGAGTGTGGGTGCTGAGCATGGAGATTTGGATTGAATGGGTCGACGGGGAGGCCTGTGAAAAGCCCTCTTGTAAGACTAGAAATCACTTACCAGCCGCTTCACCCAGAATATTCTCTCCTCAAAGAGCCTTGAGGAGAGAAGGTTCCAGAAAAGGTCGAGGAAGTTCAAGTTCTATTGCTTTTTATGTGTTTCTTTACACAGATTTATAGCTGCTCTCAAGTGAAAGGCTTCAGGTTTTCCCTCAGGAAAGAGAGTGGTTTACTTCTGCGTAGAGCAAGGCCATACAATCAGAGATCTCTTTACTTCCATAGTTGGTAACGAACATCTACAAAATGTGGTCTGGAACATGCTTTGGGAGATGTGGTCATCCACATTTCAACCTTTGTCCTCCCTTGATTATCTTATCCCGTCCAGAGCCAGCCCCCTGACCTTAGTGCTCTCTCTGTGATCTCCTAGTGAGTTTTTGTTGTTTCTTCACCTCTGAGTTCTTCATGTACTTGGATATGTGCTTCTATCTTCCTGGCCCTGTGAGGTGAGCTTCATTGTCGACAGCAGTGGTCATCTTGCTCATTTTATCCGTGTCTCCATTCAGCACCCTTCAAGAATCCCAAGAGATACTAGGAAACTAATAAATGTTTTGGGAATAGAAATAAAGGTAGCAATGCATGCATGGCTTTTTTAAAGGTACATCTTGAACTGCCCTTATAATTTCATTAAAAAACCAAATGCCGGGCGCTGGTGGCTCACGCCTGTAATCCTAGCTACTGAGGAGGCTGAGATCTGAGGATCACGGTTCAAAGCCAGCCCCGGCAGAAAGTCCATCTCCAATAAAGTCTTATCTCCAATAAACCACTAGGAAACTGGAAATAGAGCTGTGGCTCAAGCGGTAGAGCACTTGCCTTGAGCTGTAGAGCTCAGGGACAGTGCTCAAGCCCAGAGTTCAAGCCCTGCAACTGACAAAAAACAAAACAGAACAAAAAAAAAACTAAAAACTTGAGGTACAAATGTGACCTTTCATATCAGTGTGTTTTATCTCTGTGTATTCAGCAAACCCTCAGTTGAATCCATTCGGGGAAAAGAGGTGATTCTGCTGTAAATATGTACAGATACTTATTCCTTGTCATCGTTTCTTAAACACTAGAGTATACAACACCTATTTACATTACATTTGCCTTCTATTCAATATTGTAATGTGTGGGAAGGTAGGTGTAGGTTTTATATAAATGCCTTGCTGTGTTATATAAGGGACTTGAGTGTCCTCAGATTTTGATCTCTGTACATTAAGTAACTAAAAATGTATACTTACAAATAGGTAGTATATTGGTAAGCATACAAAAAAGTATGGCATTTTGGTTATACAAATATGTTGTATACACTGTAAACAAATAGGCAGTATATACTGGGAGTATATACTTAGAGTAGTTTAATTTTTAAAAATTTCTTTCCAATTTTCTCAAATTTCTAGTAGAGTTAAAAAAGAAGAAAACAAGCGAAAGTAGATGAGAGCCTGCTTTAGGAATAATCTGTAAATGTTCTGATCACAGGGGGATCTCTGTAATGTTTGAGTTGCTCAGCTTATGCCAGGCAGCTTCTCCCAGCCTCTGAGCATCGTAATTTTGTGAACCCTTTCAAGAAGCTCAGTGAATGATGGCTTACTTAAAAGAAAGGCTGGGAGTTAATTTGCTCTTAGGATCAACTTTCCTGATTATTAAGTACCTCAACAACAACAGCCTTCACCATCAGAGACTGTGAGGAAGCAGTTTGTGTATCAGAACACGTGTGTGGGATCCCAAGTCAGAGCTCCTGCCCAGGGGTAAAGGGACAAGTAAAGGTGAGGAACTTCCTGAACTTCCTTCAGTAGTGCTTCAAATGGCTTTTTCTTGGAAGGTCTTCTCACACTGCAGATGTGTTCATGCACCCCCAAGTCTGGATCCCATGGTCCAATCTTAATTTTTTTTTTTTTGGTCGGTCATAGGGCTTGAACTCTGGGCCTGGGCGCTGTCCCTGAGCTCTTCAGTTCAAAGCTGGCACCCTACCATGTGAGCCACAGCGCCACTTCCCCATGGTCCAATTTTGAACAGTGTGAATAAGTATGAACTGCTTCTCTACATCCTGAAACCTGTAATTTCTGAGATCCGTTTACGTATTTGAATTACTAGAAACTGCTCTTCTCCTTCCTGTGAGCCAAGACATAACTATAACGTGATGAGGGCCTGTCCTTGGGTTATAATATTAATTTATTCTAGATACCATTCTAGGCATTTACTCTGAACTTCAAATACAAAGTGCTCTCTTGGTGTGCCATCTTAATATGTACACCAAATTCCAATTACTCAGGTGCTTAGTAAGCTGGTACAAATGATCTTAAAAGGAGGTTGAGCTGTGCCTCCTTCATGAGGTTCCTAAAATCATCTTTTAAACTTTGTTTCCTGCCAAGGAATCAGAATGGGAGCTTTAGTTATTTGCTCATCAGTAAGGAATTGTCCAGAATGAATTTGCATGTCCTCTTGCTACCCACTGAGGTTATTTGTTACTCTTTTTTGGGCTTTTGAGCAGCCAAAAAGCTAGAAAAGATGTGTGCTCGGAGGTTAAAGAACCCAGATCAGAACACATGCAAGTGTTGGGCAGATGGCTACTCCTTTACGGTTGATTTGGTGATGTATTCTGACAATTCCAAGCAATTGGGAATGTTTGCAAAAGAATTTACAGAGTTTCACCTGGACTGTACGGAGAGTATCTTCCATAGAGGAACCATTAGCACCATTAGGCCTGTGGAGAGATCTCTGCCTTCATCAAGCCCCATGTTCTCAACCATGGTGCTCTACATGAGGATGGGTGTATGCTGTGGTCCAGTGGTGTCAGATGTCACCTTCCCCTTAGATTTGCAAAAAGTGTACCCTTTGAGGCCCTTCTGTAGTCTATATTTAAACATCTCCAGGAGATTAGTTATGCACATTAAAATTTGAGAAGCACTCATGTAGTCCACCATTTGCACCACATGTAGGAGAGGTAATTTCAGATGATTAAAAATGTTGTTGAGAGAGACAAGAATAGGGGTCAAGTGTGGTGTCTCACTCCTGTAATCCTAGCGTTTGGGAGGCAGATATTGGGAGGACCATGGTTCAAGGCCAGCCTGGGCCACAAAAAGAAAAAATAACAAGCTAGCAAGGTCCTGTCTCATCCAATAACCAGACCTTCTGGTTGTGTGCTCTTGTGATGAAGGATTGTGGTCCAAGCTGACCCCGGGCCCAAACTCAGGAGGTTACACCTGACAAATAAAACACGTGAGAGCTAAGGGCGTGACGCAGTGAAGAGCACCGGCCAGACACACCCCAGTGATGCCCAAAATATGCTGGGCGAGGAAGGGAAGACAGGCTCGGGAGCGGTAAAAGAGGGATTAATCAGTGAAGGCCTGGGTGTAGACCGGGGATGGGGAAAGAGCCCTGGGGTCCTGTGGGGAAGAGGTTCCAGGTGGAGGGAAGAGGAGGTTCAGAGGCACTTTTGGCTCCTTGCAGGCTCTGCCTTCTGTCCTGGCCAGGCCAGGGTCTGGGATGCACTTGCTCACCAGGTCTCAACCTGGCAGTAAAAGCTGCCGTGTATGGCTCATTGATAGCTGGGTCAGCAGAAATAGTCAGCACTTAATTTTGATCAGAGCTGGCTACTTCCTACAGTGGGAAAAGAAAGGAATCAGAGGGATGTTTCTTCAGTGATGGCTTTAAAGAGTGGACATTTTCATATAATTAGAAGGAGGGAGAGAAGCAACTAGAGGGTATGCTAAAATTGGAGTAGGAAAAAGAAATGCTGAGGAATGTGGCCACAGGTGGAGAGTTAGTAAGAAATGTAAGCATAACTAAAGAAAAATATCTCACATGGCTTTCCTTGTAGGAAAAGTAGCTTGTTTCTTCTCTGGGTAAATAGGTATCCTTGATGAGCACTTCTTAAGAACGATTAGTCTGTTTGGTTTTATTCCTGTATCTAAAGGTTTACCTCTTCAGGCATTGCTCGTATTATTTTGATCATATTAGTCATACTGGGAAAAATGAAGATGAATGTTCTCCATCGACTGTGATCTCTGGAGTGCACTCTACCGTGCATGAACCACACCTCCAATCCAGCAGTTTTCTGGATAATTGGAGATCAGAGTCTCCCAGACTTCTTGCCAGGCTGGCTTTAAACTGTGATCCTCGAAGCTCAACCTTTGCAGTGGTGGTTAGCATCAGAAGCACGAGTCACAGGTGCCCTGTGGTCGCTGGATTATTTTTCCCCCTTCCTTATGGATAAGTAAGAAAATGCTTCATTGCAAATTCACATTTAAAAGCAACCTGTAGATGAATAGAGAGAGAAGAAACAAATGAGAAAGTCACTGTCAGGGCTTGGCAGATTTCTAATTTCGGAGTGCCGAGGGAAGAAGCCTTTTGCACAGCCTGGGTGTCGAAGCGGTCCGTGTAATCAGGTTCTCTGCCTAGCTCTCCTTTACTCCGTTGAATCGACAACAGAGTCATTTTCTTTTCCTATTCCTGCTGGCATTCCTTCCCCCCGCCCCCCCATCCTTCCTTTCTGTTTTCCTGCCCCTTACTAAGATGAATATAATGATAATACTACTTGCAGTATTTTTTTAGAGAACTAAAGTGATTTGAAATCTTATATACCAGGCAACAGGATTGTCAACCTCAGACTTAATAGTAAATCATTCTATTACTCTTGAATTTGAGCAGTATTAAACTTAGTCATCAGAACCCCTACATGTTCTGGACAATAAGTACCTATGAAAGATTTTCCTTGAATACCCTCTAAAAAGCCCAAATGGTGAGATAAAGGGATGCTATTTTTGAACCATTGTAACAACAACAACAAAAGTTCCATAAAATACCATGTTACTTTTGGTGGGAACACACTGAAATAGTTCTATGAAATGTCGCTGCACCAGGATTCTCTCCAGGAAGGGCATTGCCCTTCTTACTCCTTCACAAGCCCACAATAGCACCACATTTCTTGTTGTACAAAGAGTGAGGTACTTGAATATATCCAGTTGAATGAGTTGCACAGAGTTCTTTATCACATGCAGTAATCTGACATAAATGTGAGTTCAAATTACAAACCATGTGGATGTTGGTTTGGTTTTACCATCAGTAGAATCATTGTTTAAACACAGTGGGGGAAATAAGAATAAAAAATGGGTGAATAACTAGAGCTTGGATATTACTCAATAATATGACTTGAGTAACTCAAAAACAATATGCTATTCTCATTAGAGGAAGTAGAATGGGCAAAGCTTCTAACAGGTCTAAATACTTTGCCAAAGAATCTTGGTAGTTGATTAGTCTTTTGAAAACTGAAAGATAACACTTATTCTTATAATGCTATTTATTGCTTTCATTAGACAGTATTAAGTATTTTGTACAAAATATGTACCTAATCTAAATTTTTAGCTATCTAGCGTACCAACTTTCTTTCTAGTAGTGCTGATGATACATTTGATCTAAAGAGTTTCTAAGAGAAACTAGAGAAGCATTATTCTAGTCTCTTTTTTTAAGCATATAAACTTGGTTTTAACCATTAGATATTCTCATCTGTTTGCTGAAAATGAATTTTGATGTCAATACCTGAGGTAACTGACTTAAAACAGAAAAGGTTTTCTAGAGGCAAAGCTCAGTGATAGAATGCCTGCCTAGCAAGTACAGGTCTTTGAGTTTAAACCCTAGTACCTCAAACAGAAAGAAAGTCATTTTCTTTCACTGTGTTGGAGATTTTGGAATTTCAATCCATGGCTTTTGGCAAGGTAATATGTCACAGTGGAGAACATTTAGTGGGGCAGACCTTCTCACCTTTGGGAAATGGAAAAAAGGGAGAGAAAAGGCTGAGGTCCCATATCCCCTTAAAGAGCAAGCTGTATGATTTAAATTTTTCCCACTAGGCCCTACTTCCTAGCTTCTGTCATTGCCCAATAGTCCCATAGGCGGGTGATCATGCCTTAAACATACGGCCTTTGGTCTCCCTTGTCCAAACCAGTGTCAGTTTAGAGCTATTATAGTACTTGAATTGTTTTCATTATGTTTAATTTGGAATATTAGTAAGATGGAAAAGAAATTTTTGTCCTTTGACTTAAATGTTGAGTTAGGTATGATCAATTCCAGTAGTTTTGAAGTTTCTAAGAGAATTTGAGACAAATTGATGACCAATCACAATTATTTATTTTCATCACATTTGAGGACTCTTTCTATACAAGAGTTGAGGGGATGTGATTGATAAATACTTAAAGTGCATTGATTCTTTGAAAAAATGTGAAAAAACTAGTATAAAGTACTAATATAGAGTACAAGTCAGTGGTAAAATGTTACTTTTCAAGAATGTTTTTCTGAAAGTGTATTTTTTCCCAAATAGTTCCCTAATAATGCTTTGCTACTATTTCATTGTAATAGTACATATAATTTTGTTCAGATTTTGATAAGATGCTAAAACTTCTTTGAACCTTTTTAAAACCCAACAATTTGATATATAGTTTTGATTACTAAAAGAAATTCATTGTATTTTTTCTCAAGTATATTGCTAAAATAGTTTTTCAGGAAAGTATATAGGCAGAAAATCTAAATAAGAATTAGATTTTTATTATCAGGTCCCACTTTGGGGAATGTAGCTGTGATTCAAATAGAGATCTAACTCAGTTCTCCCTAAATGACTAATTTATGTTATAAAGGAAACATGTATGTGTGTGATATTGGGTGCTTTAATGTTTGTTACTTTCTGATATGTTGAGTTGTGGTGTTCTTTTCAGTGTATATCGCTTTTTATGATGTAAAGTAGTTACTGAATATTCCAACGTTCCTTGAGTATTAAGAGCGTGGCGTAGGGCTGAAGGCTTCTTCTCAGGGTTTGCCCGTTTCATTGCTGAGTGGTCATGTTGTTTAATGTCCACTGCCCATGTCCACTTGCGACTTACCCTGTTAACAGTCACCTGCCAGATGTTGAACACATAGCCAAAGTTTCCTGTTTTGTTTTTGTTTTTGTTATTACCATTTTCTAAGAGATTTTGGCAAAACCAAGTTTCTTTTTTAGTAGGGACAATTATCATTTTTTACTGTCTCTTTTTATTGGCATACAATAGTTTCTAGTAAGCAAGAAAGAAATATTAAGTTAGTGAAAATATGTGTGTAACTTAACTATTTCTAAACAAGTGTCACTCTTTTTGAATGAATATCTTGATGACTGGCGGCAAAGCTACATAATGAAAGTGTCCAAAATTGTCGAGTATTTGACAAAGTAGGGTTGCCAGAATGATCTTTTTTGTTTATTTTTCAACCTGAACAATTGTCCTTTTATTGTAGCCATTACTGCTATTTTGGAAGATCATGGACATCTAAAGGCAATAGTTTTAACAGCCTCCATAAAGCATCAAATGCCATTATAACATCCGTAATTCTAACAGCACTATTTCAGAATCTCTGTTTAAATGAACTATCTATCTGTGAATGTATTTGCTCAGGGATGCATGACCCACATCACCTATAAATTTGATTGGAAGCTACAGCGCTGGCACAGGGTGATGGATAGCCCATTAGAGCCCTGATTAACCATGTGATTCAAAGGCTGGGAATATATTGTCTAAGCAAGATTCATCAGATGCAATCAGAATTTCAAGTGGTCAGAGGAAATTCAGCTGTGTGTCGCGGTTTTTCCTTCCCTAGTGCTGCTGTTCCTTCTATGTTGCCTTTTTCCCCTTTCTTTTTCCAATGCTGAAAAGCGCTTCTTTGATGAATCTGCTCCTTACCCTAAAGCTGTCTGTCTGTTATTCATCAGAAAGCAGGTCGCAGTTCAGTGAGCAGAAGAAAAGATTTTAATAGAAGCTGTGCCAAGGGCTGTAATGCATCATTTTAGGGCCCTAATTACATTACAATGACAAATATCAATGGTGACAACAGCAATAACCTACATCCTTTAATGGCTGTGCTGGAAAAGGAGTTTGGGCCCCACGCCATTAGATTAGACTCAGTTTCAAAACACAGGCCATTAGAAGTGTGTGTCCACAGTATTATTGGCTGATAGCTGAAGCCCAGTGGAAAGGCCTATAAATAAATGATGTCTCCCTAAAGCCTGTGTCCTCTGGGACAAAAGAGGCAAAATTAGATGACCATGGAAGCAGTAGTGTTTCCGAGGCAACTTTAGCTTTCAAAGTGAAGAATGACCCGCTTAATTTTATGAAATCTCAAGATCTCCCTCTCTTTCTCTTTCTTTCTTTCTGACACACACACACACACACACACACACACACACACACACACACACCTGCCACACACACACACACACACACACACACACACACACACACACACACACACACACACACACACACACACACACACACACACACACACACCTGCCAATTAGCCGGTTTATAAAAGTCCTTTGGCGTGACAACTATGAGAAATTAAGAAGTCTTTTAAACAAAAGAAGACCTTTAAATAAAGTTTGAGGAGTTACCCTTTTGTTCTATTCAGTATATGTATCAACTTAGATGATTTCTGGTATTAATATTGTTTCCTCTGTATCTCAGTCTTTAAGAAAAGGTTAAACTTTTTTTTCATTAGTTGTTGAGACTTAAAATAGCGTAGGTCCAAAATTAAGGAACGAAATAACTCTTTGGTCTTTATTTTATCAGATGAGTAAGTTTCCTGAATAGTTTCATTATGTAGGCAAACTAAGGAACTCCGTTTTCTTACATGCCCACACATTTTTCAACCCTCCTAGCAAGGGACTATTTTATTTATGTAAACAACATAATGAGGAAAATATGCTTGGCAGATGGTTCTAAGCATTAGAATCATCAGTTTGGTTTGCCCCAAAGTGTCTCATTATCTTTTATTCTCTCCCCCTCCACCTCTTCCTACAAACATCTGAACAACCAAATGCCTTTGAGACAGACTTTCAGCAGAATGGTACTCATTTTCTCAGCTCACCCTGGAATTTCACCCCATAACCACTGTGGTGTGTTCGTCCAGGTGGAGCGTGGTTTGGTGATTCCCACTGCAGCTTTTCATGGTGGTTTAAGCATTCTTCAAGGACGGCTAAGTGCTGCGTGGGGTCCCGGCAGTAAGTTAAATCAGGTCAGCACAGTTGGGTCCGTACTCACCACTGCTTATCTGCGCTGGGTTTTTGCCTGTCCTGTTAGGAGAATAGGCTGAAGTGGAAAACTTAGGTTTTGAAACTGCGGGCTGAATTGGTGTTTTCTGTTGGCTGGCAAAGTGTGTAAGGTGCTGGCATTTAAAAGATTGCATACCTACAAAGTCAGAAGGGCTGCAGATGAAAGAAGGAAGCCTCATTGCGTAAGTAGGGTGCTGCTGTCACCCTGGGATTGAGCTAGCATGAAAAAGAGATGCTCTTGTCCTCAGATGAAATGAGGAACTGACCCTGGATGGAATTTATTTTAAGAATGCCTCAGGAATAGTAATTGCTTTACATTTTTCTATCTTTTAACGCTTCTTACCTCTCCTTTTTACTGTCCCATCATTCAAATATATTCTGTATGTGTGTATGTATGTGTGTATGTATATTAAAAACTGTCTACTTATCAAAAAGTATGTAACATGCCACTTAAAAGGCAGAGTACCTTTTTAAAAAGGAAAATATAGTGGTGATATTTTTCTTTCTGGCTGGATATGGGAAGTACTCGCCTATAATCCATACCCTTCTGAGGCCAAGGCAAAAGGATCCTCAGTTTCAGGCCAGCGAGGGCTACACATAGTGAGACCTGCACTCCCCATCAAAACAGAACAAAATTCTGTTTTCTGACACTGTTGGTACTTGGTACTTTTTTGCACATATACAGAATGAAGATCATGTTCCCAAGAAGGAGAACTCTTTTTTTTTTTTGGTCAGTCGTGGGGCTTGAACTCTGGGCCTGGGTGCTGTCCTACACTCTTCAACTCAAGGCTAGTCTCTAGATAACTTCATGTTGCTTTCTGCCAAGTATAGTCAGAACACACACACACACACACACACAGACACACACACACACACACACACACACACACACACACACACACACGTCTAGATTAACTTGCTCCTTTGGGTCTGGTGCTGTTCTTTCAGGAGATGTTTTCAAAGCAAAGTCCCCAAATGTAGTAGAGAGTTGGGATAGAGAGCAGACTGTGTGTTTATTATCACAACTCTTCAAGACGTAAAGAGTGTTATGAAAGACAACATGAGAATAGACAAAGGGTACTGATGAAGACTTGAAACCTAATCTTAGAAAGAGGAGTGTTGGCGACCAAACTGTGCTGTTAATGTGCCATTGCTATCTGGGTTTCCTTTTAACGGACCTATTTGATGAGATTGTTCTCTTCTTCCATAGAAAATAACACTAGCCAGAATATTGCGTATTGTAAAGTTATCCTGTTAATATTTTGAGAATCTGTCATCAATTGACTCTTCTGTTTATTGCTTTCCTCTCTCTCTCTCTCTCTTTTTTTTCCCTGCAGGCAGAGATTGTCAAGAGGCTGAATGCTATCTGTGCACAAGTCATTCCTTTCCTGTCCCAAGAGGTAAGGTAGTTGATTTCAGGCATTGGGCTTGAAGTTGCCATTTTAGTGATTTTGCAGCGAAGAGTGTGGAACTGATGTTGGCCTTGCCAGTTTCTTGGTGTCTGTATTTTACATTTCTAAGATACAGTGTTCTCATTCCAACTTTTACACCTTATTAACATTCAGTGGGATGTGATTTAAGTGTGCTTATATAGGGGACTATTTCTAATGCGCTAAACAAAATTCAGTTGTTAAAGTATGATATGCTGTTGCTCAGCATTATGCCTGTTTGTCATAATGTCATCTAATAGGGAAGTTTGAAAAATTACCAGCAAAATAAGAGCATGTTTTACATTTCTGTCATTGAGCAGTCATAGTTGGCAGAAGATACATCAAAAAGTAGTAAGCAAGTGAATGTAACTTTTGGCTGGCTGTTTCTGAAAAATCATTGACTATTACCTGATTAAGTCTCAGAATAAAATTTCTATTCATTGTGGAAAAAGCAATGCAAGGTGACCTGAGTGGCCTTGTGTCTCTGAGTGTCCCTTTTCTCCAGACCAGGCCTTGTTGACAGGGGTCCTCGTGCTTTGCTGGTGCCTCCCATGCACACCACTAGTTTTGTCTTGCTCGCCACCAGACCAGGTGCTCTGTCTACAGATCTGTGCAGATTGGGATGAGGCGTGGCATTTCTAGTGCTTGGTGGCCGCCTGGTGCTCCCTGCCCTTTTTTGTTTGCTTGCTTGCTTTTGGCAGTGAGAGAGAGAATTTTTGCTTCCGAATGTCAGAATTCTTCATTTGCTCAGGTAGATTGCCTCTACATCTGCATCCTGGAAGAACTACTATAACGAATGGATTATCCAATGTGTCACAGACACAGACACAGCGTGCTTTGTGTTGGGGCCAAGACGGCATTGAGACTCTTCCCTCCCCCACCCCCCTCTGCACCCTTTCAGTTCTTCTGAGTGTCCTGTCACTGCTTTTTTAGCTACCTACCTGCCAGTAAGCCTGGGCTAATGTTGGCATGCAGGCCATATTTGAGCTTGCCATGTGTAGGAAGATAAGTGTATTGGTTATCACCGTCTTTTTATTTTGTCTGAACAGAGTTAGACTTGAGTACATGTAGTATCCTTAGCTGGGTGTACACTGGGGAAGGATACACTCATGTTCACGTATACTTTGATAACCTCCTCGAGACACATACTCTGCTGGATAACTAGTTGTTTCTCCCCCTCTAGCTGTGACCAGGAAACCAACATCAATATTCTCATTTACTTGCTTTTACTTCGGGTTTGCTTGTGGTTGGATTAGATCGCATCATGAATAAGAGTATCCTGGAGGCCCCTTTGCATTTTTTGCCCCGCAGTCCTTGGAATTGAACTCGGGGCCTCTCGCATGTTCCAGAAGCTCTTTACTGCTTGAGCCAGGGTCAACCCACGCCCTCTTTGTTTCTGTTTTTTGTGAGATTGGCTAGAATCTCACTCCTCCTACTTAAACCCTGTTGCCCAGCCAGGACCACCACACCTCGGTTTTCAGATGAGGCTGGGAACCTCACTACCTATCTGGGCTGGCCTCAGAGGTGATTCTTGCCAGCTCCATCCCTCAGGTGGCAGGGCATGTAGATAGGAGTCACATTTGTCCGTGTATTTTGATTGTGTCATCAAGCTCTCATGCGTTTAGCCCATGTGGGCCCTCAACTCAGGGAGCTGGATTTACAGGCATAAAAGTCACCATGCTTGGCCATATTTTGCATTTCTTTAGGAAGCAGAAGCTTGGTTGCCCCTGGCCTAATTTAGACCAGTGTTTCTTACTATAAGCGGCTCTACTTTGTATAGATAGAGAGAAGGAAGAATGTGCCCTCCAGAGCTGTGACCGCGGTAGTAATGGAAAAGTTAGGGGTATCCATGGAGAATGGTATTATGTTTTGGGTGTCATTGGCAGGCATACATCCCATATGTAATTACTGGGTCAGCTTTATTCCAGTGGCCTTTTTACAGCATCTGTGGATTATATTCAGAAGTGAAAGGAGGTTTTGGTGTTGGTGAAGCTGCTTAGCCAGTAAGTTGTTTTCCCTCATGGCTTGTGTGTTCAAGCCCAGTAGGACAGCATGTGTCATGGTAGTGGAGCTGAGCAAGGCTGGACTGTTATTGATTGGCTGAGAAAGTTGTATCCTGTAGAAGAAAGCCACGGGGAGAAACTAGCAACTCCTTTTCTTCAGCTTCTTGTTTGACATTCTTAACTCACATATAATGACCTGGGTGAAAGTTTCCTTAAGCCTAATTCCATGATTCCATGCATCGTTTATTTTTTACTTTGGATTTAATTTGCTCTTCCTGATTTTTTAAGATGTGTGTTTACTCTGAACGCACAGGCCACAAAGGTGTTCTGGCAAATCAGAGCCTGTCTGATGTTTTGTTTCTGAACAGTGCTTACCTTGTTTCCTCTTAGGGCATTCTGTGAGCATCAGATCCCTCACTTCTTCCCTGAGGCCAGATGGACCTTGATCTGGAGGGGGGAGGAGGGAAGGTTATTAGAGGAAGATGAATTCTATTTCCTGTCTCTTCAGAGGCATGGAAAATCACTCTTGCATGGCTGCAGGCGTGACTTGGTGCCAGGACTGAAGGCTTTTAATCTGATCTTTTAACACCAGCTCTGGTGTGTCAGCCACACTGCCACAACAGCAGCAGGGGCATTAGGATTTATCTTCAAATGTTTTTTTTATTTTAAAAATAAATGATTGAATCTAGGAAATAAAGAGACATTCTCTGAAGATGAGCACATATGCTACAAGACAATGGTTTGGAGGTATTTTGCACATGTGGAGTTTGATAGGAGTAAGAGGTAAATTTACATACCTCTAGATGCACGCTTTTTGTTTACTTACATTTTTACTATCTTTTTTTTTTTTTGGTTGGTCCTGGGCTTGAACTCTGGGCTTGAGCGCTGTCCCTCAGCTCTTCAGCTCAAGGCGAGTGCTCTGCTGTTTGAGCCACAGTGCCACTTCCAGTTTTCTAGTGGTTTATTGGAGATAAGAGTCTCACAGACTTTCCTGCCCGGGCTGGCTTTGAACCGTGATCATCAGATCTCAGCCTCCTGAGTAGCTAGGATTACAGGCATGAGCCACCAGCGCCTGGCTTATTTTTACTATCTTTAAGTAGTTGTACAAAGGAGTTACCATTCAATAAATAAGTAAAATATAGCTTGGTCAATGTCTCCCCTGTATCCTCTCTCCCTTCCTCCCCAATCTGACCCCTTGCCCCACTTTTCTTAATTTTACAGGCTATGCATTGACTTGTATAATTGCCTCTACCCCTGTTTTTCTTTTCATTTGTCTCCCTCTTTCCCAGGCCTTTTAAGTGGGATTCATTTTGTGGGACTATGATTTTGTTTTTCTAAGGAATTACACTGTTTAAATTCTCCACTGCAAACACCATTCTTCAGTTAATACATTGTGTACACATACATACAATCCATGTGTGTTTCCTTGTACAATATAAGTTTATTCTAGATTTCAATATGACACAACACTTGTGTCCTTTGTCGCTCTGGGCCTGACTGGCTTCACTTAACATTATGCTTTCCAGGCCTGTCTGTCTTTTTGCAAATGTAATATCACTCTTCCTCATAGATGAGTAAATGTCCATCTTGTGTGTATGTCATGTGTATGTGTATATGTGTGTGTGTGTGTGTGTGTGTGTGTGTGTGTCATATATATTTATATATCACATTTTTCTGATTCATTTCTCATTGAAGGGAATCTGGGCAATTTCCATTCCTTGGTTATGATCAGTAATGGTGCAGCAATGAGCATGGCTGTGCTAGTGGCTTTTCTGTATCCTGGTCTGGTTTGTAATCTTTTGGAAGAATTCCCTGGAGTGGTACTGTTAGCTCTTTCAGTTTTTTTTTTTTAAGAATCTCCACAAACTTTTCCAGAGTGGTTGAACAAGTTTATATTCTTTTCAGTAGTTTATTAGGGTTCATCTAGTCCCACATCCACATCAGCATCTGTTGTTGTCTGTATTCTTGATGATGGCCCTTCTAATTGGGGTGAGGTAGAATCTCAGTGTTGTTTTCAGTTGCATTTCCTTTATGGTCAGAAGTGTTGAACAGTTTTCCCTGTGTCTGTTGTACATTCTACTCCTTCTGAGACATCTCTGTTTAGCTTGTCTGCCCACTTATTAACTGGATTGTTGGTTCTTGGAGGGTTTGGTTTCTTGAGGTCTTTGCATATTCCGGACCTTAGGCTTTCATCTAATGTATAGCTAGCATAGATGAACTCTTCAATTGAGCCCTTGTATACTGATTGCTACACATGCTTAATATTGCTTATGTATAACTTGCAACATTTTCAAACTTAAATGTATATAATAATGACTCACAACTATTAAATAAATTTGGTTTTGACGGTGAGAATGTTTTCTTTAGGAATTGCCTTATTATAGCTCAAAGGTTCTTAAAAGTGTGTCTATATAATAATCATGGAAAAGAATTTTTCTGTATTTCCCTAAAACATTTAAAAATTACAGGAATACACATACTACTACTTTCAGAGTCCTAAGCATTAGACAAAGACATTGCCAACTCCTCCCAGGTGCGCAACCATCACTTACAGTGCTTGCTTAGGCCTTCGCAGGACCCCCACCCTAGAGTGTAGAGAGAGCTTGGGGCCTCTCAGCTGTCTGGGCTGCTCTTTTCCCCCACTTCAGTTTTTCCTTTTTTTTTTTTTAGCTGTTTGGAATGGGGAAGGCAGATCTATACTTTTCTTGTCTTCAAACTTTTCTTTAAGAGGCACATCTCAAAGGAGTAAAGCTCTTCTATCTCTCCAAATAGATCTGATTTTTGGGTGAAGTACAAATAATCAACTCTGGGTTAGCAGTTGCATAAACAAAAAGTACTCAGGCAATGACAGTCATCTCTGGGCTGAATCTTGACTTCACTGTTATGAATTATGCAGATTACTCTAATCACACCAAGCTGTGTAACCTTCAGTGAGTTATTTAGCTCTCTAAGCCTTAGTTTCCCCATCTTACAGAGAAGATTAGAATAGCAGCGTGGATCCAGAGATTGAATTGGGTAATTGAGAACATAGTAAGCACCTCCAGCTGTAGAATATTGGTAGTATTGGTGATGGCAGCCATATCAGCAGCAGGAGCAGAGCTCTTGAGTTTGTTTTATAGAGAACCTCCCTTTTTAAATCATAGCATTTTAGAATAATGTGAATTGACCGTTTTTTTCCTCTAATGTACTTTCTAAAGAGGAAAGGAAAAAAAAAGTTAAATTAATACTGAACCCAGGCTTCTCAACTAGCTGAACATCCCTGGTTATTTTTCATCAGCAGTTTCAGAATATGGCTTGTAGGGCCTTAGTCTTCTTATAAATGAAGCATGCCAGCAGTGTCCTTCAACTCTACCCTGTCCACTTTCCAAAAAGATGTATCTGTAAGGCAGTTTTAATGTGGATTGAAAACTCTATGTCCCTGTTACAATCTGGCAAAAAGCAGTAGCCTTTATCCTAATCTGGGCTCTTTATTTGCTTTGTGTTGGGAGAGTCTTAGCATCCCTATCGAATGAAAGAATAAGTCCAGTGTTAGCAAACTCTTCTTCATTCCCTCATTTTCTTCTCCTCCTCCTCCTCCTCCTTCTTTGTCGGTCATAGGCTTGAATTCAGGGCCTGGTCACTCTCCCAAGCTTTTTCTCTGAAGGATACCACTCTACCACTTGGAGCCACAGGACTACTCCTGGTTTTCTGGTGGTTAACTGAAGATAGGAGTCTCACTCATTTTGCTGCCTGGGCTTACTTCAAGCTGTGATCCTTGTAGCTTCCTCCTGAGGAGCTAGGATTACAGGCCGGAGCCACTGCCACCCACACTCCCTCATTTTCTATTGCAATTCCAGGGAACTGAATTCTATTTCAAGTGGGTTTTTTTGTTTCTGTTTTTGTTTTGTCCTAAGACATTTGAAGAGGAAGTAGTAAAAACTGTTAAGAGTTCAAGGTAGCATTTCAGAATGCGCTGGCTGACAAGTCTTCCTGTGAGAGTCACTGAGCTTGTGGCTCTAGCACTGGGCACTCAACCCCTGCAAATTCTCTCTGAAGGAGGGGAATATTTTATTTTTGCCCTAATCTATTAGATTAAATATTAAACAGTGGACATTTAGTTGACAACTTGATTTGGAGGTGAATTGTAGGTTTGATAGTCTTACTTCTCTGTAAGTCATTTTAGAGATGAATATGAGATGTTTTATGGGAATCAATAAGCTGTCCCAAAGATCTTTGGGAACTTCAAAGGCCTTTATTTATTTATTTAGGATTTTGTTGTAGGCTGCAAGTCATTTGGTAAAAATTTTATTACATTATAGTTGATAATTCTTTCCTCAGGGGACATTAGCATTTTTGAGAAACTTTCTGGTGACAAGGACCAGAGTTCATTGGAAGAGCCATGTTACGTAACAGGCAGTGTGTTGTGGGTGGAGGGGGAGAGATCTTGAGCAAAATACTTAGATTCTCTGGGCTACACTTTGCTCATTCATATAATGGGATACCTGTACAATAGTTGTTGCTATATAAGGATTAGTGATCTAGCTGGGTATTTTGGCTGCTTTAACAGAGGTCAGAGGAATTGTGGTTTAAGCAAGATAAAAAGCTTCTCTGTTCCATAGACTTTGGTCTTGAAGCAGCGATAGCTGATTTGGTAATTTGATGTTGTTTCCGTACTGGTATTCCCTTACACTTAACCATGTCCTGCTAATATCCAACAGGAATGTCTTGAAACATACTTATCTGCCTCTGGCCAGCTACAAGGAGACTTGAAAATGTAATGTTACCTGAGGGCCCATTATGTCTACCCAATACTTAGATTAGTATAAAAAAAAGGGGAAAAAACTAGCAGTTACATTAGACAATTACAATAGACAATTGTAATAGACAGTGTTATGCATGAAATAGAAACAGTGATTATTATTGCAAGTGGTGTGTCTATATAAATTCGAGCTGTGACAATGTACATTTTTACCTTTCACTTAATATATGAAACATTACATAGTTCTTGTTATAGATGTCTCTCCCCTGTAGTTGAGATCTTGGCAAAGAGTTTACTAATCAAGTAAATCAAGAGTTTGCTTATCATTTATAAGTTTACAAAGGATAGAAAACATGAATGGATATGGGCTCTGTATACTATCTACATAACCCCAAGGGGCCATACCTAGTTCATACTTATGCCCATTTTAAAAAATGAGCACCAAGTCTCTTAAAGACATTTCTCAATTGAAGGATGGGTTAGAGCAGGTCATGCATAACCTGCTATCTTTTATAGATTTATTGGAGGGAAAATACTATTTAATTAAAAAACAAATTTTCAGGAAATCCATGAGGTATTTCTTTCCTCACACCTACCCATGTGTGTGTGTGTGTGTATATATATATATATATATATATATATATATATATATATATATATATATATAGTCCCTGGAACCAGAAACAGTGGGATCAAACAGTGAGTGACAATTTTCCTGCTCAAGAAATTATGGAAAATATTGGATAAGTCATTCTTGAGTTTGAAGATGTCTCAGAAAAGTTGGTCCACGTTTATTGTTTCTGCCAAGTTAAATTGATTCTTTATAATGGCTTGGGTTGCAAACCACTTTTAAACCACAACTGGAAGAAACCTTAAATGTGTGTGTCTTAAAGAGATAGACTGGGTGTATAGAAAGTGCTTCTTTATCACCAGTGACTTCCTAATTCTCATTTCTTCAACCAGTGATCCTTGTTACCTGTGGACAAATGACCTTCACTTTTAACCTACCACCAGATTTTTATAAATTATTTCTGGGTCTTTGGTGCCAGGGAGATGTTCATCCGCCTCCTTTGTCCTGTAATTCCATAGCTAGGTGGGTTTTTTTTATTGCTCTTCTTGTTTTGTCTTGTTTTATTCCTTGAAATGCAGCTGCTTAGGAACTGGTGGAAGAGCCACTAGAGGTGCCTTACAATGACTATAGAATGAACTTGGGGCTTGGGTGTGCACATCAACAGAGCTGCTTTTCCCATCCATCGGTTACTGTAAATAAATACTGTTTTAGGAAATGAGATGAGGAACTCAAACCATTCTTTTTGCAACATGTAACAAAAATTCTTTGATCAGTTTTTTTTAATTGCATTTTTAGATTATAAAATGAGAATTAGGAATGAAGGATTTTATTTGGTCTTTAATCTTTATTCAACTATTCACCTACTACATAGGCCACATTCCAACTTAATCTTGCTGGTGCAAATTTAATTTTAAATTAGATCTTTTTATTAAAATTGCCTTAAGATTTTCTAGTAAGTTGTACTAAATAATGCCTTTTCAAACCACAGAATTCTGTAGATTTTGTGGATACTCTACATTTAATGGTAGAAAATTAATGAAACAAATAGTTATGATATAAATATATCTGAATTAGGATTCTAACAGGTTAGAACGGAACCTCATGTATCATTTAATATACATTTAAACATACTATAAATCTGGTTCTTTGCTGGAAAAACATTTCAGAGATTTCAGATACTGTTGTTTGAGCACCCGAGTTAATAACATGTACTGCATTCCTCTGAACTGCATTTTGCATGTGGGGAAAAATTGTGAATGAAAGTTGAAAATTGTGATCAGTGACTTCAGTACTGTGCCTTAGGGTGGAAATGAACACAATACAATGGTTGCATATACTGATGGCAAAGCTGTCCACCGAGGTCACCCCTCGTGTTGCTTGTTAACTTAGTAAAGAAACAATGGCTGTGACAGCAAGCGTTGATGTAGGTGGGCCTGGCTGAAATCACCAGAGATCCCCTGATAAGCACGCAGTGACACCCTTAAGACCATCTTCAGAGTGTTCATTAAGCATTGGCAGCTAGCACAGAGCATGTCTGCTTTCCATCTTTCCCATTTGGAGCCATTTATTCAGTGCTAGTATGCAATGCATTTTAACAACATTGTGTATGGACAGAATGTCTTGCAAGGATTAATACAAGGATTGAGCTTTTGGAGCATTTGATCCAAATGTCTGCCTTTTATTTTATGTGTGGGCATTGGTAACCTTTCTTTTGCAGTATTTTCCCCCATAATGTTGAATGAGCCAGCAGAGAACATAATTCTCTCCCAATTCTTGGCTGACTTTGCCTATCTGACTATGTGTTTGGATGACAGTTATTACATGATAGTGGCATATTATGGTCCTTTTAGCCTCAGGAAATACAAGTTGATTGTCGGGAGGGAGGTAAATCCCTCCTCCCCCCAGCAAATTGGTTTCCCTCCTGGCAGTCTTTGCTTGTCCCCAGACTACAGAGCAAATCCTTGTATGCAGAAACTAATGAGTGCCAGCTATAGTGGTAAGCATAAACAGGATTTCAGCCCAGGTCAGCCTCAGCAGAAGGCCATCCAACTGTATCGAAAGTAACTAGATGTCAAAGGGCTAATGATGCAGTGCCTGGGTAGCAAGCAAAAGGCCTGAGTTAAACCTCCGGTAGTGAAAAGAGAAAGAAAAAGAAAATTAAAAATTTGCTGTTAGAATGCACCCGTGGTATTCAGTATAGATGATGTGGAAAACGAACTGTGCAACTTGCGGGCAAGAACAGGATGGGGAAACGGGGGAAAGCAAAGGACGGGATGACGTTGTTCAAGAGAAATGAACTGTGAAATGGGAACATCTCCACACAGCATCTTAATGATAACGGGAAAGGAAAAAACCTCGCCACTTTAGCCACATTGTACATATGCAGTGTCTACCCATTTTTGTGGCCATTGGCTACCATATCATTAGCATGAAATACATTTGTTGGAGGGGTTAGAGACAGGAGACCTCCACGGAGTCAGTAAGGAGAGAGTTCATTTGCCAGAACCCAGTCACTGGCCTGCACCTGATGCAGTGTGCAGAGGGGTGGACTTACAGTGGGGAGAGGAGGTGTGGCCACAGCAGGTGGGGGAGGGACCTGGGTGCCTGGGGGTCTCCTGCTGCCTCCAGATGTGGCAGTTAGGATAGGTTACAGGTGGTGGCCGGCTCGGGACTTGAAGAGGAGCTCCAGGTACACACACACAGAGAACAAAGAGGAATGGGACCCAACAGTTTTAAAACTGCAGGAAGTTCGGATCAGTAGAGATAATTGAACATGCCACGGACGAATACTATCTTTCTGTGAGAAGGGAGGAAGTATGGCCAAATTATAAGTAGTGAGCAGTCTAGGGCAGCGTTTCCTAAAGTGAACCCCTGACAGTTTTGATCCCTCCTTCCACAGCCAAAATTGTTTAGGAAGCCCTGTATATGCATCCTTTGTTCCCTTTGTGCTTTATAGTTGTAAGTTCTTCATTATATAATCTATCTCTTTGTGTGTATGTGTGAGTGTGTGTGTGTGACACTAAAATTCTTAGAATACTGCTTTGGGGGGTTTAAGTAAGTTTAAAGTTAATGTATGTCAGAAAATTGAGAGTTTTTACAAAGAAGGCATAGTAGGATTTTAGTTGGACGTACTAGGAATGATGGTTTCATTTGGATTTGAGATGCTCAGCTCTACCTGGAGTATACAGTTCTCATCACATTGGATTTGACCACAAAAGTATTCTGAAGGATAGTGAGTGAGTACTTTTAGAGCCAGTAAGACAGAAATCATTGAGTGACCTAAGGATGTTTAACCTGGAGGAAAGAAACACGCATTACGGCAAGCCACTTCCAAATGCCTGAAATGCCAGAACAGTGGAGGGGAATTTGGAGATAAAGTCATATCACCTCAAAGAAGTCACAGGCAGATGTAAAACTGAGCCCCAAATGAAAAAAAATGTTGGAACTTGAAATATGGTGACTTCTTTTTCATAGGAAATACTTCAGGCGAAGACTTAACTGACAGTTGGTTGGAATGTGGTCGTATGCATTTATCCACTGGATAGAGTAGTGGCTTTTGGCCTGTGGTTGGTACTGCAGTTCCATCAACTCCTCAGACAACATCTGGAAATCTGTGCATTTGGAAATAGTCTTTTTGTTGTTAATTGTTAACAATGACTGGGGTACTAGTAGCATCTAGGTCTCATGATCCCTATAGGTTCTTCCTAGTTTGAGTTGCTGTTATTGACTTTTATTATACATGTAGCTAATGATTCCTATTAGGAGGAAAGGTATTTTTTGGTCTAAAGTATTTGGCCTAAGTATCTTTCCATATGATAGTACATGAGTTCTCTAGTTCCCTGCCATCTACCTGTTTTTACTCTAACCAGATTGATCTTACTAAAATGCAGAACTGATAGCACTCAGCTCCTCAAAAATTTAATAAAAATGTCTGATTTCCTACAAAGATAAAGTCCAGCTTCTTGCATGTCATGCAAAAACCCTTCACGATTTCACCTTGTCCTACCTTCCAGATTTCATTTCTCACTAACACATAGCTAGCTGTGTAGATTATACCTCATCATGCATATGTCTTCATACATTTGTCTTCATTTTTCTTTTTGTGAATTCCTCTACCATTTAAAAGAGCTTTTGTTTGTATGTCCTTTATATCAAAGAAGACCTGACAGAATTCTCTCCTACATAGTTCCTCAGCTGAGTTCCCTATACTCACCTCCTGACACTGCTTGAGAGATGTAAAAGGGACTTTTCTTAATTTCTTCTTCCTAGTGGTGTTATTATTTAAATTTCTTTATTTTAATTAACCTCTATTAATAGTGTAAGGGAGGATAACTGTGATAATTCAGTAGATGCTTGTAATATATATTGAACAAGTTCATCCTCTGCAGTATATTTCCACATTCCTTTTCTCTTCCCTCACTTTTCAATCACTAGTAGGTTGCATTGTGTGTGTGTGTGCGTGTGTGTGTGTGTGTGTGTGTGTGTGTGTGTGTATGTAAGTAATGTACTTAGATCCTCTTCACTCTTCGTATTTCCCTCTCCCTGCTCCTATTGATTGCTTCTGAATAGTCCCCTTTTTATATTTTTGTCCTGTGATCTTCGTCATCATCATCATCATCATCAATCATCAATCATCATCAATCATCATTAAGTTTCAGGTCTTAAATTAAGGTCTTTGCTCCATTTGGGGTTGATTTTTCTACAAGGTGAGAAATAAGGGTCTAGTTTCAGTCTTTTGTATGTATATAACTAATTTTCTCATCACCATTTGTGGACGAGATTGTCCTTTCTCCATTATTAGGGTTTTGTTCTTTTTAAAAAATCAGATGGCAGTAGCCTTGTGGATTTATTTCCGGGTCTTCTGTGTTTATTGTGAGTGTTTTTGTGTAAGTATACTATGGTGTTTTTGTTATTAGGACTCTATAATATAATTTAAGCTATGATATTATGATACATCTATGTTGCTCTTTTTTTTTTTTTTTCAGGATTACTTTTGATACTTGAGGTCATAATGATTGGTTTTTCTATTTCTGCCAAGAGCTACATTGGGCTTTTGATGGGTTTGCATTGAATCACACTGTAGGTTGCTTTTGATTAGAGAGAATGTGGAAGATCTTTCCATCTTCTAAAGTCCTCGATTCTGTCTTAGGTTCTTGTAGTTTTCATTTTAGAGGTCTTCCAGCTCCTTGGTTAAGTTTATATCTAGTTTTTTTTTTTTAAGCTATTGTTCATGGAGCCATTTTGATTTTTTTTTCTCATCCTGTTTATTGTTGATTCACAGAAATGTTATGTGTGTTTGTATGTTGAGTGTTGTTACCTGGTGTTTGTTTATCAGATCTAGAAGTTTTGAAGTGAAATCTTCAGTCATATAAGAATAATATCTAATATGCAAACAGGTATTTGTCTTCTTTATTTGGCTCCCTTTTATTTTTTTCTCTTGCTTTATTGCTTTGGTTAGGAATTCCTGTACTATAATGAATTAGGTGTGGAGATAGTGGATATTCTTGTCTCATTGTTACTTTAGAAGAGTTTTGTATGTGCTTAACTGTAGGTGTCAAGTTGTACTGAGGTATATTCCTTTTTTTCCTAGTTTCTTCAGAGCTTTTATCATAAAAGGATGCTGAAATTTGCCAAAAGGTCTCTCTGCATCAAATGAAGTGATCATGTTATTTTTGTCTTTGATTCTTTTTGTGTGCTGTGCAATGTTTATTGATTTGCCATTTTTGAACCATCCTTGCATCCTTGGAATAAAACTAACTTGACTGTAGTATATGATTTTTTTAATGTGTTGTTGAACTTGCATTTTATTGAGAATTTTATGACTTTATTGAAGAAACTGACCTATAATTCTTTTTGTTGTATTCTTAAATCCAGTTTTGTTTTGAGTGTAATACTTCCTTCATTAAATGAACTTTCCCTATCTTTTCCTCTGTCTAGAGTTTTTGTCTCTTCATGCTTTATTCACAGAATTCCTGAAAGCCTTTAAGGTCACAGTTGTCAGGTTAACTTCCTTAGGGAATCTTTACCCAGCCCCGAAACTAGATTTAAGGTATTTTCTTGATAAATGGTTGCATGACATCCCATAATTTTCTTATGGAAGTCATCCTCAGTAAGGATGCACTTGTGGAGCCTTTCGAGGCTTACTAAGTTATGGACTGTTTTCCTTGGTAGAGTTTAAACTCTGAGATCTGGGGCTGTGGTCCATCGGGCTCATTGTCCGGGCTTAGTACAGTGTCTGATGCACATTTCGTGCTCAATAAATACTTGAATAAGTGAAAAACAAAGGCTTTCCTGGTGCTCCAGCAAGTGTACTGTCTTCCCTCCCGAAAAGCCTTAACTGTATTTTATATCCTACGTTTCTGTGCTATAAAAGGTGCCCTTACGGCTACGCTCCTATGAGAAGCAGGGCTAGTATGTCATCTTCTTGCAGCGTCACACAATAGATGTGTTTGTTACAAGACTTTGAGTTTATCTTCTGTCTCTACTCTTCTACCCCTGCTTTTGTCAATACGTGGCATATTTTTTTCTAGCTGTAAGTTGGAATGTAGTGGTTTTTTAAAGTACCTTTAAAATTACTATTAGAAAAACCACTACTATGGCGTGTATACCTAAAGTATGGATATGTATGCCAGCTATTTCCATTGTAATCAAAGCTAATACCTTAAATAACCACTGCCCACAAATTGGTTTATGAAGGTCTGTTCTCCAGTAAGCTTTTTTGACTTACTGGGGGGTGGCGTTGTTTTAATTTCTTCCTTGTAGAGAAAAATAGTTCACTATTTTATTCATTTAAGCAGACGTTAAAATAATTTTGTGATGCAGAAAGTAAGTAGTAAAAATAAACTGATACATGGGATTTTATTTCACAGTCATCCCCCCCCTTCCAATAATACCTGTATGCCTAACATCATAATATTTTCAAAAATCAGCTTCAGTGAGATACAATATACTGGTTTTGTGTACAATTTAATAAATTGACAAACTTACACAACCATAATTTGCTTTTTTTATGTTAAAAGTAAAATATTTGTAAATCACAATGTAATAAAGAATAAGTAGGGCTGGGAAGGTGGCTCAGTGGTAGAGTGCTTGCTTCGCATTCTTGAAGCCTTGGGTTCGATTCCTTAGCACCACATGTACAGAAAAAGCTGGAAGTGTTGCTGTGGCTCAAGTGGTAGAGCGCTCGCCTTGAGCTGAAGAGCTGAGGGACAGCGCCCAGGCCCAGAGTTCAAGCCCCATGACCGGACCCAAAAAATAAAAATAAAAAAAGAATAAGACATTGCTTTCTTCAAACTCCCAGTTACCTATACTGATTAATTATTGTGTTCTTGGTGGCATTTTATTTGATGGTACTAATGGGACAATTCAATCAGGGGCTCATATTTGAATGAGAAGCTTGAGCAATAGGACAGAAAATAGGACTGTTGTCTTCTGCAGATTGACTGAGGTGGAGTGTCTGTCATCACTTGAGGGGATAAGCAGGAAGTGAGGCAGGAAATGATGTTAGGGTGGAGTGAGAGTAGATGACAAATTGGGAAGGGGAAGTAAACCCGGAAGAGATGGCTGACATAATGGCAAAGCAATCAGTGTTCTGAGAAGATGTGAAATCCTTGATTTATTTTCTGAGTCAGAAGGCTTATTTGTTAAAACCTATGGATGGAAATAAAATGTTTCCTGGCCCACTTTTTTGGGAGACTTGGGGCTGCATTCTCAAGTCTTCATATTTCCCTTTTTGTGATTTTTTTTTTTTGCTCTTTGTTCCTGAGTTTTAATTTTCACACCTTGCCTGGGTTCTTTAGTGGGTGGCTTCTTGCGTCTGTGGGGTAATGTGTTTACTGTGTGATGGAGTGAGTAATATCGGGGTGCTTTGAGACCTTTCAGAGCCACAGGGAGGAAGCATTGTTTGCCTTATGAAGCTTCTGTTCAGAAAGCCCTTAAGTAGCAAATGATTCACGAGTTGTGATCAGAAGTAAGAAAGTAGAAGTCTACTTCTGAAGTGCAGGTAGAAATTGCTAGCCTATGCGTATTTCTATTCAAAGGGCCTAGCTGAATCATGATGCACATGGTCATTTTAGCTTTGTAGCAAGTTTCTGTAGTAGCATCTGATAAGGGTGTGAGTTTTTCGTTTTCTCTGAAACACTGCGCTTGATTTTAATGTGGGTCCTCAAAGCTAGCCCTACAGCCTAAGGGACCTCTGCCCATCTTAGCAATTGTCTCCAGTTTATGACGCAGGACAGTCTTCATGGCAGAGAGGCCTCAAGTAGATATATTTCCCAGATCTGTGTCATGTAACTATTTTTGAATACTTAATATAGAGTAGATAATAATTCATGAAAACAGGGCTGTTTCAGTAGATAGAGAAATGGCAGGGTAAGAGCTTCAGCACTTGAGCAAATGAGTACATGAGTAGAATGGATGATATGCTTGTTGGATGTTTGTATGATCTTGTATTTCAGCTTCTTGGAAGGTTTAAGTAGCCTTTGGTGATTGTTCAACATAAAATGTGTGAAATCCCATCACAATTTCCTCCCATAGTCTCATGTGTAATGTTAAATGAATTTCAGGAGCTCTACTTGTTTTTTCCCCTCTGCTTTGCAAGTGCTGCTCTTTCTATCACTGCTCCAAATCAGAGTAACTATATGTTACCTCTATGCTTTGTACATAGTAAGGTCTCAGGAAAGAGAAAGAGACCTGGTTCTTGGTCAGGGTAGTATTTATTTAGGGAATCTGAAGTTACATTGACTATGCCTTTCTTGTCTCGTTTTATCATAGGAATTTTACTTCAGAGAAAGAAAAAACATTATTTCATTTTGGCAAATATTTTATTAAAGGGTAGACAGATGTTAATAAGACTGCTTCTTGCTAAACTTTGTGTGTGTGTGTGTATGTGCGTGTGCACACGCATGTGTGCGTGTATGCATGCTGGTATGGATTCTTGAACTTGGAGCTGGTATGGATTCTTGAACTTGGAGCTGGTATGGATTCTTGAACTTGGAACCTCGACTTTCACATGGCATTTTTGCTTGAAGGTGGCACTGTACACTTCGGCTTCTGTGGGATTGCTGCTTAAGCTCATGTTTTGAAACTGGAAATCCTACAACTAAAAAAGGTCAAAAGTGCATAGTGTAAAGTTCAGTGCCTATTAAAAGCTGAAAAATACAACAGGCTATTATCTGACATTTAAAATACACATTCCTATTAGAAAACAAAGATAGGAGCCCTATGTTTTATATAGATAACTAGGGCAGTTACTTTACCACATGTTCTTCTCCCTATTCCTGTACAGATCAGGGGTGGAGATTGTGGGGGTCTTCATTAACTTTAGTAAATAGCTATCTGAGGGTTTTAGAATGGGGAAACAGGTAGTTGAAAAGGAATTCCACATTTGATGATGGCTCTTCGTGTGCATAATTGAGTTTCTTGCTTTCTTGGTGAACAAAGTAGTAAAGTTAGCTACGTTTCTAAACTGGAATGAACCACAAGACTTTTCCATCTGCACAGAGGGATTCTTATTTTACAGCACAGTTCCTTTGGTTCTTCATTTACTAATCCAGATTGACAGGCCAGAGTCTTATTTTAGACTGACTGTGAGTGGTCTGGATCTCAGATTGGTTAGTGTATTTAGTTTCACTTTGGGGATACTTGGCATTTGTATGTGTCCAGATGTGTGTGAGGACACCATGTAGAGACTTGTACTTAATTTTCCCACTATTGAAAAAAAAAAAAACCAACTGTGAACATCATTTCTTGTTTATTCTCTTTGTAACTGAATTATGGATGGAAAAATTTTTCCTGAATTATCAATTCTAGTTTTTCTAAAAAAAAATTTGTCTTAATTTTTCTGTTAAATGAATTAAAAAAAATATTGACAGTCCTTACACTTCAGTTGTACAACTTTTAAATTTTATCCTTTTTTTTTTTTCTTGCAATGCTGAGGAATAAACCCAGAGCCTTATGTGTGCTAGGCGGTGCTCTACCTCTGAGCTTCATTTCCAGCCCTGGTATTTGTAATGTGCAGCCCTTTATTGTAGATTCCAGCATGGATATTTCATGTTCCCAGAGGAAACATTAGCATTGAATTCTAAATGACCTTCTAGTCTCTATTACAACAATCAGGAAAAAAAATTAAGATAAGTACATGTAGCAAATAATATTTTTCTACAGATGACAGAGAGAAAAGGGAGGACGAACAAAACAGAAAGATTTTTGTTAATACCAGTGGAAGACGTTTAGTCAAAGTTCTCCCCTGACTTGAAAGCGAAGTTGAAGCTGATAGGACCAGATATAGGGGACCATCATTTATTGGGGCACAGATGGTTACCACTTAGTTACTCACTGCATCGTGGACCTAAATGTACCCTCGATACTACCCATTTACCTGTGGCTTTTATTTGGAAATTTGGAAAAGCCCCAATGCTGTCTTGCATGTAATTGAAGTTAGAGAACATGTTAGGAAAAGCTGTTCTGACTGAGTAGAAAACAAATAATTGTATTCTGTTTCTGATCTTCATTTATAGCACCAGCAACAAGTGGTGCAAGCTGTGGAACGGGCCAAGCAGGTGACCATGGCAGAACTGAACGCCATCATTGGGGTACGTGGCCTTTCCGTTCTAGCTCTAATCTCAGTGTTTATCCTCAGCTCTCTTGCTTTCTCTTTAAAAAATTTATTCCAACAAAGGCACAAAAACAAAACAAAAAACAAAAACCAGTAGATGACCACAAAGTGTAGAAATCAACAGTTTGCCTTTAATATCATGTGAAATTTGATGGCTGGTTCAGAAAGTTGGGATCACATTCTTTCTGATTTTAGTTCCTGAAATCTCTTCCCTAAGGTGGCTGGGTTGTTCTTTTTCCTATTTCTTTCTTTTGCAATCAGCTTCTGTTGTTAACCTAGGGCAGAAAAAAAAGGTACAGATTGCCCTGATGTTAAAATGACCTGATTTCTTCCATCTTTCCTCAAATGATGTAGCCTGTCTTGATAGCATTTTTAGTGAAATATATATTTTCACATCTCCTCTGCCACTTTTCCCCCCTGTGATCAGTGATTCTTATGGGCTAGTGTCCATTTGTAGGAGAAATAATAGGTGAACTCCACACTTTTGAAAAATTCATTGGCTTAGAACATCATTCTCTAGCAAGTAATAGTGATAATATGGCACAGAAATCCAGTTGGACGTTATAGGTTTGTGCAGTTAGTCCAACAGCACTTAAATTTTTGTTCTTTCAGACTAAGTTAACAAGTAATAAAGTTGTGTGCTAAAGAAAACTTAGAAAAAATAATGAAGCCAAGTAGTCTTAGTTTTAAAGAGCACAATGTTCATTTTTATATGGTAAAAGCAGTTTCTTACCTTTTTCTAATGAAGGCACTACATCTATACTTTTCTCTTTCTGCCCCTTCCCAAATAATTTCTTTTGTGTATAAATTATACAGAAAAGCCTTCTCTTTTTTCCCCTTAGTGTATCAAACATATTTTGAAATGCTAATTATTCCATTTACTTTCATTAAAATTCAAATTGCTGAGTGAAGATGTGGATAAGGGTCGCCTGATAATCAATCCAAGTGAAGATATTGCTTCAATTATGCCTCTGTCTTTTAACAAGGAAATCAGAACTCTGGGAGCACTGCATTGGTGCGGGCAGAGGAGTCTGATTGTAGCTTGTTCTTTAATGGGCTATTTGGAGCTCTATTTTGTGTCCCTCTGACCACAAGAAAGAAATGGTAGTAAATTAGCAGACATAAATGGAAAAGAGTAACCTTTATTTCCTCCAGACTGCTCCTTGAAAGATGAGGCTGAATCAGAAATGCCACGTAAGAACCTGGGGTAGCATTTATCATACATTTTCTAGGGTAGACAGGGCTCGGGGGACATGGGGATGAATACATTTCATGATTAGTTTAATTTCTTTAAACGGAAGAAAACAGCAATATCTTATTTTTATTTAATGAAAGAGCTTCCATTTTAATAGCTAAGCATGCATTTATATACCAGCTCTGCTTGATTGAAGTGTTGGTACGTGTGAGTGCATAGTGCTTATGTTAGAATGGTATATATGTTTTTGTTACTGTATCTCCCACAGGTCATAAGTGATAGAGCCTGCATTTGTCACTGTATGATCTAGTGGTTATAGAAAGAATGTACAGCGTACAGTCCAGTAGGAGAGCTTGAAGAGTCATTTTTAGCTTTGCGTATATCATTTGTGTGAATGGCTAAAAGTTAGCCATTCTACCTTATGTGTGGTTGACAGCCTTTTCTAGAAAAACGTTGTTTTTGTTGTTTGGGATTTCTTCCCTTTTTTTTTTTAGTGCTGAACAATAAGATTAAGTTTAAAACCACATTGTGTTGGATGTTGTTTAAAAATGAAGAAAGACATATCATATGATGGGTCTTTTTAATGTCATTTTATGTCTTATTTTACATGCTTTCTTTTGAATGGGATGATGCATTTCCTTTTCTTAGGGGAATGACGATTTAGATTGGCTGGTAGTTGAGTTACTGATGTTTCCTACATAAGGATTTAATCGCTAAAATAAAGCTAGTTTAATTTTGTGATCCAAAACTTGTTCGAAGAACTAAGTAAACAAAACTGCATACTATTAAAGCAGCATGTGCTGTAGCTCATAGATCTTGGAACTTGTAGACCTTAAACTATTTGTATTTGGACAGAGAATGAAGCAAAATCATATAATCTGGTTGTTCAGAAAAAACAGATTGCAGAAAGATTAAACAAGCCCAGCAGTTTCAGGGAACCACAAATCTGAGTGAGAAGGAAAGAGCTCAGTTGCAAACTTAACTTGTTGAATTTGTGCTGTTTTAGTTCCCTTTGCCTTTCCCCGTCCTGGTAGTGCCTCTTGCCTAGGAGTTTTTGCAGACGTAACGTTGTGGGATTTGGAAACACCTGCTCTGTGTCCTCTTGTGCATTTATTACTATATCTTGATGTATCATTTTGGACAGCTACCAAAATGATCCACCAGCCTGGTTTAGATTTTTTTTTTAGCATGTAGTTGGCAACGCGTCTTTGCATTGAAGGAATGACAGTTTTTCTCCCAAAGGCCCATCTAAGCCCCATGTAGACCTTCCTTTATTTATCTCTACATAGGTATCTGTTTTATGCACACACCATCCAGAGAAGAGCAACTGTTCCCATATTTAATGTAATCTGATGAAGCACCTTTTTAACTCTGCAATATTATTCTACCTTCTTTGGTAGATGAGCGGAACCAGTGATCCATGCAGTTTCAATGCACAATGCTGGAGTGAGCCCGAAGCCTGGAGAGGCGGCTGTTCTCCTGACAAGAAGCTAGTTGTGTTTAATGGAATGAAACACAGTTATCATGATTTCTTTCACAGGTCATGTGCAGTTTAAAACTGTTGATAGATGGAAATAAGTTAAAGATCATTTATCTTTTATTTATAAGGAACAAAACCAGGGAAATTCTTGTGTTGTTTTTTGATAGCTAATGTTTTGTGTTTTTTTTTTTAATCATATATCTATCCTTGAAGTGCTTCCTGAGGTCCCCCCAAATGAGTTGGGAATGTTGTGTGTCTGGTTTGATCTGCCATGTATCCTAGTAGCCACTGTGTTTAAATTAGAATCTCTGCAAGATCACACTGTTGGAACAACACACAAATTGTAGTTTTAAATCAGTAATATGATCTAATTAGAAATGATGTTTTCATTTCCTGTCTTATTAAATTGAGTCCTCTGACTATCTTAAAATGGCTTTTAAATCCATTACGCTATATAATCAGAGCATGCTGTGTGAATGCGGTTACGCCTAATAAGGGAGGCTAACTTGAAACCCATAAGAATTTTAACAAAGAAACGAGCATTCAGGAAAGGAGTTTGTGAGTATGTACATTGGAGGGAAAGTGTTTGGCTTTTAAAAATAGAAAAATGCAATTTTTTTAAATCTCCCCACCTTCTTTATTTAACCTCTCTAAGAAACAGAAAAAAATAGAAATGCATGCATTGAAATAAAAAGCAAACCCCCCCCCCCAATAAAAAAGAACCTCTAAGAACAGGTATGTCATGGTGTTAGAAAATGCAGTTTAGCAGTAGAAATGCTGAACCTCAATTTTTAGCAGTGACATTTTAATGATAGGAAGTCTGCAAAATTATTTGCCATCAATTGTGAAGGCAATAACAAGCCTTGGTGGTTTTTCACACTCTCTGTGTTAAGTGCTTTCAGAATGACAGCGTAAACTGTGTTAGAGAACTCCAAGGAAGTAAAACTGATTAAAATGTTCATGCTTGAATGGGGCTGATGGAATAGTTCATTTGGACTTTCTCTACCTCCTGCAGCTCAAGCTGAAATATTAAAATTCAGTGGATTTAAATCTCTCTCCTCTCAGCTCAGGAAAAAAACATTACATTTTAATAGGTTTTAAACCCATAATTCATTGGTTTGGAGCAGCACTATTAAATCTATTTAAATATTACTTGTATTACTAAGGAAATGATTTAAATGACTTTGCCTTACCACACTATGTGTTTGAATTATTTTTAAGAAAGACGGTATCTTGAAGGGGGCTATCTCCCCTTTTAGCACTTTGTTTTATTGTCTCTATCATATGATTGACCTTTAAATTGTGTATATATGTGTGTGTGTGAATATTTATTTATTCCAAATTAACATTACAGCAGAGAGTCTCTCAGTGTGGTAATTGAAAAAAACTGATGTCCTACCTTTTTCCTTATGGGTTTCAAAATAATCATTTTAAATTTCAGAGACATGTCGATGAATTATTACAGCAGTTTACCTTGTTACTTGTTTAGCTGTGGGGTTTTTTTGTTTGTTAGTCTTCGTTTTGTTTTGAGGCATTACCCTGGGGTGTCTGGTTCTCCATGTATATCTGAGGCTGGCCTCGAGTTTGGGATTCTCTTATGTCAGCCTCCTCCACATAGACATGTGCCTCCAGGCCATCGTTTTGTTTCTTTGAAATGAAATAGCCATTAGATAAAACATCTCAAAGGTGTAAGTGTTTGGAGATAAAAACTGTGTGTAGATGTGCATGTCCCTGTGTGTGCGTGTGCATGTGTGTGTCTAGCCCTGCCGAAGTGCAGGAGATGTGTGGACTTTAGAGTCTCTAATAGTGTAAAACCTGAAATTAAAAATACAAGTTTGGAGCCGAGCACTAGCTACTCAGTAAAGTACTCAGAAAATGCCGGAAGTGGTGCTGTGGCTCAAGTGGTCGAGGCTCAGGGACAGAGCCTTGGCCTCGAGTGAGTTCAAGCCTCAGCACCAGCAAAAGAAAAAAGAAAAAAAAAGTTTTTTGTTGTTTTTTTTTTTTAACAGAAGCAAAAATGTAGTAAGCATGCAAGGCAGTATTTTCATGTAGTCTGTTTTGAGCTTGGTGATCTCCGTAGTACTGAAGCCGTGTCCTGGGTGGGTCTCCCTTGTGCCCCTGAGTACTTGGCTCTAGTCATCGCCAAGGTCCCAAGGCTCAGTGGGAGCACAGTAGGAAGAGCTTGCTTTTGCACCAGCTCTTTTTGGAGACCCTTAGTGTGGGAATCCACTCTGCCAAGGACTCCAGCTGGGTAGAGAGCATCAGTTGCCCATCAGAGCCATCTGCAGCCAGGTTCTGGCCTTCCACCTACTAGAGGGACTAACACTGAGGAAGCGTCTCCATAGGCATCAAGCTCTTTAAAGAGACTTGGCCCGTAGGTAAGTAATGGTGGTCACACACAAGAATCATGGCTTCTTTTCTGATGCTAGTACCATGTGTAAAACTTTACTCTTCAAGACCTCAGCTTTTACACCTTGAGCTTCCCACTGTTTTTTAATCGTAAGGACACCTAGGGGTGAGCTTATCTTGTGCTTCTCTCCATTTCCTGTCATCGGTGTTTTTTAAAGTGTACATAATATGGAATGGCCTTTTTTAAGTGATCAATTAAAGAGATGGATGTTTTTTAGAGTGTTATCTCAGCTTTGTTACTGTCTTGATTTAATGATGTGCCTGGAACTTAGAGGCTTTCGAGTGCTGGCCACAGATTTTATCGTATAGAAGTTTGGGGAAAGAGGCTGGCAGGGGCATGTCCCTCGTGTGTTTCGCCCTTGTAAGGACCTGCCGGCATGATCTCACCAAGCTGTGATGGCATTAATGCCAGTGTAGTTGCTCATAGCCCTTTGTACCATTCTGTTGGAATGTTTGCCTCTTAGGCTGCCTTCCCTTTTTTTTTTATATTGGATTCTTTCCCTTGGAGCAAGGGGACTACATTATTGAGTGGTGTAGTTATAATCTAATCTTCGACCCTAATCTGACGGGGCTTTAAGAGACAGTAATTTCCTTTGATCTCACAATAAAGATTTTTCTTATTTAAATAATTTCTGTAGTTCAATTTCTACTTTAGGAACTCTCCTCCACTTCATCCCCCCCAAAAATAAAACACTAAATAAGGAACTGGATTTCTAATTTGTTGCTATGGTGTCCACTTAGGTTCTATTATAAAGCTTCTTTGGAAAAAATTTCTAGAAACCAGTTAATTCCTTATCTCCCAAACTGTTGGTGACTTGAAGTGCTACTATATGTCTTTGTACTTAGCTAAGATCCTTTTCTCACCAATAAATGTACTTTCATAGTTCAAAGTGTTAAAAAAGTTTCAAAATTTGAGTGGGTATATCGAAGGCATATGGGCATCGGTATCCACTGAGAAATAGTGGTCTGCAAATGTGCATTCATTCACACCAGAGCACCAGAGAGAGACTGGACAGATAAATTCTTGGAAGCAACTACACAGAAAAATGGGCGTCACTCAGGTTAGCTCACAATCTGAATTTTAGTCTATTTTTTAATTTGGATTTTACACCCTCACCCAACCCCCAGCTAGAATTGAGAGGAAGCTCCGATGAATAGAAAATGCATAAACCTGAATGTCATTTACAGTATGACCATAGGGATATGTCAGTTCGGTTTTTTTGTTTGTTTCCATATCTTGGAGTTCATTTTGATTAGCATCATCTTATATGGTCATATGTATATAGCTATTGAGCTATTCTGCTCATCTGCTAGGACTATCCTAGACATATATTAATTATTACAAATGGGAGAAACCATGGAGCTTATGTTTTCTTTGGGTCTGGTTTACTTCACTTAATAAATTTTTTCCAAGTCTTTCCATTTTCTTATAAATCAGGTGATGTCATTCTTTCTGATGGAAGCATAAAATTCCATTTTGTGTGTGTGTGTGTGTGTGTGTATACCACATCTGAAAAGTTTTTAATGTATAAAATTTATGAATGGAATGGATAATCACAAAGTACATCCAGTCTAATAATGTATGATTTTGTATGCCTCTGTTTTGGCAGTTGTATATCTTCATTATAAATTTGTGGTCTTTTGTGTCAGTTATTTTTTTTCCAGATTAATCCTCTCTGTAAATGTCTGTTTTTTCTCTCAATGGGTAACAAAAGGATGAATGTTTATTGGATGTGTTTGCTCTGTGTCAAGTCCGATGTTCACTATTTGCATGCATTATTTTGTTTAATCTTCACATCAGCCCCATGTATACAGAAGGAAATATTATCTGAACCTTACAAATAATGAAACCAGAAGTAGCAAGTGGTTTTCTAAAGGAGCCATATATACGGAGGAAGTAGCAGGACTGCAGTCCAAGTTTCCAATGCCTACTCATGTAACTGTTTGAAGCTTAAATATCTTGATCGTAATTTTTTAAATAAGTTTTTTATTGTGAAAACTCTGTACAGAGGGGTTACAATTACACGAGCAAGGTCATGAGTACATTTCTTATCAAGCATTGTTGCCTCCTCCTTTGTTTTTCCCCTACCATCCCTGCCCTCACTTCTCCACAACTACACCCTCCTCCCCCTAAATTGTAATGTTCATTTTTTGACATCCTATCCCTTATTTGATCTTTTGAATTTGTGTTCTTTCTTTTATGCTGGGGCCACATTCTTTGTACCTTGGAATCCACTGTTAGGATTGTCCAGCACTGGGGTAGGGGTGGTAAGGGGAAACAAAGGAGGAGGTAACAATGCTTGATAAGAAATGTACTCATTAGTGTAGACCAGAAATATGCTTTAAGTACACCTTGCATTCATAATAAACCTATTTCTGTAATACGTACCATATGGAATTATTTCTTTCTGACTTTCCATTTCAAAATGTCTATTTTCTGATTATTTTCACGAGCTGTACAACAGAAGATCGGTATCTGATATTGCCCAAATAATAAATTTTTGATGCACATGGTAATTAGGTAGCCTAAATTATATGACAACCAAGACTTGTGGAAACACCGCTACTGAGAAAGAATATTAAACTTGAATTTCATGCTTCACTATTGGGCTGTCCATTTAGATCCCTAAAATATTTGCAGAATTACAGGTATGAGCATGCAGGGGAGGCATGTATTTTTTGGAGAAGAATGTTTATAATTCCCAAAGGGTACTATGATGCAAAAAATGTTAACCTATGCATGTAAGATAATACTACTATGATTTCTTATTCCAAGAAGCAAAATATTTTATGGAATGTATGTAGATGGAAAATACTTACCTATAGAGATGTCAGGAGGCATTATTCAATAATTCAGAAATCAGAATTTGTAATGGATTTGCATCTAAATTTCATCCAGAGAATGAGAGTTGATTATGAAATATTAGGGTTAGCTAACTATGGGAAGGACTGGCTAAGGACAGGAGTATGACTGGTAGAAAAGGACAGCAAAAGCTCATCCCAGGCCAGGAGTGGCCAGTTGGGAAGAACTTTATACATTAGTAACCATAGAAATTAGCTTATGTTTCAGGTAATCCTATTTCTGCAATTATGTCAGTTTTTGATAAACTTCATTCTTTTTCTCTCCTGTTTCTCTATTTTTGAGAAACCCTATCCATACTGTGAATGACAGTTACTAATAGTAATAGTCAAACTTTACATAATGGTGCTGACTTAATAAAAATGAGAGCTCCCAACCTCCCTAACTAAGTCTGAAGAAAAGCAAAAAATGACACATTCTTGAAGTGTAAGCAGCCCCCTATGGTTAGAGTGTTCCTCGTAATTCTACAGTTTTTTTTTTTTGTTGTTGTTGTTGTTTTTCCTAGTAGATTCATAAACTAGGGAAGAGTTTATCTGAGACAAGATTGTCTTCTGACCAGTGGTCCCAAAGCAAAATGGCAGTCATATTGTATTTTTTTTTTTAAATTTCCCTAGGGTATTTCTGGGTTGACTCAAAGCAATTTGTAGACACAGCCCTGCCAAATTAATATCTGAAAGGAGAAACTGTTGTGGGTGAAAAAAACAGATCGAGGTCCTTGCTGTCTACGTGGATTGAAGTGCAGAGCTTGTTTTTATTTCTTAGTTTTTTGGGGGGGGAGGGGGAGCATTTTAATGGCTAATAGTGTCAGAGACCTGTGGACATAGATAGATGTTGAGGTAGGCTTTTTTGTTGGTTCTTTTCTACAGTGGAGGCTAAAACCTTTTAGATGACCTTTCTAGTTTTTCTTAGAGGTGAGCACATGACCAACCTTATCCATGCCCATGAGATATAAGGAGATGAGTTTTGTTTTCCTTTCTGCATTTTAGCACAGTTATATCATAATGTGAGGTAATACATAGAACTGTAGCTGGCACCTTCTGATGAACGACTGGATATGATGGAAGTTATAAGAAGTACAGAGAAGTTCATCTTGAGACTTGAAATGCCAACTCATCTAACTCTACACTGAACTGATTATATGAGTAATAGAAACCCTTATTATTTACAATATTTTTATGTGGGTTCTCTTTAACTTGAAGGAGAACTGTGTTATCTGATGTATATTATAATACTCTGTGTGTACATGCATGCTTACATACATAGAAACATATGTGCATGTATGTTCTTATAGTTTAATGGTGCAATGACTAACAAAATGAAGGAAACAGCCATCTGGAGGCTGGGCCTAAGTGAACCTTCACATATCTAGATAATGGATCCTATCCAGCCATTACAAATGACGTATTTTAAGTAGTAGTAGTTGTTGTAGGGGACAATGTTTTTGATACACACTAAATAGGACAAAGACTAAATAGCAACCATCTAAGCTATAAGATGGCTTGATGTTACTTTCATTTAAAACATTTACATATTCATTGAAAAAATACTGAATTGATCCACTGGCGGTATATTGGTGTTTTCTTTTATCAATAGGGTTTTATTTAACTTTTCACTCTGCTTGTCTTCAGTGAGCACATTGCTTTTCTTATTGGAAAAAAGAAAAATAATTACAAGATAAATTTGTATTTCTGTGGCAGTTCCTCATGTAAGTGGTTTAAGCTTACTTTGGAACCAACTTTGCAAGAAAATTCCTTTCCCCTACATAACCATGTGTCTTGAGCTGCCTTCAGAAATATATCTTAGCTTCTCTTCTCCACCAGTACTGATACGCCCTTCCTTCAGGGTACTGTGGTAGGATTTGAACTCTGTACTCCTTGTTGTTGTTTTCTTCCCTCACATTCTAGCTGCTTTCAGATCCAGTCACTACATAGCATTGTGAACTTTTAAAAAAATGTAAATATTTTTATGTTCTTTAAAATTGCGCATTTTAAATACTTGTAAGTATGCAGACCAGTGTATGTTAGCTAGCACACACGTCCTTAGGAGGATCTATGTTTTAAGCTAGGTGTATTTTTTTTGAAGCTGAACTTTGGTTGCCTTTTAACTGGAATAGTCAGGATCATAATCTTTGTTGGCTATGTGTTGCAAATATCTTCTCCTGGTTTCTGGCTTGTTTTCTCGTTTTCTGTAAGGTATCTTGATGAACAGATGTTTTTAATTTGAATCAAGTAATAAATACTATGAATCTTTTATGGTTTGAGCTCTCTGACCCATTTAAGAAATCTTATTCCAAGATTTAGAGTACTCAGAAACAGATCTACTCATTTGTGTCAAAGTAAATCAGTGAGAAAAAGTTGGAAATCAGACACCAGTAGCTACTACTGAAGGATAGTTATTCTTGTGGAGAAAAAGTAGAAATGAGATTTGTATATCTCATCATATGCAGAAGTCAGTAACAGAAGCATAAAAAGCACAACTTCACACTTTCAAAAAAAAAAAAACCCGAAGTAAGTCTGTCTGTCTCTTCTTTTGTCTTGGATTTCTTAAATTGGTTACAGAAAACTCAAACCATAAGAAAAAGATTGATAGTATTTATTACTCAGTTAAAATGTAAAACATCTGTTTCTCAAAAGATTCCTCACCGGAAAAAAAAAAAGAGAATACAAGCCAGAAACGAAGAAGATATTTGCAACACATATCCAACAAATCATTATGATCTTGATTACACCAGTTAAAGAGCAACTCAGGCTAATAAAGTGAAACAGAACCGCAAGCCAGTACCCCAGCCTTGGAAATCTCGTTATTCTTAACATTGAAACCCTTTAGTATCTGATTCCCAGAATGCTCATGTTGTGCCCAACTTTCCCTTTTGCTTCTTGGGTCATACAGATTGCCTTTTCCACTGCAGCCCCAGCAGGCAACAGCCCCTTGCAAAAGCTTTTCTTCAGCCTGTGATTCTGCCCTTCGTCCTCTGTAAGAAGGTCTGGTTTGCATCCTGCTGGTCTCAGTTCCAGTCATTTTCCCTGAGGGGATAGTTTCTGTGAATGATGGCTCTCCCTTGGCCAGACCAGGGTCCTGATGGGTGGCAGGGACGTCAGTGGGCTGGGTGAAGTCCCGTGCTCCACTCCGGGGTGCAGCCCTCTTCTCCACCGGTCCTTACTTTGGATCTCAAATGTGTGGCGATAGCTCGGATTGTGTGTGTGTGTTTTTAATTCCTATTCAATGATGCTTATCAAAGTGAACTCCAAGAAATGGAAACAAGAGCATTTTCATTGTACTGTGTGTACTTATTTCTCTTTTTTTCCCTTTAGCTTATTCCCTGTGGTCATTGTTTTTTCATTTCTGTACCTTTTGTCTTGTATATAAGTTTATCTGATTGGGGTACAGGAAGGGGAAGCACAGAAATGGTGGGAAAAATGGTGAACCAGTGCAACAGTGATACTCACTAGACACTCGAAATGAACTTCACCACTTTGCTGGGGGAGGGGGGGCTGAATGGGGGAGATGTGGTAGAAAATGAGGGAGGGGTAACACTGTCCAAAAAGAAAGGTACTTTACCTTATGTAACTGTACATCGCCTTTACAATAAAATTTAAATGAAAAAAAAACACAAATTCCCAGTTAAGGGATGGGAGTGTACAGGGAAATCAATTCAGTGGCCCTGCCAAACACTTTAAAACATTATTAATAAAGGTACAGAAACGACAAGAAAATGCTAGTGCATTATAGTAGTATTATTCGGGGTTGTTAAGCTTTTTCATTTATATGTATTCTGTACAAACATGCATATGTGCACACACTTGAAACACATAAGCTGGTAATTGTTGGAAATCAACTCATCTAGAAGTCATTTGAGATTAATTCCACTTCTCAAGTTGCAAGATTTGAGGTTATTGAAGAACTTGAAGTAGATAGGCTTTTAAGCTGTACCTTTACTGTGTGGGGGGTGGGAAGTGGTACTACTGGAAGCTCGAACTCTGGTCCAAAACTCTGTCAGCTTTTTCATTCAACCACTGGTTCTGTACTGCTTGAGCCATGCTATCAGTTCTGGCTTTTTTTGGGGGGGGGGCCACTTGGAGATTGGTAAATCTAGATCCTTAGATCTTCTGAGTAGCTAGAATTACAGGTGTGTGCCACTGACACCCAGCTTGTAGCTTTGAACTTTTTTGCCACTGACACCCAGCTTGTAGCTTTGAACTTTTTAAAAAGTTTCAAATAGCTTTACTGAAAACCTTTACTGAACACAATCTCTTCATGATAGGACTCCTGTGATTAAAACACAGCAGAGTAAACCATTGTTTTCAGTACAAACTAGCCTCTAAATTTTTTTCCTAAATAATTTAAATAGGCCTCCATTCTTCTACAAGTAGAAATTGTATTTTTATTGCTAATTCGCTTAGAAGTAGCTGTCCTAGTAAATTTTCGGCCCATTCAGAAAGCAAGATTACTCTTAGAGTAGTTAAGATAATATATTTGTTTTTAATTTTTCCCCTCCTGTTTTTCATTCTTATTTCATGAGTTAAACTAAGTTTCAGCAGTGAAACTCTTAGTACAGATCTAGTGTGATTTACATGTTGTTTTTTTCTTATTACCTGTCTTGTCCGTAAGACAAGTCCGAAGGATATGAGAAATACGTCCTTTCAGTGAACCTCTGTCTTGTGTTTCTTAAATGTACATCCTTCTCCTGCCACGAAGCCCATGATTGAAGTCACCAGGACAAGCTGGTCTTGAAAAGTTTTTCCTTGTTCTTCTTACTCTTGTTTCTTTCACTTCACTTTTAGTTTTTGCTAGAGATTGTTAAAAACAAAATAAAAATAAAGAACTCCCGTCTTAGAGCAAGAAGAGTATATATGCTTTTCCCTATCCCCTACAGCAATAGGGAAATTGAGTTGAGTACTGAACCTTTGTGTAAGTATCACCTAGATTTACCCATTGCCATATTGTCACTTGTAGTTACATCTGTGTGTATACATACACATAACTTTTTAAGTGTTGAACTATTTGAAAATGACACCCACATTTCCCCATTAATATTGGGAATGTATTCTATACTCTGCATGCATAATTGATATATGCCCCTAGATCCATCCTTATAGTTCAGAATCACACACATTGTCCACAAAATACCCTTCATAGCACTCTTAATAGAATTTCCCTCCTAATCCAAATTCATATACAGAAATTACTTATTGCCGCGTGTATTTTTTTTACTCTAGACTTCAAACCATTTTTTATGTTAACATCTTAAAGCTTCTAGACCAGTCATATAGGATCTTCCATAATCTGTATTTGTTCATAATTGTCTTCTCAAGTTTAGATTTAGGTTAAGTATTTTACTAGAATTATTACCCAGGTGATTGTATTAGTTATTTTTATTTTCCTTCTGACCAAATAGTTTGACACAACTTAAGGGAGGAAATATTTTATTCTATTTCGCATTTAGCTTGTGGTTTCCGAGAGTTGAGTCCATGGCTGTTAGGCCCATTGATTCTTAGTTCTTGTAGAGGTGGAGTGTAGGGTGGAAAAGGATTTTACCAGAAGCAGAGGGTGAGAAAGGCATTTAGGAACATGATGTAACCTTCACATGCATGACCCCAGGAACTTCCTTCAGTTAGGCCCTACTTCTTAATTTCTCCAGAAGGTTCCAAAATAGTGCCACCAAGTGTTTGACATGTGAGCTTATGGAGGACATTTTATATTCAGACTTAGAACCTTCTGCAGGGTCTTGGTCATCTGATAACGTAAAATGTACTTAGTCAATCTCTAAAAGTCTGCAAAGCCTTAACAGGTCCAATATTATTCAAACATCCACATTCAAAATGTCTTGTGAGGCTTAAGGCATAGATACTCTGAGCAGGGAGCTCCTGTTAGTACAAAGGGGAGGGGAGGGAGAGCAACAGCAAGTAAACAGGATGGACACAAGATTGAAATCCAGCAGGGCAAGCATCAAATCTCGTAGCTCCACGTCTAGCATCCTGGTACACACGTAGCGGCATTATCTGAGTACTGATGTGCTTGGGCAGCCCGGGGGGGCTTCTCCAGTCACCACCCACAGAACTTCTGTGGATTGGCTCCATTTGTGGTCCAGAATTTTCCCTTGCGGATGTTCTCATTTCTGGGATCTCCGTCATCCTGGGATCTCTGTGCTACAGACGTCATGTCTCAGAGTGGCTGCTAGGATCTTGACCCTGCCACACATTAGCCTCTATCTGGGTATCTGGGTAGAAACCTTCATGATGGTGTCACTCTGAATTCTGTACACCTGCAAAACTAGCTCCGTGTGGACACCACCACAGGCTGCTGCCCGCCCCAGCCATCACTGGACCCCATCACTGAGCATGGTGAGAGGAATCCTGGGGGAACAGTTTTTGGATAGCCTTGTTCAAGGGGGCATCTGGGAGATGCTCTCTTCCGCAGGGAAAGCCTCTCAACTGTCTTCCCAGTGTCACCCTTCAGACTGGGATGGGTAGCATCTGCAAAACTCCTGAAGGGCTCCTAGAGCAAACCTTGAAGCAGAATCCCTGGCTTGTTTTTGAGACTGGTGATCATCATTCGGATGCCTTTCTCAGCTACCAACTTGACAGAGCCTTTTCTGACCGTGCACCCTTTTCAAGTCGTCTCAGTGCTTTGCTAGGTACCTCATTCTCACTGCATATCGGGCCAGCAGCCAGAAATACCAGTGCCGTAGCTGATCTGCCACGTTCCATTACTTCTTCACCTTTAAAGTCAGCCTCCGATAGTCTACAGACAAATTCTTGGCCACCGTGTAAGATACATGACCTCTAGTTCAGTTTCTAATAGAGTGCTTGTGCTCATCTTGAATCCTCATGAGCCTGGCTCTCACTATCTGTTATCCTTTCTGGTCTTCTGAGCTCCTTCCGGAATTACCCACGGAGCTTTGCTTGCAACCTTCTAGTACTTTTCTAGCCCACATCTCCAGACTCTTCCAAACTCCTTCCACAAACCAATTCTAATGACTCAAGAAAACCACATGGTCGAGAGCAATCACCCAACCCCTCACTCCTTAGGAGTCAGATGGTTTTTTTGTATTTGTTACTTTTTTCCTTGCTGTGATCAAAGAACTGACAGAAACAATTTAAGGGAGGAGAAATTTATGTCGGCTCACACTTTTAGAATTCACAGTTGTTTGGTCAAACATGGTAGCATATTAGAAGGCTGCTCACCTGAAAGACAAGACAGAGTGACAAGGGTCTTGGAACATGACATAAGCTTGCAGAAAAGTCATGCCTCCAGTCACTTACCCTCCAGCGAGGCTCCACCTCCTGCAGTTTCTTAAACCTTGCCAAATAGTACATGGGCTGGTGACCGGCTGTTTAACAAAGAAGCCGATGTGGGACTCATGGCAGGACATACCTTTTGCTAGTGAAAACCCCATTAAATTGGCTCGTTGTTCTTTTGACGCTTTCTGACAAAAGATGTTATCACAGGTTCACCTTTCATTTTCTTTTTTTTTTTTTCTTTTTTTTTTTTGTCGGTCCTGGGGCTTGAACTCTGGGCCTGGACGCTGTCCCTCAGCTCTTCAGCTCAAGGCTAGCGCTCTACCACTTGAGCTACAGCGCCACTTCCACCTTTCATTTTCTTTTAGAGACCAAGATACAAGCACTGAATATGCTCATTACTACTGGGACATTATTACTTCTAGAAACATGTATTACGGTGGATTCTGCTATGGAGATCTTAGTAGAGGTGGCAATTTCAGTGGCAAACAAGAAAACCTCTGTCTGGCTTCCAGTTGGAGATGTGAAGAATCTACGAAGCACGGACTAGCAGTTCTGTCCTCACCAGCTTCTGTTTGGTCATTGATCACTCAGTCTATTACCAGTTGGGCACCTTTGATGAAAAGCCATTTTACTTTTTTACTAGCAGAAAGATAGCATTTCAAAAGATATTTCCTGCGAGTTTGATTTCCTAGTGGTGCTTTCCTACTTTCCTTGCCAAACTTGAAGCTGCAAGGAAATAATTCTGTGTTACAGAAAATCTAGTAAAAAGCTATTAACAGAATCGAAGCTGTGTCTACCACTCTATTGCTGTATATTTTTAGACATAATTACTAGCTGTTTTTCAGAATTAAATTAATTATCTTAATGGAGTAGTACTTACTTGCTAAATTTGAAGTTCACTCCATTTTAATGTTTATTCTCCTGAATGGCCCATCAAGAGATTTGGAGGAAGAAATAGCTTATTTTAAACTGTGATTTGTGCTGTTTGTTGGTGTTTTTGTTTGTTTCTGGTGAAATAAGGCATCCAAAGAAAATGATAAGCTAGGGAGATCAGTGAGAAGAATTTTTGCATAATCCTTCTCTGATATATTTTTCCTTCAGTTGCAGTTGCATAGAATACGTTTATGTTAACGTTTAATTGGTACTAGAGCATGTCCTTTGCTTGGTTCTTAGGCTTGATCATCTGTCATTGGTGCTGTTCTTCTCTTCTTCTCCATCCTTCCTCTTCTCCCCTCCTTCTTAGATTTGTTGGTACATAATTGTTCAGGATATTGAGTTATCAAATTATTTTAATAACATCTGTCTTGAACTAGGTACTCTAAATATACATTTCAATTCCTTTCGTGTTGAAAAAGAGAAGACACTTTATAGTTCTTCATGTAGGGATAAAGTAGTAAACATTTGCAGGTTCATTGTTCTGTGATTGGTACCTACAGTGTAGGGGGTCAGAGGACCATGGGCTTTCTTCATCCTATGGAGAGGTAGCTCATTAGATTCTCCTTCTCTTGGCTCCTTGAATAAAATTCTAAGAAACCTGTCTTCTTCTCCAGAGGAATGTATTTTGAATTTTCTAACAGCAAAAAGTTTTAATTAATTCACCTAATTTTTAAGTTTTTCTTTCATTTTCATTTTGATTCTTGAATGTCATTTGATATTTGGTCAGCTAAACACATTTTATTTAATGAAGAAGAGTGGAAATTCAGCAAAGCCTGTAGTGACTTGTTTTTATTTTAAAAAGATGGTCTCAAATATTTTGCTGACTAAGTATCAATATGAATATTATTATTCTTGTTAATTATTATAGTAATTGCTATAATATATGCCTTGTACTCCTGTAGTAAATCAACTAATATTTCAGTACCTACATTTTTAATCATATACTTTCAGTAGTAAATTATCATTTTATGTACGGTCATATATTTTGAAAACTTGAGCAGTGTTATTCTGTGGGATACTATGGTGAGTATGCTTGTTTGATTTGATATTAAGTATATATAATGAGTGGTAACATAGTTTTATGTTAGGACATTAACCTCCCTCCCCCCCCCCCCCCGATTTTCTTTATTCAAAGCATATTACATTAAGCAGTATGACTGTGATTTGGTTGTTGACATTCATAAGATCTTTGAAATAAATTTTGTTACAGTAAGTGAAAAATTAAAAAGCTCTAAATGTGATGTGTCCTGGTGAAAAATGATGTTAGTGCGACCATGAGAAAAATCTGAATAAAGTCTGTAGTAATATGCTCATGGTAATTTCTTAGTTTTGATGAAGTAGTTAGGAAAAATATTGTCGTTAGTAGTAATTTGTTTAAACACCTAAGAGTTTAGAGATACCAGACTGTAAGTCTGATCACAGGAATATCAAATTTGCTTATTTTAGATCACTGGTGTTTATTTTTAAATTGTTCAAATGGAGAATTAGAGAAGAAACATCTAACTTATTTAAAATGTTGCAGATCAAGGCATTACGTGAAATAAAATTCATCAGGTTATAAAATTTGTTCTGATACTGCTTTCTATCTTATTGGAACACCTAAGGGTAAGAAATCTCTAGTACTTGGGAAAATCTCAGAGACATAGCTGTAATTAAAGGGTTTAGACACATGCACATTTATCCATATTATTTCTTTTTTAAAAATTTATTTTGTGGTAAAGATGCTGTATAGAGGGGTTATAGGTACATGAGTAAAGTAATGAGTCCGTTAAGATGCTGTATAGAGGGTTATAGGTACATGAGTAAAGTAATGAGTCCGTTACATTGTGTATAGAGGGGTTATAAGTACATGAGTAAAGTATTGAGTCTGTTATGTTGTGTTGAGCACTGCTATCCCCTTTGTTTTTTTCCTGTGTTATTTCTTGATGTAAATGAGGCCTTTTGCTTTCTTGGATTGTTGTGTTAAAAAAATGGTATTGGCCTCAAGTGCTGTCAGAATTGAGAGGCCATGTTAGAGAGTGCTGTGGGTCAGAATTCTGAGAACAGCCTTCGTACAGAGGATGAGTAGCATGCCAATTCATGGAGACAGGGGTGAGCGCTGTGTGCTTGTGTTGCTGGGTAGTAAAACTGAGTTGTAGGGTAGAGATGTCTCGCGAAATTGACTAGCATCATGGGAGAAAAGATTCCCTGGGTGATATTGTGCAGAATTCTGCAAAGTTAGGCGGGCATTGGTGTTCTTGAATGTGAAGACATTTGAACTTAACTCTTAGATAAAAGGGGAGCCCATTGTTTTTGGAAGCAGGGAATAAATACCAAAGAACTACTTTATTTTCAGTAATATTGTAGAGTTTTGTGCAGACTTTTTTCAACAGGGGCAATTGAGCTAGATGCCAGTGAATACAAAGGGTCCTGAGAATTGTTTCATACCTCCAGAGTTTCACAATCCCCAGCAAGTCAAGGTCTTTCTGCGCATCACCCAAAAGGTGAATAATGATACCTTTATGAGACAGTACATGCCAACAAATGAAACAAAGAATCGTATAGGATAGATAACCGGATTGCTTGCAGAAGCTGTAGGGGGTCAGGTGAAACAGGAGTTTGAACTAAGTTGGGTGATTGCCACTTGGGTAAGTAATGTGGAGATTTTCCTAAAATACATGGAAGGGCCACAGTTGAGGGAGAACACTGCCAATTCTGGTACGGTGCGAGTTGAGTGGAGTGGAAGGCAGCTAAGGGATGCGCCGTGATCCGCGTATGGGGTAAGAAGAATTCGACATCGTGAAGACCTGGGGAGAACTCAGAAAAGCCATTAAAATGTAGGGTGAGTTCTGCTTCCTGGGGTCACTTCAGGTTCTCACATAGATGAGCAATTCACCTTAACCAAAAGGTTAGAGACGCTGGTAATTAAGCCTATTACAGGACAGTGACAGCCACAGAATACCTGGAGTTGTTCAGGGACCAAGGTGGAGAGTTGAAGGAGCACTGACACCAAGAAGAGGAGAAAGGGGCTAGTGGGGAAGGGCTTCCGTGAAGAACTTTGGAAGAGACAAGAACTTGATTTCCTCCAAGCAAGGCACAAGGAAGAAGAGGGAATCAGTCTTTTTAGAGCTATTCTGAGGCGAACTAGAACCATTGGGAATTTCTAGCTAGTCTTTACTGTGGATGTACAACAGACAGACTAGAGGATATTTTCAGCTGATGAGACAATCCTGGGCAAACAGAAAAGGGAGGTAGTTAGTGTTTTGTTTTGTTTCATTCTTTGAGAGTAGAAAAATAAAACACTAGAGTCATTGAACTTATTGATTTTGGCAGATACTCCGTTCCTTTAAACATCTACTAAAATAGACATTTTTTAAATGTATCATATGACGTGTGAATGTTTCTTGTCTGCAATTGGCCTGGATTTGTGTCAGATGTAGAATCATCGGTCTATAAGAGAGGAGATAGAAGAGACATAGATTCAGCCTCATAAATTCTTGCCAGATGAGCTCAGAGATAGCAGTGGCTCTGTATTTAACTAGGCCTGTGAAATTATTTGAGGAATTTAAAGGAAAAAGAAATGGAGTAGTTTTTGCTGATAAGCTGAATGATGTTTTGAAGTTAATTACATATATAATTCCTGTTTTCATAGATGTTATTTTTATATTCAGAAAATATATGTGCTCATACATGTTCGTCACTGAAAAATAATAGTATGTAAAAATTACGAAGATCATTTCAGCCACTTGAATGAAAAGCTGATTTGAAACATGGTAAGGAACAGCTTTGGCAGGATGTCAGTTGTGAACTTGATTTTAATGGAACCTCTGACACTGCTCAGCTTTCCATTTTATGTAGATAAACTTGCCTTGGGTGTTCACATTTTAAGTGTATATAATCAGGAAAACAAGATGTGAGTAAATTGAGAAAAGAGCTAATTAATGCTATACTTTGATCATCAAATACAGGAAGACATGCAGAAGAAGAACAAGGAGACGAGATAAAACATCACTTTTTGTCTCTGAAATATATAAAAAAGTTCCTCCAAGATCCTTCTTCCTAGATTAATTTCATGTTGTAGAAAATTATGGAATTGAATTTTTTTTTTTTGGCTAGCATTGGCTGGAGCTAAACATGGTTTGTTTGAAGCCGTGCTGAGTGTCCCCAGCCCTTTCTGCTGGCGTAGTGTTGGAGGGTTTTGTGCAGGAGGGATTCCTGTTGAGGGCTGTGTTGATCTTGCCATCCCCCTTTCCCCTCCTCTTTCCCCTTTCCACTCAGAAGAGGCAGCCAGGGCTGCACACAGCAGTTCCTTTGGCAGAGGATGATGCGGTCTCAGCTGAGGTCAAGCACCCCCACTCCGTCCTCTCCAGGGCTTTCTCTCTGTGTTGCTAGTGTGCTGGTAAAAATGACTTTAAACTCTTGTCAGCGCAGTTACTGGTGCATGCCTCACAGTCCCACTCAAATAAACCTGTCACAACACAGAGTCGGCCGCCAGAGAAGAGGATGAGGGCAGGCCTCGAGCTTTGCATTCGAGCATCCCTAAACGTGCACAGAGTGCCCAATTATTTCAGCATTATTGAGCACGCCTACAGGAGGACCCAAGCCTTGCTACATTAGATTTTCTTTAGTAATTTGCTCAAGTACCACTGAGGACACTTATAGGGCTTAAAACGGTGGCTGCAACCAGTTTCCTTTTCTGGGCTGTTAATTCCGGTTTTCTCTTTCAAATTAACTCTCTCTCCATGCTGTGCAGTGGTTCTAGGAGAACTGTTTTAACACTAATTTTCTCAATTTTCAGCTTTTTTTGTTCGACATAACTGCTTTAACAGTTATTCATGTATATGTTTTGATTAGAAATGTATGATAGCAAGGCCTCTTTTTTTTTTCAGAACAAAATATAGAGGCTTTGTTAAATCCAGATTTCAGCTCTTGAAAGTTACTTAGCTAATTTCATTACTTAAAAAAGTTACGTTATTTACAGCGCTTGTGTACACTCTCCACCTTAAATCTTTTAGCAATAAAAACAGCATTTACAGCTCTACATCTCTCTCCCTCTCCTTCCTTTAAACAACAGAGAGGTATTTACTTACATATTTGTTGTTCTATGCGTGTGTTTGTGTATTTATTTTTTATTATCTGTTTCCTCATTACCTCTTTCTACCTGCTCTTCTCTTCCTGGGGACTGGGTGATGAGTTCAGGGGACAAATTCAATATCTGTGTCTCATTTTCCACAGCAGCAACAACTCCAGGCTCAGCATTTATCACATGGCCATGGTCTGCCGGTGCCCCTGACGCCACACCCTTCGGGACTCCAGCCCCCTGCCATCCCCCCGATCGGAAGCAGCGCTGGACTGCTGGCCCTCTCCAGCGCTCTGGGCGCTCAGTCTCACCTTCCAATTAAAGATGAGAAGAAGCACCATGACAATGATCACCAAAGAGGCGAGTGCTCATTTGGGGACGCCATTATTGACATGATGTCACTGCTGCTGAGGGCAGTTTCCAGGTTCTAGTGCCCTGGATTTTGTTGACTGGTTACCAAGCAGAGGACTTGTCACGGCAGGAAATTATTAGAAGCATTTGTTGATTGTCAGGACTTGACTGTTCTCCCCAAGGACCAGGAGATTGTTTGTCCTGGTAATGACCTCTGATCCCTTGTCGCCCTGTAATTCTTAAGTTAAAATCAGGGATGAAGTCCTGTGCTGTCCTGTATATGAAATCATACGTGGCATTAATAGCTAATCTTGGCCACATTGTGTATGAGGAGGTGGAGGAAGTTACTGACAAAGGCTTACTTGGTATTTGACTAAACTAGCTATTATTTGTAAATCAGATGAGCCTGTACAGAACAGTAAGACGCTCACAGGTATGGAAATAGTTCTAGCAGCCTTAATAATGGAAGATGGAACCCAAATTAATGAAATCTGTTGGTTTAAGTACCTCTCGTGAAGTCTGTTCAAAAGCATGAAGTTAATGAATTCTTTTCATTAAGAAAGCCACAGTTCCAGGTTGTCTTCATCCCTTCTGTCAGGAGGATGAAGGGACAGATACACTGCAGTGTCACAGTGGGTGCTGCTTACTTGTTTATTTTTTAAAAATAGTCAGAAAAAGGAAGAAAGAAAAAGTTTCCTAGTATTCCTTTGTGGGAATTTAAGTAGCACATGGGCGGGGCGTTGGTTTTGAAAGGTGTGTCTCATAATGAAAAGCTTCTATGTGTTCTTGTTTTCAGTTTCATTATTATGAATTATAATCTTGGGTAAATTATCCTTATCACATAAGCATGAATTTACTATCTCTGATGTTAGAAACACTGTAATATTTGTCTTGCAGTTATCTTAATGCTATAGTACAGCATTGACTCATGATGACAAACACTTTTATAAGTGGGAAAGTCAATAAAGGACATAAATAGTAAAGATATCTAGCTCTGGTTCTTCTGAAATTGTGTCAAAGTTAGGTTGGTACTTTCCAAAGCTGATAGCGTTAATGATTAATGTAACAGCAAAGTTGACATCTGTGCAATTTATTGTTCAGCAGAGATGAGGTTTGATAAAGAAATGATTTTGTGTAAACTAACAAGCATTTTTTTTTTCTTTCTCCCCACCACGTTATCTGCTTGTGTTGCTGCTGTTTTGCCTGTAGACCGAGACTCCATCAAGGTAGGAACTGAAATTCATAAACAAATGAATGGCTAAGTTAGTGAAATAGTTTAGTAATAGATTGTGCAATTTTAAAAATAGTATGGCATGCTTTTACCACGTAGTGGTTAACTGGCTTCTAAGTATGTGGTTTGACATTTTTGAAAATAGCCTCTTTTTCTACCAAAATTAGATGGCTAGAGCAGTATGGCTTGTATGGCTAATTTTATTATGTCTTGCTATGGGAAAAAGAATGCTTTTCTTTGGTTAGGCATTGGCTATGAGATAATAAAATAAGTAAGTTGATGTATAAGGAAGTTTCACATTTGGGGATATATTTCCACCCTACAAAATTCTCTGTCAGAGTAACAAAACATTTGTTTGGGCTGGAAGAGTAGCTCAGTGGAAGCATCGGAAAAGTAGATAGAAGGAAATAGTCTATGAGCACTTCTCTTCACGGGAAAGATGTTTTATAACATCTGTGTTTCTGGTTTGTCAAGTTAACTTTCTTTTGGGTTTGCATCTGTCTTCTCTGCATTTTGTATCTCTTTCTAGAGGGAAGTTACAGGAAAAGAGGAAAGTTACTCAGGGCTTAATGATTTGTATATGCCTGTGTAATACCAGAATAAAATGTGTGAAGGATATTTAAATTTCTTTGTAAGCAAACAAGAATAGGCTGCCATGGGCAGGAAATGAGTAAACTATGAGAGATGTGGTAATCACATTTGAGCCAGGTGTAATATAATAATGTCATTGTGTTAAGTGTGTGGTGTTCTAAATGTTATTGAAAGAACAGTTCTTAAGCACTGGCTCAAGTACAGATGCTGCCAATTCTTTTTCTTATATTTTTACAATAATTGTATTGTGGGACATAAGTAGTTACATCCTTTACAGTTTTTGTTGCTGTTGTTGGTCATGGGGCTTGAACTCAGAGCCTGAGTGCTGTTCCTGAGCTCTTTATGTTCAAGCCTAGCGCGCTACTGCTTTGAGCCACAGCTCCACTTGTGGTTTTCTGGTGGTTAATTGGATATAAGAGTCTTACGGACTTTCTTTCCTGCTGGGGTTGGCTTCAAACCACAATCTCAGATCTCAGCCTCCCAAGTAGCTAGGCTTATGGTCATGAGACACCAGTGCCCAGCTCCCTTTTCATTTCTTAATGAAACTGAGAAACTATCTTCTGAAATAATTAGTGCTATTGCTTTACTCTGTCTTTTATAATAAAAGAAAATGGGGGGGGGGGTGTTTCTGAGCCTACAAATAATGGAAAATTAAATTGAGTATACCTATTACCCTTCAAGAATCTTTGTGATTTGAAGGGGTGTCTACAGTAAATGTCAACAGTTGGAACCATACACATTGAATTACTTAATTACACATTTTTTTGTTGTGTAGTCCATTGAATAATACAGCCTATCAGTACCTAGATTCAAAAATAATACCTGGATGCTTGCCTGCCTTCCTGCCTTCCTTCCTGCCTGCTTGCCTGCCTGCCTGCCTGCCTGCCTTCCTTCCTTCCTTCCTTCCTTCCTTCCTTCCTTCCTTCCTTCCTTCCTTCCTTCCTTCCTTCCTTCCTTCCTTCCTTCCTTCCTTTCTTCTTTCCTTCCTTCCTTCCTTCCTTCCTTCCTTCCTTCCTTCCTTCCTTCCTTCCTTCCTTCCTTCCTTCTTTCCTTCCTTCATCCCTCCCCCACCCCTCTCTCCTTCTATTCTTTCATTGGTTATGGAGCTTGAACTCCAGGACTGGGATCTCAGTCTTCTGAGTAACTAGGAGTGTAGGCATGAGCCCCTGGTGCCCTGCTCTTTGATTTCTTAATCAGATGATATTACTTGTTTCACCAGTGCATACAAAGAAACAAGTCAATGCAATGACCAGGATGAACTAATAGTAGTCCTTAGAGGGCCTGTCTAGTGGTTCAGAGGGCGCGATGGAAACACCCCTTGTCTTCAGAGGATAAATACATGCCTTTAGGGCTAGCCTCTCCTCCTCCACTCCTAGCCGACTGTGAAAATATGAACACTCACCTGCACACTTTTGTGTTCATTACATTTTATATTCCCTCACATAAAAGTAGGGTGTATTTTGAGATCATCTGTAGTTATTCATAGTTAACCTGAAAGTGTCTATGGAGCTAGAAACCGGGGAGGGGGAGCCAATGAAGAATTAGAAGCTGATGATTTTGCCCTGACTTATTATGGGATGGAAACTGAGTTTCTGGTGGATAGGATTCAAATTCAAAGTTGTGTTGTGTCAGATCAGAGGCTGTACTGTAGCTTTGCAATGTGAAATCGTTTTTCATTTTCTTAAGAGTGGTTTGTGATGCTCAGAGAAGCAGTTGCTCTTTCCATTGATCGTCCTCTTGCCTCTGTAAGTGGTTAAGAGGAGTCGGTTGTGTTATTGTTGTTGTTTCTTCTTTCTTTTGTGATTGTCAGTTGTGTGGCTTGAGATGGATTTTATCAGCCGGAGTGTGCCAGTTGCCTGCAGCTGGGGTCAGGCTTGTATGAAATAATTTATTCATGCAGGATAATGCTCCTTAACATTTAGCAGGTAATGCACGTGACATAAATTTCCTTCTTGCTTTTAATTTTTCCCTTTCCTCTTCTAATGTGCAAACAGGCAGCTCTGGTACTCTAAATAATAAGTAAATTTTGGCCATCTGTCAAAAGGAAATTTCAATACAAATTTAAATTAATGGTGCCTGAAATTTTTTATAGCTCCTCTAAAAGCCTCTAATGTGCAGAAAATTCTGGATCTGCTGGTAGTAATTAGTGTTGCATGTAATGAGGATGTGGGCCATGTTATACAGCCCCATTGTTACATTTTGATATGGTAGCAAAATTTTGACTTATATAAGGTTATGGATGGATTTAATGGTGAGAGATACTTGAAAATGTTTTCTTGATGTTACAGATTTTTAAACAGGGCAGATTTCAGAATTGCTTATAAAATACAAACTTAATCTCACTGTAAAGCTTCAAGTAATTAAGCTGCTTTAGATACCAAGTAAAATGACAAAAAAAAAAAAAAAAAACCAACCCAAAACTTGTTAAATTGTTAGGCATTTTTTCTTTCTTTCCTTTCTTGGAAGTTCTGTGGCCACTAAATCACATGCTATTGGCTTTATTGATCTTGTTTTCTGTAGCTCCAGTAGCCAAGTTCATTCTTAAGCCTGCTATTTGCAGACCTCTGTCTGGGGTTTTTCAACAAGGATGGAGAATGTAAATATGGATATAAAGGCGAAGGCTCTGTAGGAGCCCACAGATCAATTTCCTTGGTGAGGAGACACCAAAGCAGGGTACGTAGCAGGACTGTTGAAGGAAGAAAGTGCAGCACTTGTCATCTGCTTATTGGTCACTGGCAGTCCATTATTCCATCTGCCCGATAGCTGCCTCCACCGCAGAGGCCCAAAACGGCAAGGAACTCAGCCCATGTCATTCTCACCTTGAATGGAAGACACTTCAAATGTACCTCTCTGGAGACTCTCAAACTCAGTTCCTACTTTGGTTTCCTAAAAGGAGATGAAGGTGTTCTCATCGGGAAATGGTTTTGTTCTGTTAGCCACGGGGGACTGAGGGATAAATGTGAGTCGATCAAGCTAACCACGAGAGGGGGGCTCCGTGAGCTGCCGGCAGCCTCCCAGGTGTCGGAGGTCTTAGCTCATGAACAGGAGTCTAGCCATTTGTTTTTGTCTTCACTCTCCAGTTTTCACCCAAATGATTACATTTGAGCCAGGTGCACTGGTAATTCATTCCTGTGATCCTAGGTACCCAAGAGGCTGAGATCTGAGGATCTTGGTTAAAAAGCCATCCTGGGCAAGAAAGTCTATGAGATTCTTCTAGTAAACTACCAAAAAGCCAGAAGTGAAGTTGTGACTCAAGTGGCAGTGTATTAGCCATGAGCATAAAAGCTCAGGCACAGTGCCCAGGCCCTGAGTTCAAACCCATGACCAGCACCAAAGGAAAAAAAAAAAAAGAGGAAAAAGAAAACTCCCCAAATCTCAGGAGCAATGATTCAAAGTAGTGATGGCTAAATTTCCCAAGTGTTGTTCAGGTTCCTACCTGAAGTTGAATTGTCTTCGGAACTTTCCCTACCTCCCAGTGTCTATATAGTCTGCATGGTATGGAGGAGAACAACACAACACCACGAAGGGCATCACCGTCTTTAAATATATAAAGTGAACTCATTAGTGTTAAATATTGTTTAGCTCCATGGCCTCTCCCAAATGTATATTACTGTACATTTTTTATTGTATTCATTTTGTGTTTACATGGTCTTCCAGTGTTGCTTCTTCAGTGCAACAACTTTCACCATCTCTGTGTAGGAGGTACTACTTTTAAAACATCTTTATCGTTTGTTTATAGCAGAAATAGTAATTATAAGGGGCTTACCATTTTTAAATCATTACAGCAAAAATGTATTTTTAAATTGTGTTATTTCATTCTACCGTCTGCCTCAAAGTACTAATATTCATATCCCTCACCAGATATTGTGATTGTTTTTTGTGACTTATGTATTGTCAGGTTGATCTCTCTTGTGTACTTGTTTACAGTGCTTGCTGCAGTATTTCTACATGCTCTCACACAGTGCTTCAATTTTGGACTTTGTAGCTTTTTAAATTTTTGGTGTTTTAATAAGTACATATGGCACACTTGATTTTTTTAAACGTACATGGTAACTTTTCATACTGTATGTTATACATTCTAAGTGACAGTTTTGCTTTAGCTTAGAAAGGATTTTACAGTCATCTATCTCTTCAGTTAGGTTTAAGGCAGTGCCTATTCTGTTCTGTCTGTGTATTGGTGTTTATTCTGAGAAGATGACTAAAAATGTATTGTTTTCTTTACTCCTCCACTTACTATTAGCAATAAAGGTTTATCAGTGGAAAATTAGAAGCAGGTTGTTTTTATGTTCATATTGAAGTGTATGATTCTAGCCAAGAAGGTACTTTCAATTCATTAGTTGGTGTTACAGAAAGAAGTAATCACTCAGAATTAGCAGAGTGGTTACTTTTGTTTTCTACTTCATTTTTGCACATTAAGACTTAATGGTCAGAGCTCCTGTTCTAGAACCTTATGCAACCTGTGTGACTTCCTTCCTCTAAAATCCAAACCTGTTTCTCCTGTCGTAAAGGAAAAGTTATAAAATAATCGAAAGCTAAATTTATTGAAAAGGGAGGAATAAATGAATTCAGCGTGACACCGTAAAGAGAGTCTAAGCAAACTGATTAGGGACTGTGATTTGAGCACTTCAGCCTATGAACTTAACCTACAGAAAAATAAAGTAGGTCTCATCCCTAGTAATGTACATCTACCTTCCTTGATCACCTGAGACAACCAGTTGTTTCCCGTATAGCTCCTGTTAGAGGTGTCACCTGTGAAAGTCGGTACTATGCTTACTACACTTAATTGCGTACTTTAGGAAAGGATTAGAGGGAGGCAGGTCTGACTCCTCAAGGTCACCTAGCTGGCGCCATCCTGAAGGAGAGCTCTTTAAGTGACTCTGTCTCACTCTGTTATTAAAAATTAGAAACATTCTACAAAGAATGAAGAATAGAACTTCCATATGTCCAAGGTCTGTGTTCAGGAGCTTCCATATTTATTTGCTGCTTAAAGCAAGTTCCATATATTGTGTATTTTTTCTTCATAACCTTAATTGTATACAATAACTACATTTCTGTAAATGATATATTTTTAGATAACAATAATGTTTTTATCACTTAGGAAAAAATAATTCCTGATCTCTTCATATACCCAACCTCTACTCAGTTTATACATTGTTTCAAAGCAATTATTTGCTGGAAGTTGTGATCTGGATAGAGCCATTGTTCTATTTTGTTGTCATAACTTTCAGGTCTCTCAATCAAGAGTCTCACTTTAAATTTTTTTCTTACAACACAATTTAATTCTGCTATAATTCTTTTAAAATAAATCTTTGATTTTTTTTCCCCCCTTTTTTCCATTCTTGCCTTGAAGGAGCTAAAAGTGTATTCCGTTGAAGCATGAGGAATCTAGGCAGTAGATGTTCTTACGTATTTTTTAGATCAGTGCTTTCAAAGCTTATCTTACGCAATAAAGTTTGGACATGGATTGAACTTCCAGTATATCATAGACTATGTGAAAAGCATACACAGAACTTTACTGATAATCAGCATAAATTTCTAGATTTTCTTTTTTTTTAAACTGGTATTCATTATTTATAAAATTCAACTTTTCTGTTCATCACCAACGTGTGCATGTAAACAGACTTTATCCTTGCATCATAAGAAAAAGCTCTTCCTGGTGTGAACGGAATGTTCTTGACACTCTTAAGATGGTGTCCCGATACATCCAGAATGTGAACATTCTCCAGGAATGGTGTCCCAGGTTCTTTAACCAGGCTGTCTACTACTAGGTAAACTGTATCAGTGGCCAAGTCACTTAACAACTATGGATCTCCAAGTTATGATTCTTAATATTCTTTCAACCATTAGAATGTAATTACTATGTTTGATTCGTTCTCCTTGTTGAAATGAGTTATAAAGCAAAAGTTTTATACCATAGGATATATAAATTAAGAAGTGGTTTTGGCAATAAAATTGGACATCTTATCAACCAAGTAAATTCAGTGGTAATGGTATTTCATTTGGGAAGTGATGGATAGTTTGGGAAATGGATGGGATAGTTAAATGTTTAAGGTAAGGTTTGCCTTGAAAACATGTAATCATACAGCTTTTAATTTGCCAACATATGATTTGAATTGCTTTAACCTTACTGTTGTTTTTTTTTTTTAATACTTTTAAAGGCACTTTTAAAAAAAAAATCATTGATTTTACTGTTTGGAGTTACCTTATCAAAGAATAATTAGGAGCTTTTTTTGTTGTATTGGTTTATGATGTAGTAATTTGTTCGTTATTAATTGATCCCTGCCTCTAGGCGTGTAAGCCGTGTAAATGTAACAGGTGCCCTAATTCCCGAAAATGTGTTGTAATTGTTTGTTTGCCTAACAGATGAATAAATGTCTTTAGGGCATAGCTGGTCCTCAGGTGGTGAGCATGAGTGGATTAATGATGTGACTGGGGGAGACAAGCTTGTTTCGCGCACCCGCCGCCGCAGACTGCTGAAGCAGAACAAATATTAATTAATAGGGCCAGGCGGCTTGTCAGTTCCCCCTTTCCCAGCTGATTTTGGCAAAAGTGGTTTCATTCCTTTACCCTTTAGTTAACAGACATTTTCATCTTGATGGGTTTTTTTTTTATCTTTCTTAATTAGAATGTATTTCATCTCCTGGAAAAATATTATACCATAAAGTTTTTCTAAAAATGTTAAATGAAACATATTCATAGTTGGCATTTGAATCTCAGGAGCATTTGTTTCTCAAAATGTTATTCCCAATCAAATTATTTTCAAAAATGATCATCTTCATTTATGTTTTTTATAATAACCCTCATTTACTCTGGGGGGAAAAATCATAAAATCACCTAGAGGAAAACCTAATGTTCTTTTTTCTTGGTTTCTTGAATTTCTGCAATACCCCTGCCCATCTCATATATTTTGTTCTGTGGTAGTGCGAAGTAACTCAAATATCCTTTGGGTATAGAAGCTCTGTACTTGGTTGCTACTATCAGCCTCATGTAATTTTGGGCTTGAAGAGGTCTGTCTAATTGTTACTGTGACACTGTGACAACTGAACATAATTCTTCAGATTCACAAGGCAACAATAGAACAGAAGTTTTTCTGAGCTAACTAGTATTTTCTGAGATTTTGATTGTTTTGAATTAGCTTGCTTTTAATGAACATGATGCAATTTCAAGACAAAGTAATGCTGCTTAGATATGGCTAATCAGAACTTCACGTTAGAGTTGAACACTAATAAATACTGTCCAAATAGTGAACAAAATAAGTTATGCTGATTCAACTTTATTAGATGGTTCTTTCATACAAACCCGCTGATTTATTTCCAAATTTAAAAAAAAAGAATGGTTCTTTAAAAACCACTTTGGGAAAAAGAAACGTTGGCATTGTAATTGGTTTGCATGAGATAATTTTTCCATTGATGGGTAAGTACCATTCTTTCTTTGCTTCTGAGGTCAGTAATGCTTCTAGGTTTGCTCCACTAGAACTAGAACAATGGACCCACGTGTAATCCACTTCCATGCCTTGCACCCTTCTTGCTGAAAAGCTTGCCCTTTCCTCCCCTTCCCCTTCCCCTTGCACTGAATTGAAGGCAGCCAGGTGGAAGTTAAAATGGCTTAAGTATTCTTGTTGTAAGTGAAATTTTTTTAAGATAGAGTGCATGACAGGTTGAGTATGAAGAATTCTTTTTCATGGAAACAGCCTCTTATTTAATTATATCATGCCCTGAAGGAGTCTTAAATTTCATTTTGAAGTTGGTGGTTGTTTTAATTTCACATTTGAGTAGAAGAGGAAACCCTTGTGGAAGGGAAGTTAGCAAGTAAATGATGCGACCCAATGAGAGAGGGCCTCTGCCGCGAACAACATCATAACACTTCGTGTTTTCAAAAAAAATTACTCCTCCTATGGTCATTTTAATCATTCGAGAAATTCAAGAATTCCATTTAACTTTCTTTTAACTTCTGCTTTCTTGAGCGACATTTGGCCTTTTGAACAACAAAATAAAATTGGAAATGCTAATGTTTTGAGCCAACTAAAGGAGGAAAATAAAAATGTCACCATGGTAACAAAGCTGCTTTCTAGATGGTTTCCTAAGATATGCCTGAACTAGACGCAGATGTCTGATTTGAGAATCTTGCCTCCTTCAATGTAAACAAATAACTTCTGGGCAGGTGTTGGAAATAATATGGAAATCCTATTAAGGGGTCCTGGGTCCCTGTCAGTCAGGAAGCCCAGTGCCACAAAAGGGCTGGTTGTCACATAAAGGAGCAGAGTAAATTCTCATGAGGCTGGAGCTTTTCCCAGGAAGTGATTGTCTTGGTGTGTTCTTTCTCCTGTGGATCTGAATGTAAGCTGTTGCTTCTATTGATCTATTCACTGGCTTTATTTTCTCCTCTTCATTTCAGACCCTCCCTAGCCCCCACCAGCCTCTATTTGCCCCCGCTTCCTCCTTCCTTCTAGTTTAACACTTGATCTGTGCTGCTGCCCTGAGAGTTGTGACATTTGTGATTTTAACCTCCCACCCTGAGTGGGCAAGGGGAGGCGGGGGAGTGCTTAGAGGGGGGCTGTTTTACAAAGGTCCAGGCTGATTGAGCCTGTGCTGAGGGGCCTTTGCTGCTGGCACAGTTAGCAGTAGCAGCAGTGACAGGAACGTCCGATGAATGACTGCTTGAAGTTAGATATGGATGAATTAGGCAGAAAAGCATGAAGAGACATCTTTTTTAGCAACTTCTGTAGTTACCTAAGACTCTTTTGTCCAGTGTGGTCGCCACTAGCCATGTGGAACCATTAAAGACAAATTTGAAAAAAATGAAATGCAGTTTCTCAGGTTCATATGCCGGCTATTAAATGCCCAGTAAGCCACATGTAGCCATAGAAACTACCAGAGCGGTGGAGACACAGAACACCCCCATCCTCACAGGTGGTCCCCCTTGAAGGGCTCTGGAAAACAGGCCTGATGAGCTCTGCTGCTTCTGCTGCGTCTGGTTAAAGCTGGCTCCTGACATTCAAAAGCACACACGCTTTCTCGATGTAGAGAAAACAAAGGACTGTACCACAACAGCACTATCTAAGTGGTTTTCTCCTCCCTGCCGCCCCCCACCCCCTTCCTTGGTCTCATTGAGCAGTTTAATGTGTTGTCTTCCAAAACCGGAACACAAGGTGATGGATTTGAATGGTTCTAGATAAAAAGTTGAGGCATTTGGTGGTGGTGGGGGGACGGGGGGGGGGGGGGTAGGTATGAAGGCTATACATAATGCTCTTTCTAATACTCAGAAGGTTAAACGTGGGTAAACACAAAACAAGGCTTCAGAAAAGCACCCCATTATGATGCAGCATTTCTCGGACTATAGTCCCCGAGATGCACTTCATAAAGCCAATAAAGCTCGCACTGGTGGTCTCCTGTTGCCCTAGCAACGGACCATGGGGCACAGTGTATGTGAAATGCATGAACATCTGTGAATTAATCTTTTTTAGTTTGTTCTTTTCTTGGCACTGATTGGGCCACTCGGGCTTGTGCCTGTGACACTGCGTGTAGAAGGGTAATCTGGAGCTGTCCCCAGGGCTTTGCCCTACAGTGAATGTTGGAATGGAAAGAGAAGGGAGATTTATCTGGGGTAGTGCATTCAGCGGTAGAGGGATTTAGCTTGACAGCACTCGCGGTGGGATGTTATTAGCTTACTTTCTGGTGCATGGGGAAATGAATAAAGAAAAAAACTTCGTAAGTCTTGACATTACTGAGTTTATTGGGCTGCCCTGAAAAAAAAATTCTGCAGAGAAAATTGAAATAATCACTTGTGTTTATACCGCAGTTAACAGGAACTAGGAAGTGCTTAGCTATTCTAGTCTTTGGCTCAGTCTGTGCTCCAGAGGTTGTTAGTAAACCACAGTGATGTATCACTGGTCAGAGTGAGAGACTCAATTGGATGCTTAGGGTTCTGGTATCTGTTTTGATAATAAACTTTGATAGAAGCCTAGAGTGACTTTGGGAGAATTGTGTGTGTGTGTGTGTGTGTGTGTGAAGGAGGGGCCATCCTGGGGCTTGAACTCAGGACCTAGGATGTATCCCTGAGCTTCATTTGTGCTCAAGGATCCTCAGTAACTTGAGCCCACAGCTCCATGTCTGACCATTTGGAAGGTCATTGGAGAGAAGAGTCTCACAGACTTGGGCTGCCTGGGCTGGCTTCAAACTGTAATCCTCAGATCTCAGCCTTCTGAGTAGCTAGGATTATAGGCAAGAGCTACCTGGTACCACCCCCCCCCCCCCATTTGATAAATTCTTAAGCTGGTGACATTTTTTTTCCTTTTAGGAGAATAAAATATAAACTATGATTACATAAGGAAATAATTGGGAACAGTATTTTGGTGATTGTACTCTCAACAGGTTTGACCTATTTAATTCTTCCCTTTCCCCTTTTCAAACCTCCAGGTTTCAGCAGGGCTGTACACTCTGTAGTTACCCCGGTCACTTGACTAGATAGATAGTCTTTTCTTTTTTTTTTTTTTTTTTTGCTCACCCTTTCATGTTTAATTCTTGTCTCTTTTGTACTACTTTTCTTCCTTCTCACACTTCTTTTCCCTCTCTTACCATTCTTATGAATTTCTTCTTGAGCAGGAATGAAAGAAGAATATGAAACATCTCATGATGGATTTAATCTTCTTAAAAAACATTTAGAGTAAAATTTTAGTTCAGGTGGGCAAGAGGAGGGTACACACCAATGAGGCTAACTGGAATCTGGGACAGGAGGATCACAATTTTAAGGCCAGCTTGGGCTACCTACCGCAGGACTTTGTCTCAACAATATTTAATAATCAAAATTATTTAATTTGATTTAATTTGATTAATTAATATTAGGATAAAAGTATCCCTATAACAGTTTTATTTGCTTAATTACCATTGTATACTGAAAGGCTTTTGAGTAGGGAGAATTAGTTGTAAACTCTCCATTCACATCCTTTGGCTCTCAAAGACACAGCTGCACTTCTGTAGTGAGAGATAGTCTTGATTTTCCTGTTAGAGACAATTAACCAAAAAGTATTGGAATGGTTCTAGACTCTTGAAACCTGTCAGTATTAATAGGTAAACTTGAAAATTGAGCAGTGTAGTCTAAATAAAATATTTAAAGTTAGTAGTTATCGGCTTGGCAGCTAGAAGGCAAACAGGCCTGCATTGGGTGCAGAGTAAAGATTAGATACAATCCCTTTCCTCAAATCGTTTTTCTGTTAAAGTGCAGAACTGAGATAGGATGCCTTCTGTGTAGAATAAAATATATTAATGGATTGTTCCTCTTCATTTCTCTGAGCTTCCTGTGAGTCCTGAATTCTTTAAAAAATGTGCATATAAAACTAGTTTATGATGATTGGGGAACTAGCTATGACAGCAAGTCTTCCCAGGAAGCTGCCAGGGTTGATGTGCAAATGCGTGCAAACATGGAGCCTTTAGCAAATACTGACAGTAATGCCAGTGGCAACAGTCTGTAGACTCCCTGTCTTGATGCATACCTTTTACTCGAGTTCAGAGTGTGTTCTGTAGGAATCTTCAAAACAGTTGGACTCCAGAGCTAACCAGTGTGTTACCTGATATTTTGAATACCCTCTTTTGCCTTTGAGTTGGTTTCTCTGGCTTAAAAATAAACAATAACAATTTTTATAGCTTCTTTCATGCAGTTCAGATAGCAGTTTCTCTTTTCAAAGATATGTGTGTGTGTGTGTGTGTGTGTGTGTATTTAGGTACTATAGATTGAACCTAGGGCCTGGGCACATGCTAAGTAAACACACCACCACTTGAGCCGTACCCTCAACTTCAGATAGATTTTTGATGTTACCAACTTCTAGTTATTTGAAACTAGCCCCAGAGACAGAAGGTATGGGCATCATTAGAGACCTTTAAAAAGAAGTGGTATTCTCAAATGGTGTTTTTTCCATCCTGAACTATTGTTTTTTGAAAGCTCAGTCCTTTTTTTCAAGAACTAACACTTCCTCACCCTTTGCAATGGGTGGTAAAAATTCCATAGAAATAAATGGCGCTCACTAAGCCACCTGTTGTGTAGTGAGGAGAGCAAAGGAGTTCGACTATGAGTCTCCGTTGTTTTTGCTTCATCTGACTTCGACAAATAAGTGTCATAAAAGCAGTAATTTTGTAGTATGGGCATTTATGTGCTCGACAAAGAAGAACACACACTTAGTCTAGAAGGCACAAGGTCTCTGGCATTCTGCTCTTTTGTTCCTCATGTACGTGTGAACTTGGCAAACAGCAGTTACTCTTAAAGTCTATTCTTTTGGCCTTTCTAAAAATAGTTTTAGAAGTAAAAATTAAATGCAAAGAAATGCAGTTTTCATTAGTATGGTGAACATGTGGATTCATGAAAGTGTTTCAAGGGGAGATTGAATATTTTGATATGCTTTTCTTCTGTATGCAGTGTTATCATGAATGAAAGGTTTACTAGAGGAAGACTTTCTACATTTTATGATGGGGCTACCAAAAACTGTGCCTGATACCAGACTGTAGTTGAGTCAACGCAGCATTGCATCTACAAGGATGGACTCCAAAGGGAAGTCTTCACTGCATATTTATTGGAAAGCTATCTCCATTTATGAAAATACCGTGATGATCCATTCATCTACTGAGGGGCATCTGAGTTTGGTTCCATATCTTAGCTATGGTAAATAATGCTGCAATAAACATAGTTGTGCTGGTCGCTTTAGTACGGTCTTGTTTGTGGTCGTTTGGGTACATGCCCAAAAGTGGGATTATTGGGTCATAGGGGAGCTCTATGTGGAGTCTTTTGAGGAACCTCCATACTGTTTTCCAAAGTGGTTGAACCAGTTTATACAAATGTACAAAAATATATAAGTAAAAAGTTTGCTTCTCATTTACAAATATATACCTTTGTGATGATGAAAGAATGGAGTTTTAGTTTAAAATCATCAAGCCTACTCCATTGCTGGAATCTGCCGGGTTCTCCCCAAGATTTCTTGGAGACACTTTCCTTAAAAGTTGTTCTTAAATCATCAGCTTAATATGCCCCTGGACAGCGCCCCTCCCCAAAGAATGGATGAACCCTAAAATGGGAGCTCAGGTCCTTTGGGCTTGCAGTACTCAATTCACCGTGTGTCTTGTATGGTTACATTTTTCTGGTCCTATTCTAATAGATGCAGTCTTTAGGAACAGGTACTTCAAACTGCTCTTCAGCCCGTTTACAAATGTCTAGCTATGCTTTGAAAGACTTTTTTTTACAATTCTAAACACCTGTCTTACTCATTGAAAGTGGTTGTGAAATGGGCAGACAACAAAAGTTGAGTGAGGGTGGTGGCATTCTGGAGCTCTGCAGTGCTGTTCCACCCCACCCCTGCCTCGGTCTCCTCCTTAGGCTGCTCCCTTGGGAAGCTTGGGTGGTGGTAAAAACCACAGGCAAAGGATTAGTCATGAAGACTCAGGTTTCTTAGCTAGAGATTATCACTGAGAACTAACTCGGGTCATGATTTCTGTTTCCATCTGCCTTTGTTCCTTTTGTGCACTTCTGTGGTCAGACAGCTGGAAGTGCTGCAGAAATATTTGAAGAGCCCTGTTTAGTAGTTTATGTGAAAAGCCGTTGAATAATTCACACAGCAAATGATTAGACAAGCACTTGTCCATCTGACTGAGTTATTCTGCATGTTTGCTGAAGCAGCAAAGAAGGTGAGCAGTGTTTCTTCCTCCAGAGGGTATACAGTGGCCGTATTGACCCATCTCGTTATTGGGTTTCAGCCTTTTGTTGACATTGTTGTAAATGAAAGCAGCTCAGATGATCTCTGAGCAGCTGGGCTGGATCATTGTAAAGATTCATGCTTGTTGCTGTTACCCTCAGTGTTTGCAGTGGGTTGTTTGCTTTGACTTTTGTTGAACTGTTGACAAAAGCATTAGATACAAATGGGAACAAATAAAGTGGTGAGATGCCAGGAGGGCTTGGCAGGAGCAGTGGTTTTCATTCTGACTTAAATGGAGGATGGCAGAAGGAACTTATCTCGATGGGAACTGGAAGGTGTATTTGTGTGTGTGTGTGGCGGGGGGGTAGGTGTGCACGTGTGTATGGGCACGTGTGTGTCTGTGTCTGTTTTCAAATACCAAACTGTAAAATAGATTGCTGGTTTCATAGTTTGGCTGGTAGGCATGGGAGAACTAAGGAGATCACATGCCATAACCTTCCGAAATCCACACTCTACTTAGTGTGCCTGTCGGGTTTACTGTTGGCCGGAAATGTTACCACAGAAACACTCCATTTCTGGTTCTCTGTACTCAACTTTTAATTTTGTTTTTAATAGTGCAACTGTTTTGGGTAGGGGAGGTGACAGGCATGAGTCAAGGTAGGGAGGATTAAGAAGAACCGTATATGCTGAAATAATATAGCTAGCAAAATGGAAGTCATTTACTGGAACACTTTTAATTTGGTTTAAACAAAATACTCCTTTGTATATTCAAATGGAGAGTAGCTCAGCTGTTGTGAAGCCAGAAAATTAATGGTATTTTTAGTGAAATAGCAAAAGCATGTCAACAACATAGCTGCAGATGATTATGCAGGCGTTTTATTCATGAGGAATTATCAATGCAGGTTACTGGACAACATGGTGTGACTGGAAATGATGGAGTGTCGGAGAAGCAGCGGTCCTGTTTGAAGATTTCATTTTGCATTTAGTCTTCCCCAGCCTCATTTGCGCATGGATTTCCCTATCCCAAACCAAAACAGAGTCTTCTTGGCTGAGGGTAGTGTGCGTATTTCTCCCTTTAAAATGCCCAGGAGTGGACGTTCCCTTTCAGTATCTACTCATATGCTAAGGAGTTTGTCTCCTGTGCATAGGTGGTCAGGGGAGGTGGGTAAGCTTCAGAGTAAGATCCCTTCTGAAGGATTCATCTCTGTACATCTGTTGCAGTGGTCTAGAAGCACCACATTGGAAATTGTCACAGAATTTGCCTTCCCAGGAAAGTAAAGGCTTTGGAAGAAGTGGTTAAGGCGAGGGAGGGGGGGGGAACATGAACAAGAATAGATAGAAAATATATTTAGGTAGTTAAATTGCCCTCTGAAGTAGTGCAATTCCACTAATGACCATGAAGTGTTTGCTAGACATATATCTGAATGAATAGAAAACTTGAGCAAAGTCTGAGTGTTGAGTCTCACACTTTGGTCCAGCGCTCTGAGGGTACTATTGTACTCAAAACAAGGAGGAGGCTCCTCTTTCTTCTGCTCTGCAGCTCATCATTGGGTTCCCCTACTAGTGACAAAAGGAACAGATTGTATCTTTGTGAATATGTTTTGATTAACATAGTTCTTGGGACCACCTTTAAGTTCCTTAAGGACCTGTAGTCAGAAAGCATAGGAATTTATGTTAAAAGTACAGCTTGTAGATTGTTTTAGTCATTGTACCACCTGTAATCCAGTTATGGCTTGGGAAGTTTGGATTTACATTCTATGGTTGTGTCACTGCAGTATAATTAGAAATACAGATTTTATGTGCCGAAGGTTTAAATATTTAAATATTAAATATTTAAATATTAGGCTATGTTTTTGTTTCAACATCACGGGGTCCCATGGAGCGACCTAGATCTTGAATTCATGCTCTCGTGAAGACAAGTGCATCTGGGCAGTTAAGGAGTTACTATATCTCCCAGGGTTTAGTACACAGGGGAAGGAGGTAGGGAAATCGTGCAAGTTAGAAATCTTGAGTAGACAGTAAGGCAAGAAGTTTATCATCCTTAGCAAGCTAAAAGAAAAGGGAAAGGGGGAGACTCCTTATACTTGTCTCAGCATGACTCCAGAATTATGAGAAACCCTGAGCAAAAACACAATAAAAGCTCACAAGTGAAAGAATGAGTTCAAGAGAAATTTACTCAGTCCAAAACAAATAGATTGGTACACTGTGCCCTGAGGCCCTGGCCCAGGCTGCAAGGGTAAGCATATTCTGGAAGAGTCTGTTTTACAGAAATGATCTGCCTCCTCTTCCCTCCCCCTCCTTTCCCACTACTCATGCACATACTCATGTTTGCTGTGCTCTTGAAGTTGAAATAACAGCCTTGTAAAGGGTGATGCAAGGTGATTCTTGCAGCACTGTTTGAAATGCATTTCTAAAGGTTGGTAAGTGGCTTGTGTCAGGACCTGTGCACGTCTGTGCAAGTGACACATTGTGAATTGCAGCAAGATCCTAGGCAGATGGCAGTAAAAAAAAAAAAAAGTTCGAATCCCCCTCTGGCATTACAACCTTGCGAATCTGGGCAAGCTGTGTATGAGGAGGTGCCTGACATAGGTGCTTCTTGTTTCTGGTTTACTAAGAATGCACTATGGGCAATTGCAAACGACTGGGTTTCCTTCCTTCTTTTGGAGTTAATATTTATATTAATTTGTGCTTCACAAGCACCAGACTGACAGCAGAAAGAAGCAAGCTAGAAATGTGCCAAGTGGTGGTGGAGAATCTATTCCAGGATTAAAATTTTTGCTGCAAGAAAAAAAAACCCAAATCTACAAAATGGATTGGCTACATGTACATGGTTTAAAATTAGCTTCAGCTAATTGGAGCACATAGTTAATTCCAGAGGGGATTTTATGCTTCAGCATAGTTCAGCCTGGGCTGACACTATGACTTTTATGTTTTGGGTTTTTTTTTTTCTTCAGCAAAACCACTTGCCACTCGTAACAGATGAAATCAGAGACCAAATGGGGTGAACCTTGTAGGTTCTTGTCATTCTAAATCCTGGTTTAAAAGGCACTCTCCTGCTGGTGGGAGAAGCTAATAACTACCCTTGCACGAGCTGAATGAGTAGCCCGAGGACTGTGGTCTCAGCGTTACCTTGTGTTTTGCAGAGTCTCTTTTATTTTCATGTCAGATTATCTGTAAAATGGACGTCTCCTTCCAGCACTATAAACTGTAACGGTGCTGCATTCGTCTAATTGTATGGGGAAGGAGTATACCCAGCAGATGCTTGTTGAACAGGAGAGATCTTGCCTCGTTCCATTATTTTCCTACTCGTACACCTAATCCCTGTCAATAAGGTTGGCTGTTTGGGGGAAAGAGCACGCAGCTCCTCACTGTAGTACTGATGTGTTTGCAGCTCGTTTTCTTCCGGCTGCATTAACCCCGGACTCTGTGGCATTAAGAGTAGGGCTGGGTGTGGGCATTGGCTGAGAGCAGCATTCAAGAGTCCTGGGGGATAGTTGACCTGCGTCCAGCAGTGGACACTAAACACTGTGTCCCCGTCCTCATTTGAGAAGTACTTCTGAATGTAAACCCTCGTTGCTGTGTTTTTAGTAGACACTAGCTTTACATACTCTATTAGCAGTCTGTGAGAGCCTTTTTTAAAAACGATGTGTGCTTTTTTAGAATGTTGAAATACTTCCCTTGCCTGCCTGCTTGCCTCCCTCCCTCCCTCCCTCCCTCCACATGCCCTTTCAGTGATCAGTTGTTTACAGTTGGCTTCCAGAGCCTCACAGTGAGAGGACCCTGCTCACAGCCATGCTGAGAGGCTAACCAAAACTAAATTCAGAATACTCAAGAGTCGAAGGAACAAGATTCTAACAGATTTCTTATTTGAACGCACAAAGGAGCCAATGGAAAACAAGACACACAGTGCTTTACCCTCATTGGGAGAGACTAGCTTTTTAATAGGGCGGCCTGGGGCCGCAGGCCAACCTCCTGCCTCTCCTGGGTGTAGGCTGTAGGGGCATCTGAGCAGGAAGGATTCGGCTTCACACATGGAACAGAGCTGTTCTGGCAGAGGCTTTAGGGAACATCTTTCAAAGAAATCTAGGTGGTTTTTTGTTCATTTGTTTTTAAGAGAATTACCTCATCTGGTTGTAGAGAATAATCTTCTTGAAAGATCTGCTTTTGTGAGACAAGAGCTGGAAACTATCAAATCCTCTTTGTGATACTCCATCCTTACCACTAGATCTTTTTTTTTCAAAAAGTGCTATCTGTGGGCTGGGAATGTGGCTTAGTGGTAGAGTACTTGCCTAGCATGCAAAGAGCCCTGGGCTTGATTCCTTGGTACATATAAGTAGAAAAAGCAGGAAGTGGTGCTATGGTAGAGTGCTAGCCTTGAGCAAATGAAGCTCAGGGATAGTGCCCAGGTCCTGAGTTCAAGCCCCAGGACTGGCAAAAAAAAAAAAAATGTGGTATCTATGGATAGCCAAGAAGCCTTTGTGGAGTGGGTTTGTGCTTGAGAATCCCTGAGCTTTTCATTAGTCTATCCACCTGACAAGATGACGCATTGCATGCTTAGCTCTTCGATAAAGAAGGATTCACAGTTCTAGAGTCATGAAAACTAAACACTAATTGTGTTTCTTAGAGATGTCTTTAAAAAGCTAAGGGAAAGAGGCGTTACATGCACCTGGCTCCAATACATTAGGAGGAATGACTGGTTTAAGTGAAAACTTCCTACAGCTACAATTAGAAACAAATGCAAGAGAAGGGCAGGTAGGGTGGGAAGAACACGCAGCCTAGGGACTCAATTAGAATGCTTTGAAAACATAATCCCATTCAACTTAGATGGTCTCAGAACATCGCAAGATGTGTGAAAACACACCGTAAATGCCAGCAGCCCGAGAAAAGGGCATGGTTTCAGAAACCCTGTTATAAATTATTTGGCTTTCAGGAACTTGGAAGATACATCACCAAAATATTCAGAACAAATATCAAAGGAAATTATGCGGTCTCTTCTGTACAAGGAATGAATGAAAATTTTAAAGATCTCATTTTGTTTAGATTCCGATCTTAATTTTTCATTGTATTATGTTTATTTGGTGGGATCTGATAATAACAAATATTATTGTAACTCTTTCTCTATAACCAAATAACATACTCTAACCAAAACAGTCCAGAATGTGACCCAATTTCACTAAAGCAAGAGAATGCGAGTTAATGTCAAGAGATTTTCCTTTTATAATTTACTCATCTTTTGAAACATGTACAACTAATACTGTACAAGTGTTTGACAGTGAATAATTTTAAAATACTTGCTTACCTTTAGGATGATAGATACAGTGTGCTTGCAAAAGTGTAGGTTACCTTTCATTCTCGCATAGATCCATATTGAAGTTTATACTCTTGTGGCAAGAATCCAGCCCCAAATGGAAGCTGCTGTGAGTCTCTATTTTGCATGATTTAGTTTTTTTTTTTTTTTTTTTTTTTTACCATTTTATACCTAGAAAGTTTCCCTTGTATTTAGTAAAATAGTTTTTCCTAAAACAAACAAACAAACCAGTAGTGACATAGATTATACTCATGGTGAGCCACCAAAACCACAAGCTACAATATGCAGAAATCCAGTCCATGGTGGAGGCAGGGGCTGACGATGCCAGGTTCGTGCCACTGCCACATCTGAGTGGTTCTTGGCCTGCCCCCATTGGCATTTGCCGCCAGTTCTGCCTGTGCATGCTTTTCCCAGTGAGAAAGTTGGGTCTATGGTTCTGTCTCCACCAGTGGGGCTGCCCATCACTTTGGGGTCTTCTTATAATTATTCTCACCTTTCTCAGTGCCCTCATCATGCCTCACGCTTTCTTCCACGGCAGGAAACCCTTTCTAGATGGCACTGAGAGCTAGCTGGACCACAGTTGCTCTCCTCCAGGCTTGTGAAAAGCTCAAAGGCTGCTTACTATAGAGTGAAAAGGAGTTAATTCATAGAGTACCTATTTAGTTCTACAGATAGCTCTGCTACCTGCTCATTTTATGATCTTGCGCAAAGGAATGGTAATTAGTTCGGTGGCTGTGTGTATTCCACGCTACCCAGGTTCTTACAGCATCGCTGTGGTTAGTCCTTGGAACAGCCCACTAAAGTGAAGTTTGCTGCTGTCTCCTCACTGCAGATGAGCAGAGTGAGATAAAATGCAAGGAAGTAACGTTCCCCGTGTCATCTAGGATGTGAGTGATCAGCTGATTGGAACCCAGTTACACTCCAGAGCCTGTATCATCAAGGTCGTTTTGAACCTCTTGGATGTTACTTTATGTCGTATAATCCAAGTTGGAGTTAGAGACGTAGGTGCCTTTCTCACTAAAGAGGTGCCTGATATTATACTCACTTCTTCCCTTCCGTGCCTGGCTCAACAAAAATCCCAACTCAGCAGATGCTGCTATTGTAATTTGTAAGTTTGTAATTTTTTTCTCTTGCAATGAATGCAAACTCTGTGAATCTTCGAAGCGGTGGATTTAGAGTCCAGTTTTACTACCCAGCATTTTACAATGTCATCCCACACTCCTGTGTGGTGTGCTTTTCTGTTAACTTTCTCGTGTCCAGCAGATGTATCCTCCTCATCTTACAGCTCAAAATCTGTTCAGTGATTAATTAAAATTTATGCTGGTGAAGAAAAAAATCTGACAAAGAGAGTAACATACAGACTTACAGACTTATCAATTTGTTGGGGACTAATCGGGATATTTTTACAGTAATAGAATCCTCTGATTTAGGACTTTTAGCCTAAGGCTACTTTCATTTTATGGGTAAGTAAGGAAAAAAATAATTTCTTCTTCTGTTCCTAGGGCTTGAACTCTGGCCCTGGGCTGCTGTCTCTGAGCTCCTTTTGCTCAAGGCAAGTGCTCTACCACTGGAACCACAGCGCCACGTCCCACATTTTCTGTGGCTAATTGGAAATAAGAGTCTCGTGGACTGCCCTGCTCATGCTGGCTTGGAATCTCAGTCCTCAGATCTCAGCCTCCTGAGTAGCTAGGATTATAGACATGAGCCACCAGTGCCCAGCTCATTAAGTTAAAATACATAAAATGCTCAGGAAATTAAAATAATACCAGCTGTATTTAGTTTAATAATAATCCTCCTTCTCCTCCTCCTCCTGCCCTTCCTCCTCCACCTCCTCCTCCTTCCCCCTTTTTTTAGTCAGTCCCAGGCTCAACTCCGGGCCTGCTGGCTGCTGTCCCTGAGCTGCTTTGTGCTCAAGGTGAGCACTCTCCGCTTGAGCCATAGCACCACTCCCAGCTTTTTCTGAGTACTTTATTGGAGATAGGAGTCTCATGGATTTTCTTGCCCCAGTTGGCTTCAAACTGTGATCCTCAGACCTCAGCCTCCTGAATAGTATTACAGGCGTGAACCACTGGATTTTTTTTTATGACCTCAGTTCATAATTAAGTAGGAACCACTTGTGTTTCAGCCATTCCCTCCTCCTGCTGCTACCCCCTCCTGCCAGCACCTCCTCCTGCAGGCACCAAAGAGGACATCATGGGACTTCAAGAACAGATGGAAATAGCTGCTTCCAATGCTGGGTCCATTTATTGAGGGTGATTTAGGGAATTCAGTCGGGAATGCTATATGCTGTTAAATTAAAATCTGAAAATACTGAATTGGGACCTAATGCCTGACAGAAGCCTTTGGACCTAAGGCCTGCTGGAGCATCTTACACGGTTTCCTGCATTTATTTGAAATTCAATTTATTCTTCATTTAAACAACCTTTATTTAAAAACAGTAAAGCATGTGCAGGTTATCTTGTAAATCCAAAATACTGGGGTCGATTTCGTTACCCGTCTTTATGACTGGAAGCTTCGCCAGTTTCCCAGTTCCTCTTTCATTCGCTAATCATGACCAGTGCCAGTCCTATTCCGTCGCTTTGCTTCTCTTCAACATTGGTGTTAGCTTCACATGTGGAAGTACAAGTAAGGCGAGAGAAGGATGTCTTAGACTTCCCCACCAGCCACTTTGATAAGACTAGCCGGCATCCTGAAAGGTGCCTGAAACTAGAATGCCTTGGTTGAGTAGCGGTAAAGAATTACGGTACGATGATTTTATACTAATTCCATATTTGATGGTCTGTTAATTGCTATTGATTCCTGTTTTCAGTGCTCTAGTGAATGGGATTCTCTACTGCTTTTGCTCCCCAAGGTCTGTCTGGCAAAGGACACAATAGATAAATAAATTATTGCTTGTGTTGCCACCAAAATTATTTTTGTTCCATACTCGAACTCACTGAGTACATTCATTACTTTCTTAAAATATCTAGAATTAGTGGAAAACCAATCATGGATGTAGGCGAGAGCACAGGGCTGGGAGTGGGAGTTAAGGAATCTGCTGCCCTGCCGGAGCTTGCATAGACTCCTTCACTTTCTTATCAATAAATGACAAGCTCAGACTGCGTGATCATTCCATTTCTTCCTAGCCTAAAGTTTATGATGTACCATATGATGAATCCTATTAAATATTCTGTTCATTTAATATTTAATAGCACTCGCTTACTATGCAAAAGCCTCAGAGTGTTAGTTTGAGATAAATGTTATTCTGTACATTGAAGTATTCTGAACAAAATGTCAGAGATGCCTCAGACATATAAATCAAATATTTTGTTCACAATTATAATTTACATCATATGTTAGAAGTATATCAGCACCCCTCCCATATAAGAATGATGGTTTTAACCATGAATAAAACATAGTACAGTGGAAGATATAATGGCTTAATATCCAGATGGATAGATCTGAGCTCACATCACAGCCTTTACAGACTAGAGATAGATGACCTGGCAAGGAACTTTATTTCTTCCAGTTAGATTATTTTAATAGAAGGAATAATAAATAATAAAACTATTTTAATAATAAAATAATGATAACATCGATTTCATTGGCTCTTTGCACAATTAAAGTCCCTTTCAGAGTGCCCTACATTATAGTAATTCTCAGTATGTACTGCATCATATATTCAGAATAGTGTTCTGGCTAACTCCAAACACTGTTTGCAAGCTGAACATTACAGTCCTAGATGGAAATCAGGTAGTGCCATTTTCATGATTTCCCACCTTTTGAAGGTGTTCATGGTAGAAGAAATGAATACGCTGTTAGTTTCTAGACACTCTAGCCCAAGCCTGGAGGTTCTCCAGCCCTTGGTAGGAGCCAGGCCTTGGGCCTTGTGCATTCTTTGTGATCACTTCGTTCTGAACCCTCCTTTTCCTAAGATGGTATATGATTTTATACACTTCTATTTTTGAGTAGTTTGTTCAAAGGGAGTTGGTGTGCAACAAAATGTGGCATAGGGTCAGGTTCATCAATCTTGATCCGTTTTCCCCGTTCTTCATTGTCCCTACCCCTCCCATCACCTCTTTGCTCATTTTTCTTAATTTTGTAGAGTATGCAGTGAGCTTGATAACTGAATTTTCATCTTCCTCTTCTTTGTTCTATTCCCCTTCCCTTGGCCCTACCCCAACCCCTTTCCAGTATCTGGTTCCTGGTGTTTATTTTGTTGTGCTGTGAGTTAGACTTTCTGAAGAACTATATCATTTGAGTTCTCCCCTGAATCTACCATATTCCAGTTAATATGTTGCGTACACTTGGATACCGCCCTGAAATATATATTTATAAATTCTAGTTTCCACATATAAGTGGAAATATATCTATGGGCTTGATTTACTTCATGTAACATGATTTTTTCCCAGGTCCTTTTATTTCTTTGTAAATGATTCAATATCATTCTTCCTAATGGATGAGTAAAATCCATTTTGTTTATATACCACATTTCCTTGATTCATTCATCCATTGAGGGGCTGCTGGGCTGATTCTGTACCTTGGCTGTGTTGAATAGTATTTCAAGGAGCATGGCTGTGATGGTGTTTTTACTGTACCATGCCATAGAGTCCTTTGGCTAAGTGGCCAGGCTGGATCATAGGTTAGCTCTATGGTTAGTCTGTTGGAGGAACCTCTATATTGCTTTACGTGTGTTTGAACTAGTTTTACATATCCACCAGTAGTGTACTTGGGTTCCTTTTCCCCCCACATCCATGCTAGATCTGTTACTGTTTATATTCTTGATTTTAACTGGGATGATTTGGAATCTCAGTGTCCTTTTAATTTGGATATGCTGGTAATTTTTATACCTTTAAATATTGGAATGTAGAAATCATAGGTCCTGATTACTTGAATTTATTAGTATATAATCAGAGATAAATTTGTTTCCTGGTGATAAAATTGAGCCTACATAATCCAAGAAGGGTTCCAATGCATCCTCACAGCTCTCCTTCAGAATTTTGTAGCATTGCCATTGTTTTCACTTCTTTATATCTGTGGCCAAATTATGGTTGTTCTTTGGCCTGTAGAATCAGAAGGGAGTGGTATAGATGGTTCTTTATATTTATGGAACTCAGAAGCATCAATAATCTTTCTTCTGAAATTCAGGCTAATCTTACCAAGTGCTCTTGGGTGAATTTTTGTGGTTTGAATTCGTGCTTGTGTACTAAGGGTATCAAACCCGTAGCTTTTGTTAGCAGTGAGTGCGAGTGATGTAACAGGTTCTATCAAGGGAAGTCCACATCAGCGAAGTCAGTGAGCATCTTCTATAGAGACTAAGCGCCCGCTGGGTCAGGTTTTCTTTTGTTCTGTTGGCCAAATCAAATAGACCAAGGCGAGTACTTGTTATATAGGTAAAAGAAGATGTAAAACATTGAGCTATTACAGTCTAGCTACCACCATGGTCTTAGAGATGAAGGAAAATCTTTCCCAGTGGGAAAACTGTGACCTGTGGTCTCACAGCCTAAGCAAATGCCTTATAATTTGAGCCCCTGAATCCTCTTCCCTGCATCTCCTCATTACTATACTAGAACCCGTATGTTAGAATGCTTCCTAAGAAATAGCCCATGCCCAAATACGCACCTTTGTGTTTGAAATAACACAAAGAATATTGTTTCCAAGACAACTTTGGAGAAATGTCAGCTTTTTCATCGTTTGAAACCCATATGAGAAGTGTTGTTATCCACAGTCCTGCTGGGTAATTTGTGTACTGCAGTAGTTTGTTTGGAAACATGCCTGTTGTTCTTTAAAATATGCTTAATGCTAGATTAAAGAACAGATTTTTTTTTTCTGTTTATGCAAGCTCATTTCTAAAGCATTTAAAATAAAGAGCTTGGGCATGTATGGTATTTAAAAACCCTTCACATGATGTTTTTAAAACAGATCAATTTCAGCATTAAAATGTTAGGAATTCAGCCAAAGAAAATTCAGCTTGGAGTGTATAGCTGTAATGATAATGTATTATAACCGTCTTCTTTGAAAGTAATTGTAGCAGCAGAGTTGAACCTGGCGAATTATATAATTTAAGAGTGCCAGAACACAGTTGTTAGGGGGGTTATTCACGACTTTCCTAAACCAAATCAAAGCGAAAGATTTTATTATGAGGTATTTAAATCATAAGAATAGTCATCAAAGAGTATCTAAAGATAACTCATTTCAATTGAACAGAAGGTCATATGTCTACATGTAAGTTATTACACTTAACTGCTTGAAAGAGTGTTAGGATGTAAGAGAGTATGATTTCTGATTTTTAGCTTTTTCTTGAATTGAAATTGCCTTGAGTTTACTTATTACCTAAAAGTACTGTTAAATCTGAAGTCTTATAATTGAGATGTTAACAAAATTGATCATATCATTCAGGTGTATCATTCAAAAATTATTTTAGAAGAAGAAAATTTTCATGTATTCTTCATCCTTAACTGAATAGACCAATATCGCAAGAACATGAGACATACATATATATATATCTATATATAGTTTTCATTTTTTTACAACAGCTACTTTATCCTTTCTGCTTCTGTCTTCATTTATTCAAGATTTTTGAGTCAGTGAATACTTGCACAGTTAGATTTATGATGATAAACTCATGCCATGTAAATTTGGTTCTTTTGGCGGAGTAGTACGTGTTCCGTCAGTGGTTCTATGGGGAGGGAGTAAGAGGGAGACACGGACAAGTAGGATGGGGTTAGCCGGTGCTTCTGTCTTGACATGGAGGCCAAACATGGACCTGGTAAGACAGCTGGCTGGAATGAAGTTACTGAGACACTGTGGAGACATTTGTCACTGTTACTCGAAGGGGCTACTCTAGAACATTTTTCTTGTGGAATCTCTTTGTGGTCAAGAACACGTGCTTCATGGCTGATTGTCAAATCTCTGAACCAAAAAGGCTGCTTGCTTGTTTGCCATTCCTGGGGCTTGCACTCTGGGCCTAGGCTCTGTCCCTGAGCTCCTTTTTGCCCAAAGCTAGCACTCTTATCTCTTTTGAGCCACAAAGCTATGTCTGGCTTTTTGCTGTGGTTAATATTAAGATGTCTATTACGTTGGTTCCTGATGGTCCCTCAAAAAGATAAGTTTCAGCTCTTATCCCTACTATTTGTGAATGTGGCTTTTTGGAAGATAAGGTCTTGATAAATATGATGAAGTTTATATGAAGGTTGTACTGGAATAGGAGTTAGCGTCCAGAACCTCAAGATAAGAAATCTGTCATTTTATACCACTGAGAATGTGGTAATTTCTTAATGGTAGCTCTAGAAATCTCATGCAGACCCCAAGAGTAAAGTTCATCTATCAGTTTTGTTTCCTCACCAGTGTAGTAATTGCTGCGTGAGCTTTAGTACCGTGAGCACCTACATACAATAAGACACACATCTTACATATTGGCAGCTTCAAAAATCTTCTTTAGTCCTGAGCCAAGTAAGTGCAAGCACCAAACTCAGGTTTGGAGAAATACAGTGGTAAAAAGGATGAAAAGGTGCCGTTCCCTCATGCAGCTCATATCTTCTGGAAGAGATGTATGAGCTGTGTAGTTAATTATTCCAGGATGGGTGCCATTTGCTTTCATATAGTTTACATTTTTGTTTTCCTCCTACATCTTAATGGACCTTTGACTCCAACCGTAGACGATGTGGTGAGTGTGTCGTGTTCCCTGCTCCACTGAGGCCAACTAAAGATATGCGGAAGCACGGGTCCTACGGGCCGTGGATGCGGATGCTCATGGTGTGCAGAAGCACCGTTCCCACGGGCCGTGGATGCTGATGATGTTCATGGTGTCCTCGGAGGTGTGCAGAAGCACCGTTCCCACGGGCCGTGGATGCTGATGATGTTCATGGTGCCCTCGGAGGTGTTCAGAAGCACAGGTTACGGGCCGTGGATGCTGATGTTCACGGTGTGCAGAAGCACCGTTCCCACGGGCCGTGGATGCGGATGCTCATGGTGTGCAGAAGCACCGTTCCCATGGGCCGTGGATGCTGATGATGTTCATGGTGTCCTCGGAGGTGTGCAGAAGCACCGTTCCCACGGGCCGTGGATGCTGATGATGTTCATGGTGCCCTCGGAGGTGTTCAGAAGCACAGGTTACGGGCCGTGGATGCTGATGTTCACGGTGTGCAGAAGCACCGTTCCCACGGGCCGTGGATGCGGATGCTCATGGTGTGCAGAAGCACCGTTCCCACGGGCCGTGGATGCTGATGATGTTCATGGTGTCCTCGGAGGTGTTCAGAAGCACAGGTTACAGGCCGTGGATGCTGATGATGTTCATGGTGTCCTCGGAGGTGTGCAGAAGCACCGGTTACGGGCGTGGATGCTGATGTTCACGGTGTGCAGAAGCACTGTTCCCACGGGCCGTGAATGCGGATGCTCATGGTGTGCAGAAGCACTGTTCCCACGGGCCGTGGATGCTGATGATATTCATGGTGTCCTCGGAGGTGTGCAGAAGCACCGTTCCCACGGGCCGTGGATGCTGATGTTCATGGTGTGCAGAAGCACCATTCCCACGGGCCGTGGATGCTGATGATGTTCATGGTGTCCTCGGAGGTGTTCAGAAGCACAGGTTACGGGCCGTGGATGCTGATGATGTTCATGGTGTCCTCGGAGGTGTGCAGAAGCACCGTTCCCACGGGCCGTGGATGCTGATGTTCATGGTGTGCAGAAGCACCGTTCCCACGGGCCGTGGATGCTGATGTTCACGGTGTGCAGAAGCACCGTTCCCACGGGCCGTGGATGCTGATGATGTTCATGGTGTCCTCGGAGGTGTGCAGAAGCACCGTTCCCACTTGCCGTGGATGCGGATGCTCATGGTGTTCAGAAGCACCATTCCCACGGGCTGTGGATGCGGATGTTCATGGTGTGCAGAAGCACCGTTCCCACGGGCCGTGGATGCTGATGATATTCATGGTGTCCTTGGAGGTGTGCAGCTTGCATCATGTACAATCAATCATCTGTGCTACCACAGTGAATACAAAAATGATAATAATAAAAAACAATTTCCCATGTGGAGACCTCAGAGCTTTTCCTCCCTTCCTTATCCTTCCCCATCCCTCAGCTCCCTTCCCCTCCCTTCCCTTCCCCTCCCTTCCCTTCCTTTTACCTTCTTTCTTCCTGTCATACGTTTTAGACAAGAGTCCAAGGCCTATGCCCAGTTAGTTTGAACCCACATCCGCCATCCTCCTGCCATTCTCTTGAGCCCTCCTTTCTTCGCTTCTTGCTGCTGTAAGTTACCACTTGATAGCTTTTTACAGCAAGTAGACCTCATTTCCTCCTCCTCTTAGGAACTAGGGTATCCTTCCGATCAGAGCATTATCTTCTGGGATCATTAGGTTCATCCCTTTCTAACCTTATGTGACTCATCTCCTGGGTTCAGGTTTCCATCTACATAAAAGGAGGGGCTTGAAGTAGACCAGAGCTTTTCCCACTTCAGAGGAGCTTTAAAGAGCACATGTGCTGGTTGCTGTCCAGATTCTGAGCTCATAGGTCTGAAGAGGTCATACTGGACGGAGGTGTGTGTTTCTCACAAGGTGGCTGGACAGCAGACCACAACTCCTGACTAGTGGGGCTGGAGGCTCCCGATCCTTTCCACCCGGAGAGGACCCTGTTCCTGGTGGCAGCGAGCGCTGTGTGGTACCCTGGGAAGGCCCGCCCACCCTGCCGGTCTGCACCAGGGCAGTGTTGTGGGAGTCTGCCAGAGCAGAGCTCCAGGGGGGCCTTGGGGCCTCTGCCAGTGCTTGAGAAAAGCCCTGCTGTTTGTAGTTACTGTTTTGATAGCCTGACTCATTTTTTTGGTTTTGGTTTTGGTTTTGGTTTACTCCAGGCTGAAACTAAGCCCAGTGTCTAACGCATAATTAGAGTACTTTTCATGTTGCAGTTCTTTGGCCATTTGCTTTGGGCTCCCCGTTTCCTTCAATCCCCAGTAAGGGTAGATTTATGGCCGTCTTCATAACTATGATTAAGTCTCTCAACTCTTTTGCTTTATGTGGCGTTCTTGGCCACTTAATTACACACACTGCATTAAATGGCGTGCTGGTGCTGTGGGTACGGACGGCAGTGTGGATAGGATCTTTGGGTTCTGTTGGAAAAATGTCTCAGTGATACACTTTTGAGCTTGTAAACAAGTGCTGAGCATGCATAAATTCATTTTGAGAAATTATTTCTTTATTACTATTTAGTTGAACTGATGGTGACACTAAACATTCCAGACTTTGATGTTTTTATACGGTATTCTTTCCCACTAATTAACTGCACTAATGAAGTTAATTAGTGGGGGAGAATGCCGTATAAAACATCAAAGTCTGGATGTTTAATCACAACTTAAAAAGAACTTTTATACTCTTAGATTGCCAAATACGTTCCAATTAGCTGAAGGAAGGTCAAAAATTCTGTTTCCCCCTCTGGTCTTCAAAGCTTTTCCACACTCTCTGCTAGCTGGCAAAGGTATTTGAGCCTGAGTGTTAATCTAGACAAGCTGACAGTGGTATGTAGAAGACTAACTATCTTCCCATAAGCTATATGTAATACAGAGTCAGTTTCTGCAAAAGACACTAATGACCTCTCCTTGAAGGTCCTGATGGAAAATAAGGGCAGTTGACAGAGTCGTGGGTTGTGTGTTAGCTTATTTTCTGTTGTTACACAACAGGCTGGTATTCCATAAAGGAAAGAGGTTTGGCTTAGAGATTTGATGCTAAAAGTCCAAGATGGAGTGGATCCATTCATGAGCCCCTGAGGAGAACCTCACAGTTTGCAGGAGGAGCACATGCAAGAGATGGCAGGGCGAGACAGGAAGCACTGGGACTCGGGGCCAGAGCCGCTCCTTCTTAAATAGCGCGTTCTTGGAAGAACTGCATTTCATCCTTTGGGAAGGCAGCCGCTTGGTGACCTGAATACCCTACACGAGTTTCACCACCCTTCAAGAGACCTAGCTTCTAGTATGTGGTCCTTTAGAGGACACACACACCACAGCCAACCATCTCATGGATATCTGTTTTTCTGTTCTAATTTTATTAGACACCCTATTATTCTATATGTTACCATGGACCACTTCTTTGCCACTTATCTAATACCTCTTAATGAGCTAAAGAACTGTGTATTTAAAGGTATGAGATACAAAGAACTATGTATTTAAAGTATGGGATATAAAGAACTACGTATTTAAAGGTATGGGATATAAGGATCTATGTATTTAAAGGTATGGGATAGGAGGATTCTGAAATGTTAATTATTAAAAATTCTTAAATGACCAGTAGTTGAGCAAGAACAGCAAGAACTCCTTCTCAGGTCATTTCCCTGTGGTATGTATTCTATTAATTATTTTAAAATCAAGCAGAGTTTACAATAGCAATAATGTAATTCAGATAAGCAATTACTGTAATTGACCTTGGCAAGGAGTGTCCTTGGCGTTCAACACAGTTTGCTTAAATCCTGAGGATGGCCAATTATCTCATGATACCCCCACTTTATTGAGATCATTGTTTTAATTATTGCACTCAAACTATATCGCTGTCACATTGTAGAGTCGTTCATGGGAACACTGCATCCAAACATTCAGAAATGTGTAGAGTGGCTAGCTAGCTAGCCTCATGTGAGGACAAGGGTGTGATTGAGTTTTTGTTTTTCCTGTTTCCCACCTCCAAACAGTTATTTTAAAGGTTACTTCTTACCACTTCTTTGTCCTGACATGATGAACTGCAGGGAGGTGAAGTGGAGGATCCTCCTCTGACCTAATTGTGCTCTTGTAAAGATCTCCAAGGTGATTCAGTGTTAATAGGTAATCAGGTCTAGTTGATTAGGAGTTCTAATTGACAGCAATCTCGAGGCTCCTCCATTATCTGAATGTGCCCTAGGTCAGAAGTTGTCAACTTCAAAATCACCTGGGAGCTTTCAAAATGGCCATACCTAGGCCTTTGCCCAGGCTTACCCTCTCTAGAGAGACTGGCTTGATTGCTCTGGGGTGGAGGGAAAATTGGACTTTTTTAAAAAAAAATTGTCTTCCCCTTCCTAATCTTTCTCCTCGTTTTTTAAATGTTAGGCATAGGTTCTCTTGATAAGCAGCCGTGTGTAGAGCCACTACCCAGGCGTTAGACTTGATTCTTCGCTGGCTTGTCTCTTAAGTCATAACCCAGTCCAGATGATGCTCTCTGCCTTGCTCTCTCATTCTATTTCTCCCAAACTTAGCTGCCTCATAGACCTGAAACAGCCTCATTCAAAGGTTGGGACCTGAAGTACTCAGCCCTTTCCGAGTTGTTCCCAGTCTACCTCTCCCATGGAGAGTCTCAGTAGATAATCCCATTCTTTCTTAAACCTATGAGTTTCCTTCCTTGCTAGGTTCTCTTAAAATTTAACTGTTTTGAGCACATGAATGCAACATACTTTTTCTGTGGGTTGTGTGTATGCATGCGTGCTTGCGTGCATGTGTGTGTGTGTGTGTGCGTGTGTATGCGTGCGCACATGTGCCTGATATGTGTGATTAAGAATCAGCATTTATACTTCAGCATCAAAAATACCTGATACAGGGGCTGGGAATGTGGCTCAGTGGTAAAGCGCTTGCCTCACATGTGTGAGGCCCTGAGTTCGATTCCTCAGCACCACATAAGCAGAAAAAGCCAGAAGTGGCACTGTGGTTCAAGTGGTAGAGCACTAGCTTTGAGCTGAAGAGCTGAGGGGCAGCGCCCAGGCCCAGAGTTCAAGACCCACAACCAACAAAAAAACAAAAACAAAAAATGCCTGATACACTACTTGTGAAAATTTAGTCTCCTTGATTGGGCCATGATGTAGTTATAAACCTCCCAATATTTTCCTTCTGAGATAAATAAAGTTCATGGCCATTGTGCAGTCCTGTGATCCCTTTAAGGTTTGGAATATTCTCGTGGGATATCTAAGTCTCCTCCCCTTTTCAATTAAGAACCTATATGAAGGGTTTGGAGGTTGGCTCAGGGGGTAGAGCTCCAGCCAGTGAGCAAAAGCGTCAGATACTGAGTTCAAGTCTCAGATAAAAGAAAATTAAAAGAGCCTATATTAGATTTTTTTATAGATGTTAGAACATAACATTTTGTTGAACATAACATTTTAGTCTTACACTTGGGTGGGGAGTCACTCAATTATACTTCTAACATCTTTCTCGGTTCTATCCTGCTCCTTTCTCCATTACTCCTCAAGTGTGAACCCACTCACCTGGCACTAGACCACTGGTGGAACTTCCGACCATTCCCTTGCTTTCTCTGAAACGTGCCAAATATGATCAAAGTTCACCTTCCAAAATCTGATAGATTTTGATATTTTAGCATACATGCAAAGGTTTATAGTGTATGTTTACTAATAGTGCTTTTATTTTTAAGTGCAAAGGATGTCGGCAAATAAGGCAATCCTTTCTATTCTTGGAGTTTTAAATTTTGTTGCTGAGAATCTAACCTACCTTTCATTTGTCCTGACTGCTACTGAGGCTGAGGGCGTCAGCCTTCTTGTATGTCAGTTAGAGTCATCTGCTTGAAAGAGGCCCTTTCCAGAAACCCTGTTGGGTGTCTCAGCTTGCAGCATCTCATTTAATTCCTTTCATAACTTGTTACCATTTGCACTTGCTTTTTTAACTTTATCAATAGCGTCTTTATTTTTATGATCTTAACTAGAACCAATGCCCTAGGAGGGCAGGTTCTTTATCTGCCCTTTGCGTTGTATTCTTAGCCCCTTGGGGCCTACTGAGTGCCTGACACGTAGTCGTAGTAGCATTGTATTTTGTCAGTAACCGAGGAGTTACAGGCTGCACTCTTCCTACCCTGCCACTGTACCTGCTTCCTGACCCCAGAGCCAGCCTGCACCTGGGGTGCAGGTGTGGGCTGTACTTGGCCACCATAGCTTAGGATTATCTTCAGAAAGCACATTCACCTAGGCCTTCAGGACACCAAGCCAGGGGGCAGGTGAGACTCAGCCTTAAGAACATTCCATCCAGAACATTTGCATCTGTAGAGAGATGGAAGTTTACAAGTATGTATGCTGCCCTATCACAGAGCAGCTCTTTTCTAATAACACATGACAGCATATCTTGCAAACGAGGTGTTTAAGGCCCTAGGGAAGCGGTCTTCAGGCTTGAAGACTATACCACTGTTTTTCCAAAGAAGGCTGAGAATAGACAATCATTGCAGCTCTCTGGATTTCCAGCCGCCTAAATTAGCTTGCTGGCCGCTGTGCTTTAGGGGCAAGTTCCATAAATAAACCACAAAAGGAATATCGGTGGCTCAATTAACTATCATTGACTACTTTAATCCAGTTGGGCCCCAAAACGAAATGCCCAAAACGGGGTAGTTTAAAAAACAGAAAGCCATTGCTGGGAGTCTGGGAAGCTGGGGGCTCCTGATCAAGGTGCCTTCTCCTCTGTTCGGTGTCTGAGGAGGCCGTGTCCGCACATGAGTGAAATGGGCCGAGGGGCTTCTTCAGGTCGCTTTTCCCAGCTTACACATTCCCTTCCTGAAACTTCCATCCTTGATCTGCTCATCCTCCAAATACTCTCTCATGCCCTATGTTTAAGTTTCAACATAGGAATTTTGATGAACATAAACATTCAGATTATGAAGGCATAATCCTGTAGGGTAAATAACCTTATCTCCAGCTGGCAGGTATGAGAAGTGAAGCCTGAATAGGCTAACTTGCCCAGAATCACACAGACGACGAATCCTAGAGCCAGGCACATTGAAACCAAAGCACCGTCATGTAGAATACCAGCTGATCCTATCCCATTCCCCTCTAGACTCCCTGAAGTGCCAGTGCCGTATTCGCTTCTGTCCCTGGTGTCTAGGACACGGGAAACAAAAAGGACTTACTCCACTTAAGTTGCCGGATCCAGTACCAGTCTGCCTGTAGCATCTACTGTTCTTCATAGAGATCAAACCTGGTCTTTCCATCTTTTAGTGCGCACTGAGGCTCCCACCCCAGAGGTCTGGCCTGCCCCGCGTGCATGTTTCACCTCTGACCTCACTGACCCACTCTTCATTCCCAGTGGAGGGAAGCCAGTGAATATCTGTCTTAGCCAGCTTCATCAGTAGCTCAGATGCCTGTGACATGATGTGTGATTTAATTCCATGCGCTTAGACTCTTTCTTCAACACACTAGATTGTGACGTCTTCTGCATATAGATTACTATTCCTCGGGTATTTAAAAATCACAAGACAAGATGCGCAAGATAATCGAGTCCTGGCTGCACTCACAGAGGGCTGTCCTGTGATAAGACATGCATGTACTGTATGCTTCTATGAGAACAGAGGCAGATCAGAGTACTAAAGTCAGGTCTCTGAAGGAGTTTTGCTTTTACTTGTTTGTTTAGCAAACACTTCCTTCATTGTCCTTGTATAACAAAATGAAGGCTGGCCATTGAACTGTTTAATAGCGAAAGTATACCAGTGAGCTAGAGCTTTCTTTGTAATAAAATAATGATTAATTGGATAGTATTCACCTCATTTCTCCATATGGAGAGCAAGAGTGTATTCTTTCAGTCCATTTTCAGCATGCTGCTATTACTGCACCATTCAGTTCAGTGCCAGATTGCAGTTGGCTCCATTTAGTTCTGTTTACTGAGTAGCTCTGTAGTGATTAAATGTCACTGGGTATACCAAGTATACAAAAGTAATTAACCTAAAAAGGACATGATAGAAAAAAGGTCAACAACCTCTTTAGCCCGTAGTGCCATCAGCCAGACTAAGTATTGACAGAGGTATTGCTGGTAGAGCTGGGGCAGTGAGGAGAATATGGAAAAGGGAAGGGAAAGAAGGGAGGAGGGAAAGGTCAAGGGGCAGGCGTACAGATGAGTACTTACACTTGTCTGGGATAGCAGGTAGGCTGGGGCCTAAGGTGTTTTCATGCCTTATAATTTAGCTCTCTGACCTGTAATTTGGAGAGAGGTGGGCTACGACTTAACTTCCCTGTCAACATTTTAGCTCCGGTGAGAGGACTGTATTTTCCTGCTTAAACCACGGAAGTCTTGAATCAGCCTGTTCTTCCCGTGTTTTTTGGTCAAACTCTCATCTTTAGATCCTGTCATATGAAAGCTACCATTTGGAATCATTTCTTTAGAGCTACTTGAAATTGTATGCATAAGTATCTCTCTGTCAATTGCTTTCTGTATAGTATACCAAAGTCATAATCAACTGATCCTTAGTATCAATTGATACTAATACTATGTGGCTTGCTATACTAAAATTTTATGTTGAACTCTAGGAATGAAACACTAAAAAAAATCAACCCATGGAAAGTTCTTGTTTTCTTTTTTTAATTTCCTTTAAGAAAAAAAGCCACACGTATTATATCTGTTTGGGCTCTTCCATCATTTGTTTGTGGTGACTTACTGCCTAAAAAGTGGGGGGGGGGTGGGTGGGAGTTGTGCTAAGACTAGTTCTGTTTACTGCAGACCTCCTTGGGGAATAAATGTTGTATGGAAATCTCCAGGTGTCACTACTCCCTAAGGAACCCAGAAAAAACTGCTGATGGCTGCATCCTTCCTGTGGTAGATCTAACCCACTTGATGCGATTCCTTCCCATTTAAATGTTAGCTTCTCAGTGGTCAGACTTCAGGGAGACGTGTTTCTCCCTGATCACAGCCAGTTGATGAACACAGTGTGAGTGACAAAGAGTTGAAAGTGGCCTCCCTTAGGCCAAAGAGTTTTCCATTTAAGCAAAAAAGAGTTGTAAAATGATTGCCTCGATGCGTGTATTCAGCAATGCGCCAGGTACCCTAGCTAGAACCCGTCCTGACGCTGGCCTTGGAGAAGGAGCTACATATTCCCTTGAGAGTGCAGAGGCAAGAGAGGAACCGGTCACCTGGCACTCGCTTATTGGCACCATTCTGACCTCTTATTTTGTGTTTTTCCTTTTGCACTGTTTCCTTTCACTATCGTTTTATCATAGTTCTGAAAATTGTCACCCTGTCACTTTCAAGATCACTACATTTGAAGGTTTCCTCCTTTGGTTTACCCCGGACATCACACGTAGACACACACAGGGCTATGGAGACTGCGACGGTCATTGTGGTACATGCCAGGGAGACAGGTAGGACATGCTGGTGGGAATGCACAATCTCAGATCTCTAGATAATGAAAATCATACGAGGGCGCACCAGAAGTATCCATGAGCAGATTCGATTTTGTGTTCATTTGGTCAACAACAGTTCAGTTGAGGCATTCAGCCACATGCTGGGTTTCGTGGTCATCCGAACAGCTGTGCTCCCGGCCTTCCCTGGACTTCCAGTCACATAGAGAAGATAAGCAAATGAAGTGGTAATGGTGATACGTATATGAGAGGAAGGAAGCACACAGGGGTGAGCATAGGGATTTACAGGAGGGAAAGAACTGGTGGTTAGTCAGCTCTTCAGAATGTGATGTTTAAGTGGAAAATTAAGAGGTATAAATATGCTGGAGAAGAAAGTAAGTTCTTAGAAGAGCTATCTATACAAAGGCTCTAAGGAGCAAAAAAAAAAAAAGCTTGGAATGATCAGTACTTAAGGAAAGATGAGATTCAAGAAGGTGGGCAAGGACCAGAGCAGGCCTGTAAAAGTACTAGGTTTTTGAATGAATGGACATGTAGACGTTGTAGACCTTTTGAATCGTGTGGTCTGTTACTATAACCACAAATCATGGGTGACTTCTGGTCGGCCCAGATCGAGATGGGCTATAAAAATAAAATGCAAACCAGATTTTGGTACTATTCTAAGACAAAGAATGAAAATATCTCAGTAATTTTGATATTCCTTATGTATTGACATATTTTGTAAAACCATGGGTTAAATAAATATGTGATAAGGATTAGGCTTTTTTTTTAATGTTTTAAGAAGTCTTGTCAAGTAGGAAAGTGCAGAGTACATGTGGGGCTCATTCTGTTTGTTTGCCAATGCTGTTTGAAGAACAACTCACTTTAATATTTCGTTGAAAGACCTCTAAGACCAAATGGCTGATTTTTGGAAATTATTTAGCCATTTTATGTAGTAGGAAAACCTGGAGTTTCTGATTAGCAACCTTAAAACTGCTAGCCAGCCTTGGTTTAAATTGATACATTGTTATTTCCTTCTGTGTTCCTGCTGAATTGCACTCAGATATTGTATAGAGTATATTTGCATACATAATGCATAAGAATGTATATGAGGCTCTGTGGAGTTAACACTCTTTGGAAGAAAAAATGTTTAGCCTTTCAAATAGATTAAAACAGTTTACTGGGAAAAATAGTAACATGAAAAGACTTTCTTTTCCAATAAATTTTAACGGTTACCAAAATGGGGATTCTGGTCCATTAAAATACAGTTTGCTAAGTCTTTAAGCTTACCTCATTTCTCTTAGCCCCTACCCTATTTTGAGCGTTTTGGAAGTCACTATTAGAATCTGTTGATATTTTTATTCAGAACAGAACACGGCATTGGAATAGGTTTAAATCCAGATCACTCCTCCACTGAAAACAACAACAAAAATCAGAAAGGACGCTTTTCAGCCCCTGTCCACTTTTGTTCCGATCTTACCATATTTACCAGTCAGACTAGTAGTATTTATTATTTTATAGGTGCAAAACTAAAAAAAAAAAATATCCAGAAGAAGGTGGCCAGTATATTTGACTATAGTTTGTACAGATTTAGCATATAAGATTTTTCAAGTCCTTATTCATGTGGGAATTCTTAGGGGAGGGCAAAACTCATAGGAATGGTAGGTTTTCTAAACTTTGAGGAAGGCCATTGGATTGAAGGATAGACGATCGCTTTGGGCTATCAGATAGAATAAAAGATGCAGGTAGAACAAAGTCACATGGCCTGGCAACTTTTTATTCCAGAATCTGCAAACGCATCAGACTGTGCCATAGGTAACAATTGGACTTACTCACTTGGGCTTTGGGTTCTCCTCTCGTCCATGAGGAGGAGGAGTACTTGCTCTCTCCTTTCCCCAGTTGCTTGCTCATCGGCCCATAGCTTGCAGCGCATGCAGACTGTGACTTTGAAGGGAGGGAAGCTCAGCTGCCCACACAAGCCTCAAGCCTGTATCCTCGGCAGAAAGTGCCATGTTTCATCAGCTGAGTTTGCAGATAAAGTGACTGTGTTCAATGAAATTTCTGGGGTGGAGCCAACATCCTTATTCCAGGAAGAGGACATAACAGTCAAGAATCCCCAAGAGGACATTAAGATAATGTTGTAATTTAAAATCAATTGTATTGATACCTTATAAATTATTAGGGCATTTCGTCCTGACCAAGTCATACATAATGCTGAGACCATGAGAACAAAGGCATGAACGGTTGAAGATCTTCTAGTTTCTAGTAGGAAAAAAAAACCAAAAAACACAGTAAGCCTTTTACATTGTGTACGGCTTGACTCCTGTTGGAGGAGAAGGTGTATATTTATTTCACCTGGCTTTGTGTGCCTGTGTTCAGTAACCACTGTTGAAGGAGCCCGTTTGTGGAGTAGGATTATACTGTGGTGTCCACACCTGTCAAGGAGAAATAGCTCTTCATGCCAGCCACTGTGCTTTAGGATAGGACTTCTTAATCCTGACCTTTGTTCCTACTCACTGAGAACTGGAACCTGGAGAGAGGTCCAGTAACTTGTCTAAATTCCTGTTGCAAGTGGCCTCGCCTAGTCTTGCAGCTAGCCCTAACTGACAAGAATTGTGAACACCACCTCAGTCATTCCTCTGACTGCCAGTTCCTCTGGTTTGATACTATTTTGAATTTATCTTGACCCAAATTTCTTCCACCAGAGAGACACAAAGACAACTTAAGTGTCGGTTCTAGAGCTTGAACTCAGGTCCTAGAAGCTGCCCCCAAACTTTTTTTTGCTCAAAGCCAGCACACTACAACTTGAGCCACAGCTCCACTTCCAGTTTTTTTGGTAATTAATTGCATATCAGAGTCTCTAGTTTCCTGCCTCGGCTGGCTTTGCACCTTGGTCCTCAGATCTCAGCCTCCTGAGTAGCTAGGATTACTGACGCCCGTCTTATAATAGAACATTTTTAAAGAGCATGAAATGCTATAGGGGTAGAACTTTTATTGCCAACAGACTATACGTAATAAATAGATTATATTAAATCTTCTTTTAACAAGAGCAGGTCACCAGAAAGTCCTAGTCATTTTTGAAGGTGAGTTTTGATTTATGTTAATTTTTAAAAGGCAAGTTCTGTGACGGTTATATACAGATTGTGCTTTTAATGACATCCTTAATCAGGAAGGTTATAAAAAAAAATCTTGACTGTAATGAGCAGTAAACTGACACCAGTGACTTGACTTAGAGCCTTGCCATGTGCACTTTTTCAACAGCAGCATACTATAAATTTTATACTAATTTACATACATTTGCATGTGTTACGAGTTAATATGTAATACTTTTGCATTTGGGCCAAATAATTTTCTTTTTAAAGTCTTTATGCTTTCCACAACTGAGGATTATTTCCCCTATCAACTCTGTTCTTTCAGATAATGTATTAAAATGTTTTTATCAGTTCCAGTTTTGTGAATGAGACTATAAACGTAATGTATGATATTAATACTTTAAAAAATCTCAATGAAAGGTACTACTGTGATGAGGTCTTATGTTAAAGCTATTACATTTATTTTAAACCTTGAAAGTATTTCTAAACTATGGACTGTTTTGAGGGCTCCGGATGGTTCATAATTGTAGGCCCCTTTCCTCCTGTAAGTTGGTTCCATTAAATGGAAGGAGCATTTTGCATCTCTGTGCATCTGCGACAATACCTCAGCCTTTCTGAATTCAGTAAAGCCAGTAGAATTGATTTCTGGCCTGTGTGTTGGCCTCTGGCTTTTCTGAGAGGTTGTAGAGGAATTTTAATTGAGGACTTAGCTTTTGGCCTCAAGAAGTGGTCTATAGGGATATCCCTCTCTGTCCTGCCCAGCATACAAACTAACCCTAACTTGTCCTGACCCCGATGCACAATTGAGAATGCCTGAATGAATTACAGCTAGAGAAACAACGTAATTTATAGTCTAAAAACCTAGGCTGTTCTTGCGAATAAAGGAAAGCCTGGACAACAAAGAACAATCCAGGACTTAAACATTCTCATGATACCCTCTGCCTCTTTGTTACTCTCTTTATCTGTTTCAGTCCTTTGGTACCATGCAGATAGGGATTTTAAAGACCATCACTAATGGGCAAGTGAGCCATAGCCAGTGAGTTTCAGGATGCCTGATCTTCATTATCCACTCAGCCTTTCACTTTTTTTTTTTTTCTAGTTGTGATCTAAGTAGGCAGGGATGTCTGAGCTTTGTACCTATACAAGTGGCAAAATTGGGGTACATTTGAATTCAAATGAAAAAGTATCTCGTGGAGACGGTATGGAATATTCCTTACAAGTGCCTTGAAACAGATCCATGATCGCTCATCATCCCAGTCTGCAATGGAGCCAGGCGGACTGCACTGTTTCCCCTTTTTCCTCAGCTCAACACATCTACCTTGCTCTTTAAATTACCCTGGTAAAAGTGTACCCTCTAACGGGTACACCCAAGGTTATTTTGCCTCTTGTGGTTTGGACGTTGCTCCTTCCTGTGACTTTGCATTCATAACCTATCTGCTGATAAGTGTGATCAAAATATAGTGAGAAGATTTTCTTTAATGTCCCTAACTGTATATATTCACACATTGTCATGATGCAGCTCCAGTCAGTTTCTGAGGTAATAAGCTACAGAAATAGCTAACCTAGCTGACCTTTTAAAATCATAATAGAAATTAAAACAGGCTTCACTGCCTTTATCAGTATTTATTTGATTCTTCTTTATTCACATGCCCAGCCTATATCGAAGGGGCAGAGTGGTGATTTCTAAGATTTATGATGTGAATCTCGGCCAAATCCAATTGGATTCCAGAGCAATTATGTTATTAGAACATTGCTTATTGCCCTCCTGCCCACTGCAGAGATTAACCTTTAAATGCTAGAGATAATTAGCTACCTTATCATTTCACTAGCAAACTCCAACGTGTAACTCTGTCCCGCAGTACAAATTCAAGAGTAAATGCTGCCCACATGACCAGAACCGGCCACCTCGAGAAAGCCAGAGCCAGTGAGTGAGCGTTAAGGTCTAAGTAGACATTCCTGTTTAGCATCAGATCTTAAGAGAGTAGTTCATCATTGTCTAGAATTCATTTTTCCCTTTTGAAAAATAACTTGCAGCAGTAGAGACAACTTGGTGTGTAGTGTGTTAGAATCAACAGGCCGAACATTTCTTCTTTTTGTAAAACGTCAAATGAGGAGGAGAAGGCGCCTCGAGGTGGACAGGAGTGAGGAGAAGCAGAGCTGCGTTCTGCCAGTTCCAGGGAGTGGTCGGAATGGGCAAATCAGCACTCTAATTGATAAAAACTAGTGCTCTCAAGTCTGCGGTTTCCAGTTGAATTGTTCGCCCATATAGCCTGTGCGTTTTGAATCGAGACTGAAGCAGGCCTACAGGGGCATGGTGACCCGTTTGCGTTTAGAAACATTTCTGCTGGTTCCCGGCTGCTGGTGGAGCTGGGCCCCTCCAGCCCCGGGACACCACGGCCTCGGCGGGAGGTGGATTTGTGTACACACTGAGGTGCATTCGTTGCACATGCTTCAGTCATCAAGTGAACAAATGTTTTAAGGGAACAGTCATTCCGCTCGACAGCACCCGAAGCAGCTCTGAAAGGGGACATTCGAACTGGTTCTTAGGGCTGAGGAGGCTGCTCATGGATAGATAACTGAGTGAAAGAGCCCTTCTGTAAGCCAGGGGACATATACAGCCCTCCGGGAACACAAGCTGGACATGTTAATGTTGGAGACATAGCCAGGACTGTGGAGTGGGTAAGGAAAAGAGGACTTTGGGAAGCAGCTACACTTGAGTTCAAAATTATTTCCTGTGAATGGAAGGGAAAAAAGTAAGTGTGTGTGTGTGTGTGTGTGTGTGTGTGTGTGTGTGTGTGTGTGTGTGTGTGTGTGTGCGCGTGTATGTATGTTTTAAGGCAGAGTAAAGACAAGTGGGCAAAAATCTGTCTTTGGAGAGTAAGGAATTCCATAAATAAGGAGAAAATGGATGACATTCTGGTATGAAATATGGGGGTGAGCCTGGGCTCATGGGTTCAGTGGTCATAAAAACCAGATTGCATTAAATTCTGATGTGAAAGTGAAGAGGGAACATTGAATCAAGTCTGGTGTCTTGAGAATGAAGGCTGGAGCTCAGTGGAGATACAGATAACTCCTTAAAGGGGCTGCGGATATAGCTTCATGGTAGAATGCTTGCCTAGCATGTACAAGATCCAGGCTTGGCAAAGGGCTGGGCCCCACAAAGACAGAGTTAGAGCTATCCAGCCCTCATGCTGGTACCCATTCATTCATGGCTGCCATCTCTATCTTCCACTAACCACCACCCTCCAATAATATGTTTTAGAACTGCCACAAAAGAGGATGTGGAAGTAAAATTGAACCTAGAGCCCCAAAGTTCTGGATGTGACACTGCTTCCTGTAATTTAAAGGCCCTGGTAAAGCTTGTCTACCTTCATAAATGTTCATCATTACCAACAGACACAAAAAAAGTTAAAGTGAACTACATATGAAATACAGAAGATAAGTTATAAACCAGGAGAGCTTTACTGACAAGCTCGATGAATGGATTGTTTACATGCCTAGCAAAGATGTTACTGTAGAGATTGATTCTCTGTTCTCTGTAGGACTTTCTTCTCTATCTCCAGATGTTCTTTTTACTGCCTTCCAAGACTATCCTGTTCTTTCCAGGCTGAGTTAGTTTTGCCCTTGGGAGTCCCATCCTGTGTGCCTCTCTGCGGAATTTGCTAGTTCCTCCTTAGCAGCGGCCCAGGGCGGGCCGCCCCCCTCCCGCACCTCTCTCTCACTCACATCTTCTCTTGGGGCAGTGATGGTCACTGGCCAGTTCCTCAGGACACAGCGGCTCCGAATCCACTTCTTCATCCATAGGTCTAGACTCCACACCACCCAAAGGTGCCCAGTCGCCACCTGCTCCTGCTGCAGAGAGAGGCACGTTCCATTCCGCCTTGTGCTCTCCTTAGAGCGCCGCGGGCCGTGTGGGCTTCCCTCAGTCAGCTTGTTCAGAGCAGAGGTGGGAATTTGAGGCCTGAGCGAGCAGGGTCTCTGGAGACGTGAACCTGGTTTTTTTTTTTGTTTTGTTTTTTGTTTTTTAGCTCCACTCAGCTTCTTGAGATTCCAGAGGCAAAAGTCATAGCAGACTTACGAAACTTTAAGAGTCAAAAAGAAAGGAATTTCCTGGCTGCAGGTGTTTTCCTGTTATACTGCATCTTTTGGGGGGAAAACAAAATCTTTTTCTCTTTCACTTTCTCTTCTCTTCCTTCTATTTCACACCTCTCGCCTCCTCCCCTTCCCGCCCCCCCTCCTCTTCCCTTCCCTGACTTTCTCTGCCTCTCTCTCTTTCCCTCCTTCTCTCCTTCCTTTCCATCCTTCCGGGGTGTACTAGGCTTTGAACTCAGCGTGATCTACCACTTGAGCCATGCCCCCAATCCTCTTTGCTTTAGTTTGATTTTATTTGAGTTCTCGTGCTTTTGCCTAGATTGGCCCTGGGCTACAGTGCTCCTACCACTGAATTCTGAGTAGCTGCTTGACGGTGTGTGTCACCATTCCAGCTTGTTTATTTTGCCTTGGCTGGCCTTGAACCACAATCTCCTATCTCTGCTTTCTGAGTAGCTAATATAGGCATGTACATCACATCTACACTCTTTTTTTTGAAATTGAAAAATGGCTAGGTATTGCTTAAGTTCAATTCTGTATTAGGACCTCCAAATAATGGCTTCTCATTAATCTGCAACCTTAAAAGAATTATCTTTTCTTCCTTTCCCAAGCTTGCAGAAATGTTTTAACAGTATGATATGAACGTGTACTTGAGAGCAAACCCATTCTGAGTTCCGTTTATGCTCTGCCTTACTGTCCTTTCTTACTCCTCTCCTCCCTGACCATCTGTTTCCTGTTCCTTGTTCTTTTCCTTTTTCCTTACCCTTTTCCTTTTCCACCTTGTCTTACTCTCCTCCTTCCCCTTTTCCTCTCTATTGTCTTCTTTTTATCTTCTCCCCTCTCTCCTGTGTCCTCTTAGCTGCTTTCCAAGTGTATGCCGCAGAACAAAAACGTAAAAAAAAGTCTCAAGTGATTTAAAAATACAACTGCTAACTGAGTGGTATTTCTCAGCTGTGCTTTTGCTTTCTAATTCTAGAGCTCTTCGGTATCCCCATCGGCCAGCTTCCGAGGTGCTGAGAAGCACCGGAACTCCTCTGACTACTCCTCAGAGAGCAAGAAGCAGAAAACTGAGGAAAAGGAAATTGCAGCACGTTACGTAAGTTCATTCCTCTGTGCTTTTCGGAAGGCTAGTTAGCTTTGCTGTTTATCGCCATCAAAGCCTACAACACAAGACAACGTTTGTTAGGAGAAAAAAAAAGTTACCTTTCTCCTTGATAGTTCTGAGTTGCTGAAGTCCTGTGTGTGTGCAGCAGATGCATGTCTTTTTGTATATGAGAAGCTAGACTCTTTATCCAGCAGCTAATAAAAGATTTGGGGATTCTGTGGTATAATTTCATAGATCTGTTTGCTCCCTGCTACGTATTTCAGGGTGCATGCATTTTCTGTGACTTAAAGGAAAAGGTAACATCATAGGAAATTTGTAAGACTTGTGTGTTGAGGAATCTCTTAGTAAGTTGTGTGGACAGACAGGTAGCATGTCCCTAGCATGGTGGAAGCTCACTGTCTATGGAGGCCTGGAGGGCCCACAGCAGTACGAGCTGGAGGTGGGTGGCAACTGTGTTGCAGCTCGGTTTCCCTCCTGAGAACTGCAGACCTCACAAGAAGCCAGAAACCTGGGGGTTTGCCTCTCACTTCAACAGTGTGGCAGCTAAGTTCCAAACGCTGCCCACCCCTGCAGAGCTGCAGTTTGCAGCTCTGTCTACAATCATAAGCCACTCTCCCCCATTTTCTTATATTTGCCTTTTTTTTTATTATGAGCTTACATTAGTGAGAGGGGGATTTCATCATTATATTTCCACATGGGTTTTCAGTATATTCCAATAATCAGACCCCACCCCCCCGCGACTCTCGACCCCCTTCCAATTTATTATTAATAGTTGCTTATGTATTTGTAAAAAGGAACACGTTCTTATGTATTCTCTAAATGCTGTATTTTTGCATACTGTAAGTACAGTATCTAAAAGTGTCTCTCTCCATTCACTTAAGTTTTTGTTCTGTATTTTTTTAAATGAATTCAGATGCTGAAACGGAAGTCCTTTGCACACCTACTTAAGGAAAATTTTCTTTAAAAGGCAAATCTCCATTTTCTAAACTGGAAAATGGAATCACTGCCCACCTTACCTACTCTTCATGAAGATTAAAGTTAAGCAGATAGTCAGGAGTTGAACACTTTTTTGACCTTTGTTTTTATCATATATGAAGAGTTTAGTCGGGATTCATGTTGTGTACATCTAGCTAACTCTGTGAATGCTTTCGTCTGGGGCTGGAGATGACGTTTCCTCTTTATGTGTCCAGGACAGTGACGGCGAGAAGAGTGATGACAACTTGGTGGTGGACGTCTCCAACGAGGTATGTTTAAGAGTAACTGACGTGCCCACTCCTTCCCAGCTGTAACAAAGGCTAGTGGACACACCAGTAGGAGCTAAAACAGTGTTGTTAGTGTCCTTATGAAGCCATGTGCTGTTCAGGTGAGAAATTATTTATTGCTGATTTGATGTCTTCCTTGAAGCTTTCTGTTGTTGTTGCTGTTCCTTTTCTGGGATGAGCAAGTACCGTTCTCTGCCCGTTCAAGTCAGTGTCAGAAGTCAGTGGTCAGATCTTACTGCCAAGCAGATTGCAAATGGGTGGGGTTTTATTATTTGTTTTATATCAATAGTCTAAATTCTGTATTGTTTTCTTTGGTCTTAAAACCAAATACATACATACATAGGTATATATATATATATATATATATATATATATACACACACACACACACACACACACACACATACACACATATATATACACAGACATATAGATACACTTATTATAATTGATATTATAGTTAATACATAACAGTTGTATAATATACAATATATAATTATATAAATAACGTAACTTAGTTTATATAATAATAGACAATGAATGTACAGTAATTACTAGTGTGTATAATTTGAGGGCTTGTTGTTACCTATTCCAGAACATAGTGTATTTTAAGGTAAACTTCTAGCTAACATCTCAGCTAAAAAGAGCCCCTGTGCTGTGCATGAGCGTAAGTGTTGCCGCCCCGGGCATTCCTTTGCAGGACCCCTCCTCCCCGCGCGGGAGCCCAGCGCACTCCCCACGAGAGAATGGCCTGGACAAGACCCGCTTGCTCAAGAAGGACGCCCCCATCAGCCCCGCCTCCATTGCCTCTTCCAGCAGTACTCCTTCCTCCAAATCCAAAGAACTTAGCCTTGTGAGCAGCTTTCCTCCGTCTTCTTTGTTACTGCCAGTTTAAAGACAGATTTAAGATTAGATTTGATTTTAAACGTTATTCACATTTTTACAGGGTGTTGATTTGCAAATGATGTATATGTCTAGTGTTTTATGTTTAGTTAGCCAAAGTGTTTTTAGGGTAGAAGGATCTACTAACTTGTCAGTAAAGAGTGTTTCTTTTGGAGTGTTTTTGTAAGATTAGGAGAGGGATATGGATAAGTGGAGATACATCTCCACACTGGGGTATGAAGACAGGTTGTAGTTCAGCATGAACTTGGGGAATTCAGTGTCACTTTCTTACTAGGTTTGAATTACCCAGCTATATTTGACTGCAATAATGTTCCCTTCCTACCTAAAGAATAATCTGGCACTTATAAAAGTCTATCTTGACTCACCACAAATCACAAATGCAAAAAGGAACTGCTTACAAGCCAGGATAATCTCCCTGCATGCCTCTTTCTGTGGCTGTGCCATTAATGGGATTTTTGTGTGGTCCATCTTTTTGCTTCACTAATTATGTCACTCTTTATTTCCTTCACTTAAAAAAAAAAAGCTGAATTCAGTTTTCAAATACCTTTGAGTTCACAGCCAAAGGAAAGAAAATTCTACAGTTTGTGTGCAAATTAAAAAGATACATCTAGTAGAAAGACTGCATTAGGTTTTGTTATTTTGATTTTTTTCTGCTCTCTGCTGCCCTTCTGGCCTTTCTACGGCATCTCCCTGGTGCTGAGTCTCTGTGGAAGTTCAGATTTGGGTCTTTCTGATGGCACCTGTTACCCGGGCAAAGCCTGTTCCAACGTAACAGTTCACTGGGTACCACTTAAACCAGTCGTTCTGAGCCCAGAGCCCCCAACAAGTAGCCCACTACCCATAGAACACCCTGACTTGTCAACACTTTTTTGCCTTCCAGCTCAGATTTGTTTTCTAGAAATGGTCAGCTCCATAAAGTCAGCTTCAGTGCGTGGCCTCTGAATCCAACCTCCTTTGCTTTTCCTACGTCATTATTAACGTAAAAAACCAAGCTGAAGAAACCCTTTTCTTTTCTCTTCTTTCGTTTCCTTTGTGTTTTGTTCACCTTAATATTAACACTTTTGTTAAATCTGTGTTCTCATGGCTGGTAAATCTCTTGTCAGAATGAAAAATCTACTACTCCTGTTTCAAAGTCCAGTACCCCTACTCCACGAACAGATGCGCCTACCCCAGGCAGTAACTCCACCCCAGGATTGAGGCCTGGACCAGGAAAACCACCAGGAGTGGATCCCTTGGGTTAGTGAGACAAGTGTTTTTCTATATTTATATTTCTGTTTTATAAAGAAGTTAAAGTGATTGAGAAGTACATTAAGCTAGGTACCAGTGGATCACATCTGTAATCCTAGCTACTCAGGAAGCTGAGATCCAAGGATCACGTTTTAAAGCCAGCCCAAGGAGCAAAGTCCCTGTGAGACCTGTATCTCTAATTAGAACCACTCAAAAACCGGAAATGGTGCTTTGGTAGTTCTAGCCTTGAGCACACAGAGGCCCAGGGACTGTGGCCAAACCGAATTCAAGCCCAACAACAACCAGCCAACCAAAAACAAAAACATTAACATGACGACCCAGGGTTGGGCTACTAACCAAAAGCTGTTTATCCTCAACTAGCCATGTTTAGCACATAGAAGGTAATCAGTTAAACATGAATGCCACCTGGTACTGGGAGGCAGCGCCTTATAATCCCCAAGGGATTGGGGTCTGGAGGATTAAAACTCAAAGCCAGATCAGGTAAAAACTATGCTGGACTCCAATTCAAAAATAACTAGCAAAAAGCTGGGCTAGAGACATGACTCAAGTGGCAGAATCCATCCATAAGCATAAAACCCAAGTAAACTCAAGCCCCTAAGTTTAAGTCCTGGTACCAGCAAGAAAGAAATATATCTATATGAGCCAGACACCAGTGGCTCATGCCTATAATGCTAGCTACTCCCGAGGCTAAGATCTGAGGATTGCTGTTCAAACCAGCCCAGGCAGGAAAGGCCATGAGATGTGTCTCCAATTAACTGCCAAAAAGAAGAGAGTGGGGCTGTGGCTCAAGTGTTAGAGTGTTAGCCTTGATCAAAAAGCTCCAGAACCAGTGCCCCGGCCTAAGTTCAAGCCCTAAGGCTGACACAAAAAAAGAAGAGGAATGAATGAATCCTCTGAAGACTTGAATGACTGTTGAGGTTAAAATTCATTCAGTTGTACTATAGGTTGGTTTGGGCGGGGGGGGGGGGGGGGTTCCCCTACCAGTCCTGTGGCTTGAACTCAGAGCTTGGGCACTGTCTCTGAGCCTCTTTGTGCTCAAGGCTAGCACTCTCCCACTTTTTTTGCCTGGGTTGGCTTTGAACTGTGATCCATCCATCTCCGCCTCCTGAGGTTACAGGCATGACCCACCAGCACCGGGCGGGGGTTTGGGCGGGGGGGGGGGGGGGTGGTTCCCCTACCAGTCCTGTGGCTTGAACTCAGAGCTTGGGCACTGTCTCTGAGCCTCTTTGTGCTCAAGGCTAGCACTCTCCCACTTTTTTTGCCTGGGTTGGCTTTGAACTGTGATCCATCCATCTCCGCCTCCTGAGGTTACAGGCATGACCCACCAGCACCGGGCAGGCTGTCATTTTTTAAAACATATTAAAAGGCGTCTTCAGGACTACTTCATGTACTCTTGGTTTTTCCTCCCCCTTCCACTGTGTCCTGCAGCGTCCAGCTTAAGGACTCCAATGGCCGTGCCCTGTCCGTACCCCACCCCGTTTGGGATTGTTCCTCATGCTGGGATGAATGGGGAGCTGACCAGCCCGGGAGCTGCCTACGCAGGGCTGCACAACATCTCCCCGCAGATGAGCGCGGCTGCCGCCGCTGCCGCCGCAGCCGCCGCCTATGGACGCTCCCCCGTGGTACGCTCAGTGGCTCTGAATGCACTTCGCACTGGAGGTTTTCATAGACGTAGGAGAGTGTATTCGTAAATTACGCTGCCTATGATTATGTCTAGGGGTTTTTGTTGTTTGGAAGGTAGAAAGTTTCTTTGGCTTGTATCTTTTAAAATTAATATTATTTTTGACATTTTAAACCTACAGAACTAGATTGCCTAGAATAGTGAATATAATTAGTTCTGTGCTTCTGTTAGGTGCTTCACTTAGTATGTTTGTTTGATCTGAGTTCCATCCCTGCATATGGGAGTCTTAGATCTCTGTTGCTTTATCAATAAATGCAGCTGCTCTTTAAACATGTAATTTCAAAAGATTGCCCCAGGTTTTAGAAAAGAAACTAAGATAAAACAAGTGGATATAATTGTGCTTGTGTATGTTGTCTTGTTTGGGAAACATTCTAGGTGGGATTTGATCCACACCACCATATGCGTGTGCCAGCGATACCGCCAAACCTGACCGGCATTCCTGGAGGAAAACCGTGAGTACCTCGTGACTGCCACGCCCTCCTCACTCCCTGCTCGCCTTTTAGAATGTGAGCACAGTTAGCGTCGGGTTACTAGTTTACTTTCTTACTTGCAACGTATTTTTAATTTCTCTAGCACGAGAAAAGAGGCAATAGGTTGGGTTTTGCGTGTTCAGTTTAAAACCTTCATATTGAGGGCTGGGAAGGTGGCTCAGTGGTAGAGCACTTGCCTTGCATGCATGAGGCCCTGGGTTCTATTCCTCAGCACCACATAAGTAGAAAAAAAAAAGCCAGAAGTGGTGCTGTGGCTCAAGTGGTAGGGTGCTAGCCTTGAGCTGAAGAGCTGAGGGACAGCACCCAGGCCCAGAGTTCAGGCCCCACAACCGGACCCCAAAAAAAAAACCAAAACCCCTTCATATTGAAAGGCACAAGATTGATATGATACAAAGAGAACAGTGGGACAGAGGGGATGAGCTAACTCAGCAGTGGGACTCTCTAGACACTACGTTGGAAATGAACTATACGATTTTGGGGGAGAGGAGTTGGGAGGGAAAAAACTGGGAGGAAATGAGGGAGGGGATGACACTATTCAAAAAGAAATGCGCTCACCTGACTTACCAAACTGTAACCCCTCTGAACGTCACCTCTAGAGTAAAAATAACTAATCCTTCGGGTTGAAGAAGGAAATGAAAGTAGCCAAGCAGCCCCAGCAGGGAGGCTTCACCATGACATGACTATTGCCCATTTTAAGGCGATTTGTTATTCTAAAAGTAGGATTAAGCCTGCTCCTGTAATCCTACCTACTGAGGATGCTGGGTTCTAAGGATAGCAGTTCAAAGCCAGCCAGAGTAGGAAAGTCCCTGAGACTCCTACCTCCAGTTAATCACAGTAAAAACTGGAAGTGGCACTGTGGCTCAAGTGGTAGAGCGCTAGCCTTGACCAAAAGGACCTCAGCACCTAGGACCAGGAAAAAAAAAATGTCTGGTTATTATATGCAAACCTGGATGTGCCAAGCCAAGCCTCAAAACTACCAAAAAAAATCAATCTGGATTTTTATTTCAGTTTATTTCTAGAATTTCTCGTTCTTGTTCTGGGACTGGACACTTAGAAGTTAATGCGTAGCCCACTTGAGTTGTAGGAGACCAAACAAACACAGCACACTTGCCTTGCAGCCTTCTCTGGTGTATTCTAATCTCCCAGCATCTCTCTTCATTTCCGTGTAAATACACCTTTTTATCGCTCCTCAAGCTCAGAGCTTTCTAAGTTGGCTCCATCTTCCCAGATAGCAGGAGAGTACTCTAAAGTTCTACCAGTTCTTCGTTTAAAGTTCCAGCTGATTTTCCCTCTCCTGGGAAACATGCCGTGTAGACTGTCCTCGCCCCTCTGCCTGCTGCCTCTCCAGACTCCAGTGCTGTCCAGACTTGAATCTCAGTAGCACCATACGTCCTCTTCCCCGAGGACTTCCCTAGAGGCTTGCCTATGAGAGCATTTGCTGTGAATCTTCTTTCTTTCTCCCTCCCAGTCTCTGTGGCTCACTGCCTAACTTCAGGTCTCTAAACTTCCCCACTGCAGCAAACAATGCCAGCTCCATAGACAACTTGCTCAGTAAATATTTGACTGACTAATAAGGGAAACAAGGCAAATTAGACTTTGAGTTCCTTGAGAGTTGAAGGTATAAATATCAATTACCATAAAATGCTGTGTACCTGTGTGTGTTTTGCAAATAGTTGTTGACTGACTGACAAGTTTTGTTGACCAAGAACCCTGATGTATTTGGAGGTGAAAGTTTGATCTATTTCAAACAGTGACTAAGTAACAAGGTCATGGGGCTCATCAAATAACAATTCAAATACCTAAAATCCGTAGGAGCAGATGGATGAGCTGGGGGAGCCACAGGGGCTTCCCGGAGGGGGCGTGCCTGTCTCTGCGGGTCACCGGCAGTTGCACCTGAACTGGAGTGTAGCCATTAGAAGGGGGCTTCTTCTCAGGGTTGCTGCTGCTTTGAGGCAGTAAGGAGGATGCGTGTGTCAGGTGGATCCAAAGCAGAGGCAGTCTGGATTTAGAGGCTGACCCACTGAACTACCATAAAATCATAGTTGGTCTGACTCGGGCTGCTTCTGACCTTTCAGTTAGGCGTTCCTCCTTTGTAAAGCTCAACTCTTGGCCTATAAAGTTTTAAAGATACATTTGGGAGAGTTGATGGATTGAAAGCTTACTGAGAATATTTGTTCCTAGAAGTGCGAATACCTGATCCTTTGGAAAATGACTATACCAGGAAAACCAACAGGCCTATGATGTGGTTGACCAGTTGACAGAAAATAGAGTCAGGATTATGGTAGAGTCAGGGCTGCTTTGTGATTTTTGCATGTTGACCACTAAGAATAATGACATCACCCACAGTTTACTGTGTTCACTTTGTGAGTTTTGTTTGGTTCACCTCTATCATATGATACCTTCTGCACAAGGAGGATGGAGGATGAATCCTGATAATATTGCTGTATTTACTGCCATGTTATTTATGTATATAGTAGTTGTTGAGTTGCTTAGGGCATCATTTCCTGGTCAGCTTTGCCCCACGTATTTTTAAGGTGCTTATGTAGTGGAAGGAATGGTTTGTGGCAGGGAGTAGAGTAATGAAGATCAGATTTGGTATTTGCACCTCTCTTCTGTTATCAGTATGTCTTTATGCCACAGCGTCAGCATAACTCAATTCTTATTCTTTTGTGGGGTGTGTGTGTGTGTGTGTGTGTGTGTGTGTGTGTGTGTGTGTGTGTGTGTGTGTGTGTGTGTGTGTGTGTGTGTGTTTGGTACTGGGACTTGAATGCAGGGCTTTGAACTCTCACTTGGCTTAAGTTTTGCTCATAGTTGTTGCTCTCACAGTTGAGCCATACTTTCAGCTCTAACCATTTGGCTGGTTAATCAACAGTAAGAGTCTATTTGTATGCCCAAGCTGGCCCCAACCAAGATTCTCCAATCTCAGCCTCCTGAGTAGCTAGGATTATAGACATGGTTCACTGGCACCTGGCAGAGATAACATGTGCACTTACTATAGATTTTCATAGCAAAAATGAATATAATGATTATGTTGGCTCTCCAGATCATAAAACATGGAATTATGAAACTTTGCCTTATGTTTTTTTTTTCCAACAGAAAGCCTTGTAAAGTACTTGTGAGGTTAGAACATTAGATGTACTAAATCACCCCGACTGCACACACTCTCCAAGTAACTACCTACCTTTCCTTAGAAAGACATAAAAATTTTGTCTCTGTTTTAATTATTTTTACAAAATGAATTGCAGGATATTATCAAAGTTATGATTACGTATGTATTCTGCACTCATAAAGTAGCATTTATTTGATCATTTACTTTTGGTCCTCTTGTCTGTTCAGGCGATTGGAATGACTATAATTTAACTTCAGTATATGCCAGAAATGGATTTTTACACTCATCTGCTACTTAAATTTAAGACGAGTGTAAATAGGGCTTAGGATGTATCCATTTGATTAAAGTGATGGGACTAATTGTTTTATGGAATATGACGCGCACATGCAGGAAAACAAAAGACCTTGGCTTTATGGGTTTCCAGTCACAGCTTTGGAAATGGTTTGCTTTTATGGAGTAATTCCTTGATAGATAATAAAATCCTGTGCGACTGCTCTGGTGGCTCATGTGCTACATAGAGCCTCATTTTCTATTTACTTCATGAATTCAGATCTATAAATGTGAATGTAAGGATTAGTGCTATTTTGTGAGAGACTGAGAACTTGAAGATGTGGCCAAGTCACAAGGAGATGAATACAACCTAAGGGAATTGCAGCTTTAAAGAGGAGACATGAGCCAGAGGTGAGAAGTCCAAAGACTTTTCTTTCAGTATGTTTCCTCATACGACCCTCCCCCCAAAATAACCACTTGAATGCCCGTTTGTAAAAGTATGAATTATAAATGGCAACTCCTTTGTACAGCTACTTACAGATCATTAAATGTTTAAAGGTGTAAACTGCAGTGCCTAGATACTTTGAAATACAGTTCTGTTAGAAAGTCCAAATTCGTATTTTTTCTCAGCTGTCTTCTGCTCTTTTCACTTCTGGCTCCTAGCCACTGTGTCGTTGTAGCGTCACTTGCCGCATGCCTGTGTGTGCTTGCACACACACACACACACACACACACATTGCTGTCTTCTGGGAGAGGAATGTAGATCACTACTTGTTAGTCCTCCTGTTACCATCTGCTTCTAGCCCAGTTGCTAATTTGGGGTGGCCATGTCCACCAGGCATCTCTGTATTTTTTATAGTTTATATTCATTATAATCAACACACTGTCACACACTGGGTCTTAACCAATTTACTCTCCTTTCTTTTTGGACAAGTCATTTTCACTTCTGATTCCGTGTTGGCTCCCTTCTCGCATCTCTCCAGGCCTACGGAAGTGTATATCTGTGGCTGCTGCTAGTCAGTCACCATCACGCGTGCTTATTTCACAGGCTGCTCAGCACTCTGCGCTAGGTAATTAGTCTATTTGTTTCTTATTCCTTCTGACTGCCACAAGCTCACCAGCCTTCCATCCCTGTGGCACAGGGCCCGAGATGAAGAACTTACAAGGTGGAGAGGTTTATTTGGGCTCTCAGGTTCAAAAACGGCATTCTGTGCTGCCCTCCTCTGCTGTTGAGTCAGGGGCAAAGCCGTCGATGGTAACGGGAGCCTGCACCGGGACCCGCTCACTGCCCGGCCACGGGAAGACAGTGAGAACGATAGGAAGTGCTCAGGTGTTCTCTTCCACATGACCTCTTCAGTGACCTTATTTTTCTCAGTCCAGCTTCCTACAGATTCTGCCACCTCTAAGTAGCTGCAGAAGATGAATCCCAAACCCTCAACTCCTGGGCCTTTGGGGCCCATCAAGATCTAACCTGTAGAACTTTCCCTACTCCTTGCTACTGAACGTATTTACTTGTTTTTGGAATGGCTTTGCCTCCAGTATTATCACTCCTTCTCTTGCTGCCCAAAGCCGCCTCGTGAATCTGCCTGTGCAGGTCTCACGCCAGCATTCTGACTGCCCCTTTTATAGCGTTATGGTCTAAGCTAATACACCTGCTCCTCTGTTTTGGACTGTGGTTCTGGCCAGCTTCTCCACTTTGTGTTGAACAGATGAATTTCTGGATTAAAACCAATCCAGGAATCTTCCCGATCATTCTACGCCATCCTTATGGAGCCCTTATTCTCTATGAATGTTTTGTCTTTCTCCTGTGTGAAATTCTTTCATTCTTTAAAACCCATCCCTAGTCTCATATATCTCCCACGAGACAGAAATGTTATCTTTCTTAATAAACCACCTCAGAATTATACTTCCTATTGGGGCCCATAATCCCCAGCTACTTGAAAGGCAGACATCAGGAAGATCATAGTTCAAAGCCAACCAGACAAAATGAGCGAGACCCTCCCTTTCACAAGAACAAGTCAGGCATTTTGGTGAGTGGCAGGCATCCCAGCTATCTGAGAGGCCCGAGATAGGATCCCAAAGCCAGCCCTGGGCCGCTTATCTGAATGTACAGTGCACCGGAGGTATGGAGCTCAAGGGAAGCACTTGACTAGCAAGTGCAAGGCCCCGAGTTCAAACCCCAGTACCACCATGTATTATAGGCCGCAGTTCTACACTTTTCTAATCATCATTCCTAGATTATAAGTCATATGTAGCCAAGTTGTTGTGTTGCCTAATGTTCTACTTAGCATAACATTTATGTCACAGTATAGGTTGCACTCAATTGAACTATGTAGAGAATGGTCTTCGGAGCCTGGCTTCACTGAATACTTAGAAATACTCTTCTCAGAGTCTGGTTGTATATTAAAGGGTTTATTGAGGCGGCACCTATAGCCCACACCTCTAATTCTTGCTGTTGAGGAGGATGAGATCTGGAAGACTGAATTTCAAGGCCAACCTGGATAGAAAAAGTTACCCTAAACTCCATTTCCAAAATAACCAGTCAAAAGCACGGTTAGAAGTATGGCTGAGTAAACACAGGGGGCCATGGGTTCAAAACCTATCACCCTTTTCCCCGAGAAAGAGCTTGCTGAGGGGTTAGTATAGTACTGCGTGAGCTTTAGTTTCTCCAACCCTAAATACTGTGTGTACACAGATGGCAAACAAGAGAGCCACGTTACATACGTCCTTCAGGCAATTAATTAGGCTCGTGAGGTTCATTTGAATCCTCTCAGAGGAAGTGCCAGCCATGTACTGGGTGCTTACTGAGTGGTTAAGCTGCAAACGACCCCGTGGGTGACCTTGGAAGAAAGTGCAGGTCTGGGTTCTCAACTATTTAAATTCTCAAGGCTTTTAAAACCCAGTTCGTGATTCTACAGGAGAGAAAGCTGTGTCGGCCAAAGGAAAGCACCATTAAGAATGTGTGACACCATCTGAACTTGGAATAACCTTCCTTCCCTTCCTTCAAGATTTAGTCTTCATGACCTTCCTAATTGCTAAATCAATTAGCCTTTTTCTGGGTCATCATTTCTCAGAATCTCAGCCTTGCTTCTCAGACATTATTGCCTTTCCACCTTCTCCCACTTACCTGAGCGGAACCCTGGCTCACTCACCCGCTCCAGGAAGGACCACCTCATTTTTCTCCCCATACACGAGGCATGTGGTAGAAATGGCTGAAAATACCACACACACACACACACACACACACACACACACACACACACACACACACACACACACACATGCCACCCTCCTCACTATGTTATACACACACACATGCCACTCTCTTCACTATTTTATACACACACACACACATACACACACCACCCTCTTCACTATTTTATATACATACACATACCCTCTTCACTATTTTATACACACACACACACACACACCACCCTCTTCACTATTTTATACACACACACACACCACCCTCTTCACTATTTTATACACACACATACACACACCACCCTCTTCACTATTTTATACACACACACATGCACACACCACCCTCTTCACTATTTTATACACACACAAACCCTCTTCACTATTTTATACACACACATACACACACACACATACCACCCTCTTCACTATTTTATACACACACACCCCTCTTCACTATTTCACACACACACCACCCTCTTCACTGTTATACACACACACACATACACACACACACACACCACCCTCTTCACTATTTCACACACACACACACACACACCCTAAAAACTGCTTTTTTGCAAATAGGTGCTGTTTGAATGGCCCCTCTTCCAGCTTGTTAGGGAGTTGCCTGCTCATTTATTAAGGACTTTCCACAGGCTTAGCTTCTTCCTCTATTTGGAGCCATTGTCAGTCTGGCTGATTGAGGGACCCAGCTGAATCAACCCATGATTTCATCCTGTTTCTTGAACCATCTCATCTCTAGTGAGCATCTGCCCTACAGGTTACCCAAGCAGATGGACTCACCAAGGAGACCTGGGCGGCAGCGCCCTGACTGCTCACCCTCCTCCGTGCTCTTCCCACCACCAGAGGTGCTGTGAGCACATCAACGCAGTTAATTTCAAGTGGTTTCCCGTTCTACTTAGATGAATCTTTTCGGTTCATTAGAATCCTCCTTAATGTGCCTTTCCCTCTCTCCCGTGCTGTGCCTGGGTGGTCCTCGCCTGCACTCAGGCCTTCCTACCCACCTCTACCCCAAGACCTTTGCATCTGCTGCTTGTTCTGCCTCGCGCACCCCTGCAAGGTCTGCGTCGCTCCCGCCCAGCTTGGTTCACACGCCTCGCTGCCTCCGCAGAGAGCCGATTCTTCCAGCTCCGTGCCCTTACTCTGTGAGCTAAGAGACAGGAAGAGGGGAACTGCCTGCTGTTTAAGTTTACTTATCTATCTTCTTTACCTGTTTTCCCTTCTAAGATGTAGCTTCTAGGATTCCCCAGACCTACCCAGGTACCTGGCCCGTACAAGGCCCATAATAAATATTAGCGAAGTACTTAGTGAACATGCCTTCACATGTGCCGTGTTCCTCCTCCTCCTCCTCCTCCTCCTCCCCCCCTTCCCTCTCCCCCTCCCCCTCCTCCCCTCCCCCCCCCCCATCCCCAGGCACCCTGGGTCTTCATAGCGCTGACTGGCAGCTTTGGTCGTGTGCACATGCATCTCTCCAGTGAACGTGGCCTCAAGCTGGAGCAGAGGGTGTGTGCCCTCTTCCTTGCCCATTCCTTGGCGTAGTGCTCAGTACAGGAAGGGACTCCAAAAATATGTGTAGGTAAGGGTCCGCCCAGTGAACTGCTGTCTGATTTGACCGGCTTCCCCTTTCCTCTTGTCTCTGTCCGTCCTCACTCTCCAGATGCTTTTAAAGGAACATGAGCTGCTCCACGTTTGTTGGTTGGATGGATTGTTTGGTTTTTGGTCGCCTCAGCTTCAGCTCTCACTTCTTGAATGCGACCATACCTTGGTATCGCTGACCTTTTCTTGCTCCTGAATTTACAGCTGCTTGGATTTTCATTTGCCCTCCAGCTTAAGAAAACCAAATCCAGACCTCCCGCGTGAGCCCTTGCATTTGCTTTCCCGCCACCTTCAGTTGTTTTTGTGGTCAACGGAGTTCCTAGGTTCTGTGCTCCAGAGGGTTCTTCCTTCTCAGGTCATGTATCAGCGTGTCTGCAAGTCCTGTTAATTTGACCCAGGAAGTACTTTATATCCGCTGTCTTCCTAGCTTCCAATCCCCTTCTTCCTCAGCAATTCTGACACTGCTTCCTTCAGAGAAAGTAAAACCCTTCTACTGTCTGGCACTCGCATCTTCCACAGCCGCAGGCAAACTTCATCTTGCCAGAAAGATTCAGGTTGTTGAGGAATCCGCCCTCGGTAATGCACTAACTTTTAAAGACATGACATGCCTGTAGATTTTGGCAGTAAGGAACCATGAAATGCTGTAATTGGATGCTAAAGTCCCCCGTGGTTTAATCCAGTCTCCTAGCCTGGTGCACCCGCACTTGCTTTCCCTGGGAAATTATGTGACATAATTTCCAAAATGCGCCATAGCCCAAGAGATAGTAGGTGCTGCTGACTGTGCCGTACCTCACCTGCAGTTCAGAACCCAGTGCTTCGTTCACCTCGGTGTGAACTGGAGATGGTAGAGCTGCTGTAGGGCACACGTGTGAACTGGAGATAGATGGAGCTGCCGTGGGTGCACGCGTGTGTGAACCGGAGATGGTAGCGCTGCCGTGGGTGCACACGTGTGTGAACCGGAGATGGTAGAGCTGCCGTGGGTGCACGCATGTGTGGAGATAGATGGAGCTGCCGTGGGTGCACACGCGTGTGAACTGGAGATGGTAGAGCTGCCGTGGGTGCACGCGTGTGTGAACTGGAGATGGTAGAGCTGCCGTGGGTGCACGCGTGTGTGAACTGGAGATGGTAGAGCTGCTGTGGGTGCACGCGTGTGTGAACTGGAGATGGTAGAGCTGCCGTGGGTGCACGCGTGTGAACTGGAGATGGTAGAGCTGCCGTGGGTGCACGCGTGTGTGAACTGGAGATAGATGGAGCTGCCGTGGGTGCACGCGTGTGTGAACTGGAGATAGATGGAGCTGCCGTGGGTGCACGCGTGTGTGAACTGGAGATGGTAGAGCTGCCGTGGGTGCACGCGTGTGTGAACTGGAGTTGGTAGAGCTGCCGTGGGTGCACACGTGTGTGAACTGGAGATGGTAGAGCTGCCGTGGGTGCACGCGTGTGTGAACTGGAGATGGTAGAGCTGCCGTGGGTGCACGCGTGTGTGAACTGGAGTTGGTAGAGCTGCCGTGGGTGCACACGTGTGTGAACTGGAGATGGTAGAGCTGCCGTGGGTGCACGCGTGTGTGAACTGGAGATGGTAGAGCTGCCGTGGGTGCACACGTGTGTGAACTGGAGATGGAGCTGCCGTGGGTGCACGCGCGGGCCTTTGAGGCTGGCATCTCACTCCATTTGGGTTTGTTCTCCTTGGGTCTATGCAAGCTATTAAAGCTGGTCTTTAATGGTTGTGTTTTCTTGTCATTTCTCATTTCAAAAACCCTGTACTTCTTAAGAGCTTCATAATTTTAGCTTACTCTGATGTGCATTAGTAAGTACTTGATTGGGATAAATCAATACATATAGGCAAAACCTGGTCATAGGCCTCAGAATCACACAAATTATAGCACGCTCTTTAACGAGTAACTACTCCACTTGCCACTGGTTACCTTCTTTTAGTTCACTGTGAGGTATGGGTACCTTATTTCCCTTTTAGAAATTAGAACTGGGGAAGGTTCTGGAAGGTAACTGCGCGTGCCACAGTCGACATGAGATCTGATTATGGATCTAGCAGTGGCGTCTCCGGCTCTGCTAGGTGAATTTGGGTACGGAGAGGGCTTTCGTTCTCATCCCATACGTTAAACAGTAACATCTTTCCTCTTGTCCTCCTCTCTCTCTCCTCCCTGTCTTAGAGCGTACTCCTTCCACGTCAGTGCAGAAGGCCAGATGCAGCCTGTCCCCTTCCCCCCCGACGCCCTCATCGGACCCGGAATCCCACGGCACGCCCGGCAGATCAACACGCTCAACCACGGGGAGGTGGTGTGCGCCGTGACCATCAGTAACCCCACGAGGCACGTGTACACGGGCGGCAAGGGCTGCGTCAAGGTCTGGGACATCAGCCACCCTGGCAACAAGAGCCCCGTGTCCCAGCTGGACTGTCTGGTGAGCGAGCGTGCGTGACTGTCTCAGGAAACAGGAAAGAATGGTGTGTGCCCTGCCACAGTGTGCGCTGGGCTACAAGAGTGATCCCAAGGGGGAAGCTGGGCTTCCTCTCGGGGCGGGTCTTCTTTTGGTTCCTTGAAGCCAGAACAGTCCAGTTCTTTCTGTGTGGCACATGCACCTGTGATGGTGTACAACTCTGTCTCCAGAAGCAAAAGGCAAAAACAATTGTTTGTCTCTGAAAGGTTTTGAAAACTAAGAGTTTGCACATGGTTTCTATGCAAGTGAATCTACAAGTCTCATGCAGAGAGTACTAAATACTTCACTGTACCAGATATTAGAAACCCCCTTAAGCTGATCTACTGGCATTTGTCCTTGAGTTTCCTAGGAATTTTAGCCTAGTTTTCATCGTTTGTATGCACCACGAGAGTTGCTGCTGCTGCTGCTGCCTTTAACAATTAAATGTAGATGAGGTATTCCCCCCCCCCACCCTCATGTTTTCTTGGTACCTGTCCTTGGGTTTGATGAACTCAAGTTCTAGAAGCTGTTCCCTGAGCTTTTTTTGCTAAAGGCTAGCTCTACCACTTGAACCACAGCTCCACTTCCAGTTTTTTGTTGCTGTTTGGTTTGGTTTGGTTTGGTTTATTTACTTATTTATGTGTGTGTGGTTGATTGGAGGTAATTGGCTCATAGACTTTCCTGTCTAGGCTGGTTTTGAGTCATGATCCTCACATCTCAGCTTCCTGAATCGCTGGGAATAACAGGCATGAGACATGGGTGCCCAACTCAAGATGGCCTCATGAGCAGAGCAGAGGTTTTGTTTTACTTTTTCCTGTCACTGTATAGTACAGATTGAGTCTTCCTTCTAGTTAATACCGCTTCCCTGAACTCCATGATGCCTTGGAATCCTGTATTAGAGCTGGGCACAAAAAAAGGAGCAGACTGCCAGATGTCTTGAACCCTGACCACCTCTTTGACTATAGTAATAGGACCCTTGTGCTGCAGCAGAATGAACCAGAGACCCGTGATGTGAGCCCCTGCCTTAGCCCGCTTGTAGATCCATTTGTGCAGATGACACAAGCATTTGGTTGATTGGGTGGTATTGCGAGTGAGTCTAGATTATTCCATTCTGATACTAATTAAGATTAAATATCTCAGTGCCAAATTTTGAACATCGAGTTTAAGTACTTCCTTAATTTCATGTAATTTTCTAGCATTAATCTACTTTGTCATTGTCATAAGTATAAATGGCTCATTAAACCGGGAGGGAACACAATACTTTTATGGATTTCTGCTCTCGTGTTAATGCTGTTTTTCTTTCCCCATGAGTAATCCCTTGATGGTTTTGTCTCTACAGAACAGGGATAACTACATCCGGTCCTGCAGATTGCTCCCGGACGGCCGGACGCTCATTGTGGGCGGGGAAGCCAGCACCCTGTCCATCTGGGACTTGGCGGCTCCAACCCCACGCATCAAGGCAGAGCTGACGTCTTCGGCCCCCGCCTGCTACGCCCTGGCCATCAGCCCCGACTCCAAGGTCTGCTTCTCCTGCTGCAGCGACGGCAACATCGCCGTGTGGGACCTGCACAACCAGACGCTGGTGAGGTAGGTCAGCAGAGCCGGGCTCCAGACTGTGAGATGCTGATCTTTCCATGTCGGGTGACCGTGCGCTCGCTGTGTGGGAACGTGTGTTTCTAACTTGACGGAATACAATTTATCTTACTAAAAGCCGTGAAGAACAGATCCATTGTAGGATGCTGCCAATGAATTACTAATGTAAAAATCTGTTTTCCACACTATTTATACTTCATAAAATGAAGAGGATTGTTTTCCTTTTATTCCTAGCACACAAGAACGTCATCAATTCACATTATTAAAAAGGAGGCCAGTTTGGCATGACCCTAGGAGCTCATTAGACATCTAGAAGTTACATGTGTGCTTGCTGCCGAGCCGTTACTGTCCATAGAGACTCATTGAGAGCCTCATTCTGCACGGTTCTATCTTAGGCAGCTAGCTTGTGTATCTGAGAAGTCACTCTTACCAAATCTGTGTTTATGTAGCATTTACCAGTGGTCCCGGCCCTGCTTGGGCTGCTCCCTCAGCAGTGGTCCACACTGTCTCAGGTCTAATATGTAAGAACACTGAGGCATAACCGTGATGCTTCTTTAGAAATGATATTGAGTAGGTTCAGCGTTGGGAGGTAAAACCATCCAAACAGTCCCTGCTACCCACACTTACGAGATTGGCAAGAGATCAGCAAGAAAGAAGTATGGTCAGCTGAAAGATAAGCAGGTTTGTAATCAACCCTGCCAGGCAAGATGAGCATGTCTAAAGAGAAGAGGTCTTTGTGCTCCACATCTTATTTTTGAAGAGCCAAGCTCTGTCCTGGGTTCCAGACACACGTTTTTGTCAGTGTGTTTGCTGTGGGTAGCATTTATTGAAGTAGCCACTTGACCGCCTTCCCTCGATGCCCTAGGTACATCTTACCAGACACAGTTTCCGGATCCGCAGATCACACGGAGTGTCCATCCACGTGCCTTTCTTGAGAGGCTGGCCTGTCCTATCGCCCTGCAGCCCCACCCACAGAATACATACATTTGGTCATTATTTTGAGTAATTAGAGAACATAAACCAACATGAAATCTGTAACACCAGCTGCCAAGGACATACAAATTGACCTCCACTAAAAACTAGCTCTTGAAGATTCTCCCTGTGTTTCAGGCAATTTCAGGGCCACACAGATGGCGCCAGCTGCATTGACATTTCCAACGATGGCACCAAGCTCTGGACGGGGGGTTTGGACAACACGGTCCGGTCCTGGGACCTGCGCGAGGGCCGGCAGCTGCAGCAGCACGACTTCACCTCCCAGGTATGGCTGTGTGCCTTCCATGTGAGCAGTTTCGGGCCTGGCGTGGTTGTAATTCTGGGCTTTGAATCAGGGTCTTTGAATCCAGGGGACTTTCGTCGGGCAGGCTTGCCTCCAGCCACAGTCCTCTGGCTTGCAGACTCCTAGTTAGCTACCCTCAGGAGTCGGTGCTCAGTGGAGGTGTAGTGAGAAAGGGGGCTTCTGACTGGATCCCTTTGGGGCTCACCCATTTGTCTTGGGTTTCCCGTACAGTTCAGATTCTGAGTAGAACCCCCAAGGAGACTAGACCTCCTGGTGAAAAAGAAAATCCGTCCACTGTAGCCACCATCACCTGTTTGAATCCTAGATCTTTTCCCTGGGCTACTGCCCGACTGGAGAGTGGCTTGCGGTGGGGATGGAGAACAGCAATGTGGAGGTGCTGCACGTCACCAAGCCCGACAAATACCAGCTGCATCTTCACGAGAGCTGCGTGCTGTCGCTCAAGTTCGCCCACTGTGGTGAGCAAGCCCCTTTTGTTCATCTTCTGTCAACCCACAGTCCTTCCTTCTGTCCCCTCCTGATGATTCCTGCGAGCTGGGTTCTTTAGCTCATTAACACATTCCTCCTCTTCGGAACCGTAGTGCCTCCTAAATCCTGCTTGCCTCACACAAGCTCTGGCGTCAGTCTGCTCTAACCTGATCCCAAATACAGGCGATTCATTAACCCAGAAGGATGGGCTTCTGACAGGACAGATGCTCTTGTTGGTGGATTGAGTGATCTGGTGTTCTATAACGTCACTCCATGCGTCTCACGAAGTAACACAACATTATCACCGTGTCTCTACATAAAACTCTCTTCCTAGGCAAGTGGTTTGTGAGCACGGGAAAGGACAACCTTCTGAACGCGTGGAGGACACCTTACGGGGCCAGTATATTCCAGGTAACACCTGCTTGCTTCGTGTGCCCGTGCTGTGTGCCAGCCACGGTGTCTCTGTGCCCGGCTCAGATGAGCAGTGCCCTGGGGTGTGCTGGAAGGGGGCTGGGCCGGTGCCCATCCGGGGGGGGGGGGGGGCGGCGGCAGCACAGCCTCCTGTCCCAGGTCCCCGGCTCTGCCTGCTCAGCGGAGGCTGGGGGTCCTGCGGGAAGCTGTATGTTATGATGATCGTCAAGCACTTCACGTAAATACTTAGTACTAGTAACTGTTCTTGGGTAGTTTTGTCTTTTTTCCAAAGAAGACTGTTACAGAGCAGTTGTTGCTTACCGATTGATTGAGAGACTTTTCCTTCCTATTGACCCAATGAAATTTTTGTCTACTTTTTGTGAAAGTTATTTATCAAAGAGTGTGGTAATCACCACGTGCGTGCACACACACACACACACAAAAGCTCATCTCCACTATGACTTTCGTGAGCATTTTATAGGCAAGCGAAATCTTTGTTCAATCTCCTTTATTTCCAATGTTACTATCTGGTGAGCTATCTTTAGGGATAAGGTAGCACACTTGCCACTTTCCTTAACCAAGTGTCATTATGCCCTCATAGAATAGATGGAGTAAAATCCAAATACATTTCTGTAGACTGTGAAAATAACTGAAGAGTAGTCACTAGGACAAAAATAGCTGGTTGGTCCCATGACACTTACAGTTTCATACAGCGTTTTTCCTGCTATGAACCACAGCCTTTTCCAGCTGTTGAAATCCAGTCATGGAGTTAGAGTTCAAGGCCTCAAGCTCCCTTGGCTTGAGTGCTCATCTGGTGCTCTACCACCTGAGCTGTGCTGCCAGCCTGGCATCTTGCTGGTTAATTTGGCATCTCATGGACTTTTCTGCCCGGACTGGCTTAGAACATTGATTCTCCACATCCCAACCGGCTCCTAAGCAGCTATGACTGTAGACATGCCCTCCAGGCACTCAGACCACCATCATTGTTTAAACAAGTGAAAGTGAAAATGTGTGAGTGTGTCTTTATAGTGAGCACAGCTCATCATAGAGTGGATTACAAATTCAAATTATTCTGAGTTTCAGTTTTTAAAGGAAGTTTGGAAATGGATTAGCCAGTGCATGTCATACATTGATTTTTAAATTTTTATAATTATTTTTCAGAGTCCTGGTGTAAGTCCTGCAGGGTTTTTGTTATTGTTGTGAAGTTTTGTTTTTGTTTTTGTTTTGATTTAATGGATACAGTTCAGATAAAACTCAAATCTTTTGTAGTTGAGTACTGTGCAAATCACTCAGGAATGATACATTTCTTTCCGACTCCTTCACCCCCCTGCCTGCACATTTGTGTGACGCTGATACTCTTGGAGTATTTTCACATTCTGTATCCCAGAACAACCACAACAGAACACCTCTGTCGTGCTTTGAAAGCTGCTTCCCCTGGATTCCTCTCCTTGCTCGCTTGTGACGCCCTGCGGGGTGGAGGAAGGCCAGCGACCATTCCTGGCCGCCCAGGCTCAGACAGGGCAGTGATGAGTGATGTGTGTACTTAGCGCAGCACTCCTAGACCAAGCCTTCCCACGCTGAGGTTCCCGCAGCCCGACATCCTACTCTGCCCTCGAGAATAGACAGGCCTCGAAGCCCAGCCTAGACTCAGCGGCCCACGGGTGCTCCTGCCACCGGCTGGCGTCCCCAGGGCCAGCGCGCCTTCCGCCTTGCGCCTTGGTCCCTTGGTGCGGCGCTGCCGGGTGAGAAGGGCCCCGCCGTCCCCGCTGCCCAGCTCCTCCAGTCCTGCGTCTCAGCACTGGCCGCCTTGTTTTCTCTATCTCACCTGCGTTTGTCATGTCTCCTTCCAGTCCAAAGAATCCTCGTCGGTGCTTAGCTGCGACATCTCTGTGGATGACAAATACATCGTCACCGGCTCCGGGGACAAGAAGGCCACGGTCTATGAAGTTATTTATTAAGGACAAATCTTCATGCAAACTGGACTCCTTGTAGCACTTTGCTCTGTCATCCTTTTTTGTTGAAACCACCCCACCCCCACCCCCGCATCTAAAACCAAGGATTTCCAAGTATTCATTGCAGTTGTGGAGATTAATCCTTCTCTTTAACCCGTTCCCTCCTTGCTATTGAATTGTGAATACTCATTAAGAACCTGTGATACCAAATCTTCAGCTATCTACTTGGAAGAACATGGAATAAGCATACTTAACAGTGAATGGAATCTTTAATTATGTATTATATCTGTAATATATTTATTTTGTTTAAAGAAGGCTTTCTAACAATGACTGACTAAATAAAGCTGTCTGCTCCTGCATTGATGATGAAGGTGCATTGTATTTGATACCCCTCCCCCCCCTTTTTTTGCCAAAGGAGGGGAAAGGAAGGCTTAACATAGCTGATTTAAAATAGTCGCTAAATGTAGACTATTGACTGTATAGAGAAGTGAAATGTATAATTACACATGGAAGCAATATGTTGCTGTGTTGTTATTAGGATTTTGTTTCGGTTTCTGTTTTGGGTTTCCACTTCTTCTGAAGTCGTTCCAAAATTTGGCTGAACAATTTCAACTTGACCAGCCAAGACATACTCATTCGAGTCTGTTTTGGACAACTTTAACAAATAGATCTCTAGCTTTAGATTATACTCGATAAAAGGAATTGGATGCTTCTTTTTTTCCTCTTTTTATTTTTTGACCTGTTGACAAGTGTCTGTAATATGTTTTTAATTCCCTTTTTTTTATTGTATTATAGACAGATGAACAAATTAAATTGGGCCTCAAAGAGAGAACTTAATCCCTTCTGGTTATTTTTGCCACGTTATTTTGCAGAGGGAGTTGTGTATCTTGGGGCAGTTTTGTTCTGAGGAATTATGGGCTATTTTGTGGCATGCTCTTGGGGAGCTGCACCAATAGGGAAAGGACTCCCGCCGCTGAGCAAGTCAAGCCTTGCACAAAACAAGGACTGCAGGGGAGGGCCTGCAGAGGCCTCCCTCTGAAAGATACAAAAGAGCGGAGCGTGACTCTCCCGGGATGAGGACTGGCTTTCTTACCTCCGGTTCTTTCCATGTTGTAGTTGGATGTCCCTGAAATGGACGCAGGCTGTGCCATTGTGCCAGAGACATTGTGTTTTCTTTTATGTTGTTGTTGTTGCTGTTAAACTATAATATGTGACTCCTTTTTTTTTTATTATTATGTTTTGTTTGAATGCTTTAAAAAAAATCTTTTTAAGTCTGTGGATCTGCTGATGTACAGTGCCTTTGCTGCTATGGATGAACATCAAAAGAACCGTGTAGATAAACTTTATTGTGTAAGTAGAAAATGACTTAATTTCATACTAGACATGGGTGGCTGCTGCAAGTTGAAGTGGGCGTGTCCATTGGCGTTCCTAATGTGGTAGCAGAAAACAAAATGGTGTCTTAAGTGCTTAGTGTTTGATGTCATTAACAGTTTCGTAAAACTCTACAGTGTAGAAAGATTTTGATACTAAACTGTGCATTGTACATAGTTCTAATGCATTGTATTGACCACCAGTGCTTCTATAACAGTAGATTGTTTGTGCATTCAGACTTTTAAGCATTAAACACAAATAACTTCTAGTATGCTTATTTTTCTAATTCTTTGTTTTTATTGGCTTTAGTTTATTACCTTTGGCTATGCTGCTCTTCTATATTAAAAATTACTAGTTACATTTATGGTAGGTTGTTGTTAAGCAGCTTGGGTTTTATATTGTGAATTTTGCTTGTCTCTATTTTCACATGAGGTAAGCTAGAAAGGATAAGATTTCTAAATATCATCAGGTTGTTCTCCGATATTTATGAAGCATCTCTTTATTTATAAACTGCTGTTCCGCCCCTTGGTAATTGGGAGCCCAAAATCAGGGAGACTGTGGTTTGAGACGAATCCTGGTAAAAGGTTAGGCAGACTTTGTCTCGGCCAAGCAAGCTGGGTGTGCCAGTGTACACTTGTCATACCAGCTACGAGGTAGAAGGATCTACATAGGTAAAAGGATCACTCTTCAGGCAAAAATGTGAGCAATTATTCAAAAAGCAAAGCATAAAGGGCTGGGGACATGGCTTCAAGTAGCCTTGACTTTGAAACCTCACTACCACCAGCAGGGAAAATAGGTTATGTATGGAAAAGTTGCCAGACCACTCTCAGAACCTTCCTCTTTGGGGGCTGTACTGTTCAGTCTAGTCGTTAGTGGCTGTCCCAACGTAATTGTGAAAACTAAAATTAGAAATCCAGTTCATCAGCAACACGGCCTCCATTCCAGATGCTCTGCTCGCGGCCCTTCTACTGGACTGCACAGATTGCTGGACGATGTCACTCGCTGCCCAGCGTGCTGGCGGACCAGTCCTGCTTTCGGAGTTCATCCTGCATGTGCGTGTCGGCAGCCTTTCTGTGTAGCGCGCCCTGGGGAACAAATGGGTTTGTTAAAATACAGCCAAGGAGGAACGTCAAAGAATTTCAAGTTCTGGGACCCAAAAGTCTGGCTTTTTAGAGAATTGACCAGGGCAGCCCTCCAGCAGTGCTCTTCCTTTGGACCAGCAGTCCTGTGTGCCCCGCTGAAGCGCGGAGCGCTGAGCCGTGACAGGGTATAGCAGAGACAAGGGCTGGCGGTTCTCTGCAGAGGTGGAGCGCCGGGTTCAGGGCATGGCACTGTTGGTGTGAGGAAGATGGCGTTGCGCTTCATCTCCTGCTCAGAGGGCCCAGGATCGCAGCTTGTTTTCCACAGCTAGTTTCCTGTGTGGGTTCCAAAGATGTGGGGAGCCAAGAGGAAAAGCAGATGTCCCCAGGGGCTCTCTCCTGAGAGCTTTTCTTCCTTCCGCCCCTGGGACACGCAGCGGGCCCCCACCCCGTCCCAGCCTGCGCGTGCTCACTGTGGGCTCTCTGCCTAGCCGCTTGCCGGGTAGTGAACATAGAAATCGCACTTCTCTCCGTTTTTGAGATATCCCTTCACCAATTCGTGTGTACCTTTACTAAGACTTTTTAAAAGGATAACACATCTTTGGAGTAAGCATGACTGGAATACAGAAAGTGTGATTGTAGGCATTGTTGTGATGCCCCGAAGGAAAGTGTCTTTATTCTTGTGTTTCTGATGAGTCGAAGATGACGATAATCCACAGTTCTTTTAAAAATGATCCAAGAGCTGGAACTGGAGGTGTAGCTTAGTTAGTAGAGTGCCAGCCTTGAGTAAAGAAGCCAAGCAAGAGTGAGGCCCTGAGTTCAAGCTTCAGTACACGCACCTCATGTGTATATGTGTGTGTGTATATATATACACATACACAGTACACATACCCCCTATATATATACACACAGTACACGCACCTCATATATATATACACACAGTACACGCACCTCATATATATATATACATATATATATACACAGTACACGCACCTCATATATATATACATATACACACAGTACACACACCTCATATATATATATATATATATATATATATACACACACACAGTACACGCACCTCATATATATACACACAGTACACGCACCTCATATATATATATACATATATATATACACAGTACACGCACCTCATATATATACATATATATACACAGTACACGCACCTCATATGTGTATATGTGTGTGTGTGTATATATATACACATACACAGTGCACGCACCCCATATATATATACACACAGTACACGCACCTCATATATATATACATATACACACAGTACACGCGCCTCATATATATATACATATATATATATACACAGATATATACACACAGTACATACACTTCATGTATACATATATATATATATATATACACCCCCCCACACACATATATATATATACACGCACACACAACCAAAAGTTGGTTTTTGAACTTGATTTTCTTTAAAAAAAATTTATTTGAGTAGATAATACCTTTTGAAATAAATGGGGCTCTGTTTTGTTAAGCAGTTTTTATATCCGTACAGAAGCCTGAGGCATGGTTGACGTGCACAGAAGTCTTCATGTTTGCACTGCAATTACTTGGGCTTGGGAGAACACCCCACGAGAGCAGCCTGTGCATGGCAAGTGACGTCCTGGGTTCAGTCTCATGCCAAAATGGAAAAGCTAATTACTTGAACTTAGTTCTCGGACATAGTTTTCACTCCAAGGATGGTCTTAAGAGTATGAGAAAGAGCAAAGATTGGAATTACCCTGAGCCAGGAAACACTCATTTCCAATGGGAGGAGACAGCGGCGTAGAGAATTAGATAGAACTGTCAGGATGGTAGAAGGGACCCCAGCTGAAAGAGATCAAGCCTGGAGCCATGACTCACACCTGCAGTCTGAGAAGCTCAGGAAGCTGAGATCTGAGGATGGAAGTTCAAAGCCAGCCCTCACCGACAAATCCAATTAAACAGCAAAAGGTCAGGACTGGAGGCTTAGCTGAATGGTCAAGCCCCCACGGGGGGGAAGCTGAGGAAGAGCAAGAGGTCCTGGCCTTCTGTGGGCTAGCAGATAATGGAGAACAGCCAATGCCCAGGATTTCCTTAGCTACACACTTGACTTTGTCATTGCAAGGTGACTTTCTGGTCGGAGGATTTCAGAAGATCCGGCTCCTGGATTGCAGTGTGTGGAGGCTGGTTTCAGTCCTGCAACACCTGTGCATGCTCAGGATTCCCACCCTGGGGCATCTAGAAACTCCAGTTTCAAACCATCTCAAAGCCTTCAAATGCTCTGATCCTGCAGCCAGCATCTAATCCCTCAGGCAGAGACGGGGTACCATTGTGGAGAGAGCTGCGGTGCAGACGCAGGCCTTCCTGTCCCTGAGCTCGCTTTCCCTTCAGCTGTTGCTTCCACGACTCCGTCTTTCACGTCAGGTCTTGCTCTCAAGCCTTTAGAGACAATGTCGTTGACTGGCAGTCGGCGCTGTCCCACGGAAGTCAGTTCTGAGAGCCTGCTTCGGGCACTGACTTGAGGAATGACCAACAGTCCTCCGATGCACCGGTGTCTGCCGCCGTCTGCTCCTGTCTGGGTACCGTGCAGGGTTTCGACAGTGCACTCTGCGTGCGGCGGCTTCTCGGGGGCCTCCGCCGGCTCCGTGTCTCCTGGCGCAGTCCTTTCGAGTCCCCTTCCATGCGGATGCGGGAATGGCATTTTGGATGACCTGGACACAACAGAGGTCCTCTTCTAGCAGAGGACCTGCAGAGCCTGCAACCTAACGCGCAGGTGGAAGCGGCCCTCCCCTTACAGAAGGCGTGTCCGTCTCTGGGTTTTGTTGTTTTGTTGGGTTTTCATTGGGGGGAGGGAGGAGAGGAGACCTCACGGGTCACAGACAGAGGTCCTCCTACACTGCCTCCGAGCAGGGACCCCCGCAGGGCTGGGACCTTAGAGAGACGCTCAGCCAGTTGCCCTGGGTTCCTAGAGCCACGGACAGCAGGGTTTTCACCGAGGGCCCGTTTGCTTCTCGCAGCAGGGTTAGACAGGTGGATGGCAGAATACTGAGTTTACTGAGAAGAACACCAAGGCGTGGACGAGAGCAGTGAATGACCCGCATCCCTGTCCCCCAGGGGCACCGGCGGACTGGAGCCCAGGTTGCCTGACGCGCAGTGCCGTTTGGCAGATTGGCATGGGGGTGGAAAGCCAGGGAAGGCAGCCTCTGCCTCCTCCCATGTGGCTGAAATGAGTTCAAGCAGGCAGACCGGCTACTTGGAACATCACACAGCCTCCCAAGGAAAAAGGAAAGCAAAGGAAGCCTCCAGGTGTCTCCATGCCCCGTGCACTGCGACCCTGTCACGGACTGGTGCAGTAGAGTCAATGCCAACCCCCGCTGGCCGGGCGCGGAGGTCTCCTGCTTGCAGCAGTCCTGCTTGCAGTCCTTACTGGATACCGCTGCTGCTGCTGCAAGTCTAGGCTCCTTGGCTGGGTCTGGTATCATGGGGCACAAAGTGTGAGTTGAAACGGAGGGCTGTTTTTATCATTCTTCCTCTGAGGCTGGGATGTTTGCAGCAGGAATGAAGCCAAGGGTAAAAACACCGCGGCCTGTGTGATCCTGAGAACTCCAGGCCCGGATGGTGCCCTTTCTCCTTGTGGGCCAGGAACGCGGAAGGACCAGGAGAGCCCCTCGCTGGAAACACCCCAAGGAAGGGAGGGAGTCCCTGGAACACAAGCAGAGGAAGGTTTCTCTGAGAATCACGGATCACTATTTGAAGACCTTCAGTCCAGATCACCTCTTTTTTTTCTTTAATTGTCAGGGGGATGTAGAGAGCTCCCGTTACATACGTCAGGGAGGGAGCGCATTTCTTGTGAACATGGCTACACCTCATCAGCTCCATAGAGACATACTCCCTTAAATAACCTGGGGGCGGCGGGGTGACACGTTGGGAAGTAATGCCATAAACCAAAAGCAGAGAAAAGCAGCACTGCTACCTTCGCACCCCAAGAAGCCTGCCAGGCCTCCCTGGGTGAAGGAAACAAGACGGCCTTTCTGAGTTCATCACCAGTTGCATCCTGTTCTTAATCTCAATCAGACTCTCATGGCTACTCTCATTTTCCTCTAAGTAGGCAATGAGTTAATGAAATGGCATTTCAGGGTTTACGGCCAAGTCAGGGAATCCAGACACAGCCCCTCTCTGTGTGGGATTTGAGGCACCCACGTTTCAGTGAGGAGGAGAGCACCCCCAGACCCAGAAGGCCGACAGAGGAAAAGGCATTGGTCCACGGGCCCTGGTTTGCAGCATCTGTCTTCATCTCGGAGCTCACCGGCCCCAGGGAGAATTGTAGGGTGAGCACCGAAAGCCAGCTAGGCTCTCCAGGGAGAGGCGGGGCTGTGGCCCTGGCTGGGCTCCGCAGACACCTGCCTCCGGCCTTCCATGCAGCCCTGGGGCTGAGCAGAGTCGCCAGCTTGGCTGCCAACCCCTGCTGGTCCTCAGCCCACCCCGCAGCCCTTCCCGGCTGCCTCTCTGCGGCATTCTGCATATTTCTCCAGAGACAGGCCCTGTGATCTTCACGCTCCGTGTCCTTAGGCTTACAAACCTCGTTCATTCAGCCCCGACCACAGAGCTGTAGAAGCGATAGATGAGGAATTGTCTGTGGCTCAGTCCTTTTGAGGTTTACTTGAAATTTAAAGATGTTTGCTGGTTTTGCGATGAATGTTTTCTATCCTAATGCATTTCAGGTGTAAGTCCCAGGTCTAATTGTCTACAGAGCAGACATTTACACCTTGAAAAAACAAAACAAACTTTTTTTTTTCACTTTGCGTGTGTGTGTGTGTGTGTGTGTGTGTGTGTGTGTGTGTGTGTGTGTGTGTGTGGTATTAAGGACTGAAGGAAGGCCTGTGTATTCCAGATCATCCCTCGACCACTGGAGCCACCCCCAGCTCCCCAAAACTTAAGCTTTTGGGCAAGAAAAAGTCCAATTGTGTTGAATGGTCCTGTGCTTTCATTCCACTCAAAAGACATTCAAAATTTTTCTGCTGGCAGAAAGTGGAAATAAATGGCATTCTCTGTATCTTCTAGGTTCTTATTTGTATTTTCAGAACTAATGAGATGTACTTATCTCTTATAGATGCCAGTCACAATTCTAAATGCTTTCCTTGCAAATCTGAGTCATGAAAGGACGCTATGGCTCCTCAAAATATATTTTCAATCGACAAGTACTTAGGAATGCAGATCGGAATGGGGTCTTAACATGATTCATATATAACATATGTATATATTTATATCTACACATATATGTATATGTATGTACATATACACACACACACACACACACACACACACACACACACACACTGGCATTATATACCATCCAACTGTACCCCATAGTCAAGAATGATTGTGTGTGATTGTGTGTTTGTGTGTGTGTGTGTGTGTGTGTGTGTGTGTGTGTGTGTGTGTACTGGGGCTTGAACTCAGGGTCTGATGCTGTTCTTGATCTTTTTTTTTTTTACTCAAAGATGGCATTCTCCCCCTTGAACCACACCTCTACTTCTGGTTTTTGCTGATTAATTGGAGATAAGAATTTCTCTGACTTTCCTGCCTTCAAACTTTGATCTTCAGATCTCAGTCTCTTGAGTAGCCAAGATTATAAGCATAGCCACTGGTGCCAGGAGATCGTGCTAATTAATATTCTGAGGGTGGAATGAGTAGAGTGTGGAATGATTATGAAGTGTCAGTCAAGGCCAGTTTTGCCCCCAAATGCATCGTGAAAAATCTACTAGTTTTCTTTCCATTTTTAAATCTTGGATTAAAAACAAGGGCTTTTTTCAGGGTAATTAGATGGTTCCTATTGCACAGACATGGAGCCAAATCGCAGAGCTTAGGTCTTGAAAGATGACATGACAGTGTGCTGTCTGATGCCCACCTGTGCCCTTTGCGTCTGCCTGCTGTTGGCACCGGCACCAGGGCCGGCACTGGTAGGAGCTCCGGCTTTGCAGTGGCCAGGCCGGGCCTGGGTGGTTCTGCTTCTTTTATGTTGACTTACTCTCACATTTTGCTTCCATACGCTCTCTGCCTCTCTTGGAATCAGTTACTGACAATTACTTTTCCACACTTGCTCTTAAAAGGAAAAAAAAATGAAGCCTGGGCTTTGCTACACCGTGTCCTTATCTCTGTGATGCTTTGCTTTTTGGCTAGTGACTACCACCAAAAGTCTGTAACTGAAAGCTGACTATGGACACATGGCACTGATAAAAGCCATACACTTTAATAGTGGCATCAACATCAGCAACAAAGCTGGGCAGCAGTGGCTCACGCTTGTAATCCTCGCAACTCAGGAAGCTGAGATCAGAGGATCTCCCATGGCTGGGAAGTCCCTGAGATTCTCATCTCCAATCACACACATACACACACACACACACACACACACACACACTGAAAGCAGAGCTGTGGCTCGAGTGGTGGAATGTTCTCCTTGAGTTAAAGCCGCTCAGGGCCAGTGCCCAGGCTCTGAGTTCAAGCCCCAAGACTGGCACAAAACAAAAATGGAAAAACATTAGGTATTCTTTAAACCATTTTTGATGGGTAAAGTTCCAATTCTTTTTGCTTTTCTTCCAAACTTCAAAATATAGTTGCTCTTTTAAAATACAAATAAACTTGGTATTGGTCTTTTGATAATACAATATGTTTTACTCAGGGCTTCTTTCTTTGAAAAGACGACTTTGCAACATGCCCAATAATCTTCAAGTTTGAGAGGCAGACACCTTGATTACTGGTGCTGCTCCACAGTGGTTAAAACTATATGTACATTCATGCGAACACTACGCTGAGGTAATGGTGTCCGGCTCAGAGAGTTGAAGGGCTACAAGAGAAGAGACCTGGGTGGCGTACAATCCGAGCGTCCCTCTTCTGGATGCACAAAGGCCCTCTGATCACTTTGGAGGGGAAGGGGGTCGGGGGTGGGACTCTGAGATCTGGAGGTTTCCACCTGGGTTAAAGCAAAGTGATTCTCAGCAGCACGAAGGAAGAAACTCCGGGAAATCAGAGATGACAGTGCAGAGCTTTAATTAAGAACTCATCACAGAACTTGGACCGATTCAGTTACTCTCTGAATTGCTTTCCTGCGCGAAGCACGGGCTGCCAGGGCTGGTGGAGGATGCAGAGCTATTTAGACAAGTGCATAATTGGCTCCCTTGTGGAGAATTGGGGAGCTACGAGGGTTTTAAATAGGATCATCTTTTTAGGGATCTTGCAAAACCTATAATCATATTCATCTGTGCTCCCTGAAAAATCTTTCCTGAAATCACCAGCCTGCTGAGGTAGCACTTAGGTCCAGAATTGAATGCTGACCTTTCGCTCATTTCACCTGCTCTCTGGAGATAACTGTGTGCCAGCGGCTGGCACGGCAGGCAGTAATAAATGTTCACTCTTCCCCGACTCATGTCCTCTTCTCAGGCTGTTAGGTAAGATGGGCATCTTCAGCAGATATTTGTTCTTGGAACTATTATTTGACTAACTTAAAAGAGTTGCCATGTAAAATGTGGCTACAGTGAAGCAGATTGGCAACTATGTTTAAAAAAAAAATAGCCCAATGCACAACTTTTTACAATGCAGATGGATGGAAACTTCTCAGATGAAACTATTCTGTTGGCCTTGCAAAGTTTAGTAAGAAAATCTTAAGTACCATCCGATGTGTGTGACCACCACTATGAAAGCCACATTTAGACCCCGGAGTCTGATTTGGGCAACTGGTGACAGTATTTTGAGATGAGCAAGGAAGTTGGCGTAAGGGTTGGGATAGAAGACTACGAGACCTTCACCTAAAAACACCTTGGAAGATGGTAAAAATGCACATCTGAAACCAAGGGAAACAGCTGGGAGGAGAGATCGCTGTCAGTCCTCCCAATGAACTCACAAGGTGGAAGAGAGGGAAGGAAGGGAGGCTTCCTCACTAGATGCCAAATAAATGCTGGCTCTCCCCAGACCTGAACCGAAATGAACCTATCTTCTTTATACGTTAAACAGCCTCTGGTGTTCAGTTACGGCAACAGAATCGCCATGGAATGGTCAATGAGGGGGCGTGGATTGGGCAGTCGTGGTGTTCAGGTGCCCACTCGGATAAAGAGATAGTGGTCCGCGTGGTAAGGATGGGAGAAAACATGCTGTTCCAGTCACGTTGGCTGGACCCAGAGGAACGTGACAAATGAGCCCAGCCAGTAGCTATGCACGAGGAATGTTCTCCATGATTAGCTGAACACCACGAGCAACGTCCAAGGCGTGGAACATGTATGGTGATGAAGAGTGTGGGTGGGAAGCAGACGCCTTTGGTGCCTTCAGCCACCAGCAAAAGCCAGGAACGCGAGCGGACCGTCACTGATGCTGGTATAAGTTGCTCTTACTCTCCTTTTTGTGGGTGCTGGTGCTGGGACTCGAACTCAGGGCCTAGGCAGTGTTCTTGAGCATATTTAATTAATTAATCTATCTAGCCACAGCTCCACTTCTGGCTTTGTGGTGGTTAACTGGAGGAGTCTCACAGACTTTCCTGTCAGGTTGGGCTTTGAACTGTGATCCTCAGATCTCAGCCACCTGAGCAAGGCTAGGTTTAGGGGAGTGAGCCACCAGCTAAATCGCTTTCAAGAGGCAATCTTACCTACATGTGAATGGAAGCAAAGAGTTAATCCTTTTACCTGTGGGACATGAGTGCCTGTATACCTAAACACCACACACACACACACACACACACACACACACACACAAACACACACACACAATCTCATTCCTAATTTCAACTCAAAAAATTCAGAGACCCATTGCACATATCAAGGTCAAAGAAGGCTAAGCAAAGTTAAATATTCTACCCAGACTAGCATAGCCAGTGCAACCAGTACAACCAGTACAACCACCGTAACTCCAAGGCAGCCACACTGGCTTTGAAGCCTACACTTCCGAGTACTAGCTCAAATTTTCATCCCAAAGCAGATTCCAGCGAGGCCTATTTAACTGGAGCAGCATTTCCTGCGCCACTTCATTTCTGAATTTATAGAGGGCCGGTTGATTTTCCTCCAGTGTATATTTCATACCATTATTTCTGCCTATTTATAAACCTTGTAGTCTGTCCCAACGTGAATCTCTTAGCCGAGTTCCTTAGGGGGCTAGCTCTTCATAAATGGGGGTGCTTCTCCTACAAGTGGGAGCTCTGCTTCCCCCTCGGGGAGGGCCCCCAAGCAGCCGGGGCCTTGTTGTTCATTCTTTCACTGCACAGTACTGACTGGCGTGGTGCTGGTACTCGGACTATGTTTAGGGCTGATAGGATGTTAAGGGAGCCCCTGTTTCCTGTGCCAACGACCACACTGAGATTTCGGCCCCATGACCACTCAGCCACACATCGAATGTGGAAGCAGCCAGAAAGGTGCTCTCCCATTGGAGCTCCTGTACTGAGGAGGCTCGTAGTGAAGAGCCTTGTGAGATGCAGGCTCTTCCACGCCCATCTCTGCCTGGCTCCAAGCTCCCAGGCCTGTCACTGCTTCAGAGGGAAATCAGACGCTCCCGACAAGAATGTGCCCCGCGGGGCTATGTTGATGATTGCCTAGGATTCTCTGATCATACAGGTGTTTGCAGATTGAGGTGTTGACCATTCGTCCGAGTGGTTGCCAGGTATGAAACTAAAGGGACTGTGCTGTGATGCGCAGGACTGTCCCTTTTCTCAGCTGCAAAGAAAGACCTTTGTGCGTCTCCCCAGGTCTGTGTCCCCAACGATCCCTGGCAGATTTTCCAGATTGCTTTTGAAAGACGTTGTTAGCCTTGCTTCAAAGTTACCTAGGGCCAAAGATGGAAAGGAAATAATGATTTGAGGACTGACAGTTGATTTTAGAAAAAGAAAACAACCACCACAGAGGCCAGGAATGTATAATGTTTGTACAGACTGGTACACTCCTACAAGCCTGGCTACACCAGCCCCAGACCTAGAAGGTAGAAGACAGCTGTCCTGTACAGGAAAATGATCAGTATTTAAAAATACTCAAGGATATTTAAAGCAAATCCAATCAAGTGTTTCTTCCCATTGACAAGTTTTCTTCTAAAAAGATACACACAGGCAATAGGGTGATGCACACTTTTGAGATATGTAGAGGTTTGGTTGATTTTTCTCCTCCCTTTATCACAGAGAGAGAGAGAGAGAGACAGACAGACAGACAGACAAACAGACAGAGAGAAGCAGACAGAGCCTCTGAAGGAGGAGCAATTTATGTTTGTTTTTTTTAAAATTTCCAACAGATAAGTTTAATATCAAATTAGAAGCCTAGGGGACATCTCCAAACTCGCTTATTATGAAAATACAGTCAGCAACAACGTTAACCATGGGTTAACCTACCACGGTGTGGAAAATCTATAAACACGACCACTGTTGATTTTCTACCAGTCATTGTTTTTACCAAGTTAAACACAGGAAAATGTGGTCTGCGGGCTGCACCATATTTCATCCATAGAAAACCATTCTGGCACGGGAGCCAGAGTGCAGCCTGGGCGTGGTGGCTCAGGCTCCTCATCCCAGGGAGCAGCAGGAGGCCAGAGGCCAGCCAAGCGCTATCTGAGGCAGCTTGGCAAAGAACAGGGCTGGGGCGTGGCTCAGAGTGACGGCCCTGGGTTCAATCTTCCAGGACCATAAAAGAGAAGAGGGAGAGGAGAGGAGGGGTGAAGAGAGGTCAGGGGAGGGGAGGGGAGGGAGGGGAGGGCAGAGGAGAGGAGGGCAGGGAAACCCTCAAACATCTGCAGGTGGAGCCGGCGTCTCGCCACCACTAGATTCCTGATAGAGAAGCGACAGCCCTGTCGCTCATCCTCTCCTTTCTTCTCAGCCTTAGGCTCTTTGGCTCACTTAGCTTTGGAGTCTGAAAGCAGTAGTTCACTCAGGAGAGCTGGGAGGGTCCCAGGCAGACAGAAGCGTTTCTCAGTTGCAGAGCACTTAATTCTTTCCCACTGTGTGTGTGTGAAAGCTGCTGGGGTGATGGCCGGGCAGGGTATGGCGGACCTGGGAAGATGCACTGGGCAGCTGGGAGTGGGGGGGCGGGTAGATATTCAATTACCATTTACTAGGCAACCAAGAAAAGTACTGTATTTAACACACACACACACACACACACACACACACACACACACACACACACACACACACACACATACACACACACACACACACACCTCTCTCTTGGCACCCAGGCTTACGATTCTCAGATTTGGAAGTTCAACATGGGGAAATGTTAGAACCGGGCTTCGCGGTGTTTGTCTGTCGCCCTCCTTCTGCAGCGGCATCTGGGTGACTGGGAGGTATGAACACCACGCTGTTCTGGTTGCAGAACGCAGCCTGCCTCTTGGGCTGCTGGTAAGTAGAAGGAATTTGGTTCTTGCTGTTGGAGGGTAGCTTCCACTTGATTTTTCCACGTGTGTGTGAAGGTAGCGAGGATGTATTTGACAGGACAGCTTGTGAGCCAGCAAGCAGTGAGAGAAGGAAGCGAGGCACCCAGGAAGCAAGCCACTCTCTGAGTGTGCTCTGTAGAAGAGACATGGAGACTTAGAGAGTTCTAGAATATCACAGGGCCTTGAAGATGCTCAGACTTCCAAGTGAGGGGCATTCTCCTTGTCTTTCTCTTGTTTGATGGTGGTAGCCATTTTCCCAGAGATGTGCATGGCAATGCTAGAGCGTTGTGTAAGAATCAGGTCACCAGCTTCGAGAGAACTGGGCAGGCAAAGCTGACTGCAGAAGGGTGCGTCCACAGCACTCATCTGCCACGCAAGCACAAGGCGCAGGTGGGCTGATCTCCTTTTATCCCACCCCTCTGCTCGGATTGGCTGAGCTCAGGTCCACAGGCTGATCTTGATTTGCCAGTTTGAGGATGGCTAAAAAATTTTTTTAAAAATAACAAAAACATTTTACTAAACAGGATGGGTTTAATGAACAGGAACAGGATCTAACTAAAATTCAATGAACTTGTACCAGGAGTCCTGAATTGAAGTGTAGCAGGAATAGGATGTAACTAAAACGCAATCAACCAAGATGGAACCACCCAGACAAAGCAGGAACTTTTCAAAGACAAAACCCCCCAAACAAACAACAATTATCACAGAAAGGAAGCAACACACTTGGATAGGAAAGGCGGCTTTTTCTCACATTTAAGTTTGTAAACATTTTGGAAGGGTCATAGGATGCTCCTACGAAGGTGCAGTAATAATATCAGAGAAGGACAACAGGATAGCCGTGGTGATAAACAGTATGGAAACTCCTCCTAAAGCCAGAAGAAGTGGACTGTGGGGGCAGTGCTGTATACAACTGTCACATGATTTAGCAACCCCATTCCCGGGTACGTATGTCAAAGAGATAGTTCCACTCCTGTGTTCATGGTAACACTGCTCACCCGGGAGAGGTAAGGTAAGAAGTCAATCTTAGTGTCCACTCACGGATGAATGAATAAAGCAAAGATGATGTAAATACATAGTGGAATACTAGCCACGCTTAAAGGGGGAATGTGTAGCAATTTGCAGCAGCATAGATGAGCCCAGAGGACTCATTACCTCACTTATATTTGGAATCTGAAAAAGTCAGATTTATGAGAGGAGAGGATAAAATGGTAGTTACCAGTCTCTAGGGGGGGAGTCAATGGAAAGATGTTTTGCAAAGGATAAGAAGTTTCAATTAGATGAGAAGTAAATTTCAGGGATCTTAATGACGCAATGTATGCTAGAAAATTGTTAAGAATGGATATCTAGTTACTTAGGTGTTGCTGAGGATTAAACTCGGGACTCCGCCATGTAGTCCATGCCTCCAGCCCTTTTTGCTTTCTTTTTCATATAGAGTCTCGAGTTTTGACTGGGATCAGCATCAGGCCTTTATCCTCTGACTAGACTTCCATGTGGCTGTGATAACACCATCATGGCTAGCTTGTTGTTAAATTTTTCCTAATTTATTAGCTAGGTTGGATTTGAACCATGATCTCCCCCCATTCTCCGTTTCTCAAGTAGCTGAGATTTATAGGTGTCAGCTGAGCCACTGCACCTAGCTGAGAAAGTCAATTTTAAGTGTTCTCACCACACAAAATCGTAATTACAAGCCAGGTGCTGGTGGCTCACACCTGTAATCCTAGCTCATCAGGAGGCTGAGATCTGAGGTTTGCAATTCAAAGTCAGCCCAGGCAGGAAAGTCTGTGAGATTCTAATCTCCAGTAAGCCACCAGAACAGCTGAAGCGGAGCTGTAGCTCAAGTGGTAAAGTGGTAGTCTTGAGCGAGAAAGTCAGGGACAGAACCGAGGCCCTGAGTTCAAGCCCCACAACCCCCCCCCCCCAAAAAAAACTAATTGCATGAGTTCAATTGAGCTATCCCACAATGTAGACATATATTATATCAAGGCAAGATGCTACTTACTTGCAATTACATTTTTTAGCTGTCAATAACACGACTTTTTTAAAGGAAAAAGCCGGGCATGATAACGCGTGATGTATCTTCCTAGCAGTCAGGTGGGCTGAGGCGGGAGAGTCAGGAGTTCAAGGCCCGGCCGGGAGCGTCCCGGGGCTCACTGGGAGGAAGCGGGACTCGTCTGGGCTGGCAGGTCAGCTGAGCCTCCTGCGCCTGATTCACAGTGGGACAGCTGCTCCACACGCTGCAGATTCCAGCCAGACGAAAGCAGTCGTGTAAGATGATGACTGCCTTTGGTTTGTTCAGGCCACTGCGATTCACCACAGAGGGAAGGAATCACCTAATAGCACAGTTCAAACATGGTCTCACCACGCAGCACACAGGAGCATGGCGCCAGGGAGATGCACTGGCAGACCATGACCAGCAGGGGGAAAGTCTCCCATGGAGATTTCATCCCCTCAGAATCAGTGGCTTTGCTTTTTCTTCCTAGAAGGTAAAGGGCACCTGTCAGTTACAGCGACAGCCCATCATGGGGGAAGAAGGTGCCCTGAGCCTTCTCCAATGGACTGGCCGGTGTGTTGAGGGGTCACCTGTGGAGCTCTGCACCAGCCCTGCTTCAGCAGGGGAGATTATCAGCCTTTCCTTTTTCAGAGCAAGCCACAAGCCCTTGACTCATTCCTCCAGGGATGGCTGGCGCCACAGCTGTCATCTGGGCCCTTGGAGACCACGAGTTTGTGCTGTTCACCTGGCTATGCTTCTCCCCACATCTTCTCTCCATCCCTAGCCTCTGTTCAATTTAGAACGACAAAAGTCACAGGCTCAAGATAAACCCAAACATCTGGATGACTGATGCTTCAGAACCACTGTCGCTGCTTTCATAGCAGATACAATCAATAATATGGTTTATAGACTTTGATCTCTCTCTCTCTCTCTCTCTCTCACACACACACACACACACACACACACACACACGCCTTGCAGGATCATGGCTCTCTGGTATCTTTTATAGACACTGGATCCTAACATCTGGACCAGGACAAGGTTCTGCTCCTGAGGAAGCTTCTACCAGGTTGCGGCACTCAATAAATGATTGAATGAATAAGTGAATGTAGTGAGTGCTTTTTTTAAAAAAAAAAAAACTAATCAGTTCAAAGGCATTGTCTTTAATCTATGTCTTCATAGTGATATATGTACATATTCTGCTTATGTTGCTGCATATGTTAAACTATTCTAATGAATTGGTGGAATTTATAGATGTTAAATGATTGTTTCCAATTATCTATTTCATCCCTCTCTTCTGCAAAAAATTCCCTATGAGTCCTTTATTATTATTATTATTGTTGTTGTTGTTGTTATTTTGTGCTAGTGCTGTCACTTGGTTTTTACATTCAACGCTAGTGCTCTCCTACAGCTCCGCTTGGGTATTTTCCTAATTGGAGATAGAGTCTCACTGGCTTTCCTGTCCAGACTGGCTTTGAAGCCTCAGATCTGAAATCCTCAAATCTCAGCCTCCTGAACAACTAGGATTAAAAGAATTATAGGCACGGAACAGGTCAGGCTCCGTGCAATCTTCAGATGACCCAAAGATGTCTTCCATTCCTGAAATGCTGAACCTCGGAATCAGGAATGCCAAAAGTGACATTGTTGTCTCTACCATCCTATATTCGTAACTGCCAACCTCATCAGGGGAATCACTCAAAGAAGAGTAGGAACAGGAAGAGCTGGGCTAAAAGAAAATGACCCTGTTTGCTATAGAAAATAACCCCCTCCGATAGTATTATATATGCAGTTTATTATTTATGCAGCAGTACAAAGGAATTGTCATTTAGCAAAGCAGTTTATGAATACAATATATCCTGATCAGTGTTGCCTCTTCCAATACTCTCTCCCAACCTTTTCCCACCCATTCCTTCCCTCCTTCTTCTTCGTTCTGTAGGATTGGATTCATGTTCTTCCTCATCCATTTTTCTCTTCTTCTCTCATCTTCTTTCTTCTCTTCATTGGCCTACCCCTTCTCAGAGGAGGCCGGGGGTAGTGAGCAGGAGGACCTTGCTTAGTCCAGCCTTACCATAGTTTAACAGCCCTATTTACCCCAGAGAGACAAAAGGTTAGCAGAAGACCCTGCGGGCAGCGTGGTGACTGAGTTGCGCCATTCAGAGCTCTGGGCCTGGGTGACTCTTACATGAACCCTCTTGGCTAATACCATTCAGGCCCCAGGGAAACACTGCCCCATCCATGCCCTCCCACTAAAGCTATGAAGATGTATGTAGGAGCCACATTCCCATATGATATCAGCGATGAAACCACTTTAAAGTGTGCAAAGAGATTTGAGTGGCAGAGATGCTTAGGTAAGAGGGGGAAAGAAGCAACTTAATTAACTTGTCAGCTCATTTTTTTCCCTCTGACAGCATGAATGCAAGAGAATCATGTGTGATCAAGTATCATTTCCTAGTCCTGCGGAACATCCACTTTATTATTTTTCTTTGTGGTTTCAGAGATACTTACAAATCAGCAAACTATTCAGAACACTATTGCACAGTCTGAAGAACGTCTTCTAAAATTAAATAATCCCAATCACCCCTAAATCTTTATAGCTGTGAGTTGACACAGAATGTACGAAGTCATAATTTTCTGTGAAAGAGGTGCGTCTTTATGAAAGGATGTGGTTCTCTACTTTTGTATTTATGAAATGAAAATGAAAATATTTTGCAATATTGTCAGTGGTAAAAGTAATCTACTGTGTACAATCCAACTATAACGTTTGAACATGATCACAGAAGTTTATTGACAGGTCTAGTTTAGATTGCTTTAGCAGAGTAAATTCTCTCAAAACTTAATAAAAAAAAAAAAAACACCCTACTTCAGAACAACATTTCAAGAAAAGCATCTATTTTGGCATGGCTAGCAGGAGAATGCAAAATACATCCAAGTGTTGGATGCAACACAATTAGTATTTTGCTGAAACAAAGGCAAGACAAATTAACTTTATGGACTATATTTTTGAATTAATAAGAATTATTTTATTACTTATCAAACATTACTACCCCTGCAAGCAAACACCCGGATATGCACATTCTAATTAAATCTAGTCACTGCTGAGAGTTGGCTGACTTTCAGTCATGCAGAAGTATGCCATTAGACAGTTTTAATTTTGCCACCATGAACAAATATCTATATCTATCTATCTATCTATCTGTCTATCTATCTATCTATCTATCTATCTATCTATCTATCTATCTATCTGTCTGTCTATCTATATATATATTTAAGGAAGGGGATGAAGTACTAATTTTTAAAGATGGTTTTATTGATTACCTTTTTAAAATATTATCTTTAAGGAGCTGTGTGACAGTTGCCATTCAACAAGGCAATGTATGAACACAATGTATCTCGATCCATGCCACCTTTTCAGAACAGCTATTAAGGTTTGGTTAATTAATTGATTAATTTGTTGCATGTGTGCATGTGTGTGGTTGGGGGAGGGTGGTGCTAGCACCAGGCCTTGGACTCAGGAAGTGTTCTACCTGGCTTTTTCACTTAAGGCTGGTACTCTACCCCTTGAGCCACACCTCCACTTCCAGCATTTTGCTGCTTAATTGGAGATAAGAATCTCATGGGCTGGCCTGCCTAGTGTGGTCTCGGATTTCAGCATCCTGAATAGCTAGGATTACAGGTGTGAACCATTAGTGCCTGGCTTTTGTTTTATATTTGATACTCCCTTAGAACTGTGGGACATGGACAGTTCTTTGTACCTTTACCTTAGTTCACATTTGTTCTCTTCTTCTTTCTTTTCTTTCCCCTTCCTGGGATATGACTCTGTCTCCTGTTTTTCCTTTCTCTTCTAAATATCAAGTGCTTAACTTTTGTTACATCGAGTCTAGGTCTCAGTCATCATCTCAGATGGCAGTCACAGGCTCAGTCCCTGGAGAAAACGTTCATGGGTTTTCTTTAGGGTCCTGTAAGAATCAGAGAGTTTACATGACAATCGTAGGCTGGCTGTCCCCTTCCCGGTATCAGGTTAGCCCCGGAATCCTGTGTCCCAAGGTAGAAATTTCACTGGAGGTCTTAGGTCTGTGACTTTCTTGTGACACGGAGCCTCCTCAGTTATGGCTGCTGTTAGAAGCTGCTGGTTGATGTCCAGACCCTCCCAGATCCCAACCCCTCACCTTGCGTTGGGTCTAGGCCCTGCTAGGTGCTGAGAAAGCTGAGGATGGACCGCCACCCCCCTGAGGAATCTGGCACACTCTGTGTCTGCCCAGCCTGGGGACAGTCTCTGCTGCTTCCTGTAGTTGGCCGATGTGGAGAGCATTTCCCTACCAGGAGAATTCCTTCAGGAATCCAGTGCTTTTGGATAAAGAAGACTTGGAGGCAAATTCTTTAAAAGCCACGTTTGCATTCATGCACCGCAAAGAATGGAAGTGAACAGGAAAGGCTTGAAAGAGGGGAAACAACCACATGAGAGCATTGAAGTCAACACTTAAAAAATACAACAGCCCCAAGCTTCACATGCCCGGACGTGGGCTATGGGGGGAGGGCATTGTCTGCCTACTTCTGGAGACCGAAAGAGGAACAGGAGGGAAAAGCATGGGGCCTAGATAATTGTGGTTGGCTTTGGGCATCAAGGGGAATTCCAAGTTTAGGTCATTTGACTGAGGAAAAGAGAGACAAAGCTCCAGATTGTGCTTCTGGACAGAAATGGTATCTTCGGCTGGTGAATGTGGCCCCTCAGGTGTATCTTGAATCTGTTTTCTAGAAGCGCCAGCTTTCACTCCCTGCAACCTGCCTCTTCCTCTACACGTAAAGCCCACACACATGGAGTGAGCTCCTTCCTTTCTTCCGATAGTCACTTAGTCAACAAGGATTTGTTGAAGGTCTTCTCAAGGCTAGACATTGTAGTACGTGCTGGGGGTCCACAGGGTATGGAGAGCTTACAGCTCAATGCAGGAAATATTCAGTAAGCAAGAAACAACATGAATACAAAGCAACATAAATGTGAACTGCAAATTCTATTAAAAGGTGAACACTTAGCTGGCTCACGCCTGTCATCCTAGCTACTCAGAGGACTGAAATCTGAGGATCACAGTCTGAAGTCAGCCCGGACAGGAAAGTCTGTGAGGCTCTTTCCTACAGGTAAGGCTGAAGGGAGAGAGGGGGAGGAAGGAAGGAAGGAAGGCAGGGAGGAAAGGAGGGAGGGAGGAAGGGGAAGGACTGAAGAAAGGAAGGACAGAAGGAAAAAGAAAAGACGAACAAGAGAACCCACCAAAAGGCCAGAAGTAGCGCTGTGGCTAAAGTGGTAGAGTGCCAACTTGGAGCGAAAAAGGTCAGGAACAGCTCTCAGGACCAGAACTCAAAAAAAAGGGTGGGGGGGGGTAGGTGTGAACATAAAGCATAAAGCATGACCAAGTAATTGAGTGAACCTAAAATTAACACAGGAAAAAGAATAGAAGGAATTAGCAATGTTTTCACCTTCTTCATAGAAGGATCTCTGAAGAACCTAACTATTGGTAAACAAGTAGATATCATTAAAGAACGGTACTTTCTTTCCCCTGATCCCAAGATGTTAATATCAGGAGTTACAAAAGAATAAAAAGGTGGTGTTTAAAGGCTTCGGTCATGCAGTCCCTTGATTAGAAAAGAGTAACATGATTACTAGTCAGTAATAAAATAGAATAAATATATAAGGACAGGAAACACGCTGAATAAAGGAACATTGACACAAAAGATTAAATATTCTATCGTTTCATTCACTTCAAATTCCAGAACAACGATTGCCTGAGGAAAGGCAGGGAAGCTAGGAATGGGCGACATAGAAGAGTGTGAGCGAACTTTCTAGAAGAATGGACGTGTCATGACAGAGATTTGTCCCATATAGGTCCATGCATTGTTAGCGCACATCTACCTATCCAATGGTTGTTTAATTATACATACATGTTGCTTCAATGTAGTAAGGAAAGGCAAGAAGAAGGAAAGGAAGGAGGGAGGGAAGGAGGGAAGGAGGGAAAGGAAAGAAAGAGAAGGAATGAGGGAAGTAAAGAAGGAAGGAAGGAAATAAGGAAGGAAGGGGAAAGGCTGAAGGGAGAGAGGGGGGAGGAAGGAAGGAAGGAAGGAAGGAAGGAAGGAAGGAAGGAAGGAAGGAAGGAAGGAAGGAAGGAAGGGGAAGGACTGAAGAAAGGAAGGACAGAAGGAAAAAGAAAAGACGAACAAGAGAACCCAAACCAAAAATTGAATTCAATTATATGCATCAGCTGGAGTTTTAGGAGCAAATTGTACTAATGTCTACATCTTTGAAATCCTTGAAAGACTGGCATGGGCCAGCAAGTGGCCATACAGATAGATGCGAAATAATCCTGGTGATGTTATGTTGGAGATTACTATGCGCTTCTTTTCTTTTCTTTCTTACTTTCTTCCTTTTTTCTGAGGCACTGGTCTTTGAATTTAGTGCTTCACACTTGTTAGGTCTCTGATTATTGAGGGTTACTAATGTCGATTTTAAATGCTCTTGTCAAAAACTAAGCATATGAGGCAATAGATATGTTAGTTAATTCATTTGATCTGATCCCGATCATTGCACAATGTAGATACCAAAACACTGTATTGTAGCTCATAAATACATATAATTATTACTTGTCAAATGAAAACAAACAAAAAACCTGCACGTTTAACACGACCTTGATCCTAGAGCTTTCCAAAGTATTTATGAGCAAAATGGTAAGCTTTTCTCTTAAAAACTAACCCAAACAAAACACAAAACCTGACCTGGCCAGGCACCGGTGGCTCAGGCCTGTAATCCGAGCTACTCAGGAGACTGAGATCTGAGGACCATGGTTCAAAGCTAGTTGGGGCAGAAAAGCTCATGAGACTCTTTTCTCCAATTAACCACTAAAAAGTTGAATGGGAACTGTGGTTTAAGTGGTAGAGTGCTAGCCTTGAACAAAATGCTCAGAGATCAGGACCCAAGTCCTGAGGTCAAGCACCAAAAAACCCCCAAAAGGAACCAAACAAAAACCATGCACATTTGGTAAAAGATCCTATTCACAAGACAAATTTAGCAATCTCTCACTGGCCTGTTGTAGCAAATATTGTATGTTTTAAGCATTTACAGTTTATTTTTCCCTCTGAGGGTATTTCTTTGGTGGTGGTGGTGGTGATGGTGTGTATGTGTATGTATGTGTGTGTGTGTGTGTGTGTGTGTGTGTGTGTGTGTGTGTGTGTGTGTGTGTGCATATGTGCATGCATGCACATGTGCATGCTGGTACTGGTACTTGAACTCTGAGCCTCATGTGTTTGTTTAGCCTTTTTGTTCTAGTCTGGTGCTATACTACTTCAGCCATGCCTCCACTTCTGGCCTTTTGCTTTAAATGCAGATAGGAGTCTCTTAGATTTCTCCGCCTGAGCTGGCCTTTCAGGGCCATCCTCTGATCTCAGCCTCTTGAGTAGGTCGATTCTAGGTGGGAGCCATTAGTTCCTGGCTAGCACTCATTCTTTAAGTTATATACATTTCCTTTTGGAGAAGAATAACATGTCTGTGCTGCGTCCAGGAATGGTCTATGGTCCACCTCTGAGCCGCATACAGCTACTCTACTTCCACAGTGTTCTGAATGACTCAGAATGGCCAGGAACCCACATCATCCATTCATTCTGAGCCTCAGATAGATAAAAATATGGAAGTGTGAGTTAATTAGAAACCACATCTTCTATGCAGATTGAAACACATTTTCAAACGACCCTGTTCCGTTGAAATTGGCCAGGCAAAGTTTGGTCACAGATGGCTCACTTCTGATTGTATTAAGATGGTGAATTACCAAGATCTGCCCTCCATGGATTATGGCTTGTGGCTCATGAAACTCACATTTCTCGTGGGTACATAGACATTATGAAGCAAAGCACACTTATTTCCATGTCTCCCTTCCAAGTTTATAATTTGAGTTTATAATTTTCTTCTAAAAGGCCACGCTGCCGAGTCTGGCTGGTCAGATGGCATGTGGAGCCCATCAAATTCTAATAGATGAATAAACACATGGACGCCATTTCTCTTCTGGACCTAAGCTATGGAGTTTTCCTGGTCACAGAAGGCTGAAGTGTTGTAATATTTTTGCTTTAATCTCTTCTCCATTTGGCCATCTTTGTCTCCCCCAGACAGCATCTTTGAAATTCCTGTGAAGATGCATTAAAGCTTATTACACTCCTTGTTTAGATTAACAATTCACTAAGAGAAGGTGTCAATGATGTAAACATTACATGAAAGGGAAGGCTGCGGGGAAACAGCGTTTACAGAAGCTGCTTGGCTCGTGGGAAATGAAAATACGCTCTGATGTTAACCAGAACCGGTTCTTCCATGACATGCTTCCCTTCCAGAAAGTGTCAAATAGCCTTTCAGTAACCTTAAAAAACATCTCTGTGGTTATTTATACAAAAGTGTTTCGGACTCTTCCTCGGCTATAAATTGTGATCAGCCACGTGGGTGCATGGGGGTTTATAGGGCACGTCTTTATCTGGCAAGATAAAAGGAATGTTTATGATTTCTCTGAAATGTATTTGCCTTTCCCATGGCTTGTGATAATATGATTAATCTTCTAAAAGGAGCCATTTAAGAAACAGCTGTTTAACCTCCAACACAAACAGTAGCTTAAACCCCGTGGTATTTGCTAATGCTTGGGGGAAAATAAATAAGAACTTGTGCTTTACTCAGTTTCTTAGCCTGTACTGGAAGGAGGGGCCTACTTTGTGACGTTGATCTGGTTAAAAATACCAATGGCATTTTGTTACGGATGGCTTTGTGTCTTGAATTCATAGATGGTGAACGTATGCCTTAAAGAAGATGAAAATTAAAACCACAACAAGGTAGCAGTTTTGACCTACTAAACTGGGACAAAAGAAAGAACAACAGCATCAAGTGTTGGTGAGAATGATTTATGAGGATTTCTCTCTTAGCTCGTGACGGCGTGCATTGCTACATGGCTTTTGAAATAACTTGATCTTTACAGATACTGTTTATGTTGTGTGTACATCAGCACTGGGGCTTGAACTCAGAGCCTCATGCTCTCCCTTAGCTTTTTGGTTAAGTCTGGTACTGTACCAGTTGGATCAGACCTCCACTTTTGTTTTGTTGACTAATTGGAGAAAAGATTCTCCTGGACTTTCTTAACCTGGTTGGCCTCCTTGAGTAGCTAGGATGACAGACATGAGACACTGGCACCCTGCACAACTTGATTTTATGTAATGAAGTAGATCATATGAGTTGTACACAATTTAGCATTTCCCTCCCGGAAGCAAGCCTTAAGGAGATTATTGCATATTTGTACCAGAATAGATATAACTATCTTCTTACTAGTGCAGTTTCCAATAGGAAAAATTACCTGTAATAGGAAAAACAGATAACTTTAGTTTTTTATTCATATAACAGAATGTTATACTAAGGTAAAAGTGAACATGATACAGCTCTATGAATTATCATGGATAGATCTTAAAAACATAATATTAGATTTTTTAAAAAGCAAGTTCTAAAGCCAGGTGCTAGTGGCTCATGCCCATAATCCTAGCTATTCAAGAGGCTGAGATCTGGAAATCTGGGTTTGAAGTCAACCCAGGTAGTAAAGTCCCCATGAGACTCTATTTCCAATTAACCACTCAAAAACTGTAAACAGAGCTGTGGCTCAACGTGGTAGAGTGTTGGCATTGAGCTGAAGAGCTCAGGGGCAGTGCCCATGCCCAGAGTTCAAGCCCCAGGACCGACCAAAAAAAAAAAAGCAAATTGCAGAAAAATGCATATAAAATCTTCATTTGCATAAGAAATACACTAAGAAATACATATTGACATCAAGTGACTTAGACCTGCAAGAGAACTGTTACCTTCATTACCTTACTCATGTCACTGTAAACGCTCTGTACAGCATCTTTCCAATAAAATAAAATTTTACAAAAGAGAACTGTTACCCAAAATAAGATAGTACTTACCTTTTTTTGGGGAAAAAGAGGATCAATGAACGAAGGAGAATCATGCAATGAGGGTTAAAGAAACTGGTAACGTCTATTTCTGAGGTTATGCTGTGGGTACAGAGGTGTAGTTTGTAAATCAGGAAGATGTTGGATACAATTTATAAGCACAAAATGTGCATGCCAAGGGTGAAGCACCTGAAAGGCAACGGTGTAGCCGCTGTTTGGTGAAGTTCAGTTATTTGAAACTCCTCAGTGGCGTGGGGAAGCAGAGTTGAGTCTTCTCATACTTTCTGTGAAGTCATCAGGGTCTCTACTAGGGTGGTGATGCAGGGCCCCACATTTCTGCGGGGAAGACGGCTGTGATTCCTCATGTGGAAGAATGCTTCGTCAGGCCGAGAATGCAGTGGGACTTGTGGTTCTGAGGTGGGAATTGTGCTGTTTCTACTCATCCGCATTAACTCAAAGGCCTTAGAGCAACGCAAGCTCACGAGGCCTCTGGAACGAGAGCCTGGACATTTGTGAGCAGGCCCAGGGCACGCAATGACTGCTCTGTGTCGATAGCCAGTTCTTGCATTCGTGGCTGGGCCTTCTCTCCCAAGTGCCAGAAGGACACATTCGTTTGCCATTACAACTCTGATTGGACGCAGCTTGCGGTATTGGAAAGGCTTCTTTCTTCATGACTTTGGGAGAGACTCTCTCCCGGAGGAGATCCCACTCATTCCAAATCCATGCGATCTGCCCCGAGTAACACCTTCTAATCAGGATACGTGGCTCATGCTGCCTCTGTGGTCTGTGGTGGGGGAAGATCACAAGCACTCTTCCCCAAGCTGGGAAAAGGCCTGTTGTGGGGAGACTAAGCGTGAGGAGGAGCTGGCCGTCAGCTATACAAAAACAAGTGACAAACAAACCAACCTCATTAGCTGATTGGAAAGCATTGGAGCTGCAAATCAGACTGCCGATTCGTGGCCCAAATCTCCCCCTCCTTTTCCATATTTACTGTTCACACCTACGTCCAGGTAATCAAGGGGGTGTGAAGTGCTGATACAGTTTGTGAAGCAGACTTGTTGTTTGATCTCTGTCCACGTCCTTGTCCAAGACATACAGGAATACTTCATTTCTCAAATTCCTTTCCAATGAAAATAGGGCCATCAGAAGGTCAGGAAAAGGGGTAGACACAATGCCCAGACCTGGACATCATAGAGCAACAGAAGTCTCATTATATGCTGGCCAAATGTGAAGGAATTTGTCTTAGGAAGCAGAAGGTTCTTAGGAAGTGAAGGCTGTCTAAGAAGTGAAGGCTGTCTACTGAACATCCAATAGTCTAAGGATTCGGACAGGAAATCAGCCTTTCCTTTTTCTTTTTTTAAATTTTTATTTTGTGGAGCTAGTGAGATCCAGAGCTACTGATTTTAGTGGCTAGTGTTGGATAACCATTAATCACAGAAAGAATTCAGGCTCTTTCTTCAAACTGTTGCCAAGGCTTTATGCTGGGCTGAATGTAGACAATTCTTAGGGGAAAGTCCTCCTGGCGTCTGAGAGAGTCTTGTCATCTCTTCTTACCACCCTTCAAAGGGTAGACAGCCAGCTTTGCGCATGTCTCGGCGATAATCCAGAATTGCTACTGTAAACCATGCATACCCGAACACCTTGACTGACCTCAAACTTCCATCCCATGCCGATGTTCTGGAAGTCTGGAATTTTGAACATTGGCTTTCTTCCAAAAATGAGGTGATAAGAGCTGAATATTTTTTCATCTAAAAATATGATATGACTTAGCAATTAGTATAATAATTCTCTGGATTCAAAATATTTTCAAATATATTCAAAAATTTTCAAAAGTTGTATATAATAATTCTCTGGATTTTTTTTCAAAAGTAGTCCAGAAGGCTACGTCTTGTTTTGATCATAAAAAAATGAAATGAATGCAGATTGTAGTTATAGCAATAGGACATGTAAAGTAACATTTCTGTGCCTGGATAGAGGTGTGATGACTGTGACTTGGGTTTGCTTCCTTACAGAGGGAAAAGTCAGTTTATGCTGGTTTAGGACACACAGTGACATTTGCACAATTATCATGGCTGAGTGGCCTCTCAAGAGGAATTAGCTACCAGCCAGCTGAAACACTTGGACATATTTGGCATTCATCACACAGGCTTGCATTCTGCTTTTCATGGACACATCTGTGAAGTAACTCAGTGTCGTAGTTGACTCAAGACTCAGAAATCTAAACTTGAATCTCGTACCCATCTTTTTCTAATAGGAGATGCCCTGGGCAAATTCAGTAACCAGTAAGAATCGTGGACATGGACTTATCTTTGCCAATGATGAAACTTCCTGGAGGGGATAGCCTATAAAAATCTGGACAGGCTGCTTTTTGTGCTGTATGGTAGCTAAGGCATAAAAAAAATACACATTGACAGAACAAAAAGATATGAGTGATATCAAGCATGTGAAAGCCACCACCCCACGGAGCAGTGCCTGGAATGTTCATAGCATTCAATGAGATTGTACCCAGCATTCTTTGCTCTTTTTGATAGAATGTTCCTGAGGCAAGCAGACAGGGTCTCCTAATTCTGTGGTACATAAGGGACCGGTAACTCTTGGGAACACTGCAGGTGCTACCCAGTGGGCCTTAAACGCACAAATGAGACCTTGGGGGGAAGCAAAGGACCTTGGTCAGTTAAGATACAGACTTTTTTCCCCTCTTGTGAAGTTCCCTTTTGCAGGAGTGTGTTCGATAGGATTTGTTTCCACAGCATTTAACTGAGACCCAAAGGATAGCAGCTAAAACGTTTGTTGATTCTTTTTGCTCCTGTAAAGGTCTCCACGCAGGCAGGAGAGGGCTGGGATGGTGATGGCCTAAAAAGCCCAAGAGGCCTTTAACTCTTCGAGGAAGGGGAAGCCGTGCGGAAGGGAGGACACGATCAGGAAGTAGTGCTCCCGCCTTCCTCACGTCAGTTCTAACTCCAGTGGAGACCAGGAACGCCACCTTTACTCCAAGTGACATTTGTTAATTTGGAAGAGGAGAACAGAAACAGCCATCGGAAGTTCTTTCTGCCACATCAGAGCTTAGAAAGTGACGTGATCCTTGTTACCTATCTGGAAACATGTACTGGGGTCATGTGGCTGATTACGGCCTCCTAAGGATGGAGGGCAGAGCTCCGGGAACTCCAGCTTAATCAGGATCCACTTAGGAGTCTTAAATTGTCCGTTATATGTGAGAGAAATTCCTGTCTTAAAATCTCAGTGATGAGTTTTTCAAAAAGAACTCTGGGATTATATCTCCGCCCAGTTAGATTGACCAACATCATGAATTTGAACTGGACCGCTGGTGGGAATGTGACTAGTACAACCACTCTGGAAAGCAGTCTGGAGTCTCCTCAAAAAAGTAAACATAGACCTGCCCTAAGACCCAGTCATCCCACTCCTGGGCATCTACCAGAACATCACAGGCCAGGATACCATAAAGACACCTGCACATCCGTGTTCATTGCTGCACTATTCACAATAGCCAAGTTGTGACACAGATGCCAAACAATGTGGTACCTACACACAATGGAATTTTACACAGCCAGTAGAAAGAATAATATTATGTCATTTGCAGGGAAATGGATGGACCTAGAAGAAATCATGTTAAGTGAGGTAAGCCAAGCTCAGAGAGACATAAGCAGAAGCTAGATCTAAAATATGCTGGATATGATCAATTCTACAGGACTCTAGGCATTCACTTACACACAGTAAGACCAAAAGAGGATATTCTTAGGAGAGGAGCAGGAAGGTGCAATGCTTATGTGCATCTATCTGATCATGTAAAATGATATTTACTGAAATGAACTCTGGAAATGGGAAGAAAAGGTTTTTTTCTTTGTTAAAAAATATCTCTGTGACTTTTGGAACTTTCTTGTTTACAACTAAACTTCCATCCTCAATAAATTCAGTTAGGTCTGGTGTACGTGGTATCTGTGGGATGGATGTGGGGTAAGAAGCTTTTTCCTATTCTTATACTTACATTATTACCCTCTGGGGAGCAGCTAGTCCTTCTCCTGAATCAGCAGCTACAGACTGACAGGAAACTAGTCTGCTGTCCACCCAGCTGTGACTCCATTCTATTAGGCTGAAATTTAAATCAAGAGTAAGTTAATATACAGAACTATACCCCAGTGGCCTCCAATTTATTCTTGTTCACTTATAAGGTCAGGCCCCTTACACTGGCATCTTATGCTAGCAGTACAAATTTGTACAGGACGTTTTTTTAAAAATCAAGCAAATCAGAAGTAATAAGATGATACAGCTCAGCCTTGACTCACTGTAGGAAATCTCGGTATGTAAAACTTCAGACACATTCAGCGTGATCATGCCTCTGTGATAAGTCCCCTCCCAAAATAATTTACTGAATATCTAATCATTTGCCAGAATTCTAAGGTCTTTAAAATAAGAATACTGTCTTCACTTTGATAGTAGTAGTACTTCACTTTGATAGTAGTAGAACTACTATCAATGCTCTTCATTCCAACTTTTCACAGACTCCACCTGTTATGTAAAGTGAAAGATGCTGGCTCCAACACCCAGCCTGGGGCTGAATGAAACAGAATTTCATCTCTCTAACTGGCTGGACATTAACTGCCAGTCTGAATAGCTTGGGGAAAAATAAAGAAACGTTCTCTAAAGAAATCATAAAGGAATTAAATAGTATTTTCTGTTGCATATGAACCAACACTCCCTTTTTTCCATCATATTTTATCATGGTTCTGAAACATCCTTTTTTTATTATAGTATATGACTAGTGAACTTTCTGGTGTTATACCTTGTGCATTGTGTGTGTGTGTGTGTGCATGTGTGCCAGTCCTGGGGCTTGAACTTTGGGTCTAGGCACTGTCCCTGAGCTTTTGTGCTCAAGGCTTGTGCTCTACTCCCTACCACTTGAACCACAGCTCCATTTCCAACTTTTTGCTGGTTAATTAGAGATCATAGTCTCATGGACTTTCTTGCCCAGGCTGGCTTTGAACCCAAATCCTCAGATCTCAGCCTCCTGAGTAGCTGTGACTTCAGGCTCGAACCACTGGCATCTGGCCACCATACATATTTTTAATGTCATTAAAAAAGTTCTAACTTTAGGTATGTTACTTTCTTATATCATGGCTATGATACTATGGGAGGTTAGAACTAAATAATTATGATTCCTTCAGGCAAGACCTCCAGTGTTTGAAGGAAGCTGGACTTCATGGCTAACCGCTTTAACATTTTACAACACTGATATAAAAACAGCCTCCAATGGGAAGCCAGCCTTTCAACTAGGCTTTTTCCTTTCGAGTCCTTACAAGGAGTGAGTTAATGATGTGATCTGACCTAATCTAATCTAATGATCCCATCTCTTGCTTTTCTTAGAAGGAAAAAAAAAATCTGAATTTGAAAGTGGCGTCTTTCTTTACCCATAACTTTATGGAGAAATTCATTTGGGATGCGCAATTAAAACAGTTCATCAGCCTTGCAGCCTGTTTATTCCCTTTGTGGTTCACAGCCATTTCATGAAAGCCAAGGCCCGGGCAGACATCCGTGTCCACGCCAGGCTAGAAGACCCGAGTGTGTGAAGGGGTGGATATGGTCTCTGCGGGATTATTCCCTGCAGGGGCCTCCCGAGGCCTCCATTCCCGGGAGAGCCTGTGTCAGACACACAGCGGGGTGTGAGTATTGTAAGTTGATGGAAAGAACTTCAGTTAGCAGAAAGAAACCCATCTGCAGATACAGAAGACGGGTGTCCTTCAAATGCCCAGCATTGGCTGGTCTTGCCCAGACAGATGCCCTGTACCATTCTCACTGTGTGCAATGCTTCCTTCCACGGCTGCTCAGCCAACGTCACCCTTTGTGAGGGTTTCCTGTGTGCCAGCCAGTGGCCAGTGAGCTCACCGGGGCCGCCGCCTTCTTTTCTTCTTTTTTTTGTCAGTCATGAGCTGGGCACTGTCCCTGAGCTCTTCTGCTCAAGGCAAATGCTCTACCACTTTGAGCTGCAGCTCCACTTCTGGTTTTCTGATGGTTCCTTGCAGTGAAGAGTCTCATGGACTTTCCTGCCCGGGCTGGCTCTGAACTGTAATCCTCAGACCTCAGCCTCCTGGGTGGCTGGGATGACAGCGGGAGCCACCGGCGCCCAGCCCCACAGGGCCTCCCTTCGAGGCTCTGCTGGAGACACTGGATTCCAAGTTTTTCCCTCTGGGTTTTCCATCTTGGTTCTTAAAGTAGCTTGCCTTATATGAGGAGGAGGGAGACAGATGCAGATTCGTTCTAAAAGATTTGCTATCCTCTTTTTTTTTTTCTTAATCCTCTATATTACTGGCTCAGCCCCTAATTCCATCTAATTTCATTCTAGAAGAAGCAGGTAAACAATAATCAAACACTTGCAGTATCAGGAGTCCCGGGCCAGGGCCTTCCGAGTTCTGCCCTTCTGACAGATTCCTGCAGGCCAACCTCGTGACCACTTTCCGCTGTGGCTTCATAAACCATGGAGGGAAGGAGAGCCATGGACTGGAAGGTGATGGATAGCACTTTCCGTCTCTGGGATTGTGAGTTAAGTGTTGGCGTGACCTTCAGGTGGTACTTACCCGTGGAGACTCAGTGTTTTCAGCTGCAAAAGGGATAAATCAAAGCCGGGGCTGCGTCAGCAGGAAGCAACAGAAATCCCTTCCAGGCCCTCAGACCTACGTCTTTCACAGATGCTTGTAAGGATAGCTTACAAGTGTTCTGAAAGCCCGACCTATTTGAGAGAGCAGAAATGGAAGCTAATATCCAACCTCAAAGATGTTCTAATGTCCTGTGGTGAGGTTGAGTTCCTTGCTGGGAAAGAGCTCCGCAGAGGCTGGAGTGGTGTGGAGCTGCAGCCCGTAGCTTCTGATTGATGGTTAGGTATTCATCTCGAGTTCCTGGGAAATCAGAGGAAAGGAGCGTGAAGGATCATAGCCGCAGAGCAAGACATCTGGCTTTCTTTCCTAGAGCTGCCGGGGGAAGTGCAGCTCCTTAAAGCAGAGAGTCACACTAAGCACGACTCACCTGCCGCATCTCGGAGTGACTGACCGCCGGCCAGAAGAAGCTTTGTGGTGGCTCGAGCTGAGACTGGTCTGTAAGCTCCCGACGTCTTTGTGGGGACTGTGATCCTGACACCCGACCCCAGGCATGCGGTTCTTAGAAAAGCCGCCAAGCCGCACTGGTGGTTAAAGCTGCAGGGCCTCAGAGAAGCGCGCGTGGAGATGGGAGGGAGAGTTGGGGCTGTGGGTAAGGAAGGGGTCTTTCATGAGGAAGCGTCGGGGTTATTGCCAACACCAAGAGGCTGACGGCTGGCCTGGCGTTCACCACACTGCTCTGAGCGCACCTCCACTTGTGTTTACGCCTGCACGGTGTACTTGACACGCCCCTCGCCTCTCCAGCTGCTCACCCCTCATTCAACACCTCCATGAGCCCTTTGTATCCTCCCTGCATAAAGAGAGAAACTGAGGCAGGGTGAGGCAAACCTCCCCCGCCCCCACGCCCTTCAGTTTCAGTCTCACAGCTGGAAGATGATTTCCCAAGACCGTTTTCCTCAGTGATCTAGCCTGAACTGGCCGTTTCACCTGAGATGAAGTATGGAGGTTCTGCTGGTCTGTCTGTCTTCTATATCACGCGGCAGGTGGCTTGGGAGGTTGTGTACAGACGTCACCTGTGGCTTACCTATGCAGCCTTGGCCTCTGGATGATTCCATTGGGCCAACGTTATCTCACATTTCTTTTCTAAAGCAAATGCATTAACATGTGTTTCTGCTCAGATGACCTTAAAACAGTCGTGTGTGTGTGTGTGTGTGTGTGTGTGTGTGTGTGTGTGTGTGTAAGTTGTAAGGCATGAACTCAGGGCTTGGGTGCTGTCCCTGAGCTCTTCTGCTCAAGGCTTGTGTTCTAACCCCTAGAACCACAGCTCCACTTCTGGTTTTTAAGTAGTTAATTGGAGATAAGAGTCTTACGGGGACTTTTCTGCCTGGGCTGGCTTCAAATTTTGACCCTCAGATCTCAGCCTCCTGAGTCGCTAGGATGACAGGCGTGAGCTACTAGTGCTCAACCCTCATTATAGTAGCAACCCTTACAGTGCATCGGGGATCCATATTTGCCTTTTGAAGCCAAAAGAATTAGACTCAAATTTAAGAGAAACAGAGGTAGGCAAGGCATGAGGATACTTTCAAAGCACACGGGAGACCATGCAGATGCCATCCTGGAGTAACAAACTTGTGGTCAGTAAGGTGGCAGGCAGTGTTTGAAAACTGGAGTCAAGCGAGTAGGAAAGGATTGGGGAGAAGTGGAAGTTGGTAAATACGGTTTAAATATATTGGGCTAAAAATTCAGGCTGTTAATCCCAAGTGTTCCTACCTGTTGTTTATTTACTTGATTCTATTATTATTATTATTATTTTGCTGGTCCTGGGGCTTGAACCCAGGGCCTGGGTGCTATCCCTGAGCTTCATTTCTTTGCTTGAGCCACAGTGCCATTTATAGCATTTTCTAAATTCATTAGAGATTAGAGTCTCACAGACTTTCCTGCCTGGGCTGGCTTTGAACCATGATCCTCAGATCTCAGCTTTCTGAGTAGCTAGGATAATAGGTGTGAGCTACCCGCACCTGGGCTTTTAGTTATTTTTAAATAGGAACTCATGTAAGTGAGAGGCTACACACTAGGCCTTCCTAGTGCGGCTGAGTTCCTTTATAAACCAGGGAAAGAGTTATCCTTGACAAGTGGCCTTTCTGAGGATGCCAAAGAGTGAGGCCTGATGCTCTGCTCTGTCCCTACCACACAGCCTCATGAAAACACATTGTGTGCTTGTAATCTCGCTCCAATCCTCTGACCCTTGGGAATTCCATGCATTTGGATTGTTAGGATGGGTTAGCCGGATTCAGGTTGGAAGCAGTAGCATTGCAGCTCTTCTGGGGCCGACTGCCAGGCTCTCCTCACCCCTTCCTTCTCTCCTCACTTCCTGGAATCCTTCCCATGCTCCAGTGTGCATCCCAGAGGGCCTTGTGGCATTCTCTTGTCCTGTCTGGTTGCACTCTCAGGCTCTTCTTTGTGGTTTCTGTATTACAGCAGGAGACAAAGACTGTTGTATTTATCTATATTAATTGGGTTCTTGTCTTACCTTGATTTAAAAAAACAACAAACCAAACGACTCCTTTATGTAGAATTCCTGTTTTCTTCATCATTAACCCCTCACACCACCCTGCAAGGGCCTTGTACATAGCAGGTGTTTAATGCTGAAATGACAGCATGAAGTGTGTTTGAAAGGTGTGCGAGTTTGTTTGGTGGATTAAGGTGGTAGTTGCTGAGTTCTCCAAGAGAGAAGAGACAACTGCGTGCTGGATTTCTAGACCAAGACAGTTCAGCGAGCTTCCCTCCCCGAGAGGCATACCCTTCTTCTTCCCCAGTGTCCTTCCTCTCTGGGAGATGAATTAAACAGGCCCCTCCCCCCCCCCCATGACAGAGCAGGGAGTGTGTTGTAAGGGGGGGAAGGGCTGCTGTCATCCCGTTTGCTGCCACGGCTCGACTGGTATGGCGCCAGGAGGAGAGGGAATAAGTGAGCAAGATGTTTTCCGTATTATCCGTGGTCTGAAGGTGAGCCTCATCACCCAACGCAGAGCCAGCATGGCTATTTTTGGAACAATGACTGATGCTCCCTTCTGTGTGTCTTCAGAGCGGCGTCCAACAGCGAGCAAGAGGAAAGGAGCTTGAGAGTGCTCGTCCCCTCCTCCCCTCATGCTTCCGTGTTTGTTTGAACACTGGAGGAAATGTGCTATATTTGGAAGGTCCAGTATTGGAGGTGTTAGACAATCTTTGAAGCTCGTTGCTAATGGCTTTCCCTACTTTACCAAATAAACATCGTTTTGACTACTTAATTGTAGTCTTGTCTTAATATGCAAATGGATGAAGAGGGTTAAAGGATGTTACACACATATATTAGATAATATGTAAAGTAGCATCACTATCATATTTAATATATACAATATATTATCTAATACAAATCATCTAATACAAATCATTAGTCATTATGCAATCATATAGCAGCATATATAACATATAACATATAATATTATATGTAATATTGCATATTATATGATATATGATATATGATTATATACAAGATGGCATAACTATTTGAAGGAGAGAGGTTTGTGGAATTATCACAGTGAAACCACCTTGTACTCTTTTGGGATTTTTTGTTGGTTGTGAGACTTGAACTCGGGGCCTGGGTGCTGTCCCTGAGCCTCTTTGTGCTCAAGGCTAGTGCTCTACCACTTGAACCACAGTGCCACTAGTTTTTGAGTGGTTAATTGGAGATAAGAGTCTCACAGGGACTTTTCTGCCAAGGCTGGCTTCAAACCACAGTCCTTAGATCTCAGTCTCCTGAATAGTTAGGATTACAGGTGTGTGCCACTGGCGCCCGGCTACCCCTTGCACTATTAAGTTAAGCAACTATACATGTATATATACATATTAATATATACACATATTATATACATAGCAATGGAGACTAAATACAAGAATCCAAGGAAACGGTCTTTCTGGAGACTGAGCTGGGATATCTGGGCTGTGGAAGACACAAAGGAAGAGAGCCTTTGGTAGTTAGAGCAATCTAACACATCGCATTTAGGTGAGGGGGGGAATGGAAACTTTAAGGGGACCCCAAAAGGCTCCCCAGTCCTTCCAGGCACCTCAAATATTTTAGATCCCAATGTTCTTTGATCCCTAAGTAGTTTCATCCTGTATTATCTCTTCCTGATCACAGCTGAGATTGAGTGAATGAAAACCAAAGGATTCACTCATTCCTAGATGGAAGCCGGACATCAGGACAGAATGTATATGAGTCATCAAGAGCAGAATGCACAGCTTTCTCACACGACCAGTGAGTTGAGCAAGCATCTCTTGAGACATAAACAAGGCAGTGAAGTCTTTCACCCAGCAGACCCTGAAGCCTGGTTCATGGGATTCGAACCCCCTCAGCCTATTCTGTCTATTCTGACAGCAGAGGCTACTGCTTTTGCCTCCGTTCTTTTACGAAAGCGGCTCCCAGGTCACTTTAGGTTGCAGACACAATCTCCATCCAGTGATTTGAATGTCAAGGTGAGATGTTAATCAGAACTTTGAATATGATAGCACTCAGTCAATTTCCTTCTTCGGGCAGGATCCTCTGGTTTACTCTTTTCCCACTGCCTTTCCTTGCTCACCTCAAACTCTGCATGTTTTTCCCTCCTGTTCTGATTCCTTGTCGGGGTCAAAGATGGGAGAAGAGGAGGTGCAGAAACATAATATATTTGACCAGTCTGGATCGCTGTGATATCTCTGGGAATAATGTTCCTGTTCCTAGTTAGATCAACGATGCTTAAAACAGACGTTTTCTCTTGTGTTTACGTGAGCTTTAGGAGGTTCTCTGCTAAACCTGCCTCTTGTAGCTCCCTTCACCTCTGTGCAAGCATACAGGTGTGCAGTAATCCCTTCTACCCTCTTCAGCCAAAGTCTTCTTAACCTCCTGTGTTTTCCATTGAACAGGACCCAAGACACCACGAGCCGGGTCTTTTCAGCCCCAACATCCTCTGCTCACCAAACCCTTGCAGGCCAAGTCCAGCTAAGAGCATTCTCTTGGCTCCAGGCCTGAAAGAGCAGGCTGGCTCTCTGCTCCTGGGACGATGCTCGGTTTCCTGGAAGAAGACAGCCCTCTTCAGTTGTGCCTTCCTCAGTTACAGGTGAAGGATTGCTCCCCAGTAACCGCAGGGAACACGCATCGGACATTTCTGAGGCCCGTGGCCCGCCCACAAAAATTGATGACACGGGCTCTCTGTGGAGCAATATCTCTTGTAAGCCACAACGACATCTTCTTCTTCCAACTCCTCTTGTCTTTTACATTTCTGATATGGCTAGAAGATTAAAGATTTTGGGGGGGGCAAAATTTGAGGACGTCTTTAGCCGTTCGTATAGAGGCTGACGGCCTTCCCCCCTCTCTTGTGGATACTTGACATCTGTTCTACCGAACTGGAGGTTGCGGTTGGAGGAATTCCGTGCTTACATCCTGCTGCACGTGTTACCCAAAGAAGCTCCGATGAGACATGAGCGTGGTTAGGTACTGGTCACTGCCAGGGCGTAGTAAGCAAGCTACTTCACCGTTAGAAGCCACAGAGGAGATGCCTGTGCTGACCAGTTCTCCCCTAGGAGCTCTGGGCAATGCCAGCACATCTACCTATGACTGAAGGTAGAGGGAAGGTAGGACTGGTTTCAGCTTATTGTTGTGATGGGAAGCATAGACAATTGGAGGGATTCCAGCTCTCCTCCAACCTACAGAACAAACTAGAGGTAAGTGCGTATGCATCCACATCTAGATGGAAATCACCAGATTATTATTATGTTTTGTCATCCAGCTCGGAATTTCCAATATAGTTCACTTCTCCTGAGGAGCTCTTTTGACTGTTACTGTAACTATCTCCAATACAAAAATCCTGCACCATCTAACAAGCAGTATTTGCTAATAATGCTGAGGATCTGGGAGGGGGGACCAGTTGGCTCTGCTGATGTAGAGGCTAGACTCACTCACTTGACTGAAAACTGAGAAGGGGTTTGCTGATCAGATGGCCCTCAGCCGGAATGTCAGGGGAGGGAGGGCTCAGTGCAAATACGTCTCCTCCTGTCACAGCTGCCCCAAACAAGGGCAGGCACAACAGTTAAAGGGACATGGAAAGACTCTGGGTGTCTAGGTTGCACTGGTTATACCTCATTTCCTCTGAGCTGGAGGGCTGGGAGTGAAGATACAGAGAACCACAGGAAAAAGCTGGGAAGCACCTTCTACTAGGAATAGATGTATCTCAGGTCAGACTTTTGAAATCTTAATGCTCAACTGTATTTCTCTGTGATAGTCTAAACTACTTAGTTCCTTGGAAGCATTAGAGCACTGCTGGCTTATCCATTTTAGAGAGAGCAATCTGGTTCCTCAACTGATTCCTTTAGGAGTTTACTTACGTGCTAGTCGGCATAGGCTCTCTCCCCTTGATCGAAGGAAGATTGGCTGGAAACTATTCTTAGGTGAAAACTAACTGTGCATAAGTTTTAGTTAAACTATTTTTCACAAGTATATTTTAATCTCATAATCAACATTTCTAGGTATTAGAGATAAAGAATAGAAATGTCATCTTTGATTCATATTTTATTTTGCAGTTTTTTTTTGCATTGCAAATCTCCCAAGAGAAAGTGGACCAATTTTATACTCCTGCAGAGCATTCAGGACTGGATCCCACTTTTGTTAAAAGCAGTAGCTTAGACATTTTAATGATATATGAGTATTTGTTTTGTGAAAATAATAAGATTTGAGGACTGAGAGAGTAGCTATTAGCATGATTTAATTTTTATTGCTTTTGAAGTAGCAAATACTCATTGACTCGAGCGTGAATTGTTAGGTTCCTCTACAAAAAAAATATAGCATGTGATGAGTAAGGGCTGATGATGTATTTTCTTGACAAGTGCTTTTATGGAGACTATTTCTAAATGCAAAATGCTAACAATATACTGAGAAGAATGATTGCATATTTCTGAAGGAAGTTCATAGAGAAGCCTAGTATCTTTTTAATTTCCTCTGTGTTCTTTAGAAATTACTTGTTGAGGACTGTTTTCTGCTTTGAATGAGTTTATATAAGAGCTGCACACTTTCTGGGCACCATGGACTGCGATGGTAGCCACTCAGAAGGCCGAGACCCAGAGGATCAGGGTTTGAAGCCATCTTGAAAACTTCACTAGGCTATTTCTCCACAGAAATAACCAAATGATAGGGCTGGAGGTGTGATCCAAGTGGTAGAGCACCAACCAAGCAAGCACAAAACCCTGATTTCAAATCCTACCACTAGAAATGAAGAAGGATGGTCTATTATGTGGCAGCTTAGATCTACGGCCTCAGACACTGAAGTCAACAGTGCATGGAGTCTGGTGGGTTCGATGGAGCAGAGAGGATATTTCATCCAAAGCTTGGAATTTTACAAGCTGTAGTAAGAAAAGGTGCATGTCTATACTTACTTAAAAATGAATATTGGAAAGCAATGTTTTCTTTTTCTTCTCGTAGCTCGTCATCCGAGAGCAGATTCTCGGGTGACCCTGGGAGACGCAGCAAATCAGCTTTCCATATTTGCACATTAATGGGGACAACACTGGGACCACGCGGGCCCAGTGGCATGGCCAGTGCCCTCTCCCCTCTAGATGGCTGCAGGACCAGGGTTCCGGCATCCGTGCCATGGCATTTAAAGTCGAACGTAATTGTCAAGCTAGAAAAATGCTTTGACTTGCTTAGCACCAGTGGCTCCTGCCTGGAATCCTGGCTACTCGGGAGGCTGCGTCTCAGGCCAGCCTGGGCTAGAAAAGTCTGTGAGACTCTTATCGTCCAATAACGACTCACAAGCCCAAAGCGGGGCTGGGGCTAAGTGGCACAGCACCCACCTGGAGCATAAAATTCAGGGATTTCAGCACACATAAAATCACACACGTGCGTGTGCGCGCGCGCGCACACACACACACACACACGGAAAAAGAAGTACTTTGACTAGGTGTGAACCTCCAAAGCGGAATGGAACACACTTCTGCTTTCCCACATCACAAGAGCTGATCAGAATCTCATCGGACAGAGAGGAACCGTGAAACCTACCAGCAGGATTTGGTGAGGACAATCACAACTCTAGAACGGAGGGGTGGACGCCGTGCTCTGGTGTTGGAGCTCCTGACAATGAGTGAAAGCGTCAGACTCTGAGTTTCAGTCCTGGACTTAGACCAAAAAAATAAGTGAACAATCAAACAACTAAATGAACGAACTAGCTATAGAATGCGGTTCTACACTGGCCCATGTCCTGTTGCTACGTGGAATGAACCCCGAGGCTGTGTACAGTGTAAGGGAAAAGCTGTGTATTTTGGGGCCTGGTTTGGGAAGTCTGTCTTGTCGGCGTCTGCTCAGCTTCTCGCCGGGGCCCCTGCTGCTGTAACTCACGGTGGAGCGTGGAAGGCGAGTGGCAGCTCACATCGTTTTACAGGAAAAGCACTGATGTGTGCTCGAGAGCAGGTCACTCAGTACATCAAGGGCCCCGGGAGACCCCACGTCCGCTCCGCACAGCACTGGAGACTGGACCTCGGGCTGCGTCTCGGTGGAAAGCAACCATGTGGAGATCACAGCCTGCACTAAGGAAAGCAGGGAGCAGTGTGGTCAGGAGAGGATGGGAGGAGTTCAGGCTCTGGTGGCTGGAAGAGCCTTAGGCTCCTGACAGTATTTTCCTTCCACAGGCCCTCCGCGTGAACAGGACGCTTCCCTTCCTGTGGTCAGTACAATGAGGGACTGAGGAATTAAACGGCGGGTGCTGAATCCATCCATCTCAGCCTAACACTCAGGCCACAGTGCCTGAAGAGCTGGTGTTCTGAGAAAGGCAGTGGGTGTGAGGTCCACAGCAAACGCTCCTCTCACAACCCGAGCTCCCCAGAGCCTCAGCAAGTCCTCCTGGCAGGTGGCGCTTCCCCAAGACGTCTGCCACCATAGCTCTCATCGCCTGAATCCAGGTGGGCTTGAGTCTGCATCAGCCAATAAACACTCGGAAAGGAGCACGTGTGGGTGTCTAGATTGCTCACAGGAGGCGGCTTCCTCATTCCTGCTGAATCCATTGCTTTATTCAAACAGCGTTTGGTGAACATGAAATTGGCACTGCCAGCTAGGTGCCATGGCCCCAGCCTTGATCTTTACTAGTCAGGAGGCTGAGCGCCAGGGGATCATAGGAAAATCCAGGTAGAAAAAAATCCACCAGACTCCATCTCCAAACTCATCAGCACCGAGAAGAAATGGAGGCAGGATTCAAGTGGTAGAGTGCCAACCAAGGAAGCAAGCTGAGCAAGGACAAAGTCCTGGGTTCATGTCCCAGTACTACGCGTGCGCGCGTGCGTGTACACACAAATGCATACACACGCATGCACACACACACACACACACACACACACACACACACACACACACAGAAACTGATACTGTCAAGGAAAAAATAAACCATTTGTGTCTTTCCTCTCTGTGGTGCCTTGCTCCATTTTTCTTCCCCAATACAAGAGAAAATACTTCTTTCACAGTTCTATTTGTCTTCATATTTTACAATTTAAATAAAATTGTACATAAACACCTTTTTACACAAAGGGTCAAAAGGAAAGTTGAAGTTAAATTGAGTACCTTTGTTCATAAAGAAAGAGAAAGGTTGGCAAAAAAATTTAAAAAAAGAAGAGAAAAAAGAGATAGTGAGCTCATGGAACTGTAGCTGTTAAAGAGGCTCAGATGGAGAGGATCGTATCTGGAGGCCAGCCTCGGCTAAAAGTCCATGAGAAGCCATCTGAGAAAGTTGGGCACGACCGTGTGCCCCTGTTATTCTCAGGCAGAGGAGCTCCTGAGATCAAGAGAATGTTGATTCTGGGAAAGCCCAGGCAAAGCAAAGCTTGTCGACCTGGTTTCCAAGGGAAGAAAGCTAGGTGTGCTGAGGCTCACCTTCCTCGCGGCCGTGGTGGAGGGACAGAGTGGGAAGCGTGGGCCTGCGAGGCTGTATCTCAAAACCGTCAGTGCAAACAGGGCTGCAGCCGTGAGCAGAGCGCTCTCTAACTAAGTATGAGGCCCGGAGTCTAAACTGCAGTGTCGCTTGCATTGCAAAATAGAAATACTGTACCCTGCTCTAAAAGAATCGAGTATTCTCGCACAACTCTCTTTGGCTTTTCCCACTCAGGTTTTGTTTGTGCCCCAGCTCCCTCGGTGCAATCCGCCTCTGAGTCATTTGTGGTTTCCAAGGTCTTGCTGCTTCTTCCTTTCCCTCTTTCCTTCCTTTCCCCAACCCTATTCCCCCCATGCGCTTACCCCCGTCCCTGGGGTTAATTTCTGTTTATTGTGCATAATCATTAATCCTGCAAAACCTTATTGAATGTCATCTGTATGCCAGACATTCTTCTAAGAGCTGTGGATACGGTTATAACTCAAGTTATTTGGTGTTTTTTTTAAATGCTCATGGAATTTCATTTTCAACTGGCAGTAATCATCACAGAAGTCCAAATATTATTGTATCAATTTACGTTAGCCTAAAATCTGTGTTCCGAAGATGCTGAGTGTTTAGGAAGGAGTGAACACCAGCTAGTAGCTCGAGCTAGAAAACATTTCCTACCTCCCTCAACTTGGAAAGTGTATCTGTTTATCCTTGGTATTAAGGTAGCATGATGGATGAGAAAATAACTTTCCTCTTTGACACATAGTGTGGGATGCAAGTGGGAGGTTCTGCATGATGACAGCTATTAGTGGCAGAAAAATCTGCTTAAAGGTAGGTGCCAAGAGGCACCAACCAGGCAGTAACCTCTTACTCTATTTGTTCTACCTGGCTTGCAGCCATTGCCGATTGCACCCATTGCACAGGCTCCCAGAGTCTGGATTGTCTTGATCGACTTCTTACTTGGACTGAAGTTATTAGGTGATGTTAATAGAGACTTTCCAGAGTACTAACTCGGGCAAATTTCATGAAACCATTCATGCAGCTCAACGCAGCTGTCTTCAGTGTTATTTTATTTATATTGGGCAGAGGCTATGCCTTATTTGGGTCCTATACAAGGACATTCTTGGCATCCAGTGAATTCTACTCCTAATGTAATTTGGAAAAATTGTTGGGTTTGGAAAGAGAAAAGCACATTTTTAAATTGGCATGTAGTTTTTATTTCCAAGACAAAAGATTGTTTCTAATCACATAAAACCATACCAAGAAGTCCTGCTATCTATCTATCTATCTATCTATCTATCTATCTATCTATCTATCTATCTATCTATCTATCTATCTATCTATCTATCTTTTATCCATCAATTGTTTACTTAATTATCCAGGTATGCTATGTGTCTCTCCCTTTTGGAAAAGTCCATTTAAGCCAAAACAAACAACGAACATTTTTTTCTTCAATGACTTCTGGACTTTCTGGCTGATTTTATTGTTTTGCTGTTTTCCCTTTTGAATTCCAGACTCCCGAAGATTGGGTTCTGAAATGATCCCATCTGAAAAGAAACAATGGCCTGTTACACAGAAATCTGGTATCATATCCAGAAAAACGTGTTTAACGCTTCAAGCGTATACTCTTCTGGACCAGTGCTTTCTAAAGGATTGCTTCAACTGTACTATTCTCTCTCTTGAGGTAGAGTTGGGGTTAGAGGACAAAGGACTGAATCCGGCCTGTCCCTGGTGATAGGTTGGGTTATTAGGCAGATAGTTTGGGTTTGCTTTAATTTTGCTTGGTCAGGGTTGTCAGCTTGCTGGGCACCAGGATGCTCACATCTGTCATCCTAGCTACTCGGGAGGCTGACATCTGAGGACTAATACATGCAGCCAGGCCAGGTGGGAAAGCCCGTGAGATTCATTTCCAGTTAAGCACTGAAAAGCTAGAAGGGGAGCTGTGGTTTGAGTGGTCGAATACCTTGAACAAAAATGCTCAGGGACAGTGCCCAGGACTGAGTTGAAGGCCTAGTACTGGGGCATGCCCACACATATGTGAATGCAAGCACGCATATACAATAACATACACACACACACAGAATTTGTCAGCTAAACTAAGGACAAACGCAAGGACATCTGTGATTGGGTGAAGGGAGAGAAAACAAGATCCTAGACATAGAGTAGAGTGTATCGATTAATGGCAGTATCAGAATTCAGAAAACTTCTCCCAAGCATGACAACGGTGGGTGTGTAGAGCCAGCGGGAGCAATAATGAGCAGAAACACTAGCTGTATCAGATAGTAAGAGTCTTCTCATTATACTCATTGGAATCCCAGTAAAATTGGGAAGTAACTCTCATCATTCCTCACAGCTAGGAAAACTCAAATTTAAAGAGGTGAAAAAATTGTGTCCAGCAAACGCCCCAGCCAGGATTTGAACTCAAATGTAAGCTCTGAAAGCTTTGCTTTATTCGTGTATATTGAACATATTACACTCTAAATGGTAATGATGGACTGTTGAGGATTTCAGCTAGCAGGTTGGTAAAAGAATTGACTCTGGGAATGGAGGCTTTCTGGCCACCCAGAAGCAGGATTGAGTGTAAATTGTGTGCGTGTGTGTGCGTGTGTGTGCGTGTGTGTGTGTGTAGTGAGTGGGTGTGAGTACTGGAGCTCCATCGCCGGGCCTGGGTGCTGTCTCAGTTTTTTGTTTGCTCAAGGCTAGTGCTCTACCACTTGAGCGACAGCGCTACTTCTGGTTTTTCAGTAGTTAATGGGAGATAAAAGTCCATAGGCTGGCTTTCAACCATGCTCCTCACAGCTTAGACTCCTGAGTAGCTAGGATTGCAGGCCAGAGCCACAGCAGCTTCATGGTTTGAGTTTTCTTCATGCGAAAGCATTTCTGACCCTGGGCCTCACCTCCTCATCCCACCGGCCCTTTGTGATTTGCTCTTGCCCTGCCTTTATAGGAGTGGAGTGGGAATCAGGGTTTGGAGGTAGGTTTCTCTCTTTGCCTTCTGCGAATCGACCTCTGAATGCCAGTGATAGGAAGTCACATCCTACCTAGTACTTCAGCAACAGGAAGGTTTCTTTTGTTGTCGTTAACCAATTATTTTCTTTTTTAAAAAAAGGAAAGAAAGGGAAAAAAAAAAGAAACTTAATTCAAGCTTTAGTTTCAATATGGTTGGTTTTGAGTCTCACATTTCCTAGCTGAGCGCGGTTTTTCCCTTTGGATCAGGACGCGCTCCTGCTGCTAGCGAGGGTTAAGGAGGACGGTGGGGAGGCAGATGTCGGCGCCCTCTGCCAGGCTGGTGCTCGAGCCACCCGACTCCTCCATCTGAGCGGCTCAGGAAGCGGCCAGGAGGCACCGAATTCCACCCAAAACATTCTTCGCACCCCAGGGTTCTTGCCACATCCAAGGTCTTTTAAAAATAGCAGCAAAATGGCTCTGGGAGGGGAGCGAGGACTGGAGTCTGAGAGGAGGCCCTAGCGGCATGAAACCCGTGGCTCACGCGCATTCTGATGGCCAGGCACACCTTGAACTAGGTCAGATAGGGACTCGAATCTTCGCTCTCATACCTGAGAAGGCTTTGCCTTTGGTAATCGGGGGTAAGGAAGAACAGGCTAGCTTTTCTGTGACTGTGGAATTACAGCTCACCTATGGAAGACAGCCGGGTTCTAGAACGCCCACCCTTTGTAAGGAGGAGCTGGCCTTTTCTACGTGGACTTTATGAGGAAGGGGTTAAAGTTTCCCTTCAAATGTGACTGCATTCCCCAGCTCCATTTCCATACTGTCTCTAGAAAAGGAAGGTTTCTTGAAGGGAATGAAGAAGAGTGTACAAGGCTGAGATGTGTCTTCTGAAGTGCTCCTGTTGGCCTCAATCCCTGCAAACCACGGCTAATGGCCACCTGATGGAAAGGAACATTGCCGTTCCAGAACTTCATTCTTTGATGAGACTCAAGCAGAACCTAACACACAGACTCGAGAGTAACTCTTTAGACCCTGTAGGTCATGGGACTTGGTCAGAACTCTTCAGCTCTCCCTTGGAGTGGAAAGATGTGATAGATAACACATAGACGTAGCTACATTGTAATCATCTTTTGTCTGAAAAAATCCCACACTGGTCAGATTTGTTCTATAGTCCTATTTTGCTAACTTTCTGCTAATAGATTTTCCCTTTTGTTGTGTGTGGTAAAGGGTTAAGGGAATCCCTAGAAGAATGTCTGATAGGTACCTGGGAAGGTAAGGACTAAGCTATTCCATGATAGCTTTGTCAGGAAAAAACAAACAAACTACAAAACATTTCAGAACGGGCTAAAAAGGATAAAGGAACTATACCTCCTGTCTCCCCCCTGTCACCCTAGCTACTCAGGAGACCGAGATCTGGGGATTGGGGAGCAAAGCCAGCCCAGGCAGGAAAGTCCATGAAACTCATATCTCCAATTACCTCCCTCCTGCCCCTCAAGAAAAAAAAAGCCATAAGTTGCAGCTGTGGTTCAAGTGGTAGAGTGCTAGCCTTGAGAAAAAGTTCAGGGGCAGTGCCCAGGGCCTGAGTTCAAGCCCCAGGATTATGAGGGTGGGAAGAAAAAAAGATAAATGGGCTGTCTTTCTTTTTTAAAAAAATTTTCTATGGATAGATTTTCTTTTTTAAATTTTTTTTATTATCTTTAAGTTGTACAAAGAAGGTTCCCATTCTACAAAACAGTATATGAGTACAAAGCGTCTGACAACATTGTCATCCATCTCTCTTAACCCATCCCTTCTCTCAGTTTTTTTTTTTATTAATTGAGATTAGGTGATTACATAAAGTTCATATATTTCACAGTATTGTGGAATAGTGATACTTAGTTGAGTCACAAACATATTTTAACCTTCACAAGGCAAATTGTCATTTTCATGGTCTATACAGTTTGTGAATTCTATGAGCTTTGACATTACAAGTTATTTTTTCCACATCAGGTGATGTTTACATTTCTTTCCTTTTGCTTAGTGTGGGCTGTTCCCACTTGTTCTGTTCCTCCTCCTGGCTTCCCTGTTGTGTGCATATATCTACCGTATATACGGTTCAGAACCTGGAGTCATTTAGCAATGATATCACAAAATGGGTGGCTGTCCTTTGTTTCTGGAGTCCTGTTTGCCATATCTTCTTGTATTTTGGCTTTATCATCCACATATCAGGGAGACCATGTGCCGTTTGTCACTTTGTTCTTGGCTAACTTTGCTCAAAATAATCTGCTCTAGTTCCATCCATTTCCCTGCGACTACCATTGTTTTGTCTTTCTAATGGCCACATAATATTCCATTGTATATAGGTACCACAAATTTTGGATCCACTTATCAATAGTGGAGCAAATCTTGTTTCCTAATCTTGGCTACTGTGAACAGTGCTGCAATGAACATGGAGGTGCATGCGTCCTAGTATCTTGGTTCCTGCTGTTCAGGGTAGATGCCTAGGAGTGGTATGGCTGGATTATAGGGGAGGTCTACATCTAGCTTTCTGAGGTATCTCCAGACTGCTTTCCAAAGTGGTTGTACATTCCCACCAGCAGTGTAATAGGGTTCCTCTTTCTCCACATCCCCTCCAACATTTGTCGTTGGCTGACTTAAGGATGTGGGCCATTCTGACTGGGGTAAGGTGGTATCTCAGGGTTGTCTTTATTTCCATTTCCTTTACAGCCAGGGATGATGAACATTTCCTCATGTGTTTCTTTGCCATTTTTACCTGAACTGGCCTGGATGATCCTATTTATATGCTTCCCACCTTCCCTGGGGTAACAGGTGTGCAAGGGTAGGTTCTCACAGACTTTCTGCCTGGAAGGGCCCTGAACTGCAAGCCTGCCAATCTCTACCCCCTGAGTTGCTAGGGTTACAGGTATGAGCTACCATGCCAGACCTACATTATCTTAAATTATAGGAAAATGCATGCTTTCTGTAAACCATTAAATTGTTATGGAGTACAGCACAAATAAACAGTAGTCTCTTACTTTTTTTCCCTCCTACTCCACACCTTTCCAGAAGTAATCTCCCTTAAGAACTGGTGGTCAGGGCTGGAAATATGGCTTAGTGTAGAATGCTTGACTAGCCATGAAGCCCAGGGTTTGATTCCTCAGCACCACATATACAGAAAAAGCTGGAAGTGGCGTCGTGGCTCAAGGCGTAGAGCGCTAGCCTTGAGCAAAAGAAGTTCACGGACAGTGCCCAGGCCCTGAGATCAAGCCCCGGGAATGGCAAAGAAAAAGAAAACAAATAACTGGTGGTCAGTGGTCTATCAAGTATTAGTTCTGACCTTCACTTTGCCATTCATGTTCATCAGCATTCCCACTTCTAAATGGATTAACCAGTATGGGATAAGACATCTTGAATTCAGACAGTTATGTAAATATTAAAGAAGTTTTGTGGAGGGTAAAGAGCTGTGTTCTCCAGGGATCCTGGATTCTTTTGAGAGCTGTCAATTAATTATAACAGGCTAATATTTCCCCAGTTACCATGGCTAACTCAAATCTGACTGTCGTATAAATTAGTTTTACAGATCGTAACATTGGGTATCACACTTGCAGACAGATTATTTTAAAGAGTTTCCTTGTATTCTGTGCTAGGAGAAAGATCCAGTTGGGAGATTAAGAATGAGATGAATAATCGAAAGAGACATCAAAATGAACGCCCATGTGCTGTGAGAAACATTCAAATACTTTTTTAATGAACTGGTTCCTTTGACATATTTTAAGATCTATAGGTAGGGGGAAATAATAGCATGACAGGAATAGAATAGATGGGAAAAAATTAAACAGGATTCTGCCCCATTAGTTATGATTGACAAGGAAAAGATAATAGCCACAAAGCAAACGGAGTTTGTTAGCAGAAAGAGATAATGTGATGGGACTTTTTATAAATAAATTAAGGAAGAAGTAGATAAAAGTTTTTGAAAGTTCACTAATCCATAGAGAGATGGGTATGGCATGCACGCATCTAAAATAGCTGTGATAGTGATATTGAAATTCTGTCATTACCAAGAAAAATGAAGAAGAGACGTTCCGAGCACTAAAGAATAACGAAGAAAGTTGCAAGCATGCCTACTGAAACTGCAGATAAGTCACTGTCTGTACTTGAAACATTTGAGTGTGGGCATATCAGCACATCTGGCTGACATGTCTTCTCTTGGGTCATATGAGGGACAGCTAATGTGTTCACCAAATCACTTATAAGGCATAATTGTGCTGATTTAACATGAACTAAATAGCTAACTGCACTGGACTCTACAACTGCCGATTCTCAACAAAGGGAAGCAAGTCAGGAGCTGAAATAAGTAGCAAGTGTTTGAAAACATGAGGACTACTGTCACATTCAAGTTGACCACCCTATCCCCCATTATCTGAGATTTCTGCACTGGAATCCTTATTTCCAAATACCTTACAAAAGACGGGATGTCGGCAGAAGTGTGTTCATTTGTCGGCTTTCCATATCCCCAAAACTTAGAGCCAAATTGTCATGGGCTTTCATACATGATCATATCTAGTTTGCATCTAAATCTTCCTGTGGCAAGCGCCTTAAGAAAAGTTCTTGGTAAGACCCTACAAATCAAATACAACAATATCAATAATGTAAGCAAAGGTTACTATCTTTTGTAAAATGGCAGAGCTGGTATTTTTATCCACCCCTACTATGAGTTCATGTTTGGCCACTGCAGAGATGAAATGAAGATACACTTGTTGTCTATTTCATAGACATAAAAATAGAAAATTATCAAGAAATCTTTCAATGTGTGAACTTATACTCATAAGGAAGGTATCAAATATGACAATCCAAAGTCATCATGATTTGCACATGTTTATAACCTTCACTTACTCTTTTTTTTCCTTTCATTTATTTTTCTCTTGATAGTACGGGAGCTTAAAATCAGGGCCTTGTACTTGATAAACAGGCTCTCTACTTCTGAAATATGCCCTCAGTCCTTTTATGTCTTTTTTAATTTGCTAGGGTCTTGCATTTTTTCCTGGGCTGGCTTTGGATAGTGATCCTCTTATCTACCTTTTCGTGTAGCTGGGATCACAGATATGTACAATCAAACCTAGCTTATACAAAGGGAGAACCAATGCAGCAGCGATACTCACAAGACAATGTGTTGAGAGTGGTATGGGAGGGAGGGAAAGTGGGAGAAAAATGGGGGAGGGGTAAAAGTTTGACAAGAAATCTAGGGTAACAATGCTCGATAGGAAATGTACACATTACCTTACATATGCAACTTTAACCCCTCTGTACGGTATTTTTACAATAAAAATATATTTAAAAAGGACTGTGCTCACTACCTTACATACGCAACTGTAACCCCTCTGTACATTGCCTTGACAATATTTTTTAAACCCTAGCTTATTTATTCAGATGGTATTTTACAACGGTTTTGCCTGCACTGGTCTTGAACCACAGTCCTCCTGATCTCTGTCTCCCAAGGAACTTGGATTACAAACCTAAGTCTCAAATTTGCCTTTCCTTGCTTAGTCCTACACTGCAAATGAGGACTTGACAGAAATGGAGCATCACCAACAGGTGATAGCCGGCGTAATTGTGCCTGGATAAGCTCAGGATCTTTGGTTTATGCATGTGCACGGGGTCTACGTCAAGGTGAGGTGGTTTACAGTACAGGGAAGTGCATGGGGCTGATTCTGCTTCTCTTCGGGAATGTCTCCTGCTTCCCTGCCACCTGGGCCTTTGGTTAAGCCCAACTCGTGTCTTTGCATCTCTACATTCCTCAGGATTTTTTTTTCTTTCTTAAATGGCCCTATTTTCTAGTCCCGTGTGTGTGTGTGTGTGTGTGTGTGTGTGTGTGTGTGTGTGTGTGTGTGTGTGTGTGTGTGTGTGTGTGTGGGCAAGGTCCGACTCCAGGACTGCAGGGACCCAGGCTGCCAATGCTGCGATTGCAGCCGGTGCAGCAGTCAGCCTGACATGGAACTTGAGCAGAGTGGGGAGCTTTCTAACCAATAACCATTCCTATAAAACTGAACTGTGGAAACTTGCAAAAGCACAATGAACAAGAAAAGAAAAAACACCACCACTTGCCAGCCTACCTTCCCACTATTTCCCACCTGGAAATTCTCTTCGTATGAATTATTAAATGGATATATGAAAATAATCTAATTATATTCAATGCTCAGGCCTCTGCATCACTTTTTTGGGGAGAACATCAATGATGATCACCCAGTTGTAAATGATTGCACCATACTACAGAATCGATGGGATTTTGTAAACTTAGTATTCTATTCTCAGTTTTGTAATGCACATTATTTTGTTGCTTGGAAGCATTGTTCTTTCTGATAAGCCACTGACACTTGCTAGTATGATTTATTTCTTGGCATCACATTTTCTAAAGCCACTTTCCTTGATTTTTAATATTTTTTTAAAGAATTACAAACATTGAAATTCTGAAAGGCAATATTATTTCATCTTCATGAAAGAAGACACTTTTTTGTGCTTTTAATATATAATTTTATTGCAAAGATACTATACAGAGGGGTCATGGAGTCATTTTTTTGAGTGCAAAAAAAAATGAACTGGCTCCAGGTAGTTTTTGATATCGAGAGTCTAATCTCCAACTACCTACATGTGTCAGTATTTCTTTTTTCTCTTAAGTGTTCAGCTTCTGAAAAAAAACATGAACATATGGTCTGATATTGCAGGCCTAAAGAGTTTTCAACTTGATCAGTAGCCAAGGAGGTACTTGTAGGATTGCTGAGGGGAAGGTCAATGCTTTGGTATCTTTAGCACCAGAGAAGAGACAGCTATGCCTGCTCTTAGATTCTTCAGCAGTACCCATAAGCAAGAGAGAAGTACTTGGTTAGGTGGCCTTCTCTCTACGTCTATGGGACTGTTTCATATCTTCAAGTGTAGAAAAGTGGTTTGCATTGCATAGATCAATTTGTTTTTAGAGATTTACTGTTTTGGACTGTCTCTAGTCCAAATGGAGTTCACATAGAAATGACAAAATATCAACAATTCTACTTCATTCCTTCCACACTTAGATTCTACACTAAGATTGAGCCAATAATCTAGAAGACTTTTCTGCAAATGAAAATTATTTTCTACCAGACAAGTGGGCATTTTGATTGACTGCCTCTGTTTTAGAAGTATTAAGAGTTCTTCAAGGCCACATACCAGCTCATGCATGTTCAGGCTCATGCATGTAATCCTAGTTACTCAGGAGGCTGAGATCCGTGGATTGTGGTTCAAAGCCAGCCTGGGCAGGAAAGTCCGTGAGAGTTTCATATCCAATAACCAGAAGACTGGGAAGTGGAGCTGTGGGTCAGTGATAGAATGCTAGCCTTAAGCACAAAAGCTCCGGGACGGCATTCAGGTCCTGAATTCAGAACCAGGACTGGCAAAGAGTTATTCACATGCTATCCAAAGTGTGGTGAAACAAAGCCCTCCAACTTGGAAGAGAGTCATACAATGGCATTAATATTACCATCTACCATCATGTATTTCAGGAATCAGGAGAATGTAGAAAAGATTGGAGAGCTAGCTCTTGCCAAATTCAAGGTTAAGTCCAGAGGGAAGTCAGCCTTGTCCCCCTCTCATGAATCTTGGAAATGATTTGATATCATTGATTTATGTAAATATTTTATTTTGGATGAGAGTAGGCCGAGTCAGTTTTGAACATTTACAGATTGAAAATTCATGGAGAAATATGACAAAATATTTTTTTTTCCACTGACAAATGATAGCCATTAAAAATTCCATGCAGGGGCTGGGAAGGTGGCTCAGTGGTAGAGCGCTTGCCTTGCATGCATGAGGCCCTGGGTTCAATTCCTCAGCACCACATAAGCAAAAAAGAAAAAAAGCCAGAAGTGGTGCTGTGGCTCAAGTGGTAGAGCACTAGCCTTGAGCTGAAGAGCTGAGGGACAGCGCCCAGGCCCAGAGTTCAGGCCCCACGACTGGACCCAAAAACAAAACAAAACAAAACAAAATTCCATGCAGCGTGGAAATATTACAGGAAGGGGTAGGGGAAACACTAGGGTTCCTTCCTAAGATCCAGAATCACAGCAAATCAAAGAGAGACTGGATAAATGGGATTGCATCAAACAGAAGAGTTTCTGAATGGCAAAGGGCATATCTAGTAAGATAAATAGAAAGCCCACAGAATGGAAGAAAAATTTTCCCAGCTATGCATCAGGCAAAGGCCTTAGATCTAAAATATACTTAGAACTCAAAAAATTACCCCTCAGAGAATCAACGGCCCAATTAATAACTGGGCTAAAGACATAACTAGAGACTGCTCAAAAGAATTAAGACTGGCCAATAGACCCATGAAGAAATGTTCAGCATCACTGGCCATAAAAAGAAATGCAAAGCAAAACAGCATTGAGATTCCACCTCACCCCAGTTACAATGGCCATTATCAAGAAAACTAACAATAACAGATGCTGGTGGGATGTGGCCTAAAAGGAACTCTGCAACACTATTGGTAGGAATGTAAACTTGTTCAACCATTCTGGAAAGCAACATAGAGGTTTCTCAAAAGACTAAAAACATAGAGCTTCCTTATGACCCAGTAATCCCACTTCTGGGCATTTATCTAATAGACCACAAACAAGGCTGCACTAAAGCTACCACCACAACCACGTTCATTGTAGCATTATTTACCAAAGGTAAGATATGGGATCATCCCTGATAACCCTCAGTAGATGAATGGATCAAGAAATGTGGCATATATACATAGTGGAATTCTACTCATTTATTCATTCTACTCATAACACTGTGCCATTTGTAAGGGAATGGAAAAATTTGGAAAAAATTACATTAAGTGAAGTATCCAAAGAAACATAGATTGCACAGTTTCCTTTATTTGTGGTAACTAGAATGTGCCTATAGGTCTAAAATAAACACCATGGAAGATAAAAAATATGCTTGGATATGATCAATTATTCTGGTGGCTAGATGTTTATACAATGAGACCACCGGAGGATATTCACAGGAGCAGATCATAAAGGTGCAATAGCTATGTGCATATGATCATAGAAAATAATATTTTTTGAAACGTACTTCAAGAAATAGAAATAAGAGATTTGTTGTTATTGCTATTTCTGTTTTCTTTCCCTTTTGTCTTATTTGTTAGTTTATTTGTCTTTGGGAGGGTGAGGAGGTGGCAAAATGGGTGAACAAATGCAGGGTGGTACTCTTTAGCTCCTGTGTTGAAAATGAACTATACAACTTGTGGGTAGGGAGGGAAAGAAAAAAAAAACTGGGAAAAAGAGAGCAAATGGGTGATATGGTTCAAAAAGAAATGTACTCGTTCCATGACTTATGTAACTCTAACCCCTCGGTACATCAGCTCTACAATAACAATAAGATTTATTTTTTTAAAAAAATCCCATGCAGCAGAGGCAGTTGATTGTTGAAGGTGAGATGATGGATACTTCCATCAGCCTTTGACAGAGGGCACAACAATAATTCGGAACCTAGAATGTAAACCTTGAAACAACCGAGTAACTTAACAGAGCCGAATCAAGCATAAGCAATGAAGTGGGTTGAGAGGATTGGTTTTCCCCAAATGTCAGGTTCCACGGAAGAATGCTTTCTCTATTTGATCTGTCACTAGAGCTCTCAAAACATGACACTCCTTGAACATAATATACTTTGATGATAAACTAGATTAACTTTCTCAGTACAAGTGAAAGGCCACCTGTTGCCAGAATGGCCGTATTCCTCGTTGGCTGTCTTGTAGCTGTCATCACGTCAATGCAATCTGCAGCCGACATGCTGGAATATAATGAATATGTCAGGAGTTGGAGGTCAGCCATCCGAGTACATGAAAACTTGGCTCGCCTACAGTGTCAGCATGGAGGCCTCCCCGATCATCTCGTGCAAAGGATTTCTGCACCACTTGATTTGTTTGCACAGGGTTTGTTGCTGTTGGACAGGCACATTCTGAGAGGCTTTTTGACAGCCCATTCAAATATTTTCAGCATGGAAAAATAAGGGCTTCCAGTTTCAAGCTCTTCAAATAATAGGTGTGCGAAATCTGCAGTCATCAGGGAGGGTGGGATTCTGTTGTTGGTTTTTGTGGTAGAAGCAGCCACAGAGATGGTTAGAAATGTTTTGATTGGGGTAGGAAGAATTTGTGTTTTTGGAAGATCACAACTACTGCATGGAGATTAACTGTGCTCAACTCCTACTTTCTCCAACCACCCTTGACTTTACTTCAGCGGTGATGGACCACATGGGGCACAAAGTCTGGGTGGATGAAGGTATACACAGGCACCTCATCTGTATTTGTAGTTGCACCTTGCATGGAGTGGTGTGGGTATATTTTTCCAGGTCACAGTACAGGGCATAGTAGGTGGTACATTATTTATTGTCTACCTATCCTTTTTCTTTCTCCTCTGAGAAAGGAATCCTCAAAGTCTTTCTTGGTCCAATGAAAGAATCCAGGTTAGTTCTATCCATTGCAAGTAAGAGAGCTTAAGAGCAGTCTTGGTTATTGTGAAATGCTTGTCTCAGCCCTTCGAAGGCTAATTAAAGGAGGATTCTGTTCTTTGTGTTACCCAGGGCATTTTCTCAGTCTTGGCTCTGTTGTCCTTTGGGGGAATTCCTGTGCATTTTAGGAGGAGTAGAACAGCCTCCCCAGCCTCTAACTGCTGATGCCCAGTAGCACTACTCCAGTCACAATACTCAACATGTCTCCTTATGTCTCAAATTGAACTGGGGGAATGCTAGGATCCTAGAAGTATGTCGTATGCAATGTCACAAAGAAGAAAGTTCACAGGCACGAATTCATCCCAACAGCTTTATTTCCTTGGTTTCAACATGAAAATATCAGCTCAAAAGGAGTGCGAGGGTGATTGCACTCTATAGCATAATTCACACTCGTGCAAGAGCAGGCTCCGACAGCCAAGGATGTTATACCATCTACCGATGATTTTGGTAATGGCAGAACCACAACAGGAAGAGAGAGACAGCAACTCTTTTTTTTAAAAAAATAAAACTTTAAATTTATTTTTGGTTAATGTAGAGGTGATGTTCCGAGGGGTTTCAGTTACATAAGTCAGGTAATGAGTACATTTCTTCTTGAGCAGTGTCACCCCTGCCCTCATTTTCTCCCAGTTTTTCCTCTCTGTCCCTTCCCCCGCAAGTTCTATGGTTCATTTTCAACAGTGTCTAGTGAGTAACACTGCTGCCTTGGTTCAGTCTTTGTCTCGTCATTTCTGGGTTCCCTCTTACCATCCCCCAAACAGATAAACATACAAGATGAAAGGTACAGAAATCAACCACAGGGACAAATGTTTCACTGAAGGACTTAGCCCTATGGGAAGTCAGGTAGCTGTGTTATTTTGCCTTTGATCCAATACATGTAGACACCAACTACATTATTATGGTACTCTTTTGTCAGATGAATACAAGGAAGCTTGGGAGTTGTAAAGCAGTCTGTGTATCTGAGGTAAGTGGAAGAGCTTGTCTTCCAGGGCAGGTGGGGCCTGTATACGGAGCTACTAGTTTCTCCCTGTATATCTCTAGATCACACTAGAAGAAAACCTGCTCCTGTGACAAACTGCTATGGGCCTTGACAGCCCGTGCTGAACAGCTTTCTTTCCAGCACTTTCACATAATTTAGGCCTCAGTGAGTCACATCCTATAATCGTTTTATGAGAACAAAGTGGCAAATAGCTAATTTAAAATTATCCCTGTCAGAAGAAGATAAGAAAATTATGTGTGGGATTGATTTTTTTTTAAAAAAAAAAACATTTAATATCACTTCTAAAACACTTGTTAAATTTTATCGAGCTGTGACCTTATAAACTTAGACCTACAATGTATCAGCAAGCTGCATGCTCAGTAGGAGTTGAAATTTCCACTCAGAGTTCACTTTGCATTAATTAACTCCATGTTTAATTTTTGCTATTTGTTTTCATGCTCCTTAACATTTTCTACATGTGTTGACAAGGAGAAATGTCTGCCTCCTGGGTTACAGCTCTTTCTTTTGCTCTGCTCGTGAAGGTTTAAAAACCAGTGAAATGGCCAAAAGTCAAGAAGAGTGAACAAAAGGAAAGAAAGCGAAATGGAAATAGAGACTCCCATCAATCCACGGCTTGGAAAGCGAGCGGACCAATTTGCCTTCAGTTATATATCTCCTTAGCTACCACCAGAGCTCCTTGTCCTCTTCCTTACTTGTATGGCTTTTTAAATCATCACTGCAATCTCCCTTTATCCCATGGATACTGCCCACACTAGATTTGTTTTTTATTTAAGACAGTTGAAGACACCTGCATGTACTAGCTCAGAGGCTGTGTAGATACGGTCTCCGCATTGGGCACAGCTCTGTCCTCTGGCTCAGGGTTGCTCGTAGGCCTGTGGTTGTGTCAAGCCTGGTCTAGGAAGGATTCATCGCCTAGCTTTATGCAACCGGCTGTTGGCAGCACTGAGTTCCTGGCCAGAGAGGCAGTCTGTTCCTTTCTAAGTGGGCCAACTAACTGTATGTGCATTTCACATCATGGTTGCTTCCTTTCTTCATCAGAATGCAGCAAGAACAAGAACAAGAATGAGGGGGAGGGGAGAGAGCAAGAAGGAACGTTCCAGAACCATAAAGTTGGCACTCCATTGTCCTTTGCTTAGTGTGGTCCTTAGAGAAAGACACTAGGCCTGGCTCTCAGTCAAGGGAGGAGAGGTTCACACCAGTGTTGGGCAGGGCTGGGGAGCTTGTTAGGGATCTATTTATGAAGCCTATGTACTTCCGTCCATTGCTGCCTTCTAACGTTAATTCGAGACCAATCTCACCCCTTCTGTAAACATTTCAGCATTCATCCCTCGCACTCAACAGCTCCCTCAAACTATTCACAACCACAGTGCGTTACAGACCTGAAATTTAATAATAACTCCCAATCATTTTCAAATACTTCATCAGCATCCAAATTTTCGGTTGTCTCATGAATATCACAACGGCTTCAGAATAATGCATTTCGTAAACGTCTTTTAAGTTGCTTTCAACCCATTCCAATCCATTATTCTGTCCCTTACGATTTATTTGTTGCAGTGAAGAAACTGGCCAGTTGGCCTGAATTTTGCTGGAATCTGGAGTAGTTTCGTGGCTTTGGGATTGCGATCTTACTGCCTTAAATTCCCTTGTGCTAAGACTACAGGCATGCACCACCATACTTGGCTGAATGTCACTGATTTTTAAGATAGCATTTCCCCCCCACAAAGTGAAATCAGGATACATCTTATCATCAAAGGAAGTGGGTAATTTCTGAGGTGCAACTATAACACTTGTTATATACAGTTCACTATAACACTTCTTATTGATTAAAACACATGTCTTGGCTACTTCTAGTGCTATATTTCAATATAACACTAGAAATATATGTTATTGAAATTACATGTGATGAGTTTGTGGTTTCATTTCTTTTTTCTTTTTCTTTTTCTCTCAGAAAGATCTCACTACTATTGGGCAATGTTATTGGGTAGAATAACACAGGAATAGAACAGAGGGGTGGGATCTAATTCATTCGTGACTAGATTACTAACTATAACCCTTCAATATTAAAGGTAGAAAACTGAGTATGGAAAACTGAAGAACTTTGTCTTCTGATGTGTTTTGGGAGGATCATGGAATTACGCACATCAGTCCTTGTCAACTGGCAGTCAGCCCTGTGAGAGGCAATGGCATAGTCAATGCTGGGACACATTTTCAACTTATGCTCATTACAATAAAACGAAAGTATATTAATTGAATGTATTTGTATATTCATTGGAAGATATATGTTATAAAATAATGTTAAAATAACTGACTTTTTATTTTAAAGGTGGTTCTTGCCAGATAAATATTTTGTAGAATAGTCTTGTTTCAAGAAATACTAATTAAAAATAATAACAAACATTGCACTAGCAACATTACCTTAATCAATCCACATAAAAATGGAAGGAAATAAACCAAATTGCTATAGCAATGATGAAATGTATAGACTTTTTAAAAATTTATATTTTGTTCTTGTTTTCCTAAATTGCTTGCAGTGAACAAAAAATACCTTTCAAAATCGGAACCAGTAAATATTATTGTTGTAAATGTGTCATGTCAGAAATTTAATATTTCAGATAGTAGGATGGCTTGTGTGTGGGAAGCCTGGAGGTTCCTAGTGTTGCTGGTTGGGGACAAAGGATATTTCTTGATTGTGCCTTTGGCCAGCAGCTGTGGAGTAGTTGAAGCTTTTCTCCCTCTTGCTTCTAGAGAATGCCACCCGCAGGGATTCTGACCCGTTTTGATTCTTACTCACAGAAGAATCCTCTTTAATCCTTGTCAATGCTTTCTAGAGCATTCGGTCTGATCTTTTTTACTCGTTGTGTTTTGTTGCTTGTGGGGCTGGAACTCAGGGCCTACACGCTGTTCCTGAGCCTCTTTGTGATAAAGGTTAGAGCTTTCTACCACTTTGAGCCACAGCTCAACTTCTGGTTTTCAGATGGTCATGGGGATTCTTCTGCCTGGGCTGGCTTTGAACCCCGATTCTCAGATCACAGCCTCTTGAGTAGTTAATATTACAGGCGTGAGCCACCGGTGCCCAGCTGAGTCTGATGTTTTCATGTTTTGAGGTCTTTTAAGTGAAGCATTTTCTTTCCTTCTTTTGGGCGTGAGGTACTTGAGACAGACCACTTGCTAGGAAGGTACTACCCCTTCCGCCTGCCTCTGTCCCCTTTGTGCTGATTATTGAGGTAGGGTTTGATTTCCTCACTCTTGGCTGGGCGGCCATCCTATCAGAGCTTCTCAGTGGCTGCAGATGTCTAGTGCGTGCCCTGCGCCCAGCTGTGGTGCTTTCCCTGTAGATGGGTAGCAGGTACCACCCCTATGTCCACACACTCTCTGAGATGGAGTCTCACAAACTTCTTTTCCCCTAGTTGGCTTTGAGCCACAACCCCAAGGCTGTATCTCTAGAACAGTTAGGACTGCCTGCTTGAGCCATTATAACCAGCTGAAGATATATTTTTTTTATAGTACTATACCCAATGGCATTTTTGCTGGTATTTTTCTTTTTTGTGGATACACAGGAGTCTGTAAAGAATAAGTTGTAAGAAATCATTTAAGTTAGAATGAAATAAAAACTCTGACTGATAAGAAGGCATTTTGTTAGTTTATTTCACAAGCCTTTTTCCTTAGTGGCCATTAACAAAACTAAAAAGAGGAAAATGAAAGGAAATAAAACAAAACAAAAACAAACTCAGAAAAGCCCCAAATATCAAAATACCCAACCCAACCTAAACCAAAACAAAACCTAAAGAAATTCTGTCCTCTAGCTGTAAGGTTAGTTTGTGGAGTTAACTTTTTTCTCTCGCATGTCTTTTCTCTGCATATGTATAATCCCACATTTATTAACTCCAAACCTGTAAGTTATTACTGGCTTATTACTGTTATTACTAATAGCTTTCCTGAAAAAGAAGCAAGTATATAATTGCACAGCTTTCTTTTCCCTGAGACATTTGCCCTTCAGTTCATAAGTGTAGTTTAAGGTCAAAACTTTTGTTTTGCTAAGGTCCTGATAAATGTTCTCCTGCGTCTGCTAGAACCCAGCTATACCATCACGGCCTCTGCCACCATCCCTTATCACCTGCATTTTATAGCCTGCTCCTTTTATAGCACAGTAAGGAGCAAACTGATTTCAAGGCAGATTAGAAGATTCCAGGCTCATGAACCATTCTTAAAAAATCATCACTACAGCCAGGCACAGGTGATTCATGCCTGAAATCCAAGCAACTCAAGAGACGGAAAGTTGAGGATCCAGACTAGGCAGGACAGTCTGGGAGACTGTTACCTCTAATTAACCACTAGAAATCTGGAAGTAGAGGTGTGGTTCAGGTGGTAGAGTGCTAGCCTTGAGTGCGAAAGCTAAGGGACACTGACTAGGCTTGGAGTTCAAGCTCCAGTATCAGGACACACACACACACACACACACACACACACACACACTATTACTGTATTCAACCCCTTCTCTTAATTGAATTAGCTACGGATGGACATTGAGCAGTTCTGAAGAAGAATCAGCCGGGAAGTTCTGATGATGACATTAGGGTGGTAGTGATTTAGAAATAGACATAATTTAGCATGCAGAGTGGTGCAGTTTTATAGGTGGAACATGTATACTATAGCATCATGGGATATAGTTGGTAATATTTAATCATGTATTTCAAAATATCTTGTAGAGAGGATTGTGCGTGTCTCCAAAATGAAGCAATAATAAACGCTGGCGGCAGTAGATATGCCGATTACCCTGATCTGATCATCGCAGATTGTAGAAATGGACTTAAATGTCAAACCATATGCCAACAGTATGTACAATTATTATTTGTCAAATATTAAAAACACTTAAGAAGAGATCATCAAACATTCTTGTTTTGTAGAAACAAGAGACCCTTCTAAGGGGCTGACAACTTCTATGGCTTTCCATGGAATGTGACAATTGTCCACACAAACAATAATCTTCTCTTTCTCAGTTAATCTTGCTAGGTCTTTTCTGAAGATAGTTTAAATGACAATCAGCATCCAAACTTAAAATAAGGTTCAACTCCATGCCATGCTAACGGGGCTTGAATCTCAGCTTTGGTGAGATTTCGATGAATCTACAGAACCTTCCCCCACGCGCTGACTGACTCACACATGTGTGGCACACTGACTTCGGTGTCACAACTCCCCCTCTGCCAAGTTTCTTTTGGCACTGATGAGAAATACATATGAAGTTGAGATATGCTAAAATGGGAAAAAGTTCTGCACCATAGTTTTGATGAAGTGCAGTTATAAATAGCATTTATTGAAGGCCTATAATATGCTACTTAATATGAATTATATATGCAACCTTCATCATGGCACTAGGCAGTGATACCATCACTGGCCCCGTTTTGCTGATGAGGAAAGCCGTGCCTTAGGGACTTTCTGTCCTCGGTCTGACTAAGAGGCAGCATGGAGTTAAGGCTTGAGTTGGAAGGCACATACTGACCTTCCTTCCCTCTTGTAACCCTGGAAAACTTGACTGGCATTCTGTTGACAGCTGTTCACATAGCCTCCCATGATGGACATGGTAGCCACTTGAGGCCATTTGACACTTGAAGTGAAGCTAGCATGTGTGAGTAAGAACACATCTAATTTTGTTTCATTTCATATTAAATAGACACATGGGGACCGGGCTTCCTATGGTATAGCATGAGAAGGAAAGCCCGTATGTTCTTAGGAAGATATTGAGTTAACACAGATTCTACACAAGTGCACATTTTCTGTAGTAATTACTTCTCCGGAACAGTTCTTGTGTTTTCATGGCCTATTGGAAAGCTGGGCAACAGCTCTCTGTTTAAACAGAAGGGAGCATGTAGACATGTTATCTTCTGCCGGGTGCTGGTGGCTCCTCCCTGTAAACCTAGGTACTCAGGAGGCTGAGATCTGGGGATCCTGGTTCAAAGCCAGCCCAGGAAGGATAGTGTGTGAGATTTTATCTCCAATTTAACCACCAGAAATCTGGAGATGGAGCTGTGGCTCAAAGCGGTAGAGCAGTAACCTTGGGCACAAAAGCTCAGGGACAACACCCAGGCCCTGAGCTCACACCCCATAAACAAAAATACAACAGCAGCAGCAGCAGCAACAACAAAACAAGGAAGTACTATCTTCCTCTGTAAGGGATATTTACTCCTGAGGTAGGGATACCCTGCATGTATACTATGACCTTAGTTTTGTTAGTACTATTACAAATAGTTTACCTTAAAATACTAAAGCTACCAGCACAACTCTGTTCACTGCAGCATTATTTACCATAGCTAAGATATGGAACCAACCCAGATGCCTCTCAGTAGATGAATGGATCAAGAAAATGTGGTATATATACACAATGGAATTCTATGCCTCCATCAGCAAGAATGACATTGCCCCATTAGTTAGGAAATGGAAAGACTTGGAAAAAAATTATATGAAGTAAAGTAATTCAGGCCCAAAGAAGCATAGGCCCCATGGTTTCCCTTATTTGCAATAACTAGTATATGTCTGAGTCAAACAGAAAAGGTCAGATAAGTTGATGTTAGGGAAATGAACCCCAAGATAAGTATTCAAATGTTTTTTCTTTCATGCAATTGTTTCTAACATATTTATAAGATGATTTTTTTGTTGCTTTGTATGTCCCTCCTCCACAGTATAACCCCTGCTTTCACTGTATTTGATGTTGGTATTATTTGTGGAGGGGAAGGGCAAAAACAAATCGTTTAAATAGGGATACAGGTGGACCCATTGCAACAATGAGATGTACAAGTCGTTATGTCAAAAAACAAACTTTACAACTTTGGTGGGGGGGGGGGAGGATTGGGTAGGGGGTGAGGGGGATGGGATCAGATGGGAAGGGGAAACAAAGGAGGAAGCAACAGTGCTTGATAAGAAATGTACTCATTATCTTGCCCATGTAACTGTAACTCTTCTGTACAGTATTTTCACAATAAAAAATAAAAATGAAAACATTACCTTTTACCTACCATTTTCAAAAGTTTTACACAGCTTCTCCATCTCTATAGCATAAGAAGAATCATAATGAGCCTCCCCATTTTACAGATGAAAAATCCTGACATACACGCATACAACTAACTGCACGATCTCCTCGGAGGCTCTATGGGGAAAATGTGACTTACTTGGGACTGTACCCTAGATCTTCCTGTTTCCAGTGTTTGCTTTGTGTCCCCTTCCAAAAGATTCTTTCTCCATCCTCCAACCCAAGAATATCTTATTTAAAACAAGTAGACAACAAGTACACTCTGGGGGTGGAGATACTGGTAGGGCTAGGGAAGCGAGGTGTTTGTTCCCCATTGAGCTACACGTTGCTCTTTGGGGAAGCTCTTCCTGGTGGTGGTCTCCTGTGTCCTCTTACTGGTCCTGGGACCTGTGTCACCAGGCCAGTGGCAGGGGGAGGATCATGGCAGTGGGTGCAAAGCCCCTGCCCTTCAATGTGACCATCTGAGCAGGTGTTAGGTCTGCACTTTTGCCAGAAGAATGGATACGTCATAATCCTGATTCCTCCCTGGGTATTTTAGTTGGCTGTAAGTCCCATTCCTTTTGTAATTAAGTGGGAGAGAGAAAACAGATGGTCACCTTGTCAAGTCTTATTTTCAAGTTAAATACACACAGCCCTCTTTCATAAGGAGGATAATTCCTTTTTAATGGTAATGGTTTAAGATATGAAAGCTCTGGTGGCCCAGTGAGTGCCCACGTGACGTCTACTTGGTGGAAAGCCTTTGGTTTTTATGGAAGTGCCACCTGCGCTGCTAGCTTCGCTTTCCTCTTGTCTCCTCAGGATCGCACCTTCTGCACCTATAGCCAAACCACAGGCGCAGAGCACAGACATTTGTCTGGACGCGGTGAGATGCTATTCAAGCGGACATTACGGGGCAGAGGGAGGCATCCCCAGATGGTCTCACTGTCTTTGCATTTTATTTATTTGTGGATATCAAGGTGCCGGAAGGATGGCAGGGTTGAAAGATTCCATCCTTCCTGAAGCCACAAGCAATCTCTCTCCTGTCCATCCATGTCCCACCACAGTGAGGACATTAGCAGATCTGATATCATTCCTTGATTTTTTTTTTTTTTTATTTCGAGACATGGAGAAAATAAAGCTTCGTCTCCTCTCCAAATTGAAAAGCAATTAACAGTGACATCCATTGATTTGCATCTGCTGGGCACACTATGGACCACTGGAGAGCTTATCTACGTCACTTCCCTCAGTGAAACCTTGGGAGACAGAGCAAGAACACTCCATGTACGATGCGATACAGGAAGTGGGAAATGTGACATGCATCTGGGGAGTGGGAACAGACAGGGTGGGGGAAAGGAGGAAAAGGGCGACTCTAATCAAGGAACTTGGAACTCTTAGGTGGACATGGTAAATGTTAACCCCCTTGTGCAATCTTTTGAAGTTCAGAAAAGGAAATTCTAGTGTCATAGGGGAAAAAATCATTGGAGAAGCTCGACCTTTCTTACTTCTTTTTGTTTGTTTTTGAGGCATTGGGAGGAAGAGAGCCTGATTTTGCCAATTGGATAATCCTTCCTTCAATGCTGTGCACATCTCCCTCATACTTCCCTTCCTTCAAATCCATGTTCTCTAGCCTATCCATACTTTTACAGATGGGGAGAAAACCTTGATTCATTCTCTTCTAGAGAAGCAGAAGACATTTGTCATTGCTTTTCTAGAAATCAGCAATGATTTATGGAGTCCCTGCTGTATACTTAGAATGGTGCTGGAATTTTCCCTTGTGCTCTTAAAGCAGAACATATTGATTTTTTAGAACCACCTTTAGCTAGGAGTTGCACTTAAAATCTTGTGTTATTTTTAAAATGTGTGTCATTTTGCTTGGATTTCTGAGGTTTTCTGCTTTCTATGTTTGGCTTGGGGAGAATTTCCTTTTACATTTCATGGAGCTAAAAGCAAAGGAGGCAATTTAAGGTTGGTATTTTTTATCAGACTTCCTTTAAAGCATTTTGATATTTTAATAGGTAGTCTGCCTAATTCATACAGGATTCATAGTCTAAACAGTTTTCACACACACACACACACACACACACAGAGTTTAAGAGATCAACCAATACCCTGTACGTATCTTCAAAATAGTTCCTATAGCCAGGCAGGTGTGCCAGTGCATACTTGAAATCCCAGCTTCTCCGGAGGGTTTCAGTTTGCTCTGAGGCTAGCCTCCGACACAGAACAAGGTTTGGTGACCTGAGGAGGGAGAGCAGTTGCTGAGCATGTATGAGGCTGGGAATTCGACCTCCAGTACTGCAAAGGGGGAAAGAAGGCTACATGCAGTGTGAGCCGCATTAAGTTCAGGCTGGACGAAACCCTTTTTAGCTACATCGCAGGCCACTGCCATCTCTCTTGTTGACACAAGTTAGTTGCAGAGGTGATAATATAAACACGCAGAAAGCTATTTGATAGTAATTTTGTGTTCTATGGACATATAAAAAGCCATGAAAGCTAAATTTAAAAACAAAACCTGAATTTTGCCACTGCTTGGCAAAGGTTATTAGCTCAGAAGCGGAGACCTACAAGCAGATGCACTGATGTTTAATTTAATTTATTATTAGTGAATTAATTGGTCAAAGAATTCTGGCTAATATGAGTAATATGCATGAGGCCACACTGCTGAAATAAATAACTTTTTCACTGGGTCTTGTTTTTTCTCTGGTCCTTAAGGAAGTTCCTCATTGCATTATTCAATGTTCGGGGCTTATTTATAATTCTCAGAGGAAATGCTGCACAAAACTACAAATATTTCAAATGTCACAGTTATCACTGAATTACTCCCTCAGACTGCAAATGAAACCAGCAATGTTTTTGCCATTTAGAACTTCCAGAGGAGGACTGAACACAACACTGAGTCTTCAAGGTTAAGTTGAGCAGATGTGGAAAACACGCATCCATTCATTGTTCATTTTGTTTATTTTCTAATGAAATACTAATAAATACTCATTCCAGATTTCCATTTCCTCTTTTTCCATTTCCCTCTTTTTGTGATATTGTTAGTATTATTGAGGAGGAAAATTCTAAGAAGATACTCCTTCAAATCTGAAAACTCATCAGCCCTTGGTTTTTGACAGAGGGGTGGTATTACATAGCACAGGCTGGCCTTGAACTCTCTATGTAGCCCACGAGAGCCTCAGACTTTCCAGTTGGTTATTCTGAAGATGACGTGTCACAGACCTTTCTGACTGGGTTGGCTTCAAATCTTCCTCTTCCAGATCTCAGCCAGCCTAGCAGCCAGTTTCACAGGTGTGAGCCACTGGTCTCCAGCCTTACGTTACTTTAAAGATGCATTTCCATATTGGGTCTGTACATTTGAGCTTTAAGTTATAAAATGAGATTTCTTTCTTGACTTGCAACCCAACTTCTTACTCTCATACTGTCCCACCCTCTGGCTGGGTTTGGGGAGTTGATCCAAGAACTCATATCTCATGAGGCAACTGCTCTACCGCTGAGCTCTACCAGATTCTTACCCCTTTGTGAGTGGGGAAGGGGGCAGAGGTTTATCCCCCCTTTTCACATTTTGGTGATAGAAAGAAATTATCTGAGTATAAATGCCTGGATTAGCACTTAGGATAAGTAGAGTGTGTGATTGTAGGTGGTATTTGCCCAACAAGAGACTAGAGATAAGGCATATTTTCCTCTAAGTTGTAGAAAACGGCCCTATTATGTTTATTTGCTGAATTTCTTCTGTCGAACATGAACAGATTCTGAAATGGTCTGAGTCAGTTCTTACAGTCATCTATTTTTCTTTCTCCCCTGAAGCCCTTTCAAATTCCAATGGGAAGCAGGGATAGGAGTTCCCAGATAAAATACTATTTCAATCATTTGTTTCAGTGTACATTTGAATTTTGGCTGGAAAATCTCTCCTTGATTTGTGTGAGGCATGCTGCTGTTTGTTCTGTGTGGTAAATATGTGTGAGCAAAGGTGAAAATTGTATGAAAAGCAACAAAGGACACTAGGCCAAAGGCACTATTAATTGTATATGCCCTGGGCCGCTTCCCTACTATTTCTTGTGACATCTTCAAGCCAGTATTATCTAATTTCTTTTTTGATGGTATTAAGTTTGGCTACAGTTAAAGGCTATGAGAGTACTGGAGTGATGGAAGGTAATTGGCGTCTCCATCCTGCCATTGAAAAGTTGATTTCTTTCTTCCCTTCTCTCCCTTTTGCCTACCTTTCATTTTCAGAAACTATGATTCTCGAGCGACCACCTGCTGTCCCTCCTGTGGCATGAGTGCGTATTACTTCTCATGCGGTACCAAGTGCTACAGTTTTCTATAAAGTTCAATATCCAACTAAATATGCAGAACTAATGTCTGCTATCCAAGGAAAAGTTACAGATCTTCTAGAAAGCCTTTCTCCAGGGATTATAACTTGAAACCAACATTTTACCCCTTGAGAAAAATTATTATGGCAATTTCTAGAAAATCTCCACCCTCCTTATTTGAATCCGAGTGACAATAAAATCAATCCAGGGAAGGAAATCATCCTAAAATTTCATATTATGACTAGAAGTATAACCTTGCTGAAAGAGAAAATTTTGAATTATGAAATTAGAAGATTTACAGCTCAGTGAAGATTCTGAGCAGTACTTCTTTAGGGAAAATAGCTATTTTGGATGGAAAAGTGCACTTGACACCGAGGCCTGCTATGGGAAGTGTTCAATAAATATTTGTCGCATTAAAAGGTCATTGACAAAGCCATAGAAAGATTTTCCAATTTATTTTTGTGGTAGCTAAAGAGCATGCTTATTTACTTCTACAATGAAAAGAAAACTTCCTCTCTACATCTAACTATAATTTTATAAAGAGGAATGAGGTGAGACTGAGGAGAGAGAGACAGACAGACAGACAGACAGAAACAGAAACAGATAGAGAAGCAGAGAATAAAAGGGAAGAAGGAAGGAAATGAAGACTGTTTGCATCCACATTTGGTGGCTCTCCTGGGATTAAGCCTGTCCACAGGAGAACCCGAGGGAAGCAAGCTTCATTTCACATCCAACTCACCATTCCTGTTGAGACGCTTACCAGGAAGCCAGCTCATCTGTCTGCAGTTTAAAATGCGTTATAAAGTCAAAACGTAGACGTAACATTCTTTCACGTCCTGACCCTAGAGCAAGCGTAGTAGTACATCTGCCTGCGTCGATCATTTCTAAGCGTGTCTCAAAGGCTAGTTCCACTTTGTCTGAAAGAGTATGTTTTGAACCATTGAAAGCTGTTTCGCCAAAACTTTATCAGATCATGGTTGCTTTGAAAAAAGTTCTTCCCTAGAGGAAGACATTACTATTCAAGATGTTTAAGCTTAGTTGCCTTGTACTATTGTTTTATTTTTGAACACTTCTTTATATACCTAATGCCTTTCTTTTTCTTTCTTTCCCCTTTTTCTGTCAGTCATGGGGCTTGAAGTCAGGGGCTGGGTCCTATCTCAAGGCTAGCACTGTACCACTTTGAGCCACAGCTCCACTTCCAATTTGGACATAAGAGTTTTCTGCCCAGTCTGGCTTCAAATGACAATCCTCAGATCTCATCCTCCTGTGTACCTAGGATTATAGGCCTGGCGTCCAGCCTCAGATTTCTTTTTATTTTAATGTACCGAAATACATCTCAACAGACTTATGGGTTATGTTTGGGATAGCTTTCTATTTCAACTTTTCTTAATGTAACTCTTTATTTAGGGTGATAGACAGGGCTCTACCCCTCCCAGGTTCCCTCCCACCGTCCCCCCCAATGGTATAAATGACTTTTTTCTTCCAAAATCTTTCATGGTTTCCATTTGCTTCATTTCATAGTAAACTCTGGACTACCTAGCACAGGTGCATCCCTAAAAACCTTCCCAACCTCAACATCTCCTTCTCCCTCTACACGCACTCTGTTCAGGAACCAATGAATCCTGCAATTGGACCCAATATGTTCCATTCAGCCTTGGAGCATGCTCATTCCTCAAACTGAAGGGCTTTTCTTTCTTTTTTTTTTCTTAATCTTTTCTTTCTCTCTCTCTCTCTTTTTTTTGCAGTTTTAGGAATCTTAGTTCACTTCCAATTTTACTCTCGTCATGAAAACTTAGGTGTACGCCTCAGCTAAAGGGAATTGCACTCCTCCACTGGGTAAATTAATGGAGTGTTAGAAACCGAAAAATTCAACATTCAACATTCAAACTCCAAGGACCACCTGGGTATTGGAGAGGTAAGTGAGTTATCAGTGATAGAAACCAAGAGGGTATAGAAAAAAAGTGTTTATTGGCTCATAGCATTGACAGTTTAGTAGTTGAACTCCATTTTGTACTGAGCTAATATTTTCAGGGATAAGTATCGAGTTATATTTCTTGGCTGGCTTCGGCATGATGATCTCAGTCTTAAGCAAATTCTGCACTTGAGCGTAGTGTGAAAGTGACCCCAAGGAGCTCCAATTTTACATGGTACTTTACCTTCCATTTTAGGGAAGAAGTTCTCGTTTGCAGTGCTTAGAGCAACACAATTTGATGGTGCAGGTTTGGAGTTTGTATTCGTGTTGGGTCACTTGTTACTCTGGGTGAGTTCTGGTTCTCTGGTTGTCCAGTCAGGTCCTACGCTCATTCTTACAGTGAAGAAGGGGGTGTATCTTTGGATAAGAATTGCAGACACAGGCAGTTTTATCTTTCCCTCCACTTTGGTTTTGTTTTGCTTTGGTGCCGCTCTTTGCTCAAGGCAGGCACTTGAGTATTCGGTTTGAGTCAGACCTCCACGTCTGGCCTTTTGTTGGTTAATTGGAGATGAGAATTTCACAGACATTTTTGCCCAGGTGACTCAGATCTCTGCCTTCTGAGTATCTAGGATTATAGGATAGACCGCTAACCACCCCAAAATTAATTTTTGTTCTTTATATTTGGTATCTTATCATGGAATTTTGTGTTTGAGGACAAGTACGATATGCATTTAAGAAGTCTTACCTTACTTCACTAACTGTTAGCTAAGTGAAGAATTTACCTAGGTAGATGAAGAAACAGAATCAAGATCATTATTTTTTTGGACTACAGTTCTTCTTTAGCTCCTTTATGATTCACTAATAGATTTAATACTTTCTAAGTGATTAAAGGAAATCAGAACATACAGAGAATTGTGGACAGAGTTAGCATTTTAGAAAAATTAATATGAATTATTAATTGATTAGTTTAATATTAATTATTGAACAATATCAGACCCCCAAATGCAGCTATTTGATAAGGTAAACCCATTGTAAATTTTTTTTCCTTTTAAAAAACTGTTTTATTTGTTATAGAAAGTGTTGACGTAGTTCATTACCATTGCTAAAACAACATTTAAAGCTTGCACTTTACAGTTCATCATAACTTAGCAGTCAGTTTTATTCTGTAGTCTTAGAAAGTATGAGTCCTGCCAAGGAGAGTTTTTAAATTGTCAAAATGGAAAATTTGAGTAGTTCCTTCTTTCCTTTTCTTAGAAACTTTAGATAACCTCCAAAAATAACCCTGCTTTGCATTCTTTGCTCTAAATAGTCGTAGCTTTATTTGAGAGCGTTATTCACTGGAAGCTGCTGCGCCAGGGAGCCGGTCGCATGCGGCGATGGCGTGTTCGGCACCAGGGTGTACACACCGAAGTGTGGGTGTCTCCTGCACTAAGCCTGTGAGGAAGCAGTTTGTCATCCATTTTTAAAATGAGTTTTGTGTTTTAGAGGTCATTGCGTGTGGAGGTTAGGCATTAAGGATGTGGAATCAGACAGCCTGGTCTGAAATCCCACTACTGACCCAACTTTGTGCTGGGTGCTTTTGGACAAAGCATTTGGCCTCCACCGACTTTGTTTTGTTGATCCTTAAAGTGGAGCTAATAATAGTTGGCTCAGAGAATCATGAAGATGAAGGTAGGTAATGTGGCATCATGTACAAAGGTCACAGCACAGTATAAAGATTCAATACAATAGGAGGGCCATTTTCACCGTGGTTATTATTCAATTACAATTGGTACCAATTGCTTTGGAGCTAAGGCAAAGCCGGGCACCAATGGGGAATATCTGCTGATCTGTACCAAGTACTCCCATGAGACATGGAAAATGTGGTATGGATACTGGCATTCCAAAGACAGAACTATGTCCCCATTTCATCCGTGAGGAAAGCCCTGCTTTCACCCCGAGAGGAAGTCTCTGCTGCTTAACTCCCCTCCTCCTTCAGTGCAGCCACCAATGCTATGTGACACATGCGCTGCCCCGGGGCTCTCTGGGCGAGCTCCGGTGTGGTGTTCACCGCCCACAAGATAGAAATGTCTTACTCCATTTGAGATTAAATTTAATCTCTTTGGGAAATGGAAAGCTATTGTACTCCAGCTTCCTAAGTGTAAAATATATGAGGTGAAACAAAGCATACTGTACAGGGAGACCTCAGAGTTGTAATGAAGCTAGAAATCCTGAAACTTCATGACAGTTGGAGCCAGCGTATTAGATGGAAGATGGTTTGCTTAACATGATCATTGCCAGGATCCTGGACTTGGTCCGTTGTCTTATGTGTAAAGTACGCTTTGGTTTAATGTGTTCATGTAGTGGACACCTACTCAAATACCAGTTCCACCCATTATTATTTGCTCTGTGTGTGTGTGTGAGAGAGAGAGAGAGAGACAGACAGACAGACAGACAGACAGACAGGCAGGCAGGCAGGCAGACAGGCAGAATGTACTGGATCTTGAACTCATGGCTTAATGTTCTTATTTGGCTTTGTCACTCTATGCTACCATTCTACTGCATGAATCATACCTCACCTTCTAGCTTTTTGCTGGTTAATTAAAAGTAAGAATCTCATGGGCTTTTCTGCCAGGGCTGGCTTTGAACCAGGATCCTCAGATCTTAGCCTCCTGAGTAGCTAGGATTTCAAGGGTGAGCCATCAGCGCTCTGCTTGTTATTTACTGTTTATATTAATTTTTAGACATGTTTTCTTCTACAGTAATTTTACAGTTATGGAAAAGTCACAAGACTGTATAAACAAACACGCAAACAAAAACAAAGACAAAACAACACCAACCCAAAAATCCCCTGTTACCTTGCATTTCCTATTTGGCTTGAACTACCAGTCTTGTTTGAAACGAACACATGTTAAAGATTTCCACTCCTCATTGATGGATAGGAGACCATTATGACCATTTCAAAGGTTCTCTGAGGACGGGAAATGCTAAAGTGAATTTGTAAATGCATGCAAACCTGGCTTATTCTTCCAATGTGGAGGAGGGAAGGCAACTAAAGTTTTATTTATTTTTTGTTATTTCAAGTAGCTGTTCAATGGCTTTATCATTTAACAAAGCAATTTATGAATACCATGCATCTTGCTCGATGGGACAGTTAAAATTGAACTTGACAATATTTATTTATGATCTTGAGACAACAATGATTTTGCATTGTAAGGATGATTTGCTCTTCTTTTTTTATTTAACATTTTGCCACACATCCTTTATCATTCTCACTTTCTCTAATTAAATTTCTCTGTACCTTTAGAGAGTAATTTGTATGCCTTGTGCCCCATCCCTTTAATACCTTTATTTTGCTGTTAATTGTTTGAGAAAAACACATTCTACTGTATAACCCTAGCAAGTGGTTCAATTCAGGAAACAAGCCTGAAACAAGCCTTTTCTTCAATCTGCAGACCATATTTTGTCTCTTATGGGAATAATAATAATAACATCCTTGATATTATATTTTATGCAGTTCAGGGTTACATGTTTTATAGAGTAAAATATCCCTAACTCTTTTAGTCTCCTTTTAGAAAATATTGAAGTTTGAGAAATTTAGAGTTGACATGGGCCATGGGCAAAGCTAGATGTACACATACCTAGAAAAGTGTGTGTATGTGTGTGATTGTTGCTTCGTTTGTGCTAATATCCTCAGTTATTATGTTAAAAGGCAACCTTTTTTTGAGGTGCTTTTCAATGCCAAAATAACACTTGGGGTGTGGAAATAGCAGATGTGAATCAGAACATGAAAGTAAGTCTCTGCATGCCTCGAGTGTACAAATAGCGGCTGATGAGTTTGCCATGCCTGCTGAACTGAGTAAGTACAAAAGCTTTTGGTGCGCATTCCTATTTTCAGGCCCAATACAGTACGTTCGCCTCCGAATATCAAATTGAATCAGAGATTCTGAGAAGAGCCGCCATGACACCGTTAGCACGACGCTCTTGGAGACACTGTCGAGATTCAGATTTCAGATACCCCTCACCGGGGCTTTCCCAACCTCTCACCTGCCCTCACCAACGCACAGGCAGCCCGAATCTAAAGCAAGGGGACCCTGCATCTCTGAAAATGGGAAGTCCACACAAGCCCGGAAAGCTGAGCCTGGAATTATGAAGAACCTTTCCTTGGTGACATTTTTTTTTTCCTGGGGAGAGCGGGAAGGCACAGCCCGGCTCACCACACAGTATGTCAGCACCTATTATGCAGCTCCGCGCTGAGTGGATGTGTCAGCTGCCCATTAGACCGCGCTAAAATAGAATTGCCGGGAGCCTGAAGCATGAAGCATGATATTAGATAAAGTGATGAAATTTCACTCGATTAAAGAGCCAGGTCAAGGACAGTTACCTCGGGAAATTCCTTCCCCCCCCCCTTCTCTCAAATATTCTCGCAACTTTGATGAATTTATCGTTTTCTTGCTTATTTTTCATTACCGTCTGGGGCTTTAGGAACAATAAAATGTACCCTCCACAGGCACTAACATATTGCCATGATCAGAATCGTGGGTTATGTTGATTTAAAGTCAGAAAGGGGGAAAATGATGAGATTGACATTGCTTCAGGTCAAAAGTCCCGGAAACGTTGAATTGATTTGTTTAGACAGTTGTGTGATTTCTCTCTCTCTCTCTCTCTCTCTCTCTCTCTCTCTCTCTCTCTCTCTCTCTTTCTCTCCATCTTTAATCCCTAAGTAGATGAACAGGGAGGAACACAGAAGGGTGCTATTTTTATTTTAGGCCAGTTGAACGTGGAAGCAGATGCATTTGGCTTGGCAGAAATTTTTGTTTTTATTTATTTGATGTATAAGGACAGGAAGAAATGCCTCTTGCAAAGAACTTCTTTTATCAAGAGGACCTGCAGGTGGGAATGAAATGACCACTCACCTATGTTGCTTTTTAAACTCTGGGTTGGACCAACCCACATTAAAGGGATAACGCTATACAGACGTTTCTGGTAGCTGAAAACAAAGCTTCTTTTTGGTTTGTTACTATGTTGCTCATTTAATTCGTAATAGCATAGGAAAAGCATAAGCACTACGAATGTTTGCTTTTGTTTTATGCTTATCGTTTTGTTCACCATTCTGCTAAGCATCCAGGCAGTAAAGAAGTATTCTGTGGTTTGCTTGTTTGGGGCAGGTACTAGGCTTGCATGCTTGGCTTTTTTTGTTCAAGACTGATGTTCTACCACTTGAACCACACCTCTACCCCCAGCTTTTTGCTGGGTAATTGGAGACAAGAATCTCTGGAAAATTTTCTGGTTGGGTTGACTTCTAACCACAATCCTCAGATCTCAGGCTCCCCGAGGAGCTAGAATTGCAGATCTGAGCCACTGATACCCGACAAGATGAGTTTTTAATGTTAGCAGAGCCCAGTACGTTAGGGCCACCAGATGGCATCCAGAATTCTCCTTCACTTGATTCAGTCGGTCTTTCCATGGGTCAGAGAGCACATGGTTGCTTTAATAAAATGCACTAGCCTAGAGTTTGAGGACATTTTGGAGGGTTAGCTTTCAATACCATACACAGGGCGCAACGATTTCTTGCAATCAGTGAATGACTAAGTATCGTTCTCCGAATTTCCCCTGCAATATTTTAGCTCCGGTGTTATAATTTCATTCTATGTATCTAGTTCTGCTTGAATTGTAGACTCCTATTTCTGCCTTCACGATATAGGGATGTGAGCATATTAAACCTGTCCAACTTAGAAGGATACAGTGGGCATGAAATAAGGTAATCTGTAATAGATATATTGAGTTCTCAGCGGGAAAGGTGTGCTCTGAATTCCAAGTAGTGCCATAATTGCAGTTTTATAACAAGTCTATGTCTTAAAATATTGGTGGGGGGGACAGTGGGTTTGTATCATTTGGAATGTGAACCACAGATACCCCTAAAATTGAATCCCCATTTTTCTGCAAATGTCTTAGGTATTCCATGAATGCTTACCCATATCGATTAAAAAGAAATAATGAACCCCACACGGAGTGAGACGTAAGTTAGCCCATTGGGGGAAAGTCAAGAAAAGCAGGAAGGCTTTGTTGAATAAAAATGTTGTTTTTTCATAAAGGGTAGAAGTGAAGTGAGGGAGCAAAAGCAATGGCTTTTAATTACAGGGCCCCCCAAAACATTCCCCATGATTATTGGTCTACAGGAAGGCTAGACAATCGCTGTCAGATGTGACCCACTGTGATCTAATCATTTCTTTTCTTTTCTCCCCTGGAGCCCAGAGGCTTTTTTATCCCCCTCTCTGAATATTGAAGTACTCTGAAAGATCAGAAAGCAGTTGTGCTACATTCTCTATTATTAGCCTAGAAGTGACAACAGCTTTCTTACCCCTTGGGGGAAGTGCTGGCGGCTGGAGACTGAGGCGGGCTCTGTGCGCCGTGCTCACGTGCACCAAAACAAAAGACCCCGGGTAATAAGAGAGTGGGCTCCTTCCTCTTCTTTCAAGATGAAAGGGAAGGCCGTGAAGTGGGTGGAGGGTTCAAGTCCCTTCTGGCCTCTGATCTGTCTCTTGGAGGCTATGTTGGGTGCTGTCCCGACTTTTCAGCGCCTGAGGTCTAGCAGTACCATCTCACGAGTGTCTTTTGCTTTTTGGATTTTTGTCTAGTCTTGCTTGGAGAGCTTGGCTTCTTTTCTTGTATCCGTTTATTTTGGTGATCTCTCACTAAGCCATGAAAAGTGGGGAAAGCTTCCAGCAAAGGTTGGTTGGCCAGACAAGGGTGCAGTAGTTCGACTTTTAATATATAGGGGGAAGCATTTGAGACACATTTTCCTCTTCTTTACCTGGACAATGGAGGCAAAAATCATATTCTACTTATGTACTTCTAATTATGTACTTTATCTTAAACAATAACCAAACGAGGTCTTGGAGACCTCTCACTGGCCCTTCTAATGATCCCAGTAAGTGGAAAAACATGCTCAACACAAAGCGTCCTCTTTTTGCATGGCAATGCCGCTAAGTATTCTATTAGAAAGCTTGGCTTCCCATGTGGCTTGTGAAATCTCCTGGGTTATAGCAAAGCTGCCGCGCAGAGCCTCGTGTGAGGGGATGGGTGGTTTGTTATTTTTTTTTTTATTTTTTAGTCTTTCCCAAGACGCTCTGATTATCCCAGAGCTCATTTGGTGCGATAATGGAACCGAAAGTTTCCTATAAACCGCGGTAGCACAGCCTCATTTGAGAATGTGCTGCCTTGGGAGAATTAGGTCATTCTCCTATCTTCTGGGGGAGGGGAGGATTTAAGAACTAAATTCACCCGGCAAGGGGTTGGCAGAATTCTACAGCAGAATGATCCCAAACCTTGCCAGATGTTTTTTCCTTCTTCCTCCCAATCAAATGACCTTGGCATTTTCTCCTCTTTCTTCTTTAATTTTGTGCTTCTGTTATAACACATGAGCTTGGAAGGGCTCATATTGGTCTCTGCTCATGCTTCCCTTTCTGAAGGGCGTACCTTTCAGTTTCAGACACACACCTTGGCCAGAATGAAGGGAAAGACGTCCCGCTGTCTCGGCACGTGCAGTGCCACACCACCCCAGTGACGGGAGGACACGGTGATTTCCCCAAGCTTGACTTTTTCTTCCTGGGCACCTGCGGCAGTTAAAACCTCAGTGGCCATTTATTTACTAATTACTATGATTTTCGATCACTGTAGTAGAGAAACGAGGATATTGGTTTAATTCTTTCAACATGTTTCATCTTTCTTATTACCCAGCCACTATTCCCATATGCCAGACGGATGGGTTCTAGGTACTGGGAAACCTCACGGGTATTTAACTGGCATTCTTTCATTCTTTTAATTTCCAGGGTTTTGGTCTGACCTCTTCTTTATCTGGGCCCTGAGCAGAGGAGAAATTGCACATCCCTTCATCTCGGGTCATCCATCAGTCCTGTCGCTTTGCACTACGTGGCCTATGGTTTCTGCTGGTTTCAGCTAAACTCATTCCCTGCTAGTCAGTTGTGTTGCGGGTGATGTTACGTGCGACAGAGCTTGCCCAAAGCCAGGGCTGGCTTTTTCTTTTTCTAAAATTGATGTTATTCATTTATCTTTTGTTTATGTGGCACCGAGGAATCTAACCCAAGGCCCCGTGCATGCTAGGCATGCACGCTACCACGGAGCCCCCTTCCCAGCCCAGGGCTGGCGTTCTCAAGAGCACCTGAGCACTTTTCCACGACATGGCAGACAAAGTGAATCTTTTAGGAAAGGACAGGTCATGGTCTTTTTTCCTTTCTCTCTCTTTCCTCACCCATTCAGGTAAGAGTTAAAAGAGAGATAAATGAGTAGTCAGAAAGGAAGTTTTATTTTACCTATGGAACTTGGACTCAAGGTCTGGACACTCAGGTATGCTGCTACACCTCCATTTGTAATACTTTAGTAGTTAAAATCAGAGATATGAATCTCATAGACTTTTCTTCCCAAACTGTCTTTGAGCTGCGATCCTCAGCTCTCAGCTTCCTGAGTAGCTAGGATTATAGGTATGAGCCGTGGCCCTATGGCTGAGTAAGAGCAAAGCTACAGACCTGGCCACACATCCCTGTGGTAAAGCACCTGTCTAACTTGTACAAGACCCTGAGTTTTGCAATTGATGCTGAAAAAATACACCGGAATGAAATAAAAACAAATTAAGCTACATATGCAGGGCCCTCAAGAGAGATCTGCCGAATTCCAAGGCTCAGTGAAATTTAAATGTACTCAGAACAACGCTCCTAGCACTCTTAACTATGGAGTGTTAAGTTACTCTTCAAACTCCCCACATAATACAGAAACAAAGAAGATCAAAGAACATGAGAAGTATATTCTATTTAGGAAGGCCTTCAGCAAACTAGACGTGGCAACATGTTTAACATACTGTGTGACAAATTTTCCAACAGATATTTCTTGAAATATTCCTTTGTTGGTATAACTCATCTGTATGAATTTCCTATTCTAGAATAAATTACCTCAGACCTCCCTTCTCCCAAACCGAACCAAACAGAAAACCTGGAAGTGGTCAATGCATTCTCAGTGGTACTGTCTGAATGAGATTGGTTTTATCTCATTTCAATTAAGCCTACTGTGTTTGAATTTCACACCACAAGTCATAAAGGAGACAAAAGGGTTCCAGACGTTGCTGCGGACAGCGGGACAGAGACTTCTGGTCCGTGGGATGGATGTTGAATTTCTCATGGGCTGGTCAGGGAACGTGTCATTGAGACAATGATGGGGATGAAGATCTGGAAGAGGATCGGAGCTTTCTCGGCAGATGCAGTTTGAAGTCAAAGGCGTGTTGGAGAAGGCCAGGAGTCCAGAATCTCATGAATGTCGCTGTAAAGGAGAGATGGAAGAATCCTGGTGGTAATGAGTGTTCTCCTCGACACGATTTTGCTCAGCAAAACAGGAGAGGGAAGCATTTTTCATGTTGGGAGAGAAAGCTTTAAAAGAGAAGAGAGAGAGAGGGTGTGGGCATACGTGGCAGGGCTGGCAATGGGGTCAAGGATCTGAGAGGTTCCACTACTCCGTGGATGGGTCACAATTGATATTGAAGAAAGAGCTCCCGGCTAGTGCTCAGGAAGAAGGGAGGCCTGTGTCTTGGTGTGAGGAGCTTTGGGAACTCCTTACGCACACATACACTCACACTCACTCACACACACACACATGCACACCGAGAAGCAATGTCATCAGCTAAAAGGAAGTTGGTGTTGGAGGCTTGAAGGAAGTCTTAAGGCAGTCACCCAGGGCTTTGGTTCTGGGTGTGCTCCACACCGTTAGAAGCAATACCATCTGGGAATTGTTTTATATTTGTCGGTTGTGAGAGTTGAACTCGGGGCCTGGGTGCTGTCCCTGAGCATTTTTTTTCTCAAGGCGAGCACTCTACCACTGTGAGCCACAGCACCACTTCCACTTTTCTGATGGTTCATTGGAGATAAGAGTCTCACGGACTTTCCTGCCAAGGCTGACTTCAAGCCATGATTCTCAGATCTCAGCCTTCTGGGTAGCTGGGATTATAGGCATGGGCCACTGTTGCCTGGCTCACCCAGGAATTATTAATAATAATGCAGCTTATTAGTGATTCCCTTCCCACAAGAAATTAAGGATACATAAACCTTTGGAGTAATCTTCCCAGTAATGTGAGATTTCACGTCTTCCATATGATTCTGTGGTAGTGTCAAGCGGCATTAGTTTGCGATAAGAGTAGAGTGACTGGATTGTGGAAATGTGTAAGAGAAGGGCAAAATCACAAGAGTTCTGAGGGATACCAGTCAGGAACTTGGAACGAGATCAGTGAGCAACCTCCTGTGGCTTTCTCCACTCCGAGTGTGGACCATGAAACCAGACCGTCGACCGATGTACTCAGAGGTGCAATGCGATGAGCCGTCAGACCCAGGTGAGCAAGGACGCGCACCGAGGGGCCCTAGAAAGATTACACAGTCAGAGGCTCCCTGGGCCTCCTGCGGCCGGCGCGCCTTGCCGTGGGAGCACTGGTCCAGTGAATGGAAAGTATTCGTCGGAAGTGTTCATGGCTGTCATCCGCTGGGAGTGACTACCTATAGTTGGGTCTTTGTTTCAGTTTTTGTGTGCCGGTCCTGGGGCTCAAGCCTGGCATTCTCCCACACCTTCACATCTGGCTTGTGACTGGTTGAGTAGAGATAAGAGTTTCATGGCCTTTTCTGCCTGGGCTGACTTGGATCCTTGGTCTTCAGATATTAGCGTCCTGAGCAGCTAGAGTAGCCGGTGCCTGGCTTACAGTGGAGGTTTTGGGGTGGGTGTTTGAGGTGGAGATGAGGAGGTCAGCGTTGAAGGGGAGGGTCTCAGAGCAGATCATCTATGCGAGTGGCTGAGACACCAGCTCTACTGGATATGGAGTCAAGAGCCAGAAGTGTTAAGGAATGAGGGAGTGGCCTGGGGTCCCAGGCTAGATCAGCAGTCTATAAAGACCTAGTCACAAGATGTTCAAAGAGGAAATCTTTCTGTTCCTGGGGTAGAAGAGAGATTAGACAATTGTCAGTGTTACGATTCTTCCTCCAGATCTGGCATTGCAAGCTACCCCAGCGCTGACTGTCCCATGAAAAGCCAGTTATTTGGTGAGTAGCGGTTGCTGGTGTAGAGGGAGAATGAGCGAGAAAAGCCCCGAGGAATCATGAAGATAAATGTATGCCAGGAGGGAGAGTGGGCACTGTTCAAAGGGAAGTGTACTCGCTACCTGACTTACGGAACCTCTGCAGGCCCTCTGTTTACCACCTTTACAATCAATATTCAGAAAGAAAGGAGGCGTCTGACCAAGCAGAAAGCCCAGAGGTGGGGGGGAAGGGCTCAGGTCTTGGGGATGAGCCAGGGAGCGCATGAGAAAAGAGAAATTACAGAGACAATTCTGAGCAAGAGGCCACGAAAGGGAGAATTAATTGGGAGTCCTGAGCATCTCTGATAGACTAGCATCCACCAGCGACTAGGCCATAGGAGATTTGCTTAGACACTGTTAATGTAAGTATGGAGCAGAGGCCTGCGAATGTAACAGAGCTGTGGGCATTCTGGCCCTGCCCTGAACCCTCTTGTTACAGTGGGGCTGAGAATCCCAGGGCCAGGCTGTCTGATCCAGGCAGAGGGGGGATCTGGGACCCGTGTGGAGGCTCTCTGTGAATGGCTGTGAACGGCTCTCTGAAATTTGGAAGGGCCTTTTGGAAAGTGGTGGTGGAGACCGGTTGGAGAGGACAAGGGTCAAAACTGCTGAAATAATCAGGGACCAAATGATGCCCAGCTCTCATTCAGCAGGCTGGCAGTAACAATACCATCTATCTGTTCTCAGCATCCGAAGTAAAAAGAGGCAAAAGGAGCCAGCCCCAAAGAGAGCAAAACGTGGCTGAATTTGTGTCCCTTATCTTTGCCTTGGTGTGGATCCACTGAGTGAATGCTCCAGTGCACTCTTTGGTATAATTTCTACCGGGGAGGCCGCTTCATTCCCTGCCGGTGTCCATGCACCCTCCTGGCACACCATGCCAGAGAGCGTCTGGCTCACAAAGATGCTCTTAGGGACCAGCATGGTTTGGTGGCTTGAGCACAGGTGCTGGGTGTGAAGAGTATGCCCAGGATGCAACTGTGCCCACTCTCCCAGGGGGACTCACGCCTGGAACGCTGAGATGGGCATTACCAAGGAGGGGTTGTCTTGGATGCCAAGTAATTTCAGAACCGCTCACGCCAGGGGAAGGCTCTTCAACTCTGGCAAGAGTTCCAACGACTGCAGGCTTACTCTTCACACCATGAGCCATTGCTTTGTGTGGAAATGCTTGAATGCAGGTGGAATTCTTGCAATGTGTCTTCAGCGGCAGGATACTGTGGGCAGAGAGACTACCTTTTGGTACCTTTCCTTCCCAGTTAGGATTAAATGTGGCAAGTAAACGCGATCATCCCTGATGAGTCCAGATCCATTCTCAACAGATTTAAGGAATTAAAGATTTTTGAAGAAATAGGTGATAGAAAAAACCGGATAGGTTGCTGGCAACTTTGAGTACCTACAGCAAGCTGGAGGGAAAAGATAGAGTTGCTTTTTAAAGGCTTGTCCTAAGAAACAAAATGATAGCATATAATTCCCAACATGGGACATTCTAACAGAACAAAACAGGGGATGCAGTAAAAAGATCAGTGATGGCGATCTGTGGAGTTGGAGACGGGGAGGGGTGAAAAGGTAGATCACAGAGGAATTTTAGAGTAGTGAAAATATTCTGGTACTATGTGCTTGATTCGAGCCTATAAATTTGTCCAAACTCATAGACACACACCACAAGGTAATCCTTAATCTAAACTGCAGGCTTTATTCTTGTGAGCTGTCTATGTGGGCTCTTTAGTTATAACCAGTGTGGACCAGTCTGTGGATGTGGGAGCATGTGGGGAATCTCTGCATCTTCCTCTCAATTTTGCTGTGAACCTAAAATTTCTCTAACAACATAAAGCGTTAAAATTAACATAAGACAACCACAAAAGCAGTTCAAAACTTTAAGAACCACCTTTCAAGTGGGAAAAAATCCCTTTCTTATCTACATCTCCTACTATTATTTTTACTATTAATTACAATTACTGTTAGAAGTACTGTTACTTGTTATTAAGTGTTTCTGTTTTAGAGCATTTTTTATGCATAGGAGATATCCTCTTAAAAACACAGAACCATTTAATTATATAATACTATATTGTCATTTGATTTTAATTCAGTGAATTTCAAACATGAAGCTTACTATGATCCTTTTTCTTGAATGTTGATCTATATATATTCATTATGTTTTATGTGATATAGACATATATCATTTATATAACCTTTGTATTAGTGAACACTAGATGGATTTCATTTTAAGTCTATTACAGTAAAACTTCAATACAGATATATTTTAGTTCATGAAGACAAGTCTGTGAGCTCACTTCCTAAAGGTACAATTTCTAAATTAAAACATACCCAATAGTTTTATTTTGATCAATAAATAGGTCATGTTATTTTAGGCTCAATATGTTTTTAACAAATGCCTAAATAAAAAGTGAATGAGAAATTAAAAACCCAGGGAAAGGCCAATGACAGAGGAAAATATCAAATTTTTTTATTTTTTATTGTGTAATTAATATATTTTCTATACTTTAAAATCACCCCAAATATTATCAATTGATGAGCAAATGAAAGGAGACAATTGCATTCATTATTAACACATTCTTTTTTTTTTTTTTTTTTTTTGGGTCCGGTAGTGGGGCCTGAACTCTGGGCCTGGGCGCTGTCCCTCAGCTCTTCAGCTCAAGGCTAGCACTCTACCACTTGAGCCACAACGCCACTTCCGGCTTTTTTCTTTTTGCTGAGGAATCGAACCCGGGGCCTCATGCATGCAAGGCAAGCGCTCTACCACTGAGCCACCTTCCCAGCCCTATTAACACATTCTTGATGCACCACTTCCCGTAAGTTGATAGATATTTCTGGGCTTAATTCTCCATGGGCTGAGAAGAAGCCAGCACAGATGCTGCTGCATATAAATAGTGGATCACCTCTCCCACTATTAACATTTTAGAAAAAGATTAGACAGGAAACAGGAAATCGAAATGGAAGAACCTCCCCTTTCCCTGACACTTAATTCTAAAATTATCTTCCTCTTCAATTCCACCTTCTGCTGGGAGAGCCAGGCTCCCCAGTGCTCTAGGGTGAACTGCCGTGTCAGGAGCTATGGTGGCTGTCACATCATCTAAAGAGAGGCTCATCCCAGAGCTCTGATGGTCCCGAGTTCCTAAAGTCAGAAGGTCACCCTGCAGCCTGAGGTGTCCAATTAAAATACCAGAGCCACACAGACCCTCGCACACGATCCTCACTGCAAAGGATGCCACAGCGAGAGGGAACGTCTCCCTCTTACTTTAGCAGGCGATGTATCTGAGCAGAGGTGGTGTTACATGGTGGATGTAGCACAGAGAAAAACAGTATGGAGGGAAAAGAGTCATCTTGTCTTTCGATCTGCCTGTGTGCCAGTTACGCGATGCCAGCTGTCTGGGGTATACAACATGTTCACTTAAACTCGATTGGGAAAATGTTCCATCATGAGGTTCAACACACTGCCATCTGTTCCTCCCGAGCCTTACATAAGGCCAGGGCTTCCTCTTCGGAGCTGCTGCTGGAAACCTTCTGTCTCTGCGTCTTGGGGAGAAGGGCGCAGCTCTGGGTGCCTGCACGCCTCCCTCGCATCTTCAGTACTGGTGGCCCCAGTACAGTGGCTTCAGTGCTGCAGCCCCAAGCTGTGTCTCAGCGGCTCCTGAGAAGTAAGGACCGCCAAAGCTTTTACTTTCCTCAGGTGCTTTTCTTCACTCTGCAAGCCTTCAATAAATTGACCTTTCCAAGAAGAAACACCACGTTGTCATGACTGCCCCCATCTTAGTAGAGCAAGACCCACAGCGGTAGGCAAAGGCGAACATCCCAGTCAATAACCAGCGTTGTCTCTCACATACCCAGCTCTCCAGAAATCTCATTCAGGTAACGTCTCCACGTAGCTCTAGACATTTTTGCAGGGCCTCTCCCTTAGCTCTGGCAAAGGTCTGGCTCTTTAGTGTAGAAAGGCCCTGTAAAATCCTGAACACCTAGAGAAATGAGATGGCCCAAGATAACTTACCGATGCCAGATACGAGCTCTCTATCCCTTCTCCAAACCAGAGCCTTGGGGATTCATTTGAGGCTCCAACTCAGCACACATCCCTATTCATGATAATTCCACCTGCAGCTGCCTACCTCCGGATACCAGCACAGAGGCGTAGGATTCTCAGTTACCAACACGCACGTTTGCTAAGTTCAGATGTTCTGGCCTGGCTGTTCTGGACGGGCCTAAAGCGCTGCTCTCTAAGAGGTGGACAGACTGGAGCACAGAGGATGTGTGTGCATCGCCGTCATCAGACCACAGGGAAGGAAGACGTGCACGGAGAAGCGACAAGGAAAGCTGAAGCTTTATTTCTGCTGCTGAGGCAGGCTAATCCTGCCCCAGGATGGACGAGGTTGGTCAGTGTAGGTCCTCGGTTCCAGGCAGTGCCACAGGTAAGGACAGGCAAATTACTAGCAAAAGGCAGGTGTGCACCTTACCAGGCACAGATTGGAACCAGGGTGTCTCCTTTGTTTCCAATGACAAGACTAGACAGACTAAATCCACTCACTAGTAAAACATCCACCATTGAATATCAGGAGCTGAACATTTTATTTGGCCACTCCCGTGGGAAGGAGTGAAGAGAGGGAGGGAGAAAGAAAGTGTAGGAATGAAAGAGGAAAGGAGAGAAAGAAAGAGGAAAGGAGGAAGGGACAGAGGAAGGAGGAAGAGAGGGAAGGAAGGAGGGAGAGAGGGAAATGAGGTGAGATGAATGTGAGTTGGACAAATCTGAAACCTGGACAGCAGACCTTCAGGAGGGAGAAGCTAGAAACTACTGCAGGAGCTGCCGCTGTGGGTCTTGGGGAAACCTCCACTTTGCTCTCAGGGCCTTCTGGGCGTCTGGATGAAGCCCTCTGCGTTGTCCTGGACAATGTTAAACCCTGAAGGTCAACTCCTGCCAGGTGTTGATCACAACTCCACGTGATCTTCACGGCGATATCTACGTTAGTGTTGCCCTGGAGAGCTACAAGCTCCTTTTCCAGTAGCAAGTGAGTGTGACAGGAAGGGCCTCTCAGACCCTGGAAGCAACACACGCAAAGAGGAACGGAAGACAAAGTTGGTTGGAATTTCAAGTTGAGGGAGAGTCATACCTTCCTCTGCATGTTAAAGGTAGGAAGTGGTTATTTTTCCAAATGAGTAAGTCTTGGGATTGTAAGGAGCAGTGTGAGAGAGCTGTCTTGTAGGAAGAGCGTGCCGTTGGGAATGAGAAGACTGGTAAAGAGATTAAGAAGGAGGGATCCAGGAAATCAATGCCTTCCCGAGAGTAATGCTGGAAGGCAGATCTAAATCCAGCTTCTCTTTGAAGTTACTTAGAGTAGAATCGATGACACATGGTCAGGATTGCAAGTAGGATCGAGAGGCAGCGGTGTCCCGGCTTCTCATCTAGCGGCACTCACTTGTTGAAATGGAGAATAGAGAAGGGGACCTTGGAGCCTCGGAGACACGATCTTTAGATACTTAAAAGCAAGTGATGTGTCTGGAAGAGAGCGCTAAAGAACCAGGCCAGCAGGAGACCACCCCATTGGGAACAGGAAAAGAGGAGAGAAGAGAAGGAAAGAAAACCAGGGGCCAAGGGAGGTTTCTTAGGGTTGCAATGGATTGGGACGGGCACATTTCCTGTGAATGTCAACCAAAACACCTTTGGTGCTATTTCCAAAAGCCTCCCCCCGCCCTCCAACACACACTTTTCCTTGGTGCCAGTCCTGGAGCTTAAACTCAGGGTCTGGGCACTGTTCCTGAGCTGTTGTGCTCAAAACTCACACTCTTAACCATGTGAGCCACAGCTCCACTACCAGCTTTTATTTTGGGGGTGATGACTTGGAGATAAAAGTCATATGGACTTTCCTTCCCTGACTAGCTTTGTACCAAGATCCTCAGATCTCAGTCTCCTGAGTAGCATGAGCAGCTGGTGCCTGGCCCAAATTCCCTTTTGTGTAGACACAAAAGAGAGATGATTAAGTCATAATTTCTGCCCTCAAGATTCCTCAAACAGGAAGTGTTCTCTCTATCCCTGACCTTTGGGTCAGGTAATCCTTTGCTGCGGTAGGCTAGCTTGTATTTTATAAGGCTTCTGTGATATCCCTGATCCTTATTTAGAGGGAGTCAGTAGCACCCTCCCTCCTAGTTTAAAACAACCACCACCACCAATGTCTGTAGATATTAAGACATATTCCTAGGGATGGGGCAAATTGACCAATCCATTTTTTTTTTCAAGTCTAATGGCAGCAACAGATAAGTAAGCAGAAAAATAGCTCATCACAATGCAAGAGGTCAAGGTAAATAGCTGCAAAAGACGGAATCATTGCAGCTATTAAACAGAAAGGATGAAGAAAATGCTTCCAGGAGAGGGGAATTTCATAGTTCACGGGATCTGCAGTAGGTCGCCGGGAGCAGCTCCACAGGGCTGTGTCAGCGCTCAGTGGTACCCGCACCAATCCCACCACCACCTCCACCTCGTGGGACGTGCTATGGACCGTGGCCTGGACGCCAGAGCCAATAACCACCCCGGGAAACACCCACACAAGTTCTCCTGCGTGCGCCACGTGGCCTTCCCGTTTTCCTTGGGTATAGCTGATGGATAGTCTTGATTTTAGTGCTGTGGGATTACGGGGAGGATTTTGAAGATAAGAAGGGATGCGACTTTAGTCATAATTTTTTTAAAAAAAACCTATTGTTTTCCAGTGTATAAGCTCTGAAATTCCTTTTCAGGCTCACATTTACAAAGAAGTCTGTTTCGCGTGCGCCAGCTTTCTGCCACTGCACCTGGGCTTCTGTGTAGCTTGGCTTCTGGAAGGTTCAGCCCGGGCTGCCAGTCTCCTCTCGCCCGGTCCTCCAGCATTCTCTGAAAGTCCTCGTACCCCATGTTGCACAGCCGTCAATGCTCCGTGACCGCATCCCTCTTCCACTTATGTAAAGGTTTGGACTTCTCTCTTAATTTATTTGAGTCCACTCATCTGTTTCATACAAACTATTTCTTACTCTGGCTTCTCAAGTACAAAAAGAAGAATCTGAAATGTATTGAAATTCTATGATATGTCAGATGTGGTGACGGGGACTTTGCATAACTAATCTCATTTGGAAGGAACTGGTTGCGTGAAAGGAAGAGCTATAAAGCTAGACGGCTCTAAAAAAGTACAAGAAACGAGGGGGAAAATAGATCAATTGGAACTCCACAATTGTTTTGTGCATCAAGGGACAATATTAAGAAGAAAAAATGATATTCCCAAACAGGGAGAAAACACTTGTAAATCACATATCCGATAAGGGACTACAAGAACAGTTTAATTACAAAAAAAAATCATAAAAAGACACAACCAAGTGTTCGCTTCGGCAGCACACATACTAAAATTGGAATGGTACAGAGAAGATTATCATAGCCCCTGCACAAGGATGACACACAAACTTGTGAAGCACTCCAGATTTTTCAATACTTCCCAAGGCTATCTACAAAATCATTGCAATACCTATCAATATTCCAACCTCATTCTTCAAGGAAATAGAAGAAGCAATCCAAAAATTCATATGGAACAATAAAAGACCCCGAATAGCAAAAACGATCCTCAACAGAAAGAACAGTGCTGGAGAAATATCAATACCAAATTTCAGACTCTACTATAAAGCCATAGTAATCAAGACAGCTTGGTACTGGCACAAGAACAGACCTCAGGACCAATGGAATAGAACTGAAAACCCAGAAATTAACCCACAGACCTATGGCCATCTAATCTTTGATAAGAGAGCTAAAAACATAAAATGGAGGAAAGACAGCCTCTTCAGTAAATGGTGCTGGCAAAATTGGTTAATCACTTGTAGAAAACTAAAGCTAGACCTTATATATCACCCTGCACCACAATCAACTCCAAATGGATCAAAGACCTCGGAGTCAAAGCAGACACTCTGAAAACATTACAGGAAGGAATAGGAGAAATCCTAGGTCTCCTTGGCACAGGCCGAAATTTTCTTAATAGAGATCCAGAAACACAACAAATCAAAGAAAGGTTGGACAAATGAAGCTGCAGAGCTTCTGCATGGGAAAGGACATAGCTAGCAAGATCAATAGAAAGCCCACGGACTGGGAGGAGATCTTCACTAGCCATACAACAGACAAGGGTCTCATATCTAAAATATACCTGGAACTCAAAAAATTAAATCCCAATCCAGGCGCCAGGCTCACGCCTGTAATTATAGCTACTCAGGAGGCTGAGATCTGAGGATCAGGGTTCAAAACCAGCCTGGGCAGGAAAGTCCGTGAGACTCTTATCTCCAATAAACCACTAGAAAACTGGAAGTGGTGCTATGGCTCAAGTGGTAGAGTGCTGGCCTTGAGCTGAAGAGCTCAGGGACAGCGCCCAAACCCAGAGTTCAAGCCCCACAACTGACCAAAAACAAAAAAATTAAATCTCCCAACAACAAATCCTCAAAGAAGCAACTGCCCAATAAATAAGTGGGCTAAAGACTTACAGAGAAACTTCTCTGAAGAGGAAAGAAGGATGGCCAATAGACACATGAAGAAATGCTCAACCTCCCTAGCCACAGAAGAAATGCAAATCAAAACAACATTGAGATACCACCTCACCCCAGTTAGAATGGCTATAATCAAGAACTCTAACAACAACAGATGCTGGAGGGGATGTGGACAGAAGGGAACCTTACTGCACTGCTGGTGGGAGTATAAACTTGTTCAACCACTTTGGAAAGCAGTATGGAGGTTCCTCAAAAGACTTCACATAGAGCTCCCCTATGACCCAGCAATCCCACTTTTGGGCATTTACCCGAATGATCACAAACAAGACCACACTAAAGCTACCAGCACAACTATGTTTATTGCAGCATTATTTACCATAGCTAAGATATGGAAGCAACCCGGATGCCCCTCAGTAGATGAATGGATCAAGAAAATGTGGTATATATACACAATGGAATTCTATGCCTCCATCAGAAAGAATGACATTGCCCCGTTTGTTAGGAAATGGAAAGAGCTGGAAAAAATTATATTAAGTGAAGTAAGCCAGGCCCAGAGAAACATAGGTCCCATGGTTTCCCTTATTTGCAGTAACTAATATATGCCTGAGTCAAGCAGAAAAGGTCAGATAAGTTGATGTTAGGCAAAATGAACCCCAAGATAAGGACTCAAGTGGTTTTTCTTTCTTGCTATTGTTTCTAACATATTTATAAGATGATTTCTTTGTTGCTTTGTATGTCCCTCCCCCATGGTATAGCTCCTGCTTTCACTGTATTTGATGTTGGTATAATTTGTAGAGGGGAAGGGAAAAAAGAAATCGTTTAAATAGGGATACAGGTGGACCATTGCAACAATGAGATGTACAAGTCGTTATGTCGAAAAACGAACTTTACAACCTTGGCGGGGGAGGACTAGGAGGAGATGAAGGGCGGAGGGTGGGGGGGTGGAGATGGGCAAGGATGGTAAGGGGGAACAAAGGAGGAGGCAACAATGCTTGATAAGAAATGTACTTATTATCTTGCCTGTGTAATTGTAACCCCTCTGTATGTTATTTTCACATACACAACCAAATTACAAAGTGGGTAGGATATGGCTAGATACTTCTCTAAAGAAGTTATACACATGACCAAAAAAACATCTGAAGAAATACTTGACATCATTAGTCCTTACCAAAGCCATAATTAGACTCTCTTTCATACACTCAGATTTCCTATAATAATTATTAAAGAATAGACCATTACAGATGTTGACGAGACTGTGAAGCAATGGGAACTCTTCGTTTGTCGGTGCAGATAGAAATGTTGACGTGATTGTGGAAAACAGCTTGTCAGTTCCTTAAAACACGAGGCACAGAATGACTACATCCATGAGGTTTCTTTCTCTGTAACAGAACTCCTGCAGGAGGCAAAGGTTTACTTAGGCTCACAGATTTGGGGGTTCAGTCCATGTCCCGTTTGACCCCTGGTTTGTCAGCCTGTGCCAGGCAGTATGAGATGGTAGGGATTATGTGGGAATATCTGCTGAGGACAGACATTCATGGCACCTGGAAAGAGAAAAAGAGAATGGAAAAGAGCAGGGCCCCCAGTCCCCTTGGAAGACATGACTTCCCTGAGCTCTCCCGCCATGCTGCATGTCCCAGGAGCATTAAAGACAGGGGTCCAGGCCCATCCTTGACACGAAGGGCCTTGCAGCGCCACATGACCAACCAACGTCGCTGTAAGGGATATTCAGCCACTTCAGGGAACGAAGTATTGGTGCACTCCACAACACGAGTGACTAGAAAAACATTGCAAAACAAGATGATCACGTAAAATGATATTTATCACCATGAACGCCAAGAAATGGAAACAAACGTTTTTTTAAATTATTTTGCTCTTTATTTTTCTGCCTGGTCGCTGTGTTTGATTTCTGTACATTTAATCTTACATGTAAGTTTATCTGTTTGGGGAAGGGTAAAAGAAGACACAGAAATGGTGGGAACAAAATGAGCAAATGCAGCAGTGACACTAGACACTGTTGAAAATGAACTATACACCTTGTGGGAAGGGGGGTAAGGAGGGGAAAACTGGGAGAAAGGGAGGGAAGGAGTAACACTGTTTAAAAAGAAATGTACTCATTACTTAACATGCAACTGCAAGCTCTCTGTATATTACCTTTACAATAACAATAAATAAATACATAGAAAGAAAAATATTGCAAAATATCAGAAGCCCAACACCAAGACCATGTAACTATAGGATTCCATTATGAGAAACAATTATCCAGAGCAGGGAAATCTATAAAGACAGGAAATAGATCTCTCTCTATTGACTAGAGAGAGGTGAACTGTGAATGACTGCTCATAGCAGAAGACTTATTTTTGGAGTGATGGAAATGCTCTGAAATTTGATAATACAGATGACTGCACAGTCTTGTGAATATACCAAACTCCACAGAATTGCATATTTTTTGAGAAGATGAATTTTATGTGATACGAGTTAAACTTGCATTCTCTATGTTTAGAAAGCCGGATGACTGCGGTTCTGATCCCAGCTCCTCTCTGGCTAGATGTGTGTCCTTGAGAAAGTTGCTAAAGCCTCAGTTTAAGCTTTCTTAGGATGAGAGATTTGTTTTGAGGATTAAATTTCTTCTGCCAAGAATACATGAGAAAATGTCTTGATCTCCATCATGTTAAGTGAGATAAACCCAGCTTAAAAAGACAAATGTCACATGTTTTCGTTTTATACATGGGATGTAGTCCTACAAAGGGGTAAGGGGAGTAGAGAGGGTATAGGGGTGAACATGACTGAAAATGTAAGGGTATACAAGTGAAGGGTTGAGAAAGAATAATATAGATGGAGTGAACTTGCGCACAGTACACTATACGCATATATGATTTTTTTGCATAATTAATTGATGCTAATGAAAATCAGATGAAGACATGGCTAGATCTGAAGCAAGCCTTTCAGACCTTTTTCTTAGTAGAACTTTCAGCAAGATGGTGAGGCGGGGCTAATCATTCTAATCTACACAGGAAGTAACTGAGGCTCAGCCCGTTTACATAAATCACTGGGGTCGTATCAGCACTGACCTCAACGCCTGCATTCTCTCCTGCTACTCTGATGATTTCCCCCCAGAGTTTGTCTTCTAAACCCACTGGCCGCGGGAGAAGCAATGGTCGTGTCTCGGAGAACTTCTCATTGAAAAGCTAGAGTGAACATGTCCTTGCTTGGAAACTGGAGGTTGCTGGTCAGACAATTTTCTTCTAAATATGGTTATCACAAGGTCTTTATTTGTTAAGGACACATTCTATTTATTTATTTATTTATTTATTTTTATACTTCAGTGCCTTTAGGCTAAATTTATTCCTTCTATTTTTTTTTCTAAACTTAATTTTATTGTCAAGGTGATGTACAGAGGGGTTACAGTTACACATATAAGGTAGTGAGTACATTTCTTGCCAAAATTGTTACCACCTGCCTCATTTTTCTAGTTTATCTTATAAACCACTTACTAAGGGATCCGCTATATCATGCTATATGCACATAAATGAATACTGTATGACCAAAGGATAAATAAGAAAAATCTATATGTCTAATACATAGCAATATATTAATAAAAGCAAGCTACAGAATATTTATACTCTGTTCCACTTGTATTCAGGTATATTATGCATGAACAGAGTCACATGGGATATTAGTTATGGTTTCAATATCTAACAAGTAGACATCAGTGGAGGCAATAAGTGGGTATACGATTTTAATATTCTCCTTGTATTTTTCTAACAAAGACAAACAGACCAATACTGTATCTATAAAGAGGAAAGGCATTATACATATATAGCTAAATGGAAACATAGTGGTCCTAAATATAACCTTTTGCCTTGTAGATGTGGCTTTGTTCATGGGAGAGACCTTCTGAACTAAAGGAGTTGAAGTAGTTTCAATATCTTCGTTAAGGTGAAGTGAGCATCTTATTAAATTGTAACTTAAGGTCAGGGCCTCTTGCTTACTGTTTTATTCAAGGCTGGTGCTCTACCATTTGAGTTACACTTCCACTTCCAGATTTTTGCTGCCAATTTGAGAAGAGTCTCTTGAATTTGTTTGTCTAGGCTAGCTTTGAACCTCGACTCTCAGATCTCAGCCTACTGAGTAGCTAGGATTAGAGGCGTGGGCAAGTAGTGTCTGGCAATAAAAGTCTAAGGACTTTTATTAACTGTAAACTTTGAGAAGAGCAACTGGAACAGCCTGCCAGAGATACGGTGAATGTTGCTTCTGGAGTGATGGCAGATGACTTCGTGTGGAAGGTGCACTTTGTAAGCTAATGAGTATGATCTATTAAGGAATCTTTTCTTTTGCTTAGGAAACTCATTTATAAAAAAACAACGTTATCAAACTTAATTTACTTTTGTTTCCATACTATAATTTTGGGGCTAAATTTTCCTAGATAGATAGAGTTAATCCATGTGACTAGAAAAGTAGATTTTCACGTAAGATTTTTTTTTTTTTGGCAGGCCTAAGGTTTGAATTCAAGGACCTTCTGCCTAGCCAGGCAGCCATTGTACTGCTTGAGCTAATCTGCCAGCCCTGACATAAACTTTGCCATTATACATAGGGCATTGTTTATGGAAGATATTCTAAAATTACACGAATTCAAGACTCTTCTAGAAAGATAAATCCCATGGCTGTTCTAGGTTTAGCCTTCTTACTTAAATGATGGAGAAATAAGAACACTTAAAAAATTGCTTTGCAATTGCTAAAACTTAGAACCAAGGATTTCAGTGCACAAATAATAAAAAGGAAGAAAGAATACATACTTCTGGCAGAAAATAACTGTCCATATAATTTGGAGGCAAAAATGAAAAATCATTGTAGGTTTTGTTTTTGAAGGGGGGGATTTTAGGTTTACCTGTTCATGGTTGAGAGCAAAGACCTTTAGACCCACTCACCATCACCATGAAGGCTTCTAATCTCTGCTATAAAATTCCCGGGGCCTGTTCTTCTCTACAAAACCTTTCACCAAGGAAGAAGTGACAGTAGAAATATCTCAAGGTCATACATAACGGCTTTTTAGAAGAAATGCTGTTTTGGCAAAATGTGAGGACCTTTTAAAGAAGCTTTGAATAATGCTTATGAATTGTGGAGGCATAAAATCTTGTGTATCCAATTTTACTAATAAGGAGAAAAGACAAGCACTGGCATGTTAGATTTTCTTTGCTTTAAAAATTTTACTCTAACAATTGCTCAGTATAATTTCAAGGGTCAATTTCTCAATTTTGGAGAATCATCTAGACACAGTTTCTCTGACTTTGATGAATTCCATTACAAACAAAAACCTCACATTCTGATATGTACAAGTGTCATTTCAGGGAAAGATAAGATACTGGTGGATAATTAAGCTATGCTTACACCATTTCACCATTATACTTACATCGATGCACCTTTTATGAACATATTGGCTTTAAAATACTGATGTGATATGGCCCCTGTGTTGCTCAGTTTCAGTACTACTCTTGGGAGAAGACAGGGTACTGGAAATGCGTTTGGATTCATCTATTTATGTAATAGCTTTCACCTCAGTAGGCCCCGTGATTGGATAAATTGCATCATTCACTGTCAATTAAAAAGTCACACACAGATTCTTGTGGGAAGTTGGGACGTTCAAGGAAAATAACTTAGACACTATGACAATAAAGATTTAGACAAGCTGATAACACTGGACAAGTCATGACAGAACTCAGATTTCGGAGAGCAGCAGTTGGGGGGCATCTTTGAAGGTTCAGGAGAGCGTGGACCTTCTAGGACTGACTCTGGAGAAGACTTAATTTTTAGGACAACAACGATTGGGATACAGAATCAGACTATAATGGAATACATTCTGTGTTCTTTCATACTAGGCCTCCTAAACTCTGACTGACACACACAGAGAGCTTTATAGGGAGAAACCTACAAAAGAGTCGCAGCACCGGAGGTTCAAACATTCTGTGGGGGAATCTTTTCTTTCCGAATGATTCTGGATGGAATGGACCAGCTTCTGTTAATGACATCCTTGTCATGAACATGCAAAACGACCTAGAAAGGAAAAGAGAGAGGGTACATTTGATCAAAGCACATACTTCACATGTATGGAAATACTCATAATGAAATTCCTTAGTACAACTAATGTGCACTAATAAAACAGAGGGGGGAAAAGGACAGGAACGATAGCTCGAGAGATGATGTGGGATTTGGGTGTCAGAATGCTGAAATAAAGTTCTCTAGGAGTTTGGAGTTGGAGCTGTTATAAGGCCATGCAGTGCCTTAGTAATGATATTCATAGACTGAAGAGATAGAGGGCTTCCAGGCTTCAAATTCGAGGCTGGTGAAGCAAGCACCCTCAAGGGCTTTTCAGCTAGAAGTCAACTGGAGTCTGCATTAAATAGACTTTGGGATTCATTGCTGGACTTCCAGGAAATAAAAGAATTCTCTAAGCACCTATAAATAAACAGAGGTGAAACTCCATGTGCTGGAGACCAGAGTACTGAAGGGCAAACAAATAAAAATGTGATTTTTTTTTTAAGAAAGGGAAAATACTAATCACATCAGATACGACGAATTAAGCCTCAGGGTAGTGATAAGGTGGTAAATCTGACCTATAATTGCCTTTCTAAAACCAAAAATTCTGAAAAGAGAATGTGGTCCAAGATAGAACGTTCCTGTGGTGTCCAGCAAAAACAAAGGCAAAACCACAGATTCCTCTCCGCCAAGAATGCAAAAACTCACAGCTGAAAGTCATCAAAATGCACCAACATAAGCTCCAAGGGTGAACATTTTCAGAAAATGAAAGCCAAATCTTCTAAATACTAAATATTTCAGAAAAGTATTAGAATAACGCTATTTGGATGTTAGTAAGTCATAAAAAGTAATCATGAGTAGTGTGTGTGTGTGTGTGTGTGTGTGTGTGTGTGTGTGTGTGTGTGTGTGAATACTGGGGTTTGAACTTAGGGCCTAGGTGTTATCCTTTGACTCTTCTACTCAAGGCTGGTGCTCTACCACTTGAGCCACAGTTACACCTCCCACTTTTTGCTGTTTAATTGGAGAGCAGAATCCCACCAATTTTCCTGTTTGGGCTGGCCTTGAGCTCGGATCTTCATATATCAGTCTTGAGTTGCTAGGGTTACAGGTATCATGTCACACGAGATAAAGCACAGAGAGACCAGGAGATCAAGACTATAAAAATAGACTACAGAGATGGAGGGTAGAGTTACATGGTTCATTCCATACTTACAGTGATAAAAGGAGAGAAAGAGGGAAACACATCATTTGAAGAGTATTTTCCAAGACATAAAACCAGTTATAAGTGACAAGAAATCCAGAAACAGGCTTATTGCACAGGAATTGTGAAATGGCAAAGACAAACAGAAGGGACTCAAAGCAGCCAGAGGAAAGAAGATACAGCTCTGTATTGGGGCTTATGTCAATAGCAACAATAGAAATATAAAAAATGAAAAAAATAGCAGTCAATACCACACTGGGTGACCTGGCCGTGTTTACTTGAGAGCAAAGAAAAATTAAGAGCTTATCTTGTAGACCTCCATGCTAAGAACACTAATGAACATGTGTTCTACACCTGACAGTTGGACTTTAGAAAGTAGGAGACATGACAGGCTGGATGGGGCATGCCTGGCTGCACACAGTATCACGGTGCTTTTGCTCAGTGTCGCACGAGACTGAACTGTGGTGGAGTCAGGAGAGCTGGAGTTCAGCATCACATTTAACATGTGTGTGAAGAACAGTAAGGCATGAACTTCTTTGAAATGACATGAGTGCATGGTAGCAAGTTAATGCTAATAATCAAGTAATGGAGTAATGTGTATAACTTAAATCAATATGTAGGGGGTGGGGAGGAAATAAAAATTTCACATGATTGTTCATGAAATGGTGGGAACTAAGTGTTGTACATAATAGCTCATCTCCCCCTGAACTGTTAGTGTATATTCACCATACGGCTATCAGAATCAAGAAACTGGGCTGGGTGGTAGAGTGCTTGTCTAGCATGAATGAAGCCCTGGGTTCCATTCCTTAGTACCAGCATAAACAGAAAAGGCCAGAAGTAGCACTGTGGCTCTAGTGGTAGAATGTTAGCCTTGAGCAAAAGATGCTCAGAAATAGTGCCCAGACCCTGAGATCAAGCCCTGGGACTGGCAAAACACAAACAAAAAACAAAAACAAAAACAAGAATTAGGAAATTAACATTGAAGCACCACTACCACCTAGGCCTCCAATACCATTCAATTACTACGTGTTGTCCCAGTAAATGTCTTACATAGCAAACTGGCCAGTTCCAGAGTCACGATAGTCATATTGAGTCGTATTGCCTATTTGAGTCAGGGGCAATTCTTTAGTGTTTCTTTGACTTTCGTAATTCCAACCCTTGTGAATATTACCCATTACACCTCAAGTTTGTATTTGCCTGCTAAATGCAGGGCATCTACCTCTATTACTCAAGGTTTTCTAGAGAAACAGAATTAACTCTGTGTGTGTGTGTGTGTGTGTGTGTGTGTGTGTGTGTGTGTGTTGACATGCCAGGATGAGACTCCTCTCCACAACAGATTGATATTAAGGGAGAAGGTGGGAGGAGGGAGCAGGTGGGAGGAGGGAGCAGGCGGGAGGGAGCACCACTTGCTCCCAGGAGTAGAAGCGTTCCTTCTCTTCAGGGTTGTCACCCTTCAGAAGGCGATTTGCTCTTCTTATTCCAATCATTCGATTGTTCACCACCGCCCAAACCCCTCCTGGACACATTCAGAATAGCCTTCATCTGAGTTCGTGCTGCCCTGCCCTGCCATGCACACCTTCTGCCTGGTGTCCGGACACCATGGATGACCTTCAACGCAGTCGCCTTCCCCACCTGCAGCACAGTAAGCCGTCTCTGAGGGAAGCCTCCCAGTGGCCAGGAGGGAGCCCAAGCTGGGGACCTGTGTGGGAGCTGTACATCCAAGCCCTCACCTCTAGGAGAAGGCCGCCATGGGCAGCGTGTCTGGACTGTGCCTGGCATTGTAGGCATTGAAGAGACCCATCCAGTTCCCATTGAATTGGCATTCGGTCCCGTGAGCGATGCCTGCGGGCCTGCCCAAGGTGGAGTAGGAAGGTAGGGACGGGGGCAGTGCAGTGATGGTCTGTGGCTCCGCAGGCTTCCCGTCAGATGAGAGGATGCTGGAAAAGCAGCAATACCATTCAGCATCTTTCGCTCTGGCGTGAGTGAACTCTGGGGTTTGATTCGGGGTGACCTTAAAGACCCAAGATTCTCATAGCTGAATATGTTCTTCCTAGTTTGAACACAGTGAAGCTCTAGAAAGAAATTCCAGGTGAGAAAAAGGCCTACACATTTATTATTATTTTTAAAGAAAGCCATTTCTAAGGCAAAACGTGAGTGAGATTCTGAAATACTAAGAGGTGGCTGAGATGTGTGGGGCAGAACTGTGCTCGTCTGCAGCGCCCGTGCCCTGGGGGTAAGGCTTTTCTAAAGGACCAGGTTATTGGGTAAACGGACATGCAGAAAGCTGACTACGTACAATTCCCCTGCATGAACATTAAGTGTGTCGACGTGCCCACCATCTGCCTGTGAAGAAGTAGGTCGGGAAAGAAGTTTGCGTCTTGGGATTACATGCTGAGGTTCTTCCAGGTACCGGGCCGTGTTGTCCGCACCTCATTTCCAAACGCCAAGGAAACACAATAGAGAACACATCTGACAAGACGTCCTGCGTGAGAGAACCTGGTAAAGGCTATTAGAGATCTTTTTTTTTTTAATTTCTCTTACGGTTTGGCTATACGTTTGCAATTATTTCCAAATATATCGTTTTTTCAATTCCATAGAATCTCGGCAGATTAGAGCTCAATTACATTTCTTCATTTTGGGGAAATGGAAATATGGAAGATGCCAAAGCCTCCAATTTGGCTGAGGTGCTGCACATGTCTATTACGGTGATTAAGGTTAGGCTTTTATTCTCTAAGCATATTTTTGTTTCATCAAAGCAGTTAGAAGAGTATATGACTTAAGAGGCAATAATAAAGATCTCTGTGGATGAAACCCTCAGATTACTGCTTCACTGTCTTATTTTTTTTCCCAGTCACTATGCCCAGCTTACCCTTACCTGCCCTGGACTCCACCATTTGTATCGAATTCAGGTAACCTAGCTTTGTAGCAGTAATTGTCACTGTCCTTACTACCTCGAAGAGCATCGCCACAGAAGACCGCTTTCTGTTAGCTCTGGGTTTCCTGTTTCAGTGATAATTCTCATTGTCTAGGCGAAGAGTCTTTTGGACATGTCTTAAAGATTGTTTAGTAGATAGGTGAGCAATCTCGGATAATAAATCTCCTCCAGATGGAGCAATGTTGGGCACAGATAGTCACAATATTCAATTCACACAGATGAAAAATGGAACCAGATAACTTAAGACAATCAGTATGGGGGAGAGAAGGGGGGAACCATGGAAGGTTGGCACTGATCAAGTGCACCACACATATAAACTGGTATATTGAATTGAAACCCCTTTGTACAGCCACTGAGGATTATGTAACCTATTCTCCACAATTCCACTTTCCCTGGAACTTAGATATCCTCAACGACCTACCAATGGACCACCTGCATTCCAACCTCATTGGCGTTAGGCTAGCACGTTTAAGTGGATTCACCTTAAAGCCCCTGATGCCTGGAGTCCAGGCTCTTGGCTTAGAGTTCCCATAGTGAAGATTTCCTTCCATTCAACATTATCTTCCTTCCCTCCCTTCTTTCCTTCCCTCCCTCTATCCCTCCCTCCCTCTTCTCCTTCCTTCCCCCCTCCCTCATTTCCTTCCTTCCTTCCTTCCTTCCTTCCTTCCTTCCTTCCTTCCTTCCTTCCTTCCTTCCTTCCTTCCTAACTTCCTTCCTTCCTTCCTTCCTCCCTTCCTCCCTTCCTTCCTGATGCAGAGCCTTAAGACTCCAGCCCCTTACACGTTCCTTTAGATGTCAAATGATACACATTTCCATAATCCTGCAATGCTTTTGTGGGATTCCCATCTTCTCCTGACTCACGTTTTGCCACACCCTTTGGAACCTGGTGTGGGTTGAGTGTGTCTGTCAGGCAAGTGAGAGGGAAGATTTCGAGGCCAGACACCCATCATTCAAGAGGAGCGCTTGCTGTCTATTGACCCAATCAGGGAGGAAGGGGTTCTGCCTGTAGTATTCTAGGATTCAAGGCTTCAAGGTCTCTAGCACCCCTGCAATTTGTCTCAATTCAATTTTTAAAAGTCCTCCTCTCTCTTAATTAGTGTTCCAAATTTAACATAGAAACATGATAGGTTTGCAAATCCAATTTGCTTTGTGATTTAGTCTCTAGAAAGATTAAATCCTGAGTTTGTTTTTTCAGATATCATGGCCTTGGGTTTCTAGAGAGAAAGGTCGTTGTTGTTGTTATTATTATTATTATTATGGCATTCACAGAGCAATCTGACCCTTTATTTAGACCTTGAGCTGTGAGTCAAAGCTGTAAGTTTATTATTATCTTTCTCCAGTTTACTCAGAAGCAATGAATTAACCTTATTATGGTCTCTATTGTCACTAAAGTGTTGTATGATGCCAAATACTGGGTTCCCCAAAGTCTTCTAGCTGTTTGTAGGTAATCAATCAAAGTAACACTTGGCCACTAAATACCACACACATTTTAGTTATTCTTCCCAAAATTATCTAGCATCTTCTATATCTAGCATCTACTACTCTTCTGTTCTTGAAGACACAGTAATAAACAAGACAAAGACAGTCCTGTTCTCATTCGTCTTGAGCCGAATGGGAAAGATGGAAAAAAATTAAAACTAAATTAAAATTTATAAAAACAAAAAATCAAAACCTAAAAATTAAAAAAAAAATAAGTGTTATAGTTTTGTCGAACGTTGTATTTCATTGGAAAATAAAGCTGAGTAAGAAGCCAGATATTGACAAGAAGGGCATTTTTTTAGTTCTGGTGGTAATGCATACAGACTTAACTCATTTGGTAAGAGACTATTTGAGAATAAAAATAAAGTGTAATCAGTGCCTCTAACTTTGGAGACAAATGGAAGTACTGCATGTACTTCTATTTTTGATTTTTTTCCCTGAGCATGGTGAGTTGTTTGGGAAATGATTCAATAGTTATTTGTAGTTCCTAAATTCTCACAGCAGTTGTCTCCTGATATGTGTCACTATATATTCTGAGTTGACATCTGCTATCTGAATCACCAAAATAGTGCCTTGTTTTAAAATTTATCCACTATTGGCTTATGTTTTATCTTACTCTAGGCCATGTTATCACTACATGTGACATCTCTGTATATGTGTTTGTGAAACTGGGATAAAGTTGGCAAAACTCAAGATAGAGGAAACTATCTATGAAACATGTTTCGCATTAGCTGAACAGGAGGCATAAGCACGTTTGGAATCAGGAGAACAGGAAGGCAGAGGGATGTTGGGGAAACAGGAGCTCACCAAAGAAAGTCAAAGGCAGTAGAGAAGTTAATTCAATTCCGGTAAGAACCTTTACGATTCACACGACTGTCCATATTTATTATGGATTTGGGTAGAGATTACAAACCTTCTTTAGAATAAAACCTTTGTCTAGAGGAAGAAATAAGTAAAGGTGGACAGAGATGGTGTTTGGTGATAATCTTGAAATAAGGTTACTGGATCTAACTGGTACCATCTTGACACGATGGTGGATGATCGGGAATTGGGTCTAATTGGCACCCGCTTGGCTTCTTGGTGTATGAAGGTGAAGTCCCACCCCCAGGTGATCGGTATGTCTAAATTCTTAGAGGCAGCAGTGGGGACTTGGCCAATAGGTCACTGGACCTGCCAGACCTGTACCAGGAGCTCAGGAGACACCCTGAACTCTGGAGCATCCTGTAACCCTGACCACCAACCTATTTAGGATCTGACCAGCTCAGCCGCCATTTTGTGCCATGCCTCATGTCTCCTGACTCTCCTCAGTCACCCTGGTGACCCCTTCAGCTCTCCATTAGAGTTGATCTAGTTTGTGGAGATTGCTGCTCTCTCCTACCCTCATAGCTCAGTTTCCTAATAATATTAAGGGTATTTGAGCTTGTAGGTCTTTGGAGGACCGGTGTCTGCTGGTAGTCACTGGCTTTCTAATAAGGATTCCCTATCCAACCTCTCAAAATGTCACTTCTCTGCATCCTGCAATTGAATCCTCATATAACAATATTCTTGATGTACTTCCATTTGGGGATTTTTTTCTCAAAATCAACACTCTTATGCACACTTTACATATTGTTGATAGCTAAAAGAAATAATAGTTATGACCAAATGATTGTAAAGGGTAGCATATCCTGTCCCAGAGATCTGTGAGCCTAAAAACGAATGAATAAAGAAATTCATAGGTATTTACATATATTGTTGGGACAGCTACTGGTGCAATTCCTGTAGTGTTTTACTTTGTGTGTGTCACCAGCACCAAGTTCAGAACCTCATATTCTCACTTTTCCATTCAAGGCTGGCACTCAACCACTTGAGCCAGGTCTCTACTTCCAGATTTTTGCTAGTTAAACTCCTCTCAGAGTTTTTGCCCTGAGTATGTTCAAATCTGGATCCTCACTGGGATTACAGGCAAGATCCACCAGAGTCCAGCTGAGCATGCTCTTCTAATACTTTTAATTACTGAATTTTTTTTTTTATAAAGGTGGTGTACAGAGGGAATACACGAGTCAGGTAATAAGAGTTCCTTTCTTTTCTTCTTTTCATACAGTGTATTTCCTTCTCTCACCCTTCTAATTCCTCCCTTCCGTCTCTACCCACAAGTTATATATTTCACTTTTATCAGTAGTGAACTCCACCCTTTTCCTTAGAGTTCTGTGGCTTCCCCTTCCCCTCCCAAGGGTATACTGGCCAGTATGTTACACATAAAGAGAAGAAGACAGAATCTTCAAAAAATAAGAATGTAAAACAAACAAGAGAGATTTCCATATCTTGGAGTTTGTTTATACACACACATACAACACACACATATGAGGCACATAGGGATTGTAATACACACACACACACACACACACACACACACACACACACACACACACACACGAGACTGTAATATCTATCTATCTATCTATCTATCTATCTATCTATCTATCTATCTATCTATCTATCTATCTATCCATCTATCTATCTATCCATCTATCCATCTATCTATCTATCTGAGACACATTGGAATTGTACCTTTGAGTTTCTCTCCAAAGAGAGACAAATGTTAATCCAGTTATTAATTCCCATCCTATGATCTGCTTTTGTGATGGAAAGATCCAGTTGTCCCAGGGAAATTTCAATAGATAAAAACAGAATTTTTTTTCCATTGTGTCGGCTCTACATTTTTAGTCTAGCTCAGGCCGGTTACACTCTTGCTGTAGTTTTGTAACAGGAAAGCCCGTGGATCATTCCTGAATCTGTGTTTCTGTGGTGGTGTGGTTGGTTCAGAAAAGCCAACAATTGGTTGGTATTGCTCTATATGCAAACCAAAATGCTGAAACTCAGATTCAGTCTACGTCATAAGCCAGTGTCTTCCTACCACACAGTGTTCAGAAGAGAAACTTGGAAGGATGTTACCATCTTCTTGCTCTGGGGTTGCGTGCATGAATGTAACCGAGCTGCTTTGGCTCTAGGGCTCAGGGCATAGATCTTAGACTTGGCTCAACCATGATCTAGCTTTGTGAACCTAGCTATGACTGCCACGTCTTTGTTGTGATGACTTTCAGGCTTCCATTAAAAGCATTTACCTCTTAATTCTTCACTTCACTTTTCAATCTCTTCTCCAAAGTATCATACAATACGGAAGCAGACCAGTTTGATCATATTGCTTTGGAATATACAAATGAAATCATTTGAGACTTTTGTTTGTTTGTCTGTTTGCTTTCCACTCCTGTAGAATGGAAGTGTATTCATTTGGGACAAGGGAGCTTTCATGAGATAACTTGATCATATTTAGGAGAACAGTTTCTCATTTCTTGAGTTCTTGCTACAAAATTTCAAGAACAAAAGCCGCTTTCCTAACTAAAAGTTTGTCCTCAGGAGGCTAAGATCTGAAGATCACAATTCAGTGCAAGCCTAGGCAGGAAAGTACCATGACACTTGTATTTCCAATTAACTAGCAGAACACTGGAAGCAATACAGTGGCTCAAAGTAGTAGAACTCTATCCTCAAGCCAAAAAGCTCAGGGACAGCATCCAGGCTCTGAGTTCAAGCCCCATGACTGACCAAAATGAAAAGTTTGGTAGCCAACTAATAAGGTATGCAGTGAAGAAAAGGTATTGCCATCATTTTGTAATTGGTGAAGCTACTTTTCAGAAGTCAGTTTTATTGCCAGAGAAAGTCCATTAATAACCTTGTAGCACTTCCCTTGTTGAAATAACACTGATTAGCATTTAGCCAGGGAGGAAGAACACGGGAAGTTATTTAACATTTACATAAAATTATGGAGTAAACGCCAAACAGGTCTACTCTGAAATGTATAATTACACTCAGCAGTCCTGTCAGCATACATAGAAACAATTTTATTTCCAATCATCTTCTGCTTTTATTCATTCAGGAATGTATCATTAAAATTTCCACAGAACAATGAACCTTAATAGGTGCTAATGCAATTGTGAATTATGGTAATTGTTACATAAATGAATCTCTGTGCTTTCTATTCCTTATTGTCCTGTGCAGAAGGAGTATGAAAAAGATAATGGTGAGAATGACATTTGTATAAATGGTTTAAAAGATTTATCTTATTTGATAAAAAAAAAATTCATAGGAGACCTTGCTATTCTGCACTGGAGTTTATGTTGAGGAACTGTTGTTGTGGTAAAGCTGGGTTTATCAGTCTGTGAAATTTGTGAGAACAAAAGGCAATTACAGCCAGGCAGGTGGCTCACACCTGTAATCCTGCCTACTTAGGAAGCTGAGATTTGACAATCATAGTTCCAAGACAGTCCAGGTAGGAAGTTCTTGAGACTCTTCTTTCAAAAAATTAAAATTGAAAGTGGCGCTGTGGCTCCAGTGGTAGAGCACTAGTCTTGAGCAAAAAAGCTAAGGGACGCTGCCCAGGGCCTGAGTTCAAGCCCTCGTACTAGCACAAAAGCAAACTAGTGAAACAATAGAATGAAAAAGAACAGGCAATTGAGTCAAGCAGGGCACGCAATGCCTTCTCCCTCCGTGGCTGGACCCAGGGGGTACATGTGGTTGTCACTGTGTGTTGCTGGGGGAGTGTAGACATCACACCCTTATTCCTGTACACCTTCTCTTTTCGTGTCTTTAGACTCCCCCACTTACGTAACTACACATAACTTCTTTGGTTTAATGAAATCCATAATTATGGACTGAATTGTATCCCTCCCCAATTCAGATAGTATAGCCTGAGCTTCCAGTATTCCGGCGTCATTAGACGCAGAGCCTTTAAGGAACACAAAGTAAGTTGAAATAAAGTCGAATCAGGGAGCCATGCATAGTCTGACCAGCATGTTGACCAACAGAAGGGGTTTGGGAAGAGACACAGGAGGAGAAGAGCATGTGGAGACAAGAGGCAACGCCATCCTTGACCCAAGGGCAGAGAGGAGCCTCAGAGAAACAGGCCCTTCCAGGTGTGTTGCGCTTTATCATGCCTACCCTGGGAAACGAACATGCCCGCCAGATTGTAAATGAGCAGATGCAGGTTTTGTCTTTGCTATGCATGAGTTATTTTTGACTTTTGACACACCATTCAGACTTAGCACCGTTAATGGGATCTAGACTTCACGTTCATTTAAGCCAGCCAACACCACATTCCTGAGTTGGGTTGGTTTTTTTTTTTTTTTCTTCTTTCTGAAAACTCACTTGCCCGTCACTTGGGCTTGGATGAAGCTGGCGAAAGGGTGTCTCCCATCTGGTGGGAGGAGGAAGAGGTGAGGGTTGGAAGCCAAATCTGATGCATTCAGTGTTCCTCTTATTCACTGGTTCTCTCTGGAAACCACTGGTTTAGATGACCTGAGGACTTCTGCCAGTCCTGGAGTTGTTCAGTGCTATGCTCTTCTGAACACATGTAAGTCTGAGTGTGTAGCAACTTGGGGCAAACTGGAGAGCAGGACAAAACGGAAACGCAGTAACAAGCCAAGAAAACGCAGCCAGAGGTCACACGCAGACATGTTTCCAAGGGCAGGTGACTCCAAAGGTGCAGAGGCAAGGCTGTTTGCAAAGGGGTTGACTCTGGGCTGCGTCATGTGATCTCTCTGTCTTCTTTGGCTGGGCTCCAGGCTGCCAAGCACATATAGTATGGTTGACTTTGGAGAGAGAGAGAGACTTTGGGTCTGATCATAGCCACAGATTTAAAGAACCATTCGAATGGAGCTGTTAAAACACTCCACAGACGATGAATAGCCCATGAGGTACAAGGTGAATGCAGCATATTTAGTGATGCTCTTGTTATTGTTTTTGGATAGAAAACATTCTACAGCTTCAAGTCTGGGATAATCTTTGTCAGGTCAGCAAAGGTTGAAAAAGACATTGGAAGAGGTAAGCCTTCTTTCCGCCCACCCTGTCAATGTGCAAGCCCGGCTCGCGATTCTCTCCTTTCTAAACCGTTTTCCTACCTGGAGCGAAGCACCCCTGCTCTGACAAGAGGTGTCACGCGTGTCTTTGCTGACTTACATTTTAAGCCATTTGGAATCTTCTGGATTCAAATTCTTTTTAACATTGAATTGTGGTAGCTGTCCAAAGGGGATACCATTCAATGTGTCAGATTGTAAGTACAGTGCACCTTGGTTGCTGTCAACCCTTCTGTCATTCTCCCCGATTTCTCCCAACCACCCCTTCTTTCGATTGTTCTGGTTTCCTAGTATTTGTGTTGAGTATTATGGCTGCACTCCCTGCCTGCCTTCCAGTCTTTCTTCCTCTGCTCTCCCCTCCCTGTCCCTCACCCCCTCACGTTTTGTTGGAGGGTGAGTTAGTTTTCCTAAGGAGTTACACCATCTGACGAATTCTTACTCTTTCCATTGCAATTGGCAGCCAGCTGTCCATTGCCAGTGTTCTCTTTGGTTTTACGAGTTCCCTTGCCCCTGATTTTGTTCACCTCAGTGCAGAACCTGAGGTAGAATTCCTGTTCATTCAGTGAACATGCTCGAGTGCATGCTGTGTATCTTTTTTTTTGGTGTGTGTGTGTGGGGGGCGTAAGCGGGGAGTTACAGAGACAGTAAAGACAAAGAGTCCTGGTGCTCCTGGAATTTATGGTCAAGTAGGAATAATGTAGATCCCAGTGATGCTAAATCAGCAGAATCTGAATGGTTCTGCTGGAAAAATGTGGAGTTTGAGGGAACTCTGCCTTCTAAGTACATCTTGGAAGCTGACCCTACAGACCATGGAGCTATGCAGAATCTCTTCTGCTTTACAGGACAGGAGACATAGAAGGACTGAGAACAGTGAAGGCAGCTCCTTCCTTCCATCCAGTGTCTCCCTGAAGCACTTGATCTCAGGCAGAAAATGTCTGAGGATGACAAAAGAATCCTCCGTAACTCAGCACAACAGGCTCATGGTTGGGGTGACGGAGGGAAGAGTCATATATTTTATTAGCATGGGAATTTTAATGTTCTGTTCATCATAGATGCACTAATTTTGGTCATTCACAAGGGTTACATGAAAATGTTACTTCTTCTTCATCACTGAGATTTTTCACAGTCCCTTAAGTTTTGTGTCCCAAGTGATTGTCTCTCTCTCTCACCTCTAATTCTGTCTCACACAGAAGTGACAGGGCATAGCACATCGTCAGGAGGTGCTTGCTGCACATGGCGGCTCACGCCTGTAATCCTAGCTCTTCAGGAGGCTGAGAATTGAGGATCATAATTTGAAGCCACCTGGGCAGAAAGGTCTTTGAAACTCTTATCTCCAATTAACCACCATAAAGCTGGAAGTAGACGTGTGGCTTAAGTAGTAGTAGTAGTAGTGTGTGTGTGTGTGTGTGTGTGTCTGTGTGAGTATATAATGTATGTATGTATGTATATATATATATATATATATATATATATACTCACACACACGTAGTCATATATATGACACATATATACCTTGGCCCATGGGCCATATATATCATAGATAGATAGATGTGTGTATACGTATATGTCATATCACACACACACACACACACACACCCTCATGGCCCATGATCTCAAGGACCCCTAAAGTGCAAATAATGTATTTAAGAGTAGGCAGATTGAAACATTTGACTACTGTGCATGACGTCCTTGCCTTTTGACTGGACACGTAGGGAGATCCTGCTACACAGCACCAACCACCTGCTGAGCCTTAGTGCATCTGCACCTGCCCCGGGTGGGTACAGAGAGCTGGGTGCGGTGGCCTGCGGCCCCCCGTGGCCTGGGTCTGCGTGGATGGCTTCAGGACCCTTATCACCTCCCCCTTCCCTTAGCCCCTCGCCCGGGCCTCTGCGTAACCCTGGCCTTCCGTCTCATGTCTCTGTTTTCTTGTTTCTAATGTTCAACCAGTGCCCTGATCTCCTCCCAACTAGGTTTGGCCTTGAGCTTCATGGAAGAGTTCCTGGATGGCTGTCCTAGCTGTCCTGCATGCGTTTTCTCTGCTGTCTGGAGCAAGTTCTCGAAGCCTAATTGACTTGTAAAGCTTGCCCGCGTGGGGTGGCAAGGCCCCTCTCTCTTCCCCAGGACTTGAACCTGCAGACTTTGTCTCATCAAACATTCATGTCCTATTTGCCACCCTGAGCTCACCTGTCATTAGTTGGTGCTGACAGTTTTATTGTTTCCTGGTGACTCTTGTCTATCTAAATTATTATGGTATGTAACAGACCTATTTTTTCCAACAAATGTGTGGAATTAATATAAAACAAAAAAGTCCATTTTGTAGGAAATAGTATCACAGCACCTAAAGTCATACTCATATTCATCAATAGATGTAAACAGCTTATTGTAATTTACTTCACCTAATTAGTGAATGCAGAGAAAAGTCACATACTCTTGCCTTATTCAAATTTACAGGATCTTAAAAATTATACATGTAAGCATTTCATGTCATTTTTATGAAAGCTAACACCAATGAAAGCAAAAGATACATTGCAACAAGACTAAATAAATATTACGAAAGGTTTTACAATATAAATAAATACCACTAATGGTATTACAATATAAAGAAATACCGCTGAAGGCATTACAACGTAAGTGAGTAACCTAATCCTAATGCTAGAGTTAAAATAATTGAGAAAACTCTTTGTTTTGTATAGAATAGAATGTGGGTAGGAAGACCTCAGTTGCTGCCACAGTAAGTGAGGGTTATATATTACACTCTGCAGATGCTTCTTGCTGATGAATTAAAGACAAGCTGCAAAGGAAGGCTCTACTCAATAATCACTCAACCTGATGATGCGGTTCTGCATGTCTCCAGAGGCCTGGCGATGTAGGCCTGAAATGTCAGTACCCAGAAGTCTGAGACAGGATGATAGGTGTCAGGCCAGCCTGGGATATGTGGTGAGATCTTGTCTCAAAAAGGAAAAAAAAAGTCAACAACCAGTTGCTCATGCTTCACGCCTGTAATTCTAGCTACTCAGGAGGCTGAGGCCTGAGGATTTGGGTTCAGAGTAAGCCCAGTCAGGAAAGTCTGCAAAACACTTATCTCCAGTTAACCACCAAAAAAACCCCCAGAAGTGGAGCTGTGTCTCCAGAGGTATAACACAGCTCCAGCAAAAAAGCTAAGATAATGCCCAAGGCCTGAGTTCAAGCTCTAGCAGTAGCACAAAAAGAAAAAAAAGAAACAAAAAAGCAAACCAAACAATTCATCACCACACAGCTACCAAATAATACTTGAGGAAATCATTTACCTTGGTTATGTTCCTGCAACAAATCCATTCAAAATTGAATTATTACTTGGTTTTAAAATTTGAACCACCAGCATACAGATGCAAATGGAAAGAAAAATACTAATCATGTGTGTGTGTGTGTTCTTTACAATGAGGATGGAGTCTTTATTAATTCCACGTTCCTTTTAGGGTGCTATGGAAGGTATTCTCTGGGGACAGTAGACAAAGACTTAGAATGTGTCTCTCCGGGAGAAGCATGTGGTTGATAACTTATTTTTGGATTAACTGATACATTTTATGAGTCAGATTGTCCCAGACCTTATCCTGAGTTTCTTCAGAGCGGTAACATTTTGCTGAGGCTGTGGGATTCTGGGTAAGAAGCGATGTGAGAAGTACAAAGTATCGCTCTCACTTGGCAGTAGTGTCTCCCGGGCATATTGAGGCAGACGTGTGAGTGCTCCAAATGACAAGATAATCCAGATAAACTTTACGTGTCTTGCAGCTTTTGAAGATTCTAAAGCCAAATAGACTGGAAAGATAAAAAGACAAACCAAGCTCCTAAGCTAGTCTGTACATACTTTAGTGTCTCTTATGCTGAGTTCTGGCTGCCAGCAACAAATGTAGCCAACCAGCCAGAGCTGTCTCTACTTGGACAATTTTTCACTGACATGATTGAAGGATTCTAACGGCTACAGTAGTTGCTTCTTGCTCTCTTTTTTTGTTAACTTGGCACCAAGTAATTAAATATGATTTCTTTAAATACCAGTTGTAATTGCCAAATAGTTCTATATTGTATTGTATTTAAAGTATTTTTTTTCAAGCCCAGAGTTCAAGCTCCAGGACTGGACAAACAAACAAACAACAACAATGAAAAAAATTTGTGTATGGGGGGGGGAGTGGCCGGGGAGTGATATTAAGGTTTGCTCTTAGGGCCTTGCTTTTGCTAGGGTAATGTTCAACCACTTGAGCTTTGCCTCCAGTCCTGTTTGCTTTCCCGAGTTTTCAGGTAGATCAGTTTTGACAGTTTGGATAATCGGGATGGCATGACATGGAGGAATATACTCACACCTCTAGCTCTCTCCACCCCGCGGTGTGATTTCTTATTGACATAATCTTATTTCTTAGTGGCACATTTGCTCATGGTCGAAATTGTGTTCCCTTGAAATCATTATGTTTAAACCTGCTACCTCGGTGTGGCTGTGTTTGGAGATGGAGCCATTAAGGAGACAATGAGGTAAAATGAGGTCATTTGGTGGCTCTGATCCAATCTGACTGGTGTTCTTACAAGAAGAGATTGTAACACAGACAGGCACCATGTACGGACATGCTAAGGAGAGAGGGCCCAATGGAATCAAATGACGGCATCTTGTTCTCAGACTTCTAGTCCCTAGACCTGTGAGAAAATAGAGTTCTGTGGCTTAAGCCACCCAGGTTATGGTGATTTGTTGCATCTGTCCTACAAAATGAACACAGCACGGTCAGATTTTATTCAATTACTCGATTTTGAAAGAATAGCAAAGTGGTCTCTAAGGAACTATTCAGATACATAAAAAGTGACAACAAGGGCTGGATGCTAGTGGCTCTTGCCTATAATGTTAGCTACTCAGGAGGCTGAGGGCTGAAGATTGCGGTTCAAAGCCAGCCTTGGTAGATGAATGTAAAAGACTTATCTCCAAATTAGCCAGCAGAAAGCAGGACGTGGAGGCGTGGCTCAAGTGACAAGTATCAGCCTTGAGAGGGAAGAGTTAAGCAGCTAATGCAGCCCTAAGTTCAAGCCCCAGTGCAGAGGTACACATAAGACCACACACACACACACACACACACACACACACACACACACACACACACACACACACACACACACACAGACCCCAGAAGTCAGCCCCCAAGTGAGCCCCCATTTGAGCTTGAGGCCTAAGCCATTTAGCAAAAATCAACCTGAAACCTGCAGGAGAAGCTATGGGATTCATGGAACCTGTGGGTTTTCAGGAGTCTTGGGTGAAATTTCTGACTAACTTAAGCACCAGGAATGTCTATCCCTTTCATGATCAATGGATCCAATGCCTTAACTTAGCTGTTATTTTTGCAGGGATGGATGGAGTAGTGGAATATGATTTCCAAGTGGAATCTGTATAAGAACTACCTGAGAGGCTGTGCAGAAATTCTTCTGCATGGTGAGCAAGTCTGTAGCTTGATTGGATCAAAACATTTGATTTGCTCCTTGATACAGTGTTGTACTTACGAGGCAAAATTATTCAGGTCCCATCATCCTTTACATTTCTTCGCTAAGATTGCGCCTGGGCATATCAGGCTTGGGGGTCTCCAGGGTGAAGTGTGAGAGGGCCTTGGATGTTCACACCCTTTGTTCTATGCCATGACTCGCACCCAGTCCTTCACCCCAGCTGCTCAGCTCCATCTGCTCCCAGGGTATTATCTTGTCCCAGGGAAACTTTTGCCCCTGTCTGGCGGGCTGTCAACCCCGATCCTCACCTCCCACAGACCTTGACCAGGCTCAATAGGGCTCACGTAGCTCTCCCTCTGTGGCCACGCGGCCTGCTCTCTCAGTTAGACGGAGCGGCCTTGTAGTGGAATCTCTCTCCCAGTCTCAAATCCCTTGTCCAGTCCTTTGCTTACATAGCACATATTACTCTGGGCAAATGGCTACGAAACAAGACGCCCAAGATCGAACTCCCGAGTCTCATTTTTCCTTTGTTCTGCATCCTGTAACTCCACAGACCAGAAATAGGCAGGTTTTTCTTTTCCCTCATCTGTATTTTATCCTACTTTGTATAGTCAAGTGAGACGTCTTCCCCACCACTGCAGGCTCCGGGGCAAATGGAATTTTCTTAGCACTAAGAAGAGCTCAGTGGGTGAAAGTCCTCCTCAATTGGCTGTTGAGATACTCAAGGAGGAAATAAAAGCATTTGGGAAATCTTTCCTCTTAGAAAAAAAAAAAAGTATGGCTCTCAAGCTTATTGACTTTCTGCTGAATCCTATTTTGTATGTCAGATGCTGAATATTACATCAGTCTTTATTTTTATTTTTCTTTCCCCGGCACATCTCCTCAAGCAGATGGGTGTTCTGGGACATGTACTTGGAAATGCAAAACAAATAAAGCACATTAATAATTTAAAAGACTGTCTCCACTGTGTGCTGCTATATGATAAATGATAATATAGGTAGATATCAGAAAGTGAGAAAGAACATGGCTTTGAAAGGGAGGTGGAGGAGTAAATACTAAGCCTTAAGTACTTAAAGCTGGTAGGATTTCCACCCCCCTCCCCAGTTTTGCCCTGAAAACACACAAAGCAGCACTCTGAGAGTATAGATTTTCTGAAAGAACAGTTGCTATCTGAGCCACATTTTGGGGAACTCCCCCCCTCTAATTCGGGACATCTATTGGTGGACACAAATAGATGAGAAATTAGCCTAGTGCTGGTGGCTCATGCCTGTAATCCTAGATATTCAGGAGGCTGAGAGCCGAGGGTTACAGTTGAAAGCCAGCTGGGGCAGAAAAGTTCTTTGGGGAAAAGAAGCAAGAAGTAGAGGTGTGGCTTGAATGGTGGAACGCTAGTCCCAATCCAAAAAGCCAAAACTGAGATAGAAGACTTGAGTCATGTCCTATTCCAAGTTCTGCCACCTTCCATGACAACCACCACCCTCCTCTCCCTGTGAGGGGAAAAGCCTGAGAAACCAGAGGTGGGCCTAATGGTCTTTGATCTGATAAGGGACTAAGTTAAAGTACTGCTAAATGAATTAAGATGATGTCAAGTAATTCAAATTTCCTTTACTTTTTTTTTTTTTAAAAAAAATCAATGTTCATAAATCCATTCTCTTGTCATTCCTGCCAACCTCAAAGGAAAGGAGGGAGGGATACATTCTGAAGGATAGAGATCCCTTTAGAATAAGGTGAAGATGTTGTACTTCCTCCATCATTTATGGTCTTAAAGCAAGCATGAATAGCTTTCTTAAGCCATACCTTTTGTGGTGGAATCATGGACGACTAGTGGGCAGATAGAGACTTGTGGACGCAGCAGGCCTCTGCTTTGGTTCCCAACTCCTTGGTTCTCATTTCAATAGGGACTGAGATGACAGGACCGCTATCAGACGGAGCAAGACTGGCTGTGGGGGGCAGTCCCAGGAGTCAGGTGAAGAAACAGCAGACACAGGCCGTGGTTAGTCACAGGGAGGCTCACAAACAGAAAGTCTTTCATCCTTGCTTCAGTTATTTAGGCTTGTTTAGCATATGTGCCTAGCACAGAATCTTTGATGCTTTCGAAAACTGTGTAATGGCCTTAGTTATAAGCCCTTCCTTCCTTCCTTCCTTCCTTCCTTCCTTCCTTCCTTCCTTCCTTCCTTCCTTCCTTCCTTCCTTCCTTCCTTTCTTTCTTTCTTTCTTTCTTTCTTTCTTTCTTTCTTTCTTTCTTTCTTTCTTTCTTTCTTTCTTTCTTTCTTTCCTTCTTTTCTCTTTCCATCTTCCTTCCTTCCTTTCCTTCCTCCCTTCCTTCCCTCCTTCCTTCCTTTCTTTTCTTTCATTGGAACCCAAATCGGAAAAAGGTTGCAACCAATTTTCTTTTCCACCTTTACCACGCCTGTCAGTTCTGTTTATGCTCCCTCTGCATCTCATATTCTGAGGTGGGTCTCCCTCTCCTCAGCTATTTCTCCCTCTGCAAATCTTTCCCTTTCTTTCCTAGTGTTTTTGTAGCAACTGGGACTTGCATTACTTTCTCTCCTCTTTGGTTTCAAAAAAATACAGCAACAGAGGCAGGCTGTGAATACATTCTGCTGGCGTGGATAATAAATGAGAAATATTTCTAAAGATATCTGTCTTGATGAATCCATTAGTGGTGTCTTGGCTCTTTAAAAAAAATGATGTCAGGGTGGAGTCTCCTTGTCTCCTAAGCACCTCTGATCCCAGTGTACAAATAATGTTTATATTTCAGTTCACAGGGGGAAAAAAAGGAACGTGAAAATATTTCATTGAAAGCTGACAGCTTTAACGAACTTTAAAGGTTAACCCTCATGCTAGTTAGCATATCTATTCATGTCCCCATCAGTCTATTGAATTACTCAGCTGAACACACATACAAAAGCAAAACTTGAAAAAAAAACCCCAGAAAGCCAGCATTAATAATTCATAAATCCTGGAGGCTGTGACTGACAATTTTCCCCCTACTGTGTTGAAGTCTGTTAAGAACTGAATGCTGATAGATCCTAAGTTACTTTAGAAACTCAGCGAGCAACTCTCCCCTCGAATGCTAATGTTTCTGTAAGTGGTTAGTGACGGAAACATATTGCGGGTCTCAGCCCCCCAGCACTTGTCCATGTTCCTTTGGATTAGTCTAAGGTACAGCTTTTCATGAGGTGTTTAACTGACAGTTTTTACATTTGAATTTCACAAGCCTCTACAGCCCATAAAGAACTCCACATCCAGCCATAATCCTCTGTTGCAAAGGAGATCGGCAGTTTTTGAACCGATTCCAGATAGCAATTATGGCATTAATGAGAATAGACAATCCTGTTGTCTGCTTGGGGGAGAATTAGAAACAGGGCGGGCCTGCCTTGGAACCTGTCAGCTGCCTGCTACCCTGGACTCCGAATGGTGTTTACTAAACCCTTCCATGACAAATGGAAGCCATCCACATCTTTCCGTATTACGCACTTTTTTTCATGGGAAATAAGGGACAAATACCACCACTGCTGCTTGACGGTGAATTGATTTCAAGCCCCGGCCGAGGAAGAGTAGCAATCCAGGCCTGATTCTATTAGAAGGATTTGGCGACGTGCTCCCACAGAGGGGAAGAGTTGGGAAATCAGTGCGTCCTTCAGCTGGAGCCAGCCCAGCCTCCAACCTCCATCTGCCTTCAGAGGTGTGTCAGGGCTTTGGGCTGATGCTGGGCCTGAACTCTGGGCCTGGGCGCTGTCCCTCAGCTCTTCAGCTCAAGGCTAGTGCTCTACCACTTGAGCCACAGCACCATTTCCAGCTTTCTTCTGCTGATGTGGTGCTGGGGAATCGAACCCAGGGCCTCGTGCATGCGAGGCAAGCGCTCTACCACTGAGCCCTCTTCCCCTGGGCTGATATTTGTAGCACTTGCTAATAAGTGTTTCCTTTCCTCGTTTTCATTTCAGAGATTGTGACTCATCTATTCACTTTTGGGTAAAACAATGGAGGAGCACAGATGTGGGGGGAAATGGCTCTTTTTTTTAAAAAGTTACATTTATTTTTTTAAACTGATCACAGAAAGGTTTCAGTTCTCCGGGTCAGATCTGTGAGCACCGCACATCTCCAGCAATGCCTCCTTCCCTTACCCCCCCCCTTCCCCGTCCTTCCCAGTCCCACCCATACCCTCACGTTACCTACTTTGAGCTCTCCACAGTACTTGTGGATTATAGCTGTGTGACTTGCTCCCTCCTAGTCTCTCCGTTCAGTTGCTCCCCTCCCAGCCCCCTCAGCAAAGCTCGCTCCTGCGACGCAGTTTGTTAAATGGTGTGTTGGATGTTCAGAGGAGCTACACGATTGTACCCCGTCTCCTAAGGCATCACTATCCCTTGCTCTATTTGCTTGTATGCACATAACCCTGCGTATGTTTTCATGCATGTATTTTAGATCTAAGTTCCACGTATCAGAGAAAACATGTGTCATTTGTCTCTCTGATCGTGACTTACTTCATTTAACAGATTTTTCTAGGTCTTTCTGGGAAATGGTCCTTCTGACACAAGATTTTCGGTTGTCTCTCACAAGCCACCTTCTAAATGTGAAACTATGGTGGTGTTCCAATGTCAAAAACCCATACTTGGCTTTCTCCTCATTACTGCTAAAAACTGGTTTATATTAAGGATAGTTAGAGAAATAAGTCAATCTCTTTCCTTCTTGGCAAAATAGATTATTTCCGTGCCCTTTAAGTTGCAAATATGAAAACAATCAGGAAATTATTGCATTCACTGAAGTCTATCTTCATTAACGCCTACATTAATTAAAGGCTATCTTCATGAACTGTCAAGTTTTAAGATTTGTACATTGTTTTAGCAGAAATTCAACAACACTTGACTGATTGATTGACTTAAAGCACTGACTTCTAGAGCAATAAAAGCCCTAAAATATCTATCTGTTCAGTACCTTACTTCAGTTAAGAAGTCTACTAGGTAGGGTGGATATGGTAGATGGTGGGTCATTTATAATAAATGAATTGGAATCCCATACTATTGACTCATAATTATGTATGTGTGAGATATTCTTTACCTGTCTGCAAACTGGGGACAATAGTATTCACCTAACAGTGTTACGTTGCAAATTAAAGAAGATACTATAGAGAACACATTTCCTCTCCATTAGAATCAAAGTGACCTCTTCAACTGATATTCATCTGTACTGTAATCCACGAGATAGAAGAAGCTACCATGGTAACTTCTATCAAGTCATGATTAATGATGTGATATGCCCACATGTCAGTCTAGTTCAGAATTGGAAATTTTGTCTACTAATTTTCTTCTTTATTCTATTTCCATAGCACCTATTTGTACCACCCTATGGGAAAGTCCAAACTAAACTGTAATTATTTAATTCCTAATTATGACAGCCAGATGCTGTTATCATACTAAGGGTTAGAGGTTAACTTCAAAACAGGATGAAATTTGCTGTGGCCATATTTAGTGGTATACTCTTTTTTAATAAACAATTTGTTAATGGCTCAAGAGTATTTGGGGCTTGCAAGCCATTGGAAATTATAACAGAGGTTTCACAAATACTAATTTTTTGGGGTGCCTGTATTCAGGACTTTGAGCTCTTGACTTTTTTTTTCTCAAGGCTGCTGCTCTACCACTTGAGCCACCCCTCCACTTCTGGCTTATTTTTCTTGTTATTTGAAGAGCCCCACAGACTTTTCTGTCTGGGATGGTATGGAATCACAGTCCTCAGATCTCAGGCTCCTGAGTTGTGAGGATTACAGACATGAGCCACCACCTCCTAGCCAAATACTTTTTTTTTTGTTTTATTTCACATTGGTATTACCATTAGAGCATCATTTCACAGTTAAGGTAATAGAGTCTGAAAACCACCTGTAAATGCAGTGGTGAAGCCTCTATTCAAGCCCACTGAAGGACTTAACATATCATGTAAATTTTGCTGCTTTATCATTGGTATTAAATACAAATCGTTAGTATTAAATTCTATCAGTGAAGAGGATAATGACTTGAAGTGTTTGTCAGGTTGACTTTCCTAGAGGTTCAACTTCCAAGATTGCTAGGAAAAAGGAAAACGTTCAACAAACTCACAATTTGTCAATATACAAATACATTTACCATTGTCATTTACTGTTTATCTTTTATTAGATATGTATGAAATTGAATGATGTGATCAGTCATATACAATGACGGAGATGATATTCCCTTTGTATCTGAGAACATGTTCAGATTATTATAAAAGGGGAAAACAACTATTACTTTATTTCGAAGTCAAAACTGAATTGCTATGAATTTTGTCATAGCATTTCTTCACTTACCAGTGTGGCATTCTATCCTTGGTCGCAAATCCTATTAGCACATCTTTCTTGGGGTTGCTAGTCTTGCTCTGTGACTTACAAATACTCAAGGCAAGTGGTTTAATCATTAATATTCAGCGTGATAATGTCTTAAAAAGTGACCTTTCAAATTCAGAATTCTCCTCTGCCCAACACACATTCTTTTAAGAAATCTACTCAGACGCGTTTTCCTTTCAGGATTTGAGGCAGCCGATACCATAGCAAGCCAAAATGAAAGTTATTGAAAATAAAAAGAAATGAAATAGCAGGCACAAATAAAAGGGAGGATATAATTACACACAACTCACAGCCCAAACCTTGCTGCCAGGGCTGGCTTTCAAACTGGGCTTGCAGCCATGAGATCACTTCCTGGAGATCAGGGAGTGATGTGATAAAAACCGACCTCAATCACATTTCTATAACTGATACAACACTAAATTTCATGTGGCTCTTGACTATATGATGACATTTCATAAAAGCCAAAGGTAAACACGACTGTCTTAGCTATAGTCCTGGTGTGCACAAAAAAAAATTCACTTTCTTATAGTTTGGCTCACCTCAAGAATTCAATTACTTAGAGAAGTTAATGGATTGCATAAATATTTTTCAATTTTTTCTATATTATAGTTATTTTGCAACAGTGCCATTAACTTTCCCTCCCAACTCTACAAAATGCATAAAAAGTAAAGCAACACAAAGAAACACTTTATAATCTTCCTTTCTACTTTCTTTCCTCTCTTACCCATATTCATAGGTCTTGTGAGTGTATTAGAGTGATAAAATACTCAATATGATGCTTCGAAAGGGGTGTGTGTGTGTGTGTGTGTGTGTGTGTGTGTGTGCACATGCGTGTATGCAGGTGTTCCTAGGGCTTGAACCTCAGGGTGTGGGCACTGTCCTTGAGCAATTTTTGCTAAGGCTGGTAACTCTACCACTTGAATCACAGAGTTGGTGGTTCATTGGACAAAATACTCTCAGGGACTATCCTGTCTGGGCTGGCTTTTGAACAGGGGTCCTCAAATCTCAGCCTCCTTAGTAGTTAGGCTTACAGTGAGAGCCACCCAAAAGTGTTTTTAGATGTAAGTGTTTTAAGATGTTTTTAGATGTAGATGTAAGACTGACGGATCTTAGCGCATGGGGAATAACTGGGAACCAAAACCAGGAGAAATGACAGAGATGGGACAGAACAAAGCTTTTCGTTTGCCTTGAGGGTGTCTTCTGAACCCTGTAAACCAAAGCGTCGTCTCTAAAAGTATGTGAAAAGAAAGCTTGCGTCCTTCAGAAAGACTGATTGATTTGACTTTGTAAAAAGGGGGAGGGGGAGGAGGAGGAGGAGGAGGAAGAGAAAAGGGAAAGACATGTAATATCTTTTCAGAGAATTTGGAGAAAAACAGACAACCATCAATATGGTTTTGGAAAATACTCATTTTTGATCAATTCTGGCTTGTAACTGTTGTCTGTCCCATGGCATTAAATTACAAAATGACTTCTAGCTAGAGGAATATGCACTTTAAGTGCTAGACTAAATAATTCTCACAGATGAGCTTTAAGGATCTGAGCATACCAAATCCCAGAACAATGGAGGAAGCAGTGGGCATTGGTGAGTATCAGCAGAGACAACATCACACAAAATCAGACCAGGAAATACAGCATATGTTAGAACTGTTTGTGCCAACATGCAAAAAGTTTTACTTTTATGAGAACCAACAAGAGGAAAGAGACAAGAATCAAGAGACAAGCTGGGTGCCAGTGGCTCACACCTGTAATCCTTGCTACTTAGGAAGGCTGAGATTTGAAGATCATGGTTCAAAGCCAGCCCAGGCAGGAAAAGCCGTGAGACTCTTATCTCCAATAAACCATTAGAAAACTGGAAGTGGTGCTGTGGCTCAAGTGGTAGAGCACTTGCCTTAAGCTGAAGAGCTGAGGGACAATGCCCAGGCCCTGAGTTCAAGCCCCACTGCCAAAAAAAAAAAAAAAAAAAAGAACCAAGAGACAAGAGTGTCAAAAAGCCGAGCAGGCAAGTAGAAAAGAGAGCCAAGTAAAATTTCTAGAAACAAAAATGGGCTCATTATGGTTAACCTTATTCCATGAACTGGAAAGAGATCTGGATAAAGAGAACCTGGAAGTGTGCACCAGGAAGACCAAAAGATAGATATGATGAAGCAGAGTTTTGAGTTGATGTGGATGGGTAAGACATTCTAGCTTGCTAATTCTGTACTTGCTGAGTGTCAGGACAGGGAACTAGAACAAATGGAGAAGGGTTGAGAGAGAGAGTGGGTGGAGACAACTGAGTGGAGCTGATGAGAGATGGCTGTCCTCACATACTGAGAGCTAAATAAACATAAAACAGGATGAATAGAATAAATTCCAAACCTTTCCATTTGGGCTCCGACACAATAAGAGAGGAGGCTGTGAAGGTTGGGACTTCTCTGAGGCCTCCCAGAGATGTAACCCCTTCCAAACACTCTGAAGGGAAGGGGAAGAGATGAGAATGGAGGGAAAGGGGAGGGAAAGAAGGGAAGGGGTGGGAGAAGGAGAGGGAGAGAAGGAGTTAGGGAGGACAAACTCAAGCGTCTCTCCCCGCTTCCCTTTCCTGTGGAAGACTTTCTTGCTGGAACTAGGCAAATCTCTTGTCAAGGGAGCTGGGAAATAATGCAGAGCAGGAGATAGAAGAGAAGTGGATCTGTGAGCAAGCAAAAGAATAATAACAACAAGAACAATAATATTAAAAGACTGAACCAAACCAACCCACCAAACAAGCAAAGGCTGCCTGAAAATCATCATATTCAAAAACCAAGCCTGAGTTGAGAAATCATAGTGAAGCTCAAGACAGGAGATAAAAATATATAGTTGGGCTTAGCTTCCTTTTCATTCTTTTTTCTCTTTTCTTCCTTCTTTTTCCTCCCTTCTTCCCTCCTTTCCTTTTCTTTTTTCTTGCTTTCCTTTCCCCTTTCTTCTTCATCCCTCCTTTTCTCTTGCATTCTCTTTTCTTTCTTTTTTCTTCCTTTCTACCTGCCTCCCTCCCTCCCTCCCTCCCTTCCTTCCTTCCTTCCTTCCTTCCTTCCTTCCTTCCTTCCTTCCTTCCTTCCTTCTTTCCTTCTTCCCTGCATTCCTTCCTTTCTCTCTCCCTTTCTCTTTCTTTCCTTCTTTCTCATTTCCTTTTACTCCCTTCCTTCCTTTCTTTTTTCCTTCCTTCCTTCCTTCCTTCCTTCCTTCCTTCCTTCCTTCCTTCCTTCCTTCCTTCCTTCCTTCCTTCTTTCCTTCTTCCCTGCATTCCTTCCTTTCTCTCTCCCTTTCTCTTTCTTTCCTTCTTTCTCATTTCCTTTTACTCCCTTCCTTCCTTTCTTTTTTCCTTCCTTCCTTCCTTCCTTCCTTCCTTCCTTCCTTCCTTCCTTCCTTCCTTCCTTCCTTCCTTCCTCTTCCTTCTTTCCTTCTTTGTTTCTCTTTCTTCCTCTCTTCCTCTTTCTCATTTTCTTTTTCTTCCTTCCTTCCATCTTTCCTTCCTCTTTTTCTTTCTTTTTTCCTTCCTTCCTCTTTCTTTCTCTCCTCCCCTATTTATTCTTTCTCTTCTCCCTCTTTCTCTCTTTCTCTCTTTTTCTTTCTATCTCTCTCCTTTCCTCCCTCCCTCCCTTCCTCTCTTCCTTCCCACTTCCTTCTTGTGCTAGAGATAGAGCCTATCCCTCAAACAGGCTAATCAGGTGCTCTACCACTTCATCTTCTAACAATTCCAATCCTCTTTGTTACTGGTAGAATAATATATTCCATGATAGATAAATACAAAAGTTCATGGAGAAAATAGGACAAGTATTAAAAATACATTTGTTCTGTCTTCCTACTATCCATGACTTACATTTAAGTTAAAAGTCTATTTAATTTTGTTTTAAAGTATTTTATATTATTTATATAGCATTTTAAGTTATAATTACACATTTAAAATTAAGATTTCCAAATCAAATTTGGAAATATATTTATCTATGTGTCTATTTGTCTATCTGTCAATCTATCTGTCTGTCTGTATCTATTTAAATATATATTCTTTAATATTATAGTAGGTAGAATATTGAGTTCTGTCAATGAGTTGACTAAAATCTTTGCTTTTTAGTCTTTAAATTGTTAATATGAGCTAAAGGGAAGTTAAAAAAATCCTCAAAACGGGTTCCCTGAATGGCTTTCCTTTTTAGTCAGGGTTACATTTTTCACAGGATGGGGAGAAAAGCTTTAGTGGCTGCATGCTGTTCTCTGGTAATACTTTTTAGTAATGCAAGAGCTTAGTTGGCTGGGTAACTTGATTACTCTGGAGGGCATGCTATTAGCAGAGTGGGAAGGAATCAGAAGAAAAAATAATTTACATTAAGGCCACAGACATGCCATACAGCACAATTACTTCAGGTTTTATGTCCAAAAAGCTATTATCTTTTTCCTCCCACTCTTTAAGCACTGTAGTATTCTGGTAAGGGGTTTTATGAGAGGTCAGGAATGGATGACAACTCAGAGAAGCCCAAGAAATGGTTTTGTGAATGAAAAAGGCCTGATGCTGTGGATAAATCCACACAGATTTCTTTTTAATCTTTCCATTGAATTGTGGCCATCTATGGATGACCAGTTTACTTCTTTTTACCTTTGTTCTCCTGTAGAAATGACCCATTGTTTTTTACATTAAATAAATATGTATTATACATTACATTATACTTATATTATATAAGTATAATGGATTATATGTACATATTTAATATTTATATATACACATACCTTCCTCTTGGAGTTGATATTCATCAGGATTCTGCTCAGTATTCTGTAGTAATAAGTCAATTCCCATATCTTAGTGGCTTAAAAGAAAAAAGTAGGAGTTGGAGGCATGGCTCAGTTGGTAGAGCACCAGACAGTGAGTAAAAGTGTTAGTAAACAAGTTGAAGCCCTGATCTTGGACCAAAAAGGAAAAAAAGAAAGTAAAAACATTTCATTCATTTCTTATATCATACAGTTAAGAAATATGTACAAACACTCAGCCCCAGGCTGAAGAAGTCTTCTACCACGCACCACTGCTGTCTCCCAAACAAGGTTTCTAGAGTCTTCATGAGGGAGAAGGAGGGAGCATACTGACTCCAAAGGACCTGGACTGGAAATCACCGTCCAGGGGCAGTGTCCCTGGGAGGCACAGGACTCAGGTAGACTCAAGGGGCCGTAATAATGGAGAGATGCCACTCAGAAAAGTACAGTTCTAGGAAAAGTGTAGTTCACAGATCCTGGAAGAGAAAACTACAGATATGTGAACACCATTTTCAGTGGAATGTGGAATTGTGCTGTGCAGAGGGGCTCATCAGAAGCTTACGATTACCTTTATTAGTGCTCATCCCCACTGCCTCAGCCACAGTGGTGTATTCATGTCATTTTATCCTTATCTTGCTTCTAACTGGTGAATGACCAACCAGAAACAATTCTAGAGGTTAAGACAAAGGTTTTGTTGCCTAGGCACACACTCTAATCTCAAACATCAAAGTCTGAACTAACCACATGGTTAGTCTTTGGAGCTTGTATCAAACTGTGATCCTCTGCTTCTATGAGGTAATCCTCAAACAGTTCAATTTTCCTTCTTGGGCCTGTTGCTATGTTCTGGCTAGAGAGAATAGGACCAGGGCCAATTGGATTTTGTTATTCAAGATAGAGACATCTGGTCTGAATTTGCTAAACAGTTTATTGAATTGTATGTTAATCTAGGCCCAAATGATACAGAAACACTATTTTATAGTTAAGTAAAGGAGATAATGGATGTTAAATAATCTAGCACAGTTCATTGCCTGCTTGTCATAGGTGTTAAATAAATTCACTCACCCTTTCTTGGCAAAGGAAGTCAACATTACAGGTGAATACTATTGTACTGTATACCTGAATTTTGTTTAGTAGGTGTTGGAGGTAACAGTATCACTCCTCTTCTATCTAATGAGGTTTGTGATGAGGAATTTATTAGACTTTCCATCCAAAGGTAGAGCTTTATTTTACATCATGCACCAAAGATATAGGCACGAACAAAATAGTTCCTGTTTGTGATGCCATAGTCTGGAGCAGGGACAGAGAGCAGGGAACGAAATGAACAAGGAAAACACCAGGCAGATGGCTAAGGAGAGAACTGAAAGAGAGCGAGGATGTTGAGAATTGGGGGCTACTTCAAACAGGTGGTAGAGCATCCTGGGTGGCAGGTAGGCAAACAAATACAAGAATTCCAGGATACAGTTGCCTGTCTCTGTGAAGAAGTAGATTGAAGGCCTAGGAAGCTCCAGTTCTGGGATCAGAGAGAAGTTGCTGCATCTCTACTGGGCAAAGCTGGAGTTCAACATGAGGTTCCTGTTGTCACTTGGGTCTAGATCTCAAAGTAGGCCTGTGAAGAGGGTCCTTGCGCGCTGTGCTGTTCAATTCTCCTAGTCTTCCCTTCTCATAGTGACTCTGGCCTTCCACATCTCACCCAGGCTCTGGTGAGCCCTAACCCTGGTGAACCTCACTCAGGATGAACTTCATTCAGGAAATGACCCCAGCAGATGAGGAAGTGACCTCAGAGCCTGGGGTCCTTTGCTGACTCCCAGTCAGGTGATCACTGGTTTCAGGCTGGTGAAAAGGAGGGGGAGGGTCTGTTCTCCTGGGAAGACCTAACAATAGGGTTACTTCCTATCCTGGAAGCTGTAAGAATTTCAAGTTAGGTTGACCAGGGCCTGCCTTGAATGAATTGAGAAAGTTCAGGACTATCACTTTTCCTTCGGGAATTCACAGTGAGTGCCTTCCCATTGGGTGTGCACGCTTCACGGAATTAACTAGTGCGTTTGGAATTTTTATTAGTTCTACTTTTGACCCTAAAAGCGTTTATTCAAGTTCTCCTAACAAAAACAGTGGCCGGAGTTCACCCAAGTCAGGTTGGCCTGCTCCTTCCAGTGACATCTGTGGAAGAAAGACACCCTGTCCGTGTCCCTCCTCACCGTGTGAGACATGCCGGGGAACTAGCTGGCTAGCGATTATCACTGAAGGATCACCCACGGGGGAACTGTTCCTGGTGTCATCTGTGTGTCTTTGTGCTAGCTTTGCTTCCTCCCTGCCTGGCTTTGCAAGCACCCGGCGGTGCCTGTTGGAATTACCTCCCAAAGGAGCCACTTGTGCGCAAATCCTAATCTCTGGGAACGTGGAGCCAACGGAAAGAATCACAACTGACCGTGATTGGAAATGAGGGTGTGCTTGTGCCGGGCACCCCACAAGTCTCCGCTTACTGTCCACACAATCCTGTGAGGTGAGTGTTTATAATCAGACGCGTGAGCGAGACAGGACGCAGTGTATTCATTCATGCCACCGGCTAACGGTCACCCCGCAGCAGCGGCCACAGCCTAGGACCCCTGGGACTTCACCTCACTGCATTCCCGTCACACATCTTTTTTTTAAAAATCAATTTCTGATAAAAATCTTTTCCTTTTGGCACCCTATAAGAAAAATATTTAATCTCTCTGTCATCCTACTTTCTAAAAATTGCTTCTCCCAGGCACTGCCTTTCTCATTAGAATATATAATAATACATTGCTGTTTTTATAAAAAAAAAATTCCCTAATCTGAGAATTTCCGTGGAAGCACATATTACCACTGATGGCAATACCAGGTCACCAGCCTCCCGAACACTGTCACGTGCCTCTCATTTCCCAAAGAATGGCTTGATGGATGCATTTCCCCCCGGCCCTTGAGACTCGCCTGTCTCTGCGTGAGTGGCTGCGGCTTTGAGCCCAGGGCTTGCTCTGTGGAGAGCAGTGGTTGTGAGCAGGAGAGTGTGCGGGATGCATTTGGATTGCTACGCCTGTGGGGTTTAAATATATATATATATATGCTTTATTTTTTTTAACCAAAGCTACTGTTTATGCTCTTTGGGTGCAACCTCAAATGGCCTGCTCTCCTCCACCAGCCAGTTTGATTTATTCCCTCATGGTCCTCAGGGCAACTGTGATAGGTCTGTCTGTCCAGGCCAAATGAGGCCTGTCATGGAAAGCTGGAGGGCTAGAAAGATCTGTGTTTTTAGATGGCTATGGCTCTCTCTCTCTCTTTCTCTCTCTTTCTCTCTCTCTCTATCTACACACTATTGTTTTGTATGTATTGAAGGCTAACACATTCCTCAAGTTGTGAAATAAACGTGATCACATTTAAGACGCCCAGTTACCCCCAGCTGTGGGTACAGCTGACATTCACTTTACAGGTGGGGAGTCTGAGGGTCTGCAGCTTTCCTAAGGTGGGAGGGCCACGGGGTGCCAGAGCTGGTCACGGTTCTCAGATGTCTTTGCCTGGGGCCCTAGCCCTTTCTCCGTAGGCTCAGGAGAAGGACTCGTTAGGAAACCACGTGCCACCGTGGCACATGCCCCGGCTTTCTCACGGAGGCAGGAATGCAGTGTGAGAGGCCCGTTTTTTATTTATTGTTATTTTTATCTTTAGCTCCAGGGAACCAGCCTCACCTGCTGCAGGCGCCGCCTGCTTGCTGATAGCTAACATGATTTCAAGATTCTCCAAAGGAGACAAGCAAGGAAGGCTGTCCATCCCAGGGCCCAGCTCCCTGGGGACAAGGCTCAAAGCATAATGACAAGGGAGTCAGTGGATCACCCGGGCTTCAGCGTGAGGCTGAGCACTATAGCTGGCAGGGCAGGCTGGGTCCTGGGGAACACAGGGGGCATTGGAAAAACCATGACAGGCCAGCCTGCAATGAGACTCCATGGAGCAAGCCCCGCCCTCCCTCCCATCAAAGGAGTTGTGGACCTTCTCCCCACTCACAGGGTCCTGCCTGCGGAGTTTGCTCATTCATTCGCTAATGGTTTTGGGTTACTTTGCCCCTGAGGGACCATCTCTGAGTTCCTAGCAAAATGGCTTAAAGGTAAGATGTATTCTTCTGACTTCTAGTTTGTGTATGCACTATCCTCTCCCTCTCTGCCTTTCTGTCCTCCAGAAAGGTCTGCTTTAAAGAGCCACTGTTGATGTATTCTGAGTTACGTATTGCTGTTTCTTATTCTAACATATCTATAATACTTTGTATTCTTGCAATGTTGCTTGGCTCGATTTCCACTCACCCAACCAGGGAAAGTGTTAGCTTGAAATTATGATATGAGAAAAATGCATAGGTCACACCGAGTGTTAACCGCGTGGCATTGGCTTTCTCTGTTGCCATGGGAGGTTTTCGCAGATTTCTAGTGCTTCCTTCCATCTAATTCCTCCAGTCAAATAGATGATGTCTTGAGGGAGAAGTGCTAGCTCCTATTGCCAGAACCCAGATTCCATATGGAAAGGAAGACTCGTGAATTACACAGCTTGAACCTCAGGGGAAAGAAAGTTCCTTGAAAAGCTGACAGCGTAGCATACAGGGAAATACCAATGAAGCCAGCGAGGGGACTCATTCTTGAGCATATACTATGAACCAGGTTTCCTACAGATCCTTGATCATATGCCCTGCTCACATGAATCTTTTGGCCTTTCCTTTCCTGGTTAAGAACATATACGTGCAAGGGAAAACTACAGTTCTCAGAGGGAACCCTGGAACTCTGGAACAAGCCAGAGACTTCTGGAAGGTGAAAGACAAATGCTTCTACTGAAGGGAAAAAGAAAAGGCTTGAGGGAGGGGAGCTTCCTTACGATATTTGCAATTAATGTTGAACAATGTTTTGTTGACCAAATAAACCCTTGGATTAAAATTAATAATAGCAACAGTGCACCTAACACACACGTCTATGTGACAAATACTATCCGAAGCCCATACCCCCATAAATGTAGTGAATTCTCACACCACCCCTGTAAAATACAGAGTATTACCAGTTTATAAGTAAGAGCATGGAGATAGGGAGGTTAAGAGACCATCTTCAGAGTGCACAGGACCCAAATAGAGATAATGATCCTAGGACCCACATTTTGAACCACTGAGCAATTATCAAAGGTCCGAAGCATGCCAGGTGGCTGTGACTGACACCTGTAACCTAGCTAACCAGAAGGCTTAAAGCTGAGGATCGCGGTTGGAAGCCAGTCAGGGCAGGAAATTCGGTGAGACCAGGAAAATCTGTGAGATCCTTACCTCCAATTAACTACCAAAAGAGTTGGAAGCAGGGTGTTAGTTCAACTGGTAGGGTGCTAGCCTTGAGCAAAGAAACTCAGGGATAGTGTCCAGGCTCTGAGTTCAAGCCCCAGGACCAACACCACAAAAAAAATTTACAAGATCTCCTGTTGCATATGTTGTGTAGATAGGGAATTACCTATACAGAGTGGAAATATGCCAAGAGTTCTCATCAATAGATGTCAGTTTTAGTATGTTTGTTAATTGGTACATGTGTGTCCTTGGACACTTCCGGCTCTGAGTCTCAAGCTCTTTTTTTGTCAAACAAGCATAAAAATATTGTTAACTTCCTATACCATTTTGTATTGATGGCCTAATTGTGTGTGTGTGTATGTGTGTGTGTGTGTGTGTGTGTGTGTGTGTGTGTGTGTGTGTGTATGTGTGTGCATTTGTACTGCAGCTTGAACTCAAGGCCTTGTACCTCTCCTTGTCTTTCTTGCTCAAGGCTGTCACTCTTATCATTCTAACTCTATCTCCACTTCTGATTTTTTTGGTGGTTAATTGGTAGTTAATCCCACACTTTTCTGCCTGGGTTTGCTTTGAACTGTGGTGATCAGAGCTCATGCTCCTGAGTAGCTAGCATTACAGGTGGGATCCTGGCTAGCCCATGCTGGCTTTGAGCCCTAATCCTCAGATCTTAGCTTCTTGAGGTTACAAGTGTAAACCAACAGTGCCCAGTTCTGTTCTACATATTTCTGAGCTCAACTCTCTGACTACACACTGCAACTATATAATAAGACCACTAGTGTAAGCTACAACAAGGAAAATTGAAATCAAGGAATATTTCCAAATAGAATAAGGTATGCTTTATAGTCATCATATTACTAGCATCTATATTGTTAAATAATAACTGTGCACACACAGATTAAAATACAAGCCAAGGAGAAGTTGGACGGCTTTGTCTGAACCAGGCTTACTAAGAAATTGTCCTGACTCCTCTATGACTTAGACAACTGTGAGTCACATAAAGAAAGGGAGGGCCTACCGGCTTTACCGATAGAGTGGCTGAAGATCCCATCTGATCTCAGCTTCTTTCTGCTCTAAGGTCCAAAGGAACAGCTTTGTCCTGAAGGCGGATTTCTTTGTAGATCTAAGACAGTGTGTAGGCGATAGCATTGTTAGCTTTTATCTATGGGTAGATGAAGAGACATTCCCAAGCACTTGGTGACACACCTCTGTGTAGTTGGTCACAGGCCTGTTTTCTGCAACATCACAAAGGATGGTGCGGATTCTTTCATGGCCTAGATGGTTGGTTTTCAGTGTTCAGGGCTTATTAGAACCACAAGAGGGACATAATACGTCAGCCCCATTCCGTCCATGCCATTGGAGAGTTTGGGCCAGGAGTCTGAATTTCAGAATGTCATAATTGTTTCTAGGTAATTTTAAAGGAAAGAGTTTGAAAACAATGTTGAGACTATTCTGGTTTTATCCATTGACCTGGAAATGAGATCAGCTTCTCCTCAGTTTAGAAGGGTCACGAATTCAGAATAAAATTAGGGTTTTATTAGGGGATGTTGAAGTACAGAATAGATGTATCCATCTGGTTTGATCTACGCTTGTGCTAATAGTTTATATGTTACTATTAAATATACCAATAAGGAAAATGCCCTCATCGTTGATTGCTTACATTGCAGTACTTTTGTTTTGTTTTGTTGTCGGTATCTGGGGACTTAAACTCAGTGTGTCAAAGTCTTACTCGGCTTTCCCTCTTGCTCATAGTTGGTGCTGTGCCACTTGAGCCATGCTGGTTAATTGGTTAATTGGGATTTTCTGCTCTGGCTGACTTTAAACCTCATTCCACTAAATCTCAGCCTCCTGCATAGCAATGGCAAGTGTGGGTCACCAGTGTCCAGCTCAAATCAGAGCACTTTTAGTTCTTGGGTTTTTTTGTTGGTGTTGCTGGTCATGGGCTTGAACTCTGGGCTTGGGTGCTGTCTTTGCACACTTCAGCTCAAGGTGTGCGCTCTAGACCACAACACCACTTCCGATTTTAGTGGTTTATTGGAGATAAGAGTCTCATGGACTTTCCTTCCTGGGCTGGCTTTGAACTGCAATCCTCAGATCTCAGCAGAGCACTTTTTAAGAGTTAAAAAATAAAGCCAGGCACTGGTGGCTCATGCTGTTAAGCCTAGCTACCTAGAAGGCTGTTGAGATCTGAAGATCACAGTTTGAATACAGCTTTAGCAGGAAACTCTGAGACACTCATCTGCAATTAACCACTACGAAGCTGGAAGTAGAGCTGTGGCTCAAGTGGTGGAGTATTACCCATGAGCACATAACCTTAGGGATAGCACCCAGGTCCTGAGTTCAAGCTCCAGAGCCAGAAAAAAATAGAGGCATGCATAGGCTTCAATGAACCATCATGCCCTGGTTTTCAAGGCATTATTCCATAACTTATGACAATTTTGTAACACTCAAGTGAAAAATGGTAAGACTTGGGTCTCCCAGGTGTGGCAAACACATCAAGATTCTTGATTAAGATCCTATAACAAAAGACAAACTAACAAGAGACAAGCACAGAAGTTTTCTTGGTAAAAATTGTATATGACATGGGACTCTTCATTGATGAAGAATGGGAAACTTTACAGGCAGTATGCTTGTGGGACAAATGGGTGGAATCTCAGGCTAAACAACAGAGGGAGTTGGGGAACAGAAGGCCTGTTTGTTACCAGTCTCCAAGTATTTTTTATTACTCCAAGTATCAAACAAAATGTCAGTCACATGAGGGAAAGAAGACAGAGAAGAAGAAGGTCAGCAAACAGCCTTCTTATATTTTATAACTCTCCAGGGAAAAGGGGAAGGCACTTGTAATTTTGATGGGCCACTCAAGGAGAAAGGATGTAGAAGATGCTCAAAATGACTTCCTGCTACTACAATTTTCTCAGTCTTGTTTGGGGATAGCATTTCCAACAACTGACAACTTCTAAGATTTGGCTCCTGATACAGCGCTCCTAGGACATTTGTAATTCCCTGAGTGTCAACCTGTCTCCTACCCTAATGAGATGACTCTTAGGGGCCCCTGGATAACTGTGGGATGCAGGCTGCTTTCCAGGAGAACCACCCACAGGACCGGAGGCTGGAAATTTCCACCTTGCCCATTGCTCTGTGGGAAGAAAAGAAGGTGGAGGACCTCAGAGGGGTTGGATTCGTCCAGTCCCAGTGCGTAACTCCCTGAAGGAACGTCTTCCATCCAACTGTGTTCTTCTACCCTTCCAGCATCTTTTACCATAAAGTGGCAAACATAAACGTAGAGATGCTCTAGCAGATTCATCAAGCCTGAGAAGAGGCTCATGGGAAATATGGTCAGAAGGGTCAGAGGCCCAGCCTCGCGAAGGGCGTCTGAAGATGGGGTAGAACCCTTGGCCTGTGAGATCTGAGATATGTCAGAGGTTCTGTTTCCTCTTTGGAGACAGGGTCTCACTGGGTAGCCCAGGCTGGCTTAGAACTAGAAATCTCTCTGACTGAGCCTTCTTGTTCTTGGGACTAGAGATGAACATCTTCACCCTTGGCAGCTTAGATATTGTTGTTGTGAAGATGATGATGATGATTGATGATGATGATGATGATGATGATGATGATGATGATGGTGGTGATGAAATAGAGATTTGGGGATCCAAATAGAAGTCAAGTTTCATGAGAATTTAGATTGCAAAAACAAAAAGACATAGCAGCCGGAATTATTACGATATGTAGTCCTTTGAAGTTACGAATCAAACAGGGTTAACTCCTCATTGATAACCAGAGTACATCTTTGAGTATGTTTTTCATTATTTATACATGGTGGGATGTGTTCTGATCTTCTGCATATTTATGTCCTTTTGTTTCCTGATTTACAACTTGTCTTGAAGTTGTTTTTTTTTCCTTTGAAATTTAGTAATTTTGCTTCATTATCTTCTGCCATTTGTTATACCAGAGAAGCCAATGGTATTACCGCCAGGGTCTTTCTTTTGGCATGGGGACTGGAATTTGTAAGAATTGGAATGTCTGTGTAGTTCTGATCACATGATTGAACCCTGGGGAGATATTTTGAATGAAACAAAATTGAAAAAAAAGTTGATGTCTATTCAGGCTATTTTAAGTTTTTTTTTTTTTTTAGTTGACAACGTATTACAGCTTTCAAAATAATTTTATCAAGTGAGAAAGCTTTCTTCTGTTCTTTTAATCATTGATTTGGTACATTCTATTACTTTTCTTAGGCACTGTTTGACCTTGTTGCTTTCCATGTCTCTCAGCTTTCTATAACAGTTAAAATCTCATCTACTTTCCCTGAGCTGGGGAAAACATCTAGAACTCTTCTAGAACTGCTCTACTCCATGACAGACCTCATTAAAAAATAACTAAACTATCAGCCACTTTCAATTACTTTTACTTTTACTGTTTTCTACCTCTATGTCTGATAACATAGTAAGAGCAATTCTTTCTGACTCTCTGCATAGTCATATGATTCAGAAGTGTTAAAGCACTTCTGAGCTCCTTGTGGTAAGTTTATTATCATGTGGAAAGCGCCTTGCTCTGAATTCTCATTTTCTCTTGAACCCTCACATCCTTTTCATATGCCTGTACATTTTTATTTTTTAGTCATGGAGCTTGGACACAGGATCTGGGTACTGTCCCTGAGCTTTTTCACTCCAGGCTAGTGCTCTACCACATTGAGCCACAGCACCACTTCTGGTTTTCTGGTGGTGAATTGGAGCTCAGAGTCTCATGGACTTTCTTGCTCAAGGTTGGTTTCGAACCACGATTCTCAGATCTTAGCCTCCCGAGTAGCTAGGATGACAGGTGTGAACCACCGGCGCCCGGCTTTTTCTTAGTTTTTACTCTTGCAGAGGAGTAACTAGTCTCGTCAGTGACTAGGAAATGAGAAGGGTCCTGGGAGACAGAGGGTCTGAGGCACTGTTTGAAATTTTTATGTCCAGCTTCGGGGTAAAGATGAGTATTTGATTTCATTTTGCCAGTTCAGTGATCCTTAGCCCATGAGGAAAGGAGAGAGAGCAGAAGCTGGTGCTAGAATGAGAGCTAGAGATGAGAGTCAGAAGCAATTAGACCTGGGAGCTTTGCCTGGAATTTCCGTTCTTGTGGTTGGCAGGCTGTCAGGATTTGGGGGAGGGGGCAGAGTCTCTGCCGTCACCTGGCAAAGCCATATTTCTCAAAAATCTGGTGGAATCTGTGCCTTGCGGTTGCCTTGCGGGTGTCAGGCTGGCTTTCACTGGGATGAGCACTCCCGGATGGCCTCCAGGCTTGAGACTGGATGATTTTGGTGTCTTTAGTGGGAGGGATGCAGGCTTCTCCTTCCTGCTCCTCCCGACTTCCTGTGTCCCCATTCCCACAACCTATTTCCTGTCTCTTACCTCCTCTCCTCTATCTCATAGCCATTCCTTCTCTAGACTACAAATAAGCATCTAAGAAACGCAGGGCAAGACTTGATGGAGAAGAAATAAATGCTCGCCTAGGTTCAAGAGCTTGGGGAGCTTGCTTTGTTCCTAGCTTCTTCCGTTTCTGGACATTTTCCTAGGTCTCCTCTCAGGCACGCTTCATTCTTAGAATCTCTGAGGCAGGAAGTCAAAATAACACGTATCTGAAGCAATCAGGATAGTCCTGGCTCTTAGATCTCTGACAGTTATTTGCAAATCATGAGTCTAAGCACAAGACCTGAAGTAAGGGAGCCCATGTATCTTGCTACAAATTTCCCAGCGCCTTCTTTATGCAAATCACTCTGACTGTGCCCCTGTGTAGGATAGAAGGAGAGGAGGAATGTACAACCTAATTAGGCAGAAAAGGCTTTTCACAAAAATAGTTAGCATTTATCCAGTGCTTAGCATACCAGAGTTACTTTTGTTAGCACTTCTGCACATTAGCTGTGATGATATTCACAATAACCCTAGGACCCAGAAGCCATTATTTTAATTCTTCTACCAGTGGAGAAACAGAGGCTTCCAAGGGGTTGGAGCTCGTCAGCATCACCTAGGTAGCAAGTGGTAGGACAGAAAGAGAACGTGCAACGTTTGTTGTCAGGCTGCGTGTTAGATGAGCCCCATTGCCTCCCTCAGCTGGATCATTTGTCTGTGGCTGGGCCTCGGAGGTGCTTGGATTCACAGTAGTGTGTGTTCATAGGGGTGAAGGTAACGAGGTCCGGGGGTTTGGGGACTCTGGACTAGAGGTAGTGTGGAGACGCTTGTGGGATTTAAGCTGTGCTCTCCAAGGTCCCAGGCAATTGGTCCCATCCTGTCTGTTGCTCCAGTACCCAGACCATCTGCTTCCCTCCTTCTCCCTAGCTTGCCATTCACTGTCAGCACTGATGGAGTTTCTATCCACCTGTGTTTGCAGGAAACTTGAATACTCCCTTGTCTGTTTTTAAGCCGTTTGCCTGTGACAGAGTATGAATAACAAGATGGGGAATGTCTCTAATATAACTTTAGAGGCCCGGGGTGCCATTACAGCGTCATTTTGTTGCATTTCCCTTTCTCTCCAGGATAGTAAAGATTTGGCTACTGGCCCCGATCTTTTCCAAGACGTGTAAAAGGGTCATTTACTAGCTTTTGGAGGAATGTATCCGAGTGGATTTTCAAACATTTTGTACAAACCTGTTGTAAATATCTTATAAAGATGATAGCATCCGCGCAGTGGTCACATTCAAGAGAAGTTCAGGGAGGAAAGATGTTTTCAACCTTGGTTTATTTTCTGTAATGTCAGTAGAATGCAGTTATATGTTGTATCATTGTTATTACTAGGAATTAAGTAACTGATTATCTGTTTAAGTTGCTTCTATTGGTATTGTATGGGAGAAATAGAGAAATTGTCTGTTCTTAAGGAGTGTGCTATGGAAGATAAATTTAAGATACAACAGAAATATATATTAAATAAGATCAAAAAAAGGAGTCTATTCCTTGGAGTGAGGCAGCAAAATAGAATTTTTAGCATATAGTGTAAAGTATGCTCTGTATTTAAGACACAGATTTCAAAGCCAGACTGCTTGATTTCAAAGACACATTCTCCACATGGCTATGTAATTGGGGACAATCACTTAAAACTTGAGGTTCCTCTTCTGTAACATGGGTAGACAAATCCTATGTATCTCATTAGACTGTGTGCTTATTGAATTTATATACACATACAAATTTACTATATATATGGTATACCTCATTGTGAGCTACTTGTGCTTGTGTGTCTTGGAGCTCTTGAATATGGGGCACGTTAAGGAGAGCATTTTATCAGGACCCTTACTATAGCAGTCAGTATCCTCTAGAGGCCCAGAAGCAATAGACTGTACATACATAAGGGGACTGGTCAGAGGCCTGGATCTTCTGAGCTGGAAGATCTGGACAGTTCCATTATAGGGCATCTGCAAGCTGGAGAGCCAGAGAAGTTGCGCTGCCTTGAGGAGCTAGACCTTCAAACCAGGGAGGTCAGTGGTACAACCTCCAGAGGCCCCATAGAGACTCGGATTTACATCCCAGGGTAAGGAATCTGCTGTCTGAGGTCTGATTGCACCAGCAGGAAAACATAGCTCCGAGCGTAGGAAAGTTTGCTCTTTTCCCACTTGTTTCTTCCATCCAGGACCCCAGGCATTTGGATGACTCCTGCTCACATTGAAAGCAATTCTCGGGGTACATATGGTAGTGCATGATTGTAGTACCTTATGTTCTGATCTTTCAGCGGTCAGAAGGATCAAAGTATGAGGCTAGCCTGGGTATAAAACCTCCATTTCAACATATAAGCTGGGTATGGTGGCTGCGATCTGTATTCCCAGCTATGTAGAAAACATATGTAGGAGGAAGATGGTCCCAGGCTGGCCCAGGCAAAAACATGGGGTCTTATCTGAACACACACACACACACACACACACACACACACACACACACACACACACACACACACAAAGAGGTAAAGACATGTCTTAAGTGGTAGAATGCTTGCTTAGCAAGCATGAGTCCTGAGTTCAGACCGATTATCATTAATCAGTCAATAAGTAAATGAAATTTAACAGAAAAATTTAATAGAAAATTTAATAGAAAAAAGGGTTCTTCCCTATAAATCACTCTCAGGGACACACTCAGAGGTATTTTTTTTTCTTAATACTTCTTTAGGCATAGCTGAATTTTGGTCAAGTTGATAGCAAAATTTAACTTCATACTTTACAGGTTTAAATATAGAAGTGAAAGAAAGCGTAGCGACTTTCAGATTTGTCTGTGGATTTGGCCAACTTTGGGTCCCAACTCTCCCAAGGTCAGGTTTGTATGAAGGCATCAAGGAAATGCTAGGGGCAGGGGCAAATGAGAGGCAGAATGTGCCTAACAGCTTTTCTACAATAGCAATTTGGCCTCCCATTGACTAGCCTTGCGTAGAAAGCAATGGATTCATCCATGTTTGAAGCTGGCATCTGTTTAGAATGATGCTTCCCGAGCCAGGAGTTGAGTAGGATTTACCCGTTGGGTTTTTGGGGGAGATTCCAGTTGTGTGGGTGTGGGCATCGTGCTTCCCACCAGTCCCCAGACAGCCTCGGAATCACAAAGGCCTGGAGTTCCCTGTCAACCACTCTCATCCAACACATTAAAACCACCAGGCTAAGAAAGGTCCAGAAACACCTGTCCCTTCCCAGTGCTTATCTTGAGACCCAACCAAAAAACATACATGAGACGTATGATTTGTACATCACTCCATCCAAAGGCCCCCTCCCTCATAAATCCTTGCAATGGCTTCATGAGGTTTCATTCTTCCACTCACAGTGAAGAACACCGAAGTGCTGGGAAACCCGCTCCGTTACTCTCCAGTTTTTCTATCTCTCCAGTATCGGACCACCCCCACGAGTTTGCAAAGCTCAAGGGCAGTGAAATCCATTCTCTCAGGACTGATATTTGAATCCTGCACCTGAGTTATGACATATAATTCTAGAACCCATTGGAATTGTCCTTTAGTTGGAGGATATTTTTTCTCCCCCTTAGTAGCATTTTGACTTTGGCCATCAGGTCTGTAGGGAGCTGATGTGCAATACTACTTTCACGTGTCACGTAGCCTTCGGGAAACCACTGGCCAGCATCTTCTATTGTCCAGGGAGAGCTCCTTGTGTCATTTTGTCTACTTACTTCTTTAGACCTGCTCTCAGCCCGAGAGGTTTCAAGGCCACCCATAGTCAGTTTTAGCAGAGGTTTAATAACGTGCTCCAGCAGTGACTGTCTCGTCAGAGTGGCAGAAGCCACGGTTATAATTGCTCAGGGGTTGTTCAGGCCAGGGTTCATCATACTTCAGTTTCTCTGGACAATGATCTGATTCAATGGGATGGAGAAATCCAGAACCAAAGGAGTTCAATAAACGTTTCCAAGGTCAAACAATCCTGAGATCTGTCATTCTCCAAGGCCTATGTCCTCTTTAATATGTGTTTGTGCTTTAGTTATTATGATTTCGACTTTGAGACTTGGGGCAAGTGTTGGGCAGAGTAGGGGAGTAGGGGACATAGCTTCTCAAGCCTTTCTCCTGCAGTAGGGGGGGTTAAAGCTTTGTCTTCAAGAGACCATGGGCATCTTCCCCCTGAGCCGGCCTGAGCCTTCTTCCCGGCTTGCGCCCAGCACATCCTCAGCACTTCATTTTCTCTCAGCTTGTCATCCCGTTAAAAGCAGAGTCTGTTGGTGCCCCCGCCCCCACCGCAGGGTATTTTATTTCAGATATAGTCCTTGGTCGATATTAGAGTTCAGCTCCAGAAGTTATTCATCTGTGGAGTTTCGGGCCTGATGAAACACTGGAGAAGATTGGTGGAAAGATTTTCCTGCTCTCTAAATCAGACCTCTCATCATCCATCTCCATTCCTCCATCTCAGAGCCCTTGATGTTCCAGGCCGCCAGCCTCTCTTACGGCCAGGACTGGCTCCGTCACCGCCAGGTGTCTCTTGGGGACGAGAGCGTTGGTGGTGGTGAACTGCTGCTCTCCACCAACGTCAGGTCCTCCTCAGAGGAGTTATACAAGGAGCATTTTGCTTGCATTTTGGAATAATGTTTTTTGTTTTCCTGTTCAGTCTTTAAGTAGACTTCCTAGTCCATTTCCCTATAAACAGTACTTCTGGGGGGGGGGGGTTGGCATTTTTTTAATGCAACCATATAACATAGTCCTTTGAGTCAGATACTCAGGCCAGAGATTGACTCTGCCTATTCTGAGTATACTTGCTCAGGGCAAAATGAACTCTTATATGTATATTTTTGTTTTGTTTTGTTGTGCTGGTCTTGGGGCTTGAACTCAGAGCCTGAGCGCTGTCCCTGAGTTTTTCTGCTTTAGGCTGAGCGTCTTCCACTTGAACCACAGCTCCACTTACAGCTTTTGTTTGGTGGTTACTTGGAGATAATAGTTTTACAGACTTACTGCCTGGACTGGTGTCAAACGGTGATCCTCAGATCTCAGCCTCCTGAGTAGTTAATATTATAGTCACGAGCCACCAGCATCCGGCTTCATTTTTCACAGGACAAACCCTGTTGTTCTTTTCATGCTTTTGGAAGAGGGAGTTCATCTCCCCTCTGCTTCCCACAGAGTGAGACTCATCAGATTGGTTTTTCGCACGTCCTCAGGTATCCCCGGGAATAAAAGCAAGGTTTAACCTTTTGGTGAATTTACAGGGGGAACTTGACATGTCTGGCTCATGTTCTTACTCTTCAGATCGGTTTGACTGCCCCTGGTCTGCCCTGAGTCCCTGCCCTGGAGCCTGCGGCTCTCTCCAGGGAGAGTGAAGAAGGGCAAAATGAGCTGAGAGTTCATGTGACTCTAAACTTTTCAATCTGGTTGAGAGACCAACCTTCTGGACTGAGTCTGACCTCTGACCTGGTTCCAGAGACCGGCTTGAGGGTCTGCAGAGCTACAGCCACCGGAGCTGGCAGTGACAGACGGATGGAAGGGCTGGAGCCAATCGGAACCAGGGCTTAGTTCAAAGGCAAATATTCAGTAGCACTCCGTTTCCATTTTTAAAAGGTAGGCAACGTTTATTGCTGTCTTTTGGACAGATTAAGAGTTCCATGATCCTGTTAGGTTTTTGTGAGTGCTTGGGACATTGCCAAAAGGGAAGGAAAGGCCCAAAGACTTTCACAGGCCGAGGACAAGGGATCTCTGTTTCATTAGTCAGAGTGAGCCTATGTAATTTAATTTCTCCTAAGGATAGAGTTGCCTAGCTTTCATCTTACAGTATGACTTGTAATTTTTTCAGTTTATCTCGGAGAATCTTCTGATGATTATTTTTCTTCTTCTTTTTTTCTTTCTCTGTGAAATATCTAACAAATACTGAGTAGGCAGCTCATTGTTACTTAATCCTGATACACCGTCCTTCTAAATGTTATCATTGTTGAAATTGTTAAGTGATACGCAGATGGGTCCTTGTGCAGGTGAGAACTTAACCAGGTGACTCCTAAGAAGATTCTAGAGTTACAGATTTAAAGACGGAGCGGCAAAACATACAAGAGAAAAATTCAAGTCATAACCTGTTCTATTTCCCACTTCTAATTCCACTCTCTCTGGAGAATGAAGCCTGAGTAGTAGAAAAATCAGGAGATCCATAATAAAGCTTCAAAATGTCTGTCCTAAATCCACAAACACTCCCCGCACCGCCCGGACTTTAAGCATGGATACCCCTGGGACTAATTTGACACATCTTTTTGTAATAACAAGGGATATTTTTAAGGTGTTTATCCCATCCACAGCTTTTTAAAGCAGTGAGTTCATTTAAATAATTACCCAGTCATTTAGTTAATGCATTCTTTTAAAAACTTGACTAACTACAGCGTATGTAGTTTTGATGGGGAAAAAAGAACCCCCTTTATGTAACAGCACTGTTTTTTTCCCCCCACAAAATAAATGCAACACAATTATTTTACTGTGGAGAAATTAGCTCATTTGCAAATGGCACCTCAGAACACAAGAAGAATGGCATTTATTGAAGCACTAATAAAGGCACCATGTTAGAATAATTTTATGCTGACGGGCCCACAATCACTCAATATTTTAAAAGCTGTCACCACACCAGCATGAGCTGCATGCAAAAGTACAAATTTATGCCGTGACATCACGGCACTAGAGTATAATTGGAATGAAATTACCCAGCTTCTCTTTGGCATTTGCTGGCATTTCTGAGCCCTTTACGCCTCCCCGCCCCCAGCCCCGCAATGGATTCTGGTTTGCTTTTGCACCAGTGGGCCCACACTCCGTGAGAATGGGGTGCGCCAGGCTCCTGTACCGGGGCTTTCCAGGTATTTCTGGAGGACACGTGGCACTAAGTAATTGATGACCTGACCTGTGACTGAACAGATAGTCCCAGAGAGCTGAGAAATCACAAATCAGCCAAAGCCACTCTGTAGATGTGGGTAATTAAGCAAACAGTCACCATACAATGGTTAAAGACCTCACAGAAAGCAATCTGAGCAAGTTAATAAATTCTAGTCATGGCCTGTGGTTCAATGCTAAGCTTGAGCAAGTGAGAAGAGCTGCATGAAAATTTGGACTTCAAGGACCAACCTTTCAGCCTTTTTACCATATTTTATTCCTGTTGGAGCTGCAGAGGGTGGGGTATGGAGCACTGTTGAAAACAAAAGAAAAAGAGAAAGAAAAACAACACCTGACAAGCCATGGTCGTGTGCTTGGGGAAAGGGCAAAGCTTACCTGTCGTGCGAAGATGTGACATCCTGCTTGAAATCTTGCTGTTCTCACCGCCTTTGGGGCGTCCTCAGACATGCCCTATGCTGTAGACGGAGGTGTTGATGTACTTCTGCAAATCTGGGCTGAACTCTGTGATTGGAAAGTTTGTTTGGGCACACAGGTGTGCCTGTCTGTCAAGGGATTTGAGGGGGCGTTATGTGGGCTGTACTTCTGCTAAACACATCGCACTGTTCCCTCTCAGCAGCACTGGAAGTGTGAAGTGGCGGGGGGGGGGGGGGGGGGAGAGGGGGATGGATGTAGTGTGGCTGCCTTAGTGAGCTTGATGAGATGGTTAATCTGGATGTAAGAGAAGGAACATTGTAATTAACAGCCCTGTCACTGGTAAACATAACACATTAATGTAAGTGGATGACAGCATATGGAAGCTGTTTAATTTTGAGAATACAGATAATGTGCTCACAGATGTTATAATCGTATAACAGGCCTTGAGATATCCAGTAGAATGGCTCCTTACCACTTGTACAGGCTGATCTTCAGAACCTGTGTATGTCATATTACATGGAAAAGAGGATTTGAGTTTGTGATTGAGTCATTTTCTTATGAATGATACCATATCATTCTTTCTACTGGATAAGTAAAATTCCATTGTGCATATATACCACATTATTTTTTTGATCCATTCATCCATTGAGGGGTCTCTGGGCTGACTCCATTTCTTGGCTATGGTAAATAGTGCTGCAATAAACATGGTTGTATTGGCAGCTTTAGTGTATCCTTGTTTGTGATCTATTGGGTAGAAGCCCAAGGGGTGGAATTGCTCAATCATAGAGTAGTTATATGTTTAGTTTTTTGAGGAATCTCCACACTGCTCTCCAGAGTGATAGAACAAGTTTACATTTCCACCAAGTGTGTAATAGAGTTCCCTTTAGACCACATCTTCATCAGCATTTGTTATTATTTGCTTTCTTGATATTAGCCATTCTAACTGAGGTGAGGTGGAATCTCAGTATTTGTTGTTGTTTATTTACTTTATTGTTATTGTGGAGGTGGTGTACACAGGGGTTACATTTATATGAGTCAGGTAATGAGTACATTTCCTTTTTGTACAGTTTCCTCATTCTCTCCCAATCCCTCCCTCCCATCACCACCCACGGTTGTATAGCTCACTTCCATCAATGTCCAGTGCGCTCCACTGCTGCACCTCAGGTTCTGTGCCATCTCCTTCCCCCCACCTCCTTCCAAAAATATACATTTGAATACATCGTATATAAGGTAAAGAATACAGAATCATCAAAAAAAGAAAAAAGAAGAAGAAAAGTCTTTTATTTGCACATCTTAGAAATGTGTTCGATATAATACTCAGTGCATTTGAGATCTAACTTCTGCAAATCAGAGAGAACATTCGCCATGCAATGTTGTTTTGATTTGCAGTTCCTTTATGATTAGGGATATAGAACATTTCTTCATGTGGCTATTGGTCATTAAGAGAGAAACAAAAGTTGCATGATTTTCCCCATTTGTGGTGGTTAGAATGTGCCTATAAACCTACAAGTAAATACACTGGGTGGTATGTAAGTGATTACAAATGAATTAGATTCTATAGAGAGCTCAAGTAGTAGAATTCTTTAAAAAGATGAGGTCAAAGCTGGACAAAATAAGCACAAGGAAATGGATGCTCACAAGAGGGCAGGTGGGACCAAGGGGCAGAAGGATAAACAAAGGGGAGAAATGGGGAGGGAGAGAATGCAGTGAAGAATTCATTGTCTATGTCACAAAATTAAGAAAAATAAGGGAAGGGGTGAGTGGAAAGGGGTAACACAGACAAAGATGCAGTGTATTCATGAACTGCTTAGCTAAACGCCAAAAATAATTCAATACCTATTCTACAAAAGTACGAAAGATGAGGGAAGGGGAGGGACGGGAGGGCTGGGAGAGAATGTGGAAAGAGGAAACAGCTGACCCTATGCAAAACAAAAGAAGTGTACATCTCACCCAATGTGGAAGAAATGACTCTACTGCAGAGCTCTCAGAACTCATAATTATTATAGACCACGACAGACAATTTGCCCCATGAAAGTTAGAATGTGTTTGTGACTTTAACTAAGCATCACTATCCCACAATACTGTGAAATTTGTGAAATTATGTAACCACTTAATCACAATAAAGAATTTGATAAAAAAAAATAAAACAATGAAAAAACCCCAAAGTATGAAAGGTGAGGGAAGGGGAGAGATGGGTGAGGATGTGGAAAGGGTGACTTTGATCAAGATGAATGGCAACTCCTTCGTACAACTACTTAAGAGTAATAAAAAATACTTCTTTTTAAAAAAAGAATTAAGTCATGAGATGAAGGAAGATCTAGATTATTTGTATCGGCTTAAAGGAATTACCAGGCTCCTCGGAAGAAAAGAAGAAAGTTGGAAAATCAGAGTCAGACGGTGTGAAAGCAGAGGCAGATGTTCAAGAGCTATAGCTGCCCACTTTGCAGTGGAAGAGGCCATGAGCAAAGGAAATGAAGCAGCTTCTCAGAGATGGACAAGGTTGGGGAGTGGACACACCTCCACATCTTCCACAGAAAATGCAGCCTGCACCTTGATTTTAGCCCTGTGAGGCCCATTTGAGATTTTTTTGACCTCCAGAACTATAAATTAATAAATCTGTGTTATTTTAAGACACTACACTTGTGGTGATTTTTTTTACAGCAGTAATAAGGAATTAATGTAGTTTTTAATTAGACTCTTAAATGCATTGAATTTAGCTTAGTTTTTTTTTTTTTGATGGGATTTTGGTTGCCGTAGGAACTAAGTCACCATGGCTAAAACCCTGTATTCGCTGTACTAATTAAAGAATAAAAGGGACTCTTTTTCATTAGGAAAAAAGTTGTGAAAAAAAATAATAAGTTGGGCACAGTGGCATACTTTTGTAATCCTAGAACTTGGGAGGGTAAAACAGCAGGGCATGTTTGCTGGCAGCCTGGGCTGTGCAATGAGAATTTGTTTCAAAATAAACAAAAAAAATCTCAAATAAAACAAAACCCCCAAACAAACAAATGCTACAGATATTAATATACGATGATCTCAGAAAAGGAGTTAAAAAGTACCAAGCTTGGGCTGGGAAGGTGGCTCAGTGGTAGAGCGCTTGCCTTGCATGCATAAGGCCCTGGGTTTGATTCCTCAGCACCACATAAGCAAAAAGAAAAAAGCCGGAAGTGGCGCTGTGGCTCAAGTGGTAGAGCGCTAGCCTTGAGCTGAAGAGCTGAGGGATAGCGCCCAGGCCCAGAGTTCAGGCCCCATGACCGGACTCCCCCCACCAAAAAAAAAGTACCAAGCTTTGGATTCATATATGCAGGAGTTGTGAGAGCTTTGTATAATGTTTTGTGTACTTAAGTAAATTCCATAACCCCTAAGCTTTCCATACCTTCTGTGTGAAGCAGAGGTAATCATTTCTTCACAGAACTGTTTCAAAGAGTAAATAAGGTTTATATATTTAAAACTTCTACTAGTTCACAGTAAGTGATATTCATTTAAGGAATTGTAGTTTCTCTCATTCCTTTATTAATATGCAGGAGTATACAGTGGCAATTTGAAAACATGGCCACACTCTTAGACACTTACCACATCAAGAACTGGTGTCCCCTTCTATCCCTTTGAAGCTAGTTAGGCCTTCACCCAACAGAGTAGAGCTGCAAAGATGCTTTATGTCTTCCATGAGCAGGTCACGAAAGGGCTTGCTTTGCTGAAACCTCATTATCAGAGTTTTGTGATGCTAGGGAAAAGAATGGCCTATTATTATTACTTTTCATTTTGTGCCAGTACAGTGGCTTGAACTCAGAGTGTGGGCACTGTCCCTTAGCTAGCACTCAAGGATAATCACTTAAGACACAGCTCAACACCTGGCTTTTTGCTGGTTAATTGGAGCTAAGAGTCTCATGAGAGCCTGGCGTCCAGTGGCTCACACCTGTCATCCTAGCTACTCAGGAGGCTGAGATCTGAGGAGCACAGTGTGAAAAGCCAGTCCAAGGCAGAAAAGTCTGTGAGACTTATCTCCAATAAAGGACTCAGAAAAAGTTCAAAGTGGTGCTGTGGTTCAAGTAGTAGAGTGTCCTTGAGTATAAAGAAGCTCAAGGACAACACCCAGATCCTGAGTTCAAGCCCCAGCTGGCTTCCAACCTCCACCCTCAGATCTCAGCCTCCTAAGTAGCTAGGATTACAGGTGTGAGCAACTGGTGCCCAGTTGGTCTTTCTTTCTTCTGAGCTGTCCATGTAATGAAGAAGCCTAGACCTAATGGACGGGTGTCCTAAGGACACTCCAGCTGAAAATCCCATAGGACCATTCTTGGAGTGTCCTACTTCAGGAAAGTGGTACAAGCTTCCAAATGATTGTAACCCCAATGGTTTCACTCCCCTGCTAAATGTGAATCTTTTCATCATCTAGCAGAAACATGATCCCACTACCCAAGTCCCTGAGCCAAAGATTCTCCGAGCAGAATAAAATAATTGTTGCTTTATGTCACCTAATTCGGAGCATGAGACTATTGGCCACTTTTTGTAACAATTATAAGGAAGCAGAGTATGATGCTAAAACAATAGGCCATTGGCATCACTAAGTAGAAATCACTCATAGATTTATTTGCTCAGTTTTCCAGTTGCATTCTCTTTGTAAAAGCTTTGCTTTCATATGAAGTACGTGTTTCAGTTTCTTTTCCTTCCCATTAGAATACACTTAAACCAGTCTCTTTCTTCTCAGGCTTCTACATCAGGAAAGGAACCGTGTATTTAAAACATCGGAGAGGATGCCTTCTGGATCTTCTGTGTATATCCTCATCTTCTCCAAAGATGACGGTTTGAAAATACATAGTTGTGTGGGAAAACTAGCTGGAATGTAAGGAGACAACATCTTGCTTGTCCTGATGATTAATTTATGAATCTTGGGCTTCTTGCTCCTCTTTGTAATAGCTGTTTTGTTTTCATGTTACTGTTATCTGTCTCCCTTTTCAGATTTGAAACGCAGTATTAATCATTGCTAGGCACACAAACAAAGGGATCCCGGCTAGATCAGATTGATGGGATCATGATATTTGTGTTACACTGAAACTACGTATGGCCGGCTTGGCATTGTCTCCTCCCAGACTCCACCACTTGTGGATTTCCACTGGGCTCAGAAATGGGAAGTCTTCCCAGACTTCAAAGTTTGGCTAATGTAACAAGATAGACCCCACAATAATGCCTATGAGTGCCTATTTCCGTGAACTCCCCCTACATCCAATTTCAATTTAAACACATATGTTCATTATATTTTTTTGAAGTACATGCATATGCTTCAGTATTTATTTGGAAATAAACAAAATCACTTTCAACACAATTAAGTTTTAAAAGCTGGAGATAAAGTAACAGAAGAAATCACTAGCACAGCATCTGCACGGAGATGAAATGGCTAGCTGAGAGTTGTGATAAGTTGACAATATTTTTGCAAGATGTATGACTGTCTTTAAGTGTGTGTCTGAAAGAATAGGGTAGATAAGGAAAATAAGTTAATCAGCCATTTCTTGGTTCTTACCAGATATCTCTTGGTTTTTCAAGTGCACCAGATCATCTCCCTCCTTCCCTCTCTCCCTCCCTCCTTCCCTCCCTTCCTCCCATCCTCCCTTCCTTTTCTTTTCTTTTTCCTTTTGGCTTTTCTGTTTTGGTACTAGGGATTAAACCTAGAGCATTGTACTTGCTGGGCAAGCATGTTACCACTGAGCTACATCTCAGCTTTCAGGTCCTCTTTCTTTGCCTCAGATTCACTTAGAAATTGTATTTTATTTTATTTGTCAGCCATGGGGCTTGAACTCTGGGTCTGGGCACTGTCCCTCAGCTTTTCAGCTCAAGGCTAGAGCCCTAACACTTGACCACAACACCACTTCCAGTTTTCTGAGAGGTTTATTGGCGATAAGAGTCCTGTGCAGGCTGGCTTTGAACTGCGATCCTCACATCTCAGCCTCCTGCTAGCTAGGATTATAGGCGTGAGCTGCCAGCACCCGGCTATAGAAATATAGAAATTTTAAAATACTATAGACTTCCAGTATCACCATAAACTGAATGCAATGGAAAACTGACTGTAAAGGGAGGAAATGCATTTCCTTTCCTTTTCTTTCTTTCTTTTTCCTTTCTTTCTTCCTTCCTTCCTTCCTTCCTTCCTTCCTTCCTTCCTTCCTTCCTCCTTCCTTCCTCCCCCCCACCCCCACCGCTTTCTTTTCTTTTTTCTTTTGGTGTGTGTGCTGTTCCTGGCTTGAACTCTGGGCCTGGGCGGGCTCTGTCTTTGAGCTTTTATGCTCAAGGCTAACACTCTGCCACTTGCGCCACAGCTCCACTTCCAGCTTTTTGTAGTTCATTGAAGATGAAAGGCTCACAGACTTTCCTGCCCAGGCTGACTTTGAACCAAGATCCTCAGATCTCTCAGACTCTTAAGAAGTAAGGATTATAGTTGTGAGCCGGCAGTACCTGGCTTGAGGAATGCCTTAGGAATATTTTAATACAAATGCTCAATTTCTCTTGGTGGCCATTGTAGTGTCCCAGTGCTTTTCAAGGATCCGATCCTCAGGCTACCTCCAGGCTCTGGTTGATGGTTTCATCTTTCTGTTTTTGAAAAGCTGAAACCTCCCAAGGCAGGCTTCTTCTGCTGTCAAATTTGCAGTGCTTTTTTGTTGTGGTTGTGGTTGAATTATGTTAGTCTTTTAAGTCATTATTCCTCAGCAACAAGACCAAGTCCATCTGAGAAATGGGCAATATTCAGATTTCTGGATGAGATTCTATTTGGGAAAATTGACCAGGTCAAGCCTCCATCTAAAGCTTATTTGGTTAGGAGACTCTCCTCAAGAGAAAGAATATGAAATCCCAGGTGAACGTGGATACGCAAATGAATGTTTACTTGGAATAAGGAAGGAAATCGTAACTAATTACCAGAAACTAGGAGAGGGAGCCTCCTTTCTTTGGATAAGTTTTAACGCTTCATTAAGAGAGATGCATGAACATCCTAAATAATGCCATTCTCATCAAGTTGTAACTTCTGAATCAAAAGTACATTTACGACTGGATATTTTTAAAATTAAGATTTCAAAGTCAATTCTCTCTGAATTTTGTGTGTGGAGTTTTCTTCTCTTGTTTGGCTTTTTAATATCATGAGAGTAATAGCACGAGAAAACATTTTCAAGGATATTGAACCATTTTTTGAAGAAGGACAAACTACATACTACTAAATGCTTTAATCAAGCCTCACGGTTTGTAACTATCCCTGCTCTCAAAGATGACTGATTATTGTCTTTCTCTCTTGGCTGTACTAGGCTCAGGCCTTGTGCTTGCTAGCCAGGCCTCACTGCTGTCTTACCTCTAGAGCATTTTGGAGCGGGTTATTTTTGAGAAAAGATCGCATTTCCTTCCCAGGTGTACGCCTGGACTGCAATCCAATCTGTCTGTTTTAGATTTCCAAGCTTCTTTCCATTGAGCTGGAATCTTATGGAATGTTCTACTTGAACATGCCTTCCAATCTTGGTCCCCTAAGTAGCTTAGGATCACAGGCAAGTGGCACTGTGCCCTCCTGTAACTTAAGAAGGAATATAGTGAAATTTTTTCTCAGCTTGGCCTTGGGGCTTTGATCCTCTTGTTCTCAGACTATCAAGTAGCTAGGATTATAGTCATGAGCCCCCATTCCCTGGATATATGACAGATTATTAAGGTGTTTAATATACCAATTAATACTGACACAATCTCATCCAAACTGGGAGATATCTATTGGCTTCACTTATATGTGAAAAGTTTCCCTGCATAGTTTTTCCTGCATTTTATTGCAGGGTAAATTCAATGAGAGGTAAACATAGATTTGAGTGATCAGATTTCCAACCATAGGGAGTGTTCACAATTAAGCTTGAAATCATAGTGAAAACACAGTTGGAGCTAAGGAGAAACCTCCAAGCATGGCATGTCAACTCGTAAATGGAACACGCAGTAAAGGGCTCACGCGGAACAGTGTTGAGACAGATGTGCTCTTGTTCCTTTCTATGTAAGCCTGGTTTATTGGCATCATTATTTATTTTAACCGTTCCTCCAATTTTGTATTTGTTTAAACTTTGAAAAGCAATTCATCACAGATGATGTATATGTCAGGGTCTCAGCTTGAAGCAGAACCCCCTCGGATAGTTAAAGCCAGGACACACAGAAAACAGGACCAGGGGCTGGGAAGGTGGCTTGCCTAGCATGCATGAAGCCCTGGGTTTGATTCCTCAGCCCACAGAAAACAGAAAAAAACAGAAGAAACACTGTGGTTCAGATGAAGAGCTCTGGCCTTGAGCAAAAGAAGCTCAAGGACAGCACCCAGGCCCTGAGTCTGAGCCCTAGGACTGGCAACAAACAAACAAACAAATAAATAAATAGGACCATATTCAGAGTTGTTGGAAGGGTTTGGACACACATTCTCTGGCTCACCAAGAGAGCAGCTTCAAAGAGCACTAGTGATTGAACCACAATGGGTGCATGGCATATGAACCTGAGACATTTGTCACCATGAAAATCAAGACAAGGAAATAATCTCTGTCCATCAGTATGCTTCTGAGCTTCCATGTTTTCGTAGGAATGGGTATCTCAGTAGCTACATTATTGAGACCCAGGGCTCCTGGATAGCATCTAGGCCTTGCGGGACTCAACTAGAAGCAAAGAAGAAACTATTTCAAAACAGCCAGCCTCTGATCCTCCTTGGCCCCTTCTAGCTTTTATAACGTTCCCAAGACTCTGGGGAGAAGGTCTGTAGAAGGGACTTGATTAGGAATTAACAACCAATTGGAAGGTTTGTGGGACCCAATCAATAAAGTGTTACCTTCACACCTACGTATAATAAAGGGAAATAATCAGAGAACAGCCCCAGCTATAAAACCACTAGAGACAGAGAAAGAGACACAGAGTGATGTTGGCAGAGATGGATCGAAGATAGAAGATAGGTAGAGAGAACACACGGCAGGCAGATCTGCAGCGGGGGCCACAGCCTCTGAGCCAGATCCTTCCTTCTCAGTAAAGTTCCTCACTCCTTCTCCATTGTCCTGGAAGTGATACACCAAGTTCCCAAGACAGGCATCTGAGGAGCCGATTCAGTCATGGAAAATTCTATCGTTGTTTCGGATAGATGGTGTTATAGAAAGCTAGATGAGGCTTCAAAGGCCATGGGAGAAGTTTGCATTTGAACAGATAGCTACCTCCTCCCAACCCCAATGCCAGAGGCAAGGATCCCATCCTGCCTCCCATGGGGAATAAGGGAGGTGATCTCACTAAGTGGGAGCTAGCAGAGCCATAGACCCAGACCTTGCTGTGCACACAAAACACGAGAGAGTGCCCAACTCAGCCATCAGAACGAAGGGAATTTTAATGTGTTATTAAGAAAACACCACTGATGAAATGCACGTGCCATGAAAAATGTAAAATAAATAAAAAGGGGATCATATTGTAATTTTTTTTAAATCTACGGTGGTTCCTTGAGGAGGTGAAAGTTTGGGATAATCTGCATCCATGAGTTCAGAGACGCCCGTCTCCTCTCCTTGAGAGGGTCCCAGTTCTCTCCGCAGAGGCTGGGCTAGGTTTCTAGGCTTCCAGGTTGTTCCAGAACTTCTCCCAAACAGAAACCCTCCTCGCTGAGTGGGTTGGAACTCCAGGCCTCTTATTTGCTGAGTCCTGACTGGGCCAACCAGAGCTCTAGCTGGGCAAATGTTTTTGGGGTTCAAAGAGTCACCGACTGGACAGAATTCTGTTTAGGAACAAGGTAAGGGAGTGTGTAGACTGTATTTTTATTTACCCTGTTCATGCAAAATAGTGTGCAGTCCTGTTGATGCTGGTCATCGTGCTACCTTCATGATAAAAACGCCCTTCTGCCATTCACTCAAGAAAAAAAAGACTGCCAGAGCCTTAGTTTACCTGGGATCCTTGCTGCGAAGGATGCTTTCTGACCAAAGGTTCCCAGCAAGTTCTCCTGGTGCCTTCCAGTCAACATCTAGGCGTTGAGGAATCTGGGCCCTAAAGGTAGCATAGCAGAGTCCCTGTGCTCATCTACTAGGCTTGTAGCGGGAAAGAGAGGACACGTACATTACATAGACTCATGCCAGACCCCAAGAAAGGCCGTAAGGAAGATCAGAATGAAGGGGAAACGTGGGTGAGAGTGTTTTGTCCGTGGAATGGCTGGGATAGCATCCTGAGTGGCAGGAGCAGGACCTGAATGAGGAAAGGTTGCTTTGCCAACCTAGTAGAAACTACTTCGTTACACAGCAGAAGCAGGTGCATTGCAACATGCATCAGGGAAACCACCGCCCTGAGCTGTGGAAAATCCAAATGAGAAACGAAAACCACAGAAAAGGAAAACCTCTTAGATTCCCATGCCCCAGCAACAGCTGTCTGGACAGATTTTCTTCCTTCCTTCCTTCCTCCTTCCTCCTTCCTTCCTTCCTCCTTCCCTTCTTCTCTTGCTTCTTTCTTCCCTCTCTTCCTCTTTCTCTCCTTGGAAGTATTCAGGAACAAACTCAGGGTTTCAAATGTTCAATGTGTCTTGTCATGTCACCCTTCTGTTGTTTCTTTCCCAGTTTCTGTGTGTGTGTGTGTGTATGTGTGTGTGTGCGTGTGTGCATGCGCTGAGGCTTGAACTCACTGATGCTCAGATCTCAGCCTCCTGAGTAGATAGATTTGATGGACATGAGCCACTCCACCTGCATCCAGATTCAGCCTTTTTTCTTTTGAAATTCAGGTAAGATCTCCTGCTGTTCGGCCAGGCTGCCTCAAACCATTATTCTTCCCTCTACCTCTCTAGCCGTGGGAATTAGGAGCATATGCTGCTACCATGCTTAGCTAGGGTATTGGATTTTAGACATTTTTTTATTCATTGCTCTCTATGTCACCTTTGCCTCCTTCCCTTCTTTCCTATCTTCTGCCCCCTCCATCTATCTCCCCATCTCTTCTTTCTCCTCTTTCTCCTCTTCTTCCTCCTCAGTCTCTTCTCTCTCTCTCTCTCCCTCTCTCTCTCTCTCTCTCTCTCTCTCTCTCAGGCAACACTGTTTTTATTTGGACTCAGTGCCTCCCATTGCTAGTATCAAATACTCTACCACTAAGCTGTGCCTCCAGCCTTGTCTGTACTCTGCTATGTTTTATAAGACAGAATCTCCACTTTCATCCAGCCGGCATCTTGGCCACGTTCTATCTTACATTTCCCATCGCAGCTGGGGTGACAGGAACACGCTACCATGCCCTGCCTTCTTTCACTGAGATGGAATCTCAGGAGTTTTCTGCCCAGTCTGGCCTGAAACTGTGATTCTCTTCTTCTCAGTCTTGCGTCATAGCCGTCAGAAGGCTGGAAATGGGGCTGTGGCTCAAGTGATAGAGTATGAGGCTTGAGTGAAAAACAAAACAAAAGAGACCACCCAGGTCCTAAGTTCAAGCCCCACCACAGACACACAAAGAAACTTTTAAAGATGTTAGGATGGCTTCGATATCTTTAAGCATTTGCATAGCAACCACATTCTCCGCTTTATGTCCAGTGGTTTGGACATATCAAAACGGATTCAACCTCTGTTGAGTTCACAGTTTATTAAAAATAATTCTGTAAAGATGATCTTGGTATGTTTTTCAATATGTGTGTTTAAGCCCATCAGTACATGTATTTCTTACAAGTCCTTAAGTCTAAATGATAGGTCAAAAAGTATGCACTTATCTAATTATAATACGCAGTGCTGAAGTGTCTTACAAAAAGGTTATGTTAATTTATATTCCTGCCATCCTTTAGGAGAGTTCCTGTTTTCTGGTGTTCTCTCCAACCTTGCAATATGAAGTCGTTTACTTCTTCACCAGCTGATAAATAAAATGACATCTCCTTGATCGTATAATTTGCATGTCGAGCAAAGTGAGTTTGAGTATTTCTTCCTCTGCGTATTGGCCATCGACGCTGGTGAAGGTGCTCATTGCTAATTGAGAGCAGACTTCTTGTCTCTTTCCTGTTTAACACCAAGGACTTCCATCAGCATGTACTCTGTCTTGAGTGGCTTAGAAAAAGATGGCCTTTCCTCATGACACTTTACTGCCATCTACCAGAAAAATGGATGTGATAGATAAACAAATCCGTGAAGACTACAGGAAGAGGGGTTTTTGTTTGTTTGTTTTTAATGGTGGCCTGTGCAGTTAGGCTGTATTTTCAACTGGCGCGTCTGTGCGTGACAGCTCTGCTAATCCTCAGACCGAGACTCTGAGTCTGGGCCGGGCTAGCGGAGGCTGCCGGGACCTCTCTGGCTTCCGTACCCTGCGCCTTTGCTCCCCTGCCACATGGAGAACAGGCTCCCACTTTCTTCTCCTCCATCCCTTGGGCTGACGTGGGTCCTCATTTCCTGCCTCGTTTCATCTGTCTGTGAACTTGACTCCTTCAGCGAACTGGTTGGCGCCCTTTGGTCAGCCTTCTAGATAGACAAGAAGAAGTAATTCACATTTTCCTATACAAACCTGTGATTCAGTGTCGTAAGTCCAGCCAACACTCCTAAAGGCCCAGAAGACTTAACACATGGCATGGCCTATTTACCTTCACAAATGCATACCATTTCCTCTGTTGGTTGAAGATAGTTGCTTATGTAACACCTATATATATATATATATATATATATATATATATATATACATATAGTTATATATAACTATATATAATAGATAACATTGATTATAGACTGTTGCAGAAAGACCAAGTAGTTTTTCTAAGCTTTTTACATGTGTGAGCTTTTATTATTTTTTTCATTACAACCACTCAACAAATTAGACACCAATTGTGTACCACTGTTATCCAGATAATATTACCACAGCTATTAGCATCTGGAGAAGGGACAAAGTACAAGAAGCAAATACCAGCAAATGTATACTTGAGGTTTAGGGCAAACATCCCAATGCTATCTTCTGAATAAGGCGGCATGGGGTGGGGGCACTGTGTTTACCCATTCAGAAATAGCATTGGGCAAACTACAGCCACACACCCGCAAGAGGCTGGCACGAAGTCAAGCCTCCTAGCTTCAGAATAAACGGCGGAGGCTCACAGAAGGCCATTTCCTCGGGAAGAAGGGTCCCTGTTGACCTCCCTTTAAAAGCGTACAAAGTTCACGGTTCCCGCGATCCGCTGAGCAAATGTCATATTCCTCTGGTAGCACTCAGTCCAACCAAACATCCAGCAGTAGAGTCTATTTGAGAATACCCAGATGAACGTGTGTGTGTGTTCGTATGGTGGACTCCGGGGGGTGTCCGAGGAGCACACTACATCAGGGGGATGTAGTGGAATCTGGGCCCTGAAACTCTGGCCATGCAAACCCTTGTTTTGAACCCCTGAGTACTGAGATCCTAGGTGTAAGGGGAGACGAATGACTGAATCAAACTGTGAGCTAGCTCATCTTAAATGAGTCCAAGAAAAGCCTTTCCCAACACACGCATTCAATCTAGCGGCCGGGGTCTGCGACTGGGTTATCAGGCCTGGGGCCGTGGGTTCGACCACATCAGGCAAATCACTTTCTCCCCTTGATTCAGCGTCCGAAGTTTCTGAACCTTCCTTTCCTCCACCTGACGCTTTTCTCGCTGCCCATCTCTGTAAGAGAGCAAGGCCTCTGTGAGATTATCTCCGGCCGGCCTGGCCCCGGTCCTGGGGCCCACCCAGGGAGATTTATAGAGTGGTGCTTTCTCTGTGCAGTGCTGTGACAAGGAAAATGGCCGGCAGCCAGAATCCCAAACCAAACAATTGTCAGATGGCCAGGGAAAGAAAAACAAACGTGGAGCCGAGTCCACGACTCAATAGCTATTCCAGGCCAGGAGAAGGCTTCTTTTATGGCCCTTTCAAGGGCTGCCTCAGAGCGGGCTTGGACTGGAGGGCTCTGTACCCCTGCCTGACCCCGGATGCCTGAGCTACAGCTAGGAAGCGTTCTGTCAAGCAGCTGTTCCAGGCTTGGGGAGGCAGGGCCGTGGGACCGCAGCCGTGGGGGGCCATCCTTGCCTCCCTGGAGAGAGCTCAGCAGCCCCCAAACCTCCAAAGCTCCTGAGCTCTGCCGCCCACGCTGTGGGCTGCTCATGTGTTCCTTCAGGGACAGGCAGGCGTTTCTGAAGCTGCAGGGTCTTCCCCATGACACATGTTGGCTTCGCTGGCCAGTGACTCTGCACCCATCCACAGGCTCTGCGAGGGCTGGCAGCCTGCTTATTTCTGTAGATGGAAAGCCCAGATAAACAACCCGTGTTCTCCCTACTTTTCAATCTGGAAGCCGGGGCAGCTCTCCAGCCTCACCTCTCTCTCTCTCTCTCTCTCTCTCTCCATCTTCCTGCTCACATCTGTCTCCCCGCGTCGCATAGGGATGTCGTGCTGCAAATATTGTGTGTCCAGGGCCATCCTGATGCCAGGTCTTCTGTCTCTCTTGGCAGATACAAAAGCTAGCCAGTGTAGACTTCCCAGCTACTCAATTGTTAAGTTCCAGATTGTCTTCTTTTCCTTTTTTTTGTTTCTTTTGGTCTTTCCACTTTCAGCTTTCTCTGTTCCTTCCAACACGAATGGTTTCCAGGTTCCCAGGTAAGTGAGTTTTTCTGTTCATTGTGAAGCAAAGGGGAATGATGGAGTCTGTGGTTAAACTAGAATGGTGTGTCCCAAATCATTCAAACTTGGACCCCCCCCCCATCCAGCACCCCCTCTCCCCCAGCGTCCCTTCAACCATTCAAAGCAAGCTTTAGAACCACTGAACGTCCTGGCAGGAAGTTTAGCCCTTTCTAGTTTCATCCGGTTTATTCAGGGAACCTGATGTTTATCCTAGAATGAATTACCCAGGACTCTGCGTCCGTCTCCGTATGACTCACATCATCTTCAAGCTCCTCACTGTTTCAGAACGAAGTGAAGATTCTTATAGCATTTACCGCCCAGCTTGATGTGTTCTCAGCCACTCTGACATCTGCTAACCCTGCCTACTTCACCTTTTCCATCCGTCTTTCCTGCTCGCTGAAATCCTTCGCGGCCTCAGACATTCTCATCATGGGCTAGACCCTTGATTAACATTGACTTTTAGAGTTCACTTTTAAACTCCTTGTTCTCATAGCATACCATATAACTTTTGTGTGCTAGGGTGACTGAGGCAGTGTGGATTTGTAATGTCCCACTTCCAGCTTCTCCTGTGATTAATTGGAAATGAGTCTCACAGACTTTCCTGCCTAGGCTGGCTTTGAACCGTGATCCTCAGATCTCAGCTTCTTGCGTAGCTAGGAATACAGGCGTGGGCCACCAGCACCTGGCCCCTCAGTGGAACTTTAATACGAGGTAGCAATGGGGTGAAAGAAGTAAGGTCACTTGAAGGAAGCTTTTCAAAAAGGTAACTGAGACTCCAGCCCCCTCCTCTGTTGATTTTATTTCTCTAGGGTAGCTCAAGGCGTACAACTTCCTAGGTCATGATTCCTGCTAGGAAACACTGCCTTGCCAGAGCTCTTAAAGTCCCAGGGCCTCCAACAAGGAAATCTAAACCATGAGGCAGAATAACACTTTTCTCTATATAAATTGATTTATCTCTGTTATTTCTTACAGTAACAGAACACTGACTTAACTCAGTAGACATAAATCTGGGATTTCCCTAGAGAGACTTTATACTTGTGCGCCAAGCTTTGGTATTACTTTAGGATGGTCAGCCAATTACAAAATTTAATTACAACATTTAATTACATTTTTGCCTTATGCTGGAGTTAGATGATGTGTTTAGGTCCTTGTTGGACCAAGGATTATCTGTGTATCATTCAATAACGAGCTTATTTCGGTAACATTCATAAATGCTAGTTAAGGAAGTGAGTAAATATTGTCTCATTTTCAAATGAGGACATTTGTTGTGTTTATAAGTAGTCCAAAGTGTAAACAACTCTCATCTCTAGGTATTTTCCTTCCTTCCCTCCCTCTCTCCCTCCTTCCTTCCTTCCTTCCCTTCCTTCCTTCCTTCCTTCCTTCCTTCCTTCCTTCCTTCCTTCCTTCCTTCCTTCCTTCCTCCCCTCCCTCCCTTCCTTCTTTCCTTCCTTCCTTCCTGTCTTCTTCCCTCCCTCCCTTCCTTCCTTCCTGTCTTATTCCCTCCCTCTCTTCCTTCCTGTCTTATTCCCTCCCTCTCTTCCTTCCTTCCTTCCTGTCTTATTCCCTCCCTCCCTCCTTCCTCCCTCCCTCCCTTTCTTCCTTCCTCCCTCCCTCCCTCCCATTCTTTCTTCCTTCCTTCCTTCTTTGGAGCACTCTTTTTTTTTTCCCCTTGACATTCATAGATGATAGTGTCTGGAATATCATGAAATCACCTAGTCTGGAGCAAAGTGATTGATGGCATAGCCTCTGCTTTCACTTGGGGAAAGAGTCCTGTTGCAGACTCCTGTTACAGGTTGGTCTCCGCATCCTTCATTCCCTTCCCTTTTGGTTTTCCTTGGAGAAACTGTCCCCATTTAACTCTCCACAGAAGGGCTGCTGGGCCTCTGAGAAGGTGACTGAGTGTGTGGATGAAAACATGAGAGTCTCCTTGATTCTGGGCTGTGTAGGATTGTGTAAGAGGATGGTTGAGTTTGCCTTCTAGAGTTGTCCTCCAGGTTTCCCTGCCTGCTCCATCTCGCCTCTGTATAGAATGGCTGGGGCTGATCTGATGCTCCCTTCCAGGGATGGACTTTGGATCCATAGTTGGTCATGATTGGGTAAGCAACAGTCATGTGACCTAATCAGAGCCAATGAAATTCTATTCTAGGACTAGTGCTGAAACTCTTGGTAAAGTGGTGTTTGTTTTTGGTGGAGAGGAATGGGGAAGATGGCGGCCTCCACCGGCTGGGGCCTCCTGGTAGCAGAGGGAAGCTGGCTCCCCATGGAGCAGAGCTGCTTCCCTTCCAACTCTCGAAGCTCTAGCACTGTAGAGAGATAACAAAGAACTTACCCATCTGATGGTGGTCTTGTTTTCATGCAGGTTTTTATTTAAAGTTCTTGGTTACCTGCACCTGGGAGGATTTTGTGCCTAAACAGGAAGCGGCTGAGGCCCTGGGAAGTGGCATTTGGTGAGTGCTGCTGCTGGGTCAGGAACTCATTTGGCTTTCTGCTTAACCGCTGGAGCCAGGCCCCCACTGCCAGCTTTTTGGATGGTTAATTGGAGATAAGAGTCACTTAGATTTGTCTGCTTGGGCTGGCTTTGAACCGTGATACTCAGGTATCAGGGGCACCTGGCTTGATGACACAATTTAAGGGACAGACAGGGTAATAGTTCCTTAGGCAGCATTTCTTGGCTCAACTTCCCTCTCATGAACACCACATAATCGTCAAATTCTAATTTCACTTGAGGTGTGTTTTAGAAAGTCATAAATTAAAGATACTTAGGACCAAGAGCCTATACTTGGGGGTTCCTCCTCTCCCCGCTTGGAGGTGATCCTGGGGCTTGAACTCAGGACCTTGAGCTCTCAATCAGCTTTCTTGCTTGCAGCTTTTAAGGTACCACGTGAACCATGTCCCCCATCTGGGATTTTGTTGGTTACTTAGAGATGGGATGTCTCAGACTTTTCTGCCATCTTCCAGGTCTCAGACTATAGCATTGGGTTACCTGTACCTGGCTTGTATTTGATTTTTTAAAAATTAATTATTTTCATACTAATTCCTGTACAATTTATAATGTTAGGCAGTAGAGAGGGTGTTGAAACAATGAACAAAGATAAGATAAAATTAATTCAATTTGCTGTGCTTTTAATTCAATGTCTCTTCTAGGGTGTTTCTTTCAAAACTTGCATTTTTTCCTTGTTCCTTTTTTGGATATGCTAGAAAGCTAGATCTCTGCAAGGTGGATCATATATGTGTGTGTGTGTGTGAGTGTGTGTGTGTATTTTATAGTGTATGATATATCATATACAGTTTATATAGAGTTGACAGTATATCATATATATGTGTACATATATATTTTTTTCTTACTCGACCGAAGACCACACTGCGGCGATTGATTTTAGTTTTGGCTCCCACTGGGGCATACAACTTGGTTTGCTAATGATGACAAATGACATTAAGAGACAAATCAGTTTAAATTAACGACCTTCTGCTTGCAGGATACCTGAGGGGGGGCAAGTTCACCCTGACACTGTGTGAACAGTGGTCTCTTTGCCACCCATGATTAGTGAAGTTAATGAGAAATCCGAAGACCATCCTGCCTTCATTTGCTTTAGCATTCACTCCAATCTCCTGGAAGGGTTGTGGAATCACAGATTGCTGAGCCCTAAGTCTCCCGATTTCTGGACTTATTAGGTCCAGAGTGGAGCAACTTCTCTCTCTCTCTCTTTCTCTCTCTCTCTATGTATATGTGTATATATATGTATATATAAATGTGTATATATACATATATATATATATATATATTTCTAGCAATTTGCTGAGGTGTTTCTGATGCTAAGGGTCTGGGGGGTTACCTTTGAGAACTGTCACTAGAGCCGGGATGGTGAGCATAGGGTGCTGGGCCTGGTGGTACAGTCCAGTTGTCTGATGGTGAGCATTGGGTGCTGGGCCTGGTGAACAGTCCAGCTGTCTGACGGTAAGCATTGGGTGCTGGGCCTGGTGGTACAGTCCAGCTGTCTCATGGTGAGCATTGGGTGCTGGGCCTGGTGGTGCAGTCCAGCTGTCTGAATGTTCTAGAGGCTGGGGTGGAAGATGTGGGGTAGTGGGGGGTCTAGCCCAGCCAGACTGGGTCAGCCTGGGTATATGTAATGGAACTATTGTAAACAAGAAAGAGGAACAAGAGAATTAGTTAGAATGCTTACAGACACGCATAGTGGTGGTTAATCTCTGGAGACAGGAATGGAATGAAGAAAGGAAGTTGTCTTTCCCAGAGTTGTCAGCTCTCCCCTTTTTAGTTCCTCTGTTGGTAGAGTCCCTCTCAATATTCGGAAGCATGCGAACGGCAGTGGGGATGTGTCGTTGATGAGTAAGGAAACAAAGAGGCTCGTCATCATGATTAGTCTCGTTGTGACTCAAGATTCCAGGCCCAGATTTCAGCGAGTGGAGGTCCATTCTTGCGGGAGTGTGAGCTCATGCGAGACTGATGCGAAGTCCGTCCGAGTGCAACTGTATGGATGCACAGTGAGGATGCAAGTTGAAAGGACTGCGGCTCTCTTATCTACCGTCAGTAGATCACACTTGCTCTCACAGGAAGCAAGCTGCTAGGAAAATAAACATTCCCAGGGCGGGCAGTGCCAGAGAAGAGAGCTGAGCCCAACTTGAGGCCTGCTGGTGTGGCTGGAGTCATGCTTCGTCCTCGCCTGTGTAGGCTTTCCCAGCTCTTGTCAAAACGCTGGACATACACTGCGAAAATCTGCTCCTCTCACTGGCTTTCTTATAGACCAAGATTGACCAGATGGCTTGAAGAATATATTAGGATATTTAAACAACATTTAAGCAAGATTCCAGAGACTGAGCTGTTCTGTGGCACGGGTTTGTGTACATAACTCTACTGATCTGTTTCTGGATAGCACAGACATTTCTACACAACTTAATAGTAAACAGAAGTGAACTTAATCTTATGGAAATGGGGAGAGGAACAAAAGAGCAAGTGGAAAGCGCTGGTTTATTATTTGAATTTGTTTTATTTTTCATAATTCGGCAGCCTTTCTCTTTCTCCATCAAATAAGATGATCCAACTATTAATTTTAATCCTCTTTTCTCTTGAAAGTTATTTGAGACGGAGGTGATTTCCCTGGATTACACAAAAGTCCCAGGCCTCCTCAGGCTTACGTGATTCCGGGAACCTTATTTTCTTCCATTTCAATTTATTTGAATTCCTTGCCTTAAAAAAAAAATGAATGGGGGCTGGGAAGGTGGCTTAGTGGTGGAGAGCTCGCCTTGCATGCTTGAGGCCCTGGGTTTGATTCCTTAGCTCCACATAAGCAGAAACAGCTGGAAGTGACGCTGTGGCTCAAGTGGTAGAGCGCTAGCCTTGAGCTGAAGAGCTGAGGGGCAGCGCCCAGGCCCAGAGTTCAAGCCCCAGGACTGACAAAAAAAAAATGAAGGGTCCTCCCCCTGTTTTTCTGGAAGGTTACCTTGATTCCACAGGAGCAAGGACAGTTTTCTTATTTTTTATTATCTTAATTTTTGAAATCACCGGGGGTTGAACTCAGAGCCCGGCACACTACTGCAGGACCTCACCTGTTGCCTACACTGGGCTGGTTAGTCGGAGGTAGGGTCTCCTGAGCTCCTCTGCATGGCCTGTTTCCAAACTGCAGTCCCCCGTCAGCCCTTTCACCGCTAGGATGACAGGTGTCAGCCACCCGCCCTCAGGAAGACAGTTTTCATAATCTCCGTCAACACTATTCCCCACCACAGTTCTCTAGAGTCAGTTTATATTAAATTTGGGGATGGTGGCAGGGTGGAAGTTTGAACACACAGAGATTCATGGCCTGGCATGGTGCAGCACATCTTATCAAAATGGAATATTAGACCTTGGTGTCCTAAAGTACTTCCGGGTCCTACCACCTTGGATTGAGTTCTTCCATTACAAAGAGCATTTGCGTTTTCTTTCAGTAGCAGTACAAAGGAGTCACCACTCAACAGAGCCGTTTCTGAAGACCGCACTTCCTGATCAATGTGACAGCCTCTCCCTCCCCTCCCCGGCCTCCCTTTCCCCCCATGCCTTGATGTTCAGGTTATCTGCTGAATTTATTTCTCAGAGCCGTTTCTGTAGACAGTGCCTCTGGGTCTACATCATCCCTTGGCATCCTCCTCTCCCTCCCCCTCTGAGCCGCCTTTCCCTTACTTCTTCTCAGTTCTGTGATTCTGTCTGCCTGCATTCTACTCATTTCCCCCATTTAATTTTTCTACCCCCTCCCTCTTGCAACTACCCATTTCTTGGTACTTATTTTGTTGGGCTTTGACTTAATCTTTCTAAAGAATGACACTATTTGTGCTCTCCACAGAGTCTGTTATACTTCACTTAATTTATTGAGAACCGCTTGGGTACCACGTAGTGTTTATTTCTAGATTTATAGCTACATTCTAGCTCCCACAAATGAGGGAAACCATGGAACCAAAAAGCAAGACCCATCCATCTGCTGCTTACAAGAGATTCATCTCATTGAATCGAATTCTTAACTGAACATTTTTTCCCAGACCCCACATCCTGCCTTGGCCCTCCTGCTTGGATCTGTACTAATCAGTTATCTTGGAGTTAACAGGAGTGCTCCCGTCTCAGCGAAGTTTGACCATTTTATTTTCTCCTTATCATTTCCTCAACACTCTGTCAAAACTGAAGGCGAGCTGGGTCAATCCGTACTGTGAGAATTACAGTTCAAGACGGGCCTGGCAGAGCAGTTCCTAAGAACCCTCTGTCTAACAAAGGCAGTGTGTCTATGGTCAGGAAGTAAGACTTTACCTTAAAAAAAACTAGCAAGAAGCCTGGCTGGAAATGTGACTCAGTTTAAAAGCACCTGACCAGCAAGATGAGGGAGGCCTGGCCCAACTTCAGTACAATAGCAATAACACCAGCGCACCTAAGTGGTCCAATAGGGCATTTTCTTAAACAAATACAGCTCGGTTTTATCCGTTTTACTAATGTTTCAACATAATATGTGAAACTCAGACTCTAGGAACACTACATTAATTTCCTGTATAGAATCTAGCCAGCCGATGTGACAGTTGGAAGAAAAGATACTGGCGCCAATTTTGTGCTTTAAATTTCAGAGGAAAAAAAAAATGGGCTGGGCATGGTGGACCATCCCTGTAATCTCAGCTACTTGGGAGGAAGTGGTAAGAGGATCCAGTCTGATGCTGGACTGGGTAAAAGCTTGAGACCTGCATATGAAAAATTAACTGAAAAGCAGAACTGGGGATGTAGCTCAGGTGGCAGAATGCTTCGTATTTGGGGCCCTAAATTCAATCCTTCTTATGGCCCAAATGGAAGAATAAATAAAAACTCAACACAATACAGAGAACAGATACTTTCTGCAGTCATGAGTATGTACAGTTTGCTATATTTTTATGGTATGGCTAGACCAGGATAAAGAGAGCCAAGTTACTAGGAATAGTAATTAAAACATTTCCAATATCCACTATCATTACACAAGGCATTGTTTTAGTTCTCAAAAAATTTCTTATTTTTTATGTTGAAGCCTCAAGTTTTTTTCTAATTATGATTTTTCCTCATTTTCCATTTGTTATTGTTGATACTTTGAAAGGCAAGTGAGTATATGTATTTATATTGTATCACTTATATTATATAAGTGAGTATATGTATTTATATATGTATTTATATTGTATGGCAATTACCTAAGAATTGCCTGGTGTGTTTTAATGAATTTTTTGAATAAATATATATTTTAAATTAAAATAACATTTCTTTTGGTATAGTCACCTCTTCCTTCCTGCTTCTTGAGTTATCAAATTGTCTATCCGTGTTGATTGCATTGAACAATCTTTTTTAAATTTTTTTGAAGATTTAAAATATTTCAAATGACAAAGGGATAATGAATTCTGCTACTGAATGCTTTTAAGATATCTGGATGATTAAATTATTTATCTTAGGTCTACTTTAAAATAATAAGAATATGAAGAAATTTCTAACTTATGTGCCTCATTCATGGAATAATCCCTACTTAGTCACAGGCTAACTCTTTTGCAGTAATGAATTTAGGTTGAAGTATTCATTTTAATAAATGAGATTTTTTTGTATACTTTGAGTCTAGTTTGGGACATAGGGTTTGTTGGCTTATGAGAAATCTGACTGGTTCCTACAATATAAGAATGATCTGTTCTATCAAAGACTAACATTACCGTTGTATGTGTTTGTATGTGTGTGTGTGTGTGTGTGTGTGTGTGTGAGAGAGAGAGAGAGAGAGAGAGAGCATGCGTGTGTTCGTGTGTGAGCACACTCACATGCCTAGACATGCTTGCCAGTATTGGGACATGAAGTCAAGGCATCACACTTAGGTTCAGCCTTTTCTGTCTACAGGTGGTCTTCTACCAAGTGGTTCAAGTGAACCACACCTCCAGTCTGGTTCATTAGCAATTGAATTTGTGCTGGTTAACTGCAGGAAGTGTCTCACAGCTTTGTCTGCCTGAGCTGGCTTTGAATCTCAGTCCCCATATCTCAGGCTCTTCAGTAGTTAGGATGCTAGGCATGAGCCACTAACAACTACCCAGTAAAATTTTAAAGATAGTTTTATGTATACTGTTTACTGACTTTCCTATGATAGCGAATCTTCACAGTTAAACATTTTGAATGTATAATTTGTAAATAATACAGTATCCTGCTGTTTCATTATTAGCTTAAGTATTCCACCATGACACTTTTACATTTATAATCCTGAAGTATTTTCTTTTTTCTCAGCCTCTATATTAATATTTTTTATAAACATATACACTCGGGCTGGGAAGGTGTGTCAGTGGTAGAGCACTTGCCATACATACATGAGGCCCTGAGTTCGATTCCTCAGCACCACATAAGCAGAAAAAGCTGGAAGTGGTGCTGTGGCTCAAGTGGTAGGGTTCCTAGCCTTGAGCAAAAGAATCACAGGGACAGTGCCCAGGCCCTGAGTTGAAACCCCAGGTCTGGCCAAAAAAAAAAAAAAGTCTTACATACTTTCCTGCCTGGGCTGGCCTTGAACCTCGATCCTCAGATCTGCCTCCTGAGTAGCTATGATTACAGGCGTGAGCCACCATCACCCAGCTTATGTATTAATTTTTATTATTAGTTTTATGAAAGCTATAGTCAGAAGTATATTTATAATTTTTATACTTTATAGAGAAGAACAAAAGTGAAATATTAAATCATTTATGATTTAAATATTAAAGCATAAGACATTGTCAAAATCAATACAAAACACAAGGAAAAAAGTATAAATTTGAAAATAAAAAATGAATTATAATGCTGTAAATTAGTTAAATAGATTCAAGAATTCATTTTTGCAATGACAAAACATAAAATATAAAAATGTAAATAAATATCACAAATTAAAAAATGGAGCATATTTATATTTTATATATATATATATATTGTTTTGGTTGGTCATGGAATCTGAACTCTAGGCCTGGGCGCTGTCCTTCAGCTCTTCAGCTCAAGGCTAGAGATCTACCATTTGAGCCACAGCGCCACTTCTGGCTTTTTTCTGCTTATGTGGTGCTGAGGAATCTAACTCAGGGCCTCATGTATGTATGGCAAGTGCTCTACCACTGAGCCATCTTCCCAGCCCTCGAGTGTATATGTTTATAGTAAATATTAATATAGAGGCTGAGAATAAAGAAAATACTTCAGGATTATAAATGTAAAAGTGTCATGGTGGAATACTTAAGCTAATATATATATTGTTCAGTCGTGGGCTTGAACTCAGGCTCTAGGCACTGTCCCTGAGCCCTTTTGAATATACAGTTCTGTTATTTCACTTTTCTAATAATCTGTATTTGACTAGATTTCCTTATAAATTCGGGGTTTATTTTATTTACAACTTAACATTTTAATTTTATCAATGACTATATCATGGCCTACTGTAAGAGTATTCCTTTTATAAATCCAGGGTCTTACATATTTGTATGCATTTACAGATAGAAATATGTGTATATGTATAACTGTATGTATGTGTATATATTATATGTATATGTATGTGTATGTATATGTATGTGTATGTGTATATGTATATGTATGTGTATGTGTACATATTATATATATGTGTATGTATAACTATATGTATGTGTATATATTATATGTATATGTATAACTATGTGTATGTGTACATATTATATGTATATGTGTATGTATAACTATACGTATGTGTATATATTATATGTATATGTATAACTATGTGTATGTGTACATATTATATGTATATGTGTATGTATAAATATATGTATGTGTATATATTATATGTATATGTATATGTATAACTATATGTATGTGTATATATTATATGTATATGTATATGTATAACTATATGTATGTGTATATATTATATGTATATGTATATGTATAACTATATGTATGTGTATATATTATATGTATATGTGTATGTATAACTATATGCATGTGTATATATTATATGTATATGTATATGTATAACTGTGTATGTGTACATATTATATGTATATGTGTATGTATAACTATATGTATGTGTATATATTATATGTATATGTATATGTATAACTATATGTATGTGTATATATTATATGTATATGTTTATGTACAACTATATTCATGTATATATATGTATATGTATATGTATAACTATATGTATGTGTATATATTATATGTATATGTATGACTATATGTATGTGTATATATTATATGTACATGTATAACTATATGTATGTGTATATATTATATGCATATGTATATGTATACCTATGTATGTGTACACATTATATATATGTATATATTATATGTATATGTGTGACTATATGTATGTGTATATATTATATGTACATGCATAACTATATGCATGTGTGTATATTACATGCATATGTCTATGTATAACTATATATGTATATACATTATATGTATATGTATATATTATATGTATATGTATGACTATATGTATGTGTATATATTATATGTACATGCATACCTATATGTATGTATATATATTATATGTATGTGTACATGCATAACTATATGCATGTGTATATATTATATGTATGTGTATATGTATAGCTATATGCATGTGTACATATTATAGATGCTACATGTATATGTAACTCAGGGTCCAGGAGCTCAAGACCATCTTCTTTCACTTGAGTCACAGCTTCACTTCCAGCTTTCTTGGTAGTTAATTGGATATAACAGCTTCATAGTTTTTGTCACTGGGCTGGCTTCTAACTATGACCTTCATATCTCAGCCTCCTGAGACCCTAGGATTCAGACAGAAACCACCCGTGTCACACATGACTTTGGGGGGGGGGGCTTGAACTCAGCCTGGGCACTGTCCATGAGCATCTTTTGTTTAAGGCTAGTGCTCTAATGCTTGAGCCACAGTCCCACTTCCAGCTTGTTTTGAGAAACGTTTTGGAGATAAGAGTCTCATAAGGATCTCATGTATTTTTAAGTTCCAGCTGGCTTTGAACTGTGATCCTCAGATCTCAGCCTCCTGAGTAGCTACAATCACAGGTGTGAGCCACTGGCGCCCTGCTTGTGTGTGTGTGTGTGTAGTTTTAATTTTTTCTAGGTGTTTATAAAGCAACCTTCCTTTCTTCCTTCCTTCTTTCCTTCCTTCCTTCCTTCCTTCCTTCCTTCCTTCCTTCCTTCCTTCCTTCCTCCCTTCCTTCCTTCCTTCCTTCCTTCCTTTCTTTTTCTTTTCTTTTCCTTTCTTTCCTTATTTCTGTTTCCTTTTCTCTCTTTCTTTCCTTCTATCTTCTATCCCTCCCTCCCCTCCTTTCCTTCCTTCCTTTTTTCCTTCCTTCCATCTTTTCTTCTTCCTCTGTGCGTTGTTCATACTCTGGGCCTCACACTCCTGATGAGATTTTTTTTGCTCAAAGTTGGCAATCTACCAGGCTGCTACACCTCCACTTTTCTGGTTAATTGGAGATAAGAGTCTTAAAGACTGCCTGGGATGGCTTTGAACAACAATCCTGAGACTTCAGATTCTTACATAGTATTACAGGTGTATAGTTAGTATAGTTAGTATTACCTGGCCTAATTTTATCTTTTTAATAATTCAAAATTTTATCTAAATGTATGCAGAAAGTTTTTTAAAAAATAAAATTTCTGGGAACAAAATCAACTCTTGACTTGACAGTTCAGTTACTCAAAAGATTAACTTTGAAGTCATTCCAGATATAAAGAAAGAGTACAAGGTAGGACAGAGTTCTTATCTAGAATTCACCTGGTTTACCTAAGATAATCATTAAACCTGAACATGGCATATTTACAAAATTTAAGAAACTAACATTAGTGTAGTATCATTACAGACATTCTTGTTTTTCACCACTCATTCCAGTATTGCTCTTTTCTTCTTCTGGGATTCTATGAGTTTGATTTTTTAATTAAAAAATTATTGTCAAGGTGATGTATGGAGGGGTTACAGTTACATAAGTAAGGTAATAAGTACATTTCTTGCCAAACTTGTTATTCCTCCCCTCATTTTTCTCCTATGTGAGTTTGATTTTTATACCTCCTCAGTATCCTTCAATTTGTGGCATTTTGTGATCTTACACTTCTGATAAGTATGCTCAATCATTTTTAAAGAAGCAGTGAAAGTTATTCTCCATTGATGAATCCTTCTTCTATTCCAATCATTCATACTGTCCCTGTGGAAACGTTTATAGATAATAGGTTTGATCTCTACTGCCTTATTTCATCTATGAAGTTCTTTCAAAGATGTTCTTCTCTCTTCTCTACATTGTAGAGAGTGTATCTGGAGTCTGACTTTCATCTTGGTTAATTGTCTTCAATGCCACCCTTTCCTGTATCGCACCAAAAATTTCTAAAAATCTCACCCAAATTGGCGCTTTCTGTGAAGCTTTCTTCTGTAGCAGCTTTTCTGGTAAATTACACATTTTGTCCACTGTAATCCCAGCCCAGGCCGTTGTCTTTTCTGTCATACACTCAAATATATTGTTTAAAGAGAGAAAGCCATGGGGGAAAGGAAGGGAGCGAATGCAGTAGACATTTAAAAAAAGAAGCAGAAAGCTACCCTGTGGCAGAGGAGGGCGAGAGCAGCCGTTCTGATTTTAGGATCGTTCCGAATCCCCTCCGAGGCTCAGCCTCACTGTACTCAGAACAGCCAGAACATCCTGGCAGAGTCCTCTGATTCCTGCAGCAAATCGTTTTCAGACCTCTAGTTGGGGTGAATTTGTTTTCCCCCTTACAGGGTGTTATCCTCTGACTCAGCACATGGATGTTTGTGTCCTAGGCTCCATCCTGATGCTTTCCCAGCCCCCAGGCCTGGTCAGCCTCCTCTCTAGTCCCTCCACACCTCTTGCCTCACAAATGGAAAAACCTGGGGAGCGAGCAGGCCGCAGCAGCTCCGTGCCCGTTTTCTCTGCTGAATGGGGTGAAAGCCTTGCCCGTACCACACCATTGCGCAGCCCCAACACGAGCTGCATCCAAGTTCCCTCCTATGTAGACCCTATGTATACTTCCCACAGAGCAATATGCTGCCATTCCGTCTGTTTCTCTACCTGTTGTCTGAGACTTCTAGCTTCTGGGAAGACACAAGAGAGGAAGGATGGCAAAGGATGAACAGAACAGAAATGACCATCTCAACTGTTCAGAGCTAGTCAGATGACCACCCCTTCGTGAAGGCACGAATACTATCTCCCTGAATTTTCAGTGGTGGGTGGAACTGCTTACCCAGGAGGCAAAGAACACATTGCATACCATTCCACTTTTATTAACGCATTGATTTAGCAAGTTGGTATATTAGACCATTGTCATGTACAAGAGACTACTTGATTCTAGGGACATACATTTAGATAAGTTCAATCCCTCATGTCCTTAGATTATGAGAGTGGTTCTATGTGTAGCATAATTTTTGATTTAGAACATTGTCAATGTATATTGGGATCATGGGAATATTATGCCATTGTAAAACCAAGGGGTATATTTCCCCACAAAGTTATTTTGGTTTACTCCATGAAGTTATCATATCATAAAGTTCTCTTCAGGGGCTGGGAAGGTGGCTCAGTGGTAGAGTGCTTGCCTTGCATGCCTGAGGCCCTGGGTTCGATTCCTCAGCACCACATAAGCAAAAAGAAAAAAAAAGCCGGAAGTGGCCCTGTGGCTCGAGTGGTAGAGCGCTCGCCTTGAGCTGAAGAGCTGAGGGACAGTGCCCAGGCCCAGAGTTCAGGCCCCACGACCAACGAAAAAAAAAAAAAGTTCTCTTCAGAACTAAATGTGATATCCATTATCTGGTGTCTGCTATGTAGTAAGTACTCAGCAAATACTACCTTTTATTCTTTTTATTATGATTATAGTGACTACCATTACCTGTCCCATTGTTAATGGTCAGGCATTAAGATGAACACATTACATTCATCATCATAATCAATTCCCCAAACTTGAAAACACAAAACCTTAGAAGAATTATACAGTAGATGTTTACATGTATTCCAGTTCTATGATTTGTATTTCCTGTATTTCTTTTGTTAAGTAACCATTTTATATTAAATTATAGATACAAATATACCACACTTCAAAACAGTATTATCAAGTTTATTTTGGGCTAAAACTAAATACTAAGAAATGCACAAGGGTTTAGTATGGGATCAAAAGAATTTGGACAAGTGTATGAAGTATGTCTTATGATGCAGGAAATTACCTTTGTGCTACAGTTGTCATACTTCTGAGTGCCTGCTTTGCTTTCTTTCACATAGTTTGGATCCTTATCTTCTAAAACCTAGTAGAACTAAAAGCACAAATTAGGGTCCTCTTCATGTAGCATGTTTTCAAGATTCACTCATATTTTAGTATGTATTAGCAGTTTAGCCTTTTTAATTGCTAAATATTATTTCTTTGCAAAGATACATCATTGCTTATTTATCCCACTGATAAACACTAGAATATTTCCATGTTCTTCCTAGAGCAAAGTTACTGTGGATGTTGTATAAATATCTCTGTGGACCCTAGGAAGACTTCTGCTCTCTGGAGGTATATCACAGTTGTGAGTTAGAACTTCCTCTTTCAAAACTTATACAAGGCCCCAGGGTCTTCTTCCATAGTGTCTTGCTCATGATTTCTCTTCCCTGGCCCCCTTTATTGGGTGAAATAGACATAATGACCCTTAGGGGAAAGCAGGTGGTTGTCTATGAAAACTTGAATTTCTGGATGTAAGAAAAACATAGACATGAAAAAGCAGAGAAAGCCAGTTTGCCAAAATAGTAACCCACAGTTACACAACAGAAATAAGGAGGCCTTCAATGTACTCTCAAGCGGGAAGATGCAGGGAATAGTTACCTATTTTAAATAATTTCTGTTTTCTAGACATTCAAAAACCCTGACTACTTTTCCTTCCCCTGGTTTTATAAGATCCTTATTTATATCTAATAGTATCTTATTCTTTCATAACCTCTATTATCATTTATTCAAGATAGCTCAGTAGGTTTCTGATAGGTACAACTGAAAATCTTGGTTAAGTTTCTAAAAACAAAATACCACAATTTAAGATTATTTTGTTTGGCCCGAATTCCATTCTGTACACATCACAGAGCCTAGCATAGAGTATAAGTACAGAATATGTCCGGCAGCAGATCTGCAATGACTGACAAGCATGAACAATATACGTAGGGGATGATAAAAAAAATCAATCACTCAGTCAAAGTTTAGAATAAAGGATTTTGCCAGAAAGTTCCCTGTGGGTAGGTAGGAAGGAGAGACTATCCAGTCCAGGACTGACTCAGTGTGGATAAAGGATGCGTCCCAAAGGAACAGATGAAATGAAATCTTCTGGAAGAAGAAATCAACCCAAATCCAATGTCCACTCAGTACTAACATGGTTGGGCCCTGTTTGGACCTCTGTGGGAAGGCTGGAGGGCAGGCTTTGTCTCTGTCGCAATTTCCCCTTTGGTTTAAGACCCCTGCATGAGCAGGGAGGGGCGATGCTAGAAGGAGCCAAGCACTGATCGCTCCCTTCTGTTGATTTTATTTTGACTTCTCTTCTAAGGGAACAGCCTGAGACAATCCACGTCAGAGATGTGTCTCTTTTCTGAGACACCCTCACCCTCCTTACCGTTCAGCACAAGAGGGACTGCAGCTGATTGTAACAGAGAAAGGGCAATTGCTTATTTTTCAATCAATTGTTTATTGATTTGGGGGACACTGGTTCTTAATTGCATGCGAGTTTCATCTTCCTGCTGGAAATTCCGACTCGATCTGGTGGATTCCGCTTTAACTTATAAGGCACCACCTCATGCGTGATGTCAGAAGAGGCAGTTAGTTTTGTGAGAAGAGAATGACGCAAGAAGGGACTCTTCCTTTGATGATTAAACTTGGCCACCTTAACTGGCAGGGTGAGTTTTGAAAGCAGACTGCCCAGGTCCGCCACTTTCCGCTACCTTTGTCACCCTGGGTTACTTTACCTCTTGATGTTCTCACTTTATCTGTGAAATGGGTCTCACTGTAGTTATATCTACTTTTTTAAAAAAAATTTTTTGGGGGTCCGGTCATGGGGCCTGAACTCTGGGCCTGGGTGCTGTCCCTCAGCTCTTCAGCTCAAGGCTAGTGCTTTACCACTTGAGCCACAGCGCCACTTCCAGCTTTTTTTTTCTGCTTATGTGGTGCTGAGGAATCAAACCCAGGGCCTCATGCATGTAAGGCAAGCGCTCTACCACCAAGCCACCTTCCCAGCCCCAGTATATATCTACTTTTTGTTTTTGGAGGGGGGGAAGGTAGTTGTGAGTATTTGGTGAAAATAAATTTGTGTAAATGAAATCCAATAAAGAAAGAGCCTGGACTTCCCTTGTGTTTTTCATGTTTAGAGGTAGCCATGGTTATTTTCCTTTTTAACATTGAATTATTTCTATTCAGTAATTTTATTTTATTTGTATTATCTTAAAGTAGTTGTGCAAAGGTTCACGTCATCCTCACCAATGCATGAGTACAATACAGCTTGGTCCATGTCGCCCCGTTTAGCATTCTCGAGTCTGTAAGAGCTCCGTTGCTACCCCTGATATTAGCAAGGCATCCCAGAACCAGCCACACACAGAGACTGACCCTGTGGCATCCTAGGGCAAAAAGAGTTTCATTGCCACGAGGGCAGAGGCTGGATAATAGCTCAGCTCCAGTTCCCTGAAGGGATAGTTGCTGGCGGATTTATGAAAACGGAGAAGACAGAAACCGCTTGCTGATTGGCTGGTGGGAGCTCTTTTAAGGTTGACAATCTTCATGTCTCTTCACAGGACATACGGTTCTTTTGGAGGCACATGTTCTATGCTGGGGAAGTGGAGGTTTTACTCTCAACAGGCCATTGACCAGAAAAGCTGGCTTCTCCTGACTCTGGCCACTCTTGAAAAGCTGGCTCTAAGCTACTCTTTGGTGAATCCTGCAGACTTTTCCTGAACAGAGTGTAAGCACTTGGTAATTTCAGAAATTCACGTGCAAGTGAGTCTACGCTTCAGCTGTTTTACTGTTTCATAGGTCTCATTTCAATTGCCCTGCATTCTTTTTTTGTTCTTAATTTCTGAGAACTTATTTCTATAGGCTCACCATTCAACACTTTAAATCACATTATGGATTACATATTATGCACAGTGTTTATTTATGAATCATTTATTTTTCTTTCATTTTGACAGATTGCATTTGACAGATACTATGTTTATGCTGTTTGTGTTTCTCAGGAGTGTATTTATTCACATAGGTAGTAAGATTTGCCTACAAATGGTTTACAAAACTGCGAACATTGAGATCAAAGGCATAAATTATTTTTAGGATTATGATTCCACTTTTAGTAATTTATATTGATAATTTCATCCTTTAAAGATTTGATCTTATGTTGACACATTAAATTCAATAATAGAATTTAAAGTATGTTTCTTTTAAAAATATTTTTTGTCCATCATGGGGCTTGAACTCAGGGCCTGGGCGCTGTCCCTGAGCTTTTTTGCTCGAGGCTAGTGTTCTACCACTTGAGCCACAGCGCCACTTCCTTTTTGTTGTTCTTGTTGATTAACTGGAGATAAGAGTCTCACAGACCTTCTTGCCCAGGCTGCCTTCAAACTATGATCCTCCGATCTCAACCTCCTTAGCAGTTAGGACTAGACATGTGATCTACCAGCACCCAACTTAAAGTGTACGTTTTATATTTCTACTATTACTTATTCTTATGTAAATATCTCATTATGTACTTCTAAACGGTTAAATTTTGTTAGCATCACCAAAGCAGTATCATCACAGCTAAACTTGAGGAAACACTATAATACATTTATGTGCCATTGAACAAAAAATAATCTCTAAGGTTTCGTGTATCCGTTCTTAGGTTTTCTCTAATAGTAACATCTGTTTATGCCACAGATATTAGAACCCGGAGACTTACAGTGATAATACTCATCACTCGTGTAAAAATGCTTAAGAATAATTCTCTGCTATTAAATAGGAAGGTAGCATGCACATTTTCTGTATTGTCTCAGAAAACTTGCTCCCAGTTGTGTTAAAATTAGGAGGACTTCACATTAAGAGCAAAGCTAACACAACTCACTTGGTAACCCTGGCTGCCCCATCTGCCTAATGGGGATATGGATAAGTCTGATGCATAATGGCATGGCCCCTCTCTCCTCCAAACACAGGACAGGGGTAGCAGAGAGATGAGACAGCAGGCTCGCATCTTGTCACAATCATTACCCCTATTCGAAGGTAGTAGAATGGAAGTGCCTGGAGACCAAGCGCTTGTGCAAGGTCCCATAAATAGCCCGTATCGCAGCTGGAATTCCAATCAGAGGTCTATTTTCATGCTTTCTCTGACAGGGGGAAAGACTCATGGAAACTCATGGGGAAAAGCAATCTTGTGGGCATTCTGGGTAGTTCACAACAACCTCCAGTCCCGTGGGACTCCAAGACTGCTGGTGCTGCAGGATTTGCTCTGCTCCTCTGCTCTGCGGGGGGCTGCAGATGAAAGGCCGTGGAGCTTGGCCTTCAGGACAAGGGCTGCACCCCAAGTCCCATCACTTCCTCCAGTGAACTTTGGGCATGTCATTTAATCTTGTTGAAATTCTATATTCCCTCCACACAGCAGGAACACCAGTGCCCATTTTGTACTTTTATTGGCTGATGACACATGATAATGTTTGCGAAGCTGCTAGCAAATAACGGTACTCAATAAATGCTAGTTCAACCTGAATGCTTGGCAAATAGCACAAACCAAATGCTACAGAAAATGTTATTCGATGTTAGCAACGAGACTGAAAATTTGAAGACTAATTTTTTTTTAAAGTCCTCCAGGGTAGATTAATTTTTCTCAAGGCAAGCACAAGATGGATACAGGAGCCTGTCTTTTAAATCGGAGGTCAGAAACAAGAGGTACCCCCTCCCCCCGCCCGCTCTCCCTCCCCCTTCCCCCCCTGCCTACTATCCCTCCCCCCCCCCCACCCCGCAACCCTCTGAGACACAAGACTTCCAAGATCAGTCTGACACATGCTCAGGAAACCAAGGCAGATCATCTTCTTGCCTTCTAACAGGCCGCTTGTGATTATTTTAGCTGGTGCCAGTTTAACATCAAGGGCCCCTTTGTGGATTGTTTTGTTCTGTTTTCCTTAGAAGCAGAATGCCAGCCTTGGTTAAGATCTAGAAAACTTGCTGTTCCATTGTAATGGGATATGCATTTAAATGGGTGCTAGGTGAGTTGAATGATACTCTCCCTAGCATCAGATTCAGCCAGCCAGTGGGAAAATCTACCGAGTCCCCTGGCACCTCCCTCCACCCCCAGGCACCCTGAACCTGAGGCTTGTGGAGCAGGGGTTTCCCTGGCTAAGATCAGCATGCCTTGAATGTGGATATTTGGTTTCTGCACTGCCAAGAGCAGTAAAACACTGTAAATAAATCCTACTCTTCGTTCCTTTATCTTCTAGCCTGTTCTTTCTGCACTCAAGATTTGAGGAAGACACTGTTTCCAAACTTGGAGAGTAAAACTAAGATCGCTTCCCCTACACCTACCACAAGGTCATACTTTAGCTTCCTCATAAAGAAAAGGAGCTCAACTATGATGAGAACTTAGAAATATCACTTGTTTTCTTGTGTGATTCAATTTCAAAATACATCTTCTTTTCTTCACAGACTTTACTATTGGGATTTGAAAGAGGCACCGAGCGGGCACCATGTTGGGTGAGACCTAGGGAAGGGCACTGGCAGCGTGGGAAGGATTTTAAGGTGCTTTTATTGAAAGTGCTTTTCAATTTGTGTGTGTGTGCATGTGTGTGTGTGTGTGGAAGAGAACGAGATTGGGAAGACGCTAAAGGTTTTCTCAACTTAACTATTTAAATAAGCACCGGAAGATTTTCTGTGGAAAGTGCATAGAATTCTTTAAACAAAGGCCTGTTTCTCATTTTAATGCAAATGAGTAAAATTTGGAGCGTCTGCCTGCATATATATATATATATATATATATATATATATATATATATATATATATATATAAAATACTGCATAAAATTAGTGGCACATTTTATATTATCCATTCACTTATACTAATCTTCTGCAAAATCTTACAGAGATGAACAGTTATGACCTATAGGAGGCCAAGCTTACAAGAAAAGACCTGACTCTGAAGCTATAGTTCATCTAGAAGGCTCATGGAAACATTAGCCATGCTCAGACAAGCACCCATGTTGATACCAGAAGAACAAAGTCCCTCGGTTACTTACCACCACTCCTGGGTCACCACGACTGTGTCCGGAGATGCTGAGCCTCCGGTGTTGGTCAACAGTGTTTAGGGAGAAGGCTAAAGGCTGGCGCTGGAATTGTGGCAATTGCTTCAGTAGTGATAAAATCCCCAGAGTGTGTTGCTAGGGAATAGTGTTGAGTATTTCAGCGGATCCGTCCCTTGCTTCCCGCATCCGTTTGTAGGTGATGTACAAACCAGGGAGTCACCCGTGGCAAACGTTTGGCACCCCTGTTGTTGGTTGGCTAGCGTTGGCACACAAGTATGGCTGCCTTCTCACAGCTCTAGGGGTGGAGACCGCAGGGAAGAGAGGGAAAGAAAATCCAGGGCACAGCTCTTCTATTCCACCCTAGCTTTCTAGCTCCAGCATGAGAATGTCGCAGAGGAATTGAAACCTATTGAAGTGAGCTCACCCCGCATCTCTTGACGGACTGACAGCCCACACACACCATGCTGCAGGACGGAGCTAGGCCAGGGAGGCAGGGAGGCCCACCGGATCCTTAAGCACACTTGGCCTAGAAGCTAAACCTCTGATGGAGTTAGGTATTTCCTCACAGCTTCAAGAATACAGAGCCGCTTCTGGAGATAGAGATGGTTCTGGAAGGTGAAGGCCGACGGATGTGATATTGAACAGTCCTGGCTGACTGGGAGGGGACAGAAATGAGGTGGGATTCTGACAAGACCTAGAAGGGGCTTGCAGAAGCTCTTGCAAGATGAACTGGAAAGCCAAATGCCCGGGAGGAAGCCTCCGGTCTGCAGTGACTTAACTCTTTCTCTATTAAGTGCTTACGGCTGGCAGGCGAGCAGAGCGAAAACAGCAGCAACACCTAAGGACTGGCTCAGGAAAGCTGTGAAGCCTATCAATAAACCTCAAATGAAGTGCATCACGGTGCCAGGCGCTCGGAACACCAGCCAGCAGTATCCTTGGCCTTGTGCTTATGTGCAGAAGGTATGAATTGTGCGTTTATGTGGCCTTAGGTAAAAGGTAAAAGTCTGAAGTAAGTTTGAAACTAGGAATGATAATGGGTCTGTTTGCCAACCATACAATCCACTCCTGTATGGTGTGTGTGTGTGTGTGTGTGTGTGTGTGTGTGTGTGTGTGTGTGTGCGTGCACACATGCATGCTGCTACTGGGACTTGAACTCAGGTTCTCAATCTAGATTGACTTTTTCCCTCAAGGTTGGCATTCTGCCACTTGAGTGACACTTCCACTTCCTGCTTTTTGCTGGATAAGTGGAGATACAGGATTCATGGACCTTTCTTCCCTCCTTGGCCTTGAATCTCAGTCTTTAGGTCTCGGCCTCCTGTGAAGCTGGGATGAGCAGGCGTGAATTCTCAGGGCCTAACCTCTCTGTCCTCTTAAACAGCAGAATGTTCAGTTTCCGGATCAGAGTGTGGACTTCCTGAGTCCTTGCCCTAGCTACAGGGCAGGTGTTTGCAGAGAGGAAATGGAATGCATCTGTGTGGTAACGTTTTCTTGGACTCGGGCCGTTTAAACACCATTTGGTGCTTGAGCGCCCAACTTCCTCATTCTGCATGAGTCATACTGCCGGGACCTGGGTTAGGAGAAGACAATGAGAAAACCAGCCAGAATAGGGATGTGAGTTTCCTATAGGAACCAAAGATTCCCAAAAGACAAGGTTACTGACCTGGCTGCACTTGAAGAGGTCCCGGGCCCGGGTTCCCATCTCCTAATAGGAGTGGGTAGTGTGGACACGGCAGGTTGGGAGCCAGATGACATCACCCACGCAAACAGTTTCTTAGGAGGTCCCGTGGTTATCCCGCATGCCCTTGGGTGTTGTAGTGGCTATCAGGTTGCTGTCTATAGTATCATCATTGCGTTATCTACAGACAGACCTGAATGGAAGAAACATTTCCTAAGAGAGATTCTAGGTCTGGGACCTTAGATTTCGTAAAGGAATGATCTGCACGAGGCTTCTCAACGACTATGGGGAAAGTGTCTGGGACTAGGAGCAGGGTTTTGCGTTCACCTTGGGAGCAGGCTGTAGGTGGCCAACGCGTCCCTGTAGCATGGGGTGACTCCAGGGCTGCAGGTCAGTTAGTGAGGAGTGCTCTGTCTCTCAGGGATGTCTGGCTGCAGCTTTCTAAATGCATGGGTTGCCGGGCAGGGTTCGCGCAGCCAGCGTGCTGGGGGAGAGGTGCTGCCCACCTCATCAGGTTCCCTTTCCTCATCAGGCACGGCCTACCTGCAAGACCCAGCATGGCACCATTCTGTGGGAGCTCCGCATGCCAGGTAAGTCCTTCTTGAGAAGTTAGGCTGTAAAAGGTGGACGATTTATGTGATCCAAAGTGGAAACCAGCAGCGATACTCACTAGACACTATGTTGGAAATGAACTATCTAACCAGACAGGGAAAACTGGGAGAAAACAAAGGCGGAGAGGTGACATTGTTCAAACAGACCCGTGCTCATTATCTGATGTGCATAACTGTAACCCCTGTGTACATCGCCTTTACCATAACAATTAATACAAATAAACACATGATCAAGAAGTTAGGCTGTGACAACACTAGGAAAAGCACCGGATTCTGTGTTCAGGTCACAGCCCCCCTGTACTGCTTGTTGCTAGGCACAGAAGACATTTGTAGCTGAAGAGAAGAGGAAATGGCAGAATGGTTTGGGAATTCAGAAGGCATTAGTGCCTTTGTCATGTGCTCCTGAAGTGTCCAATGTACAGCCTGTGACCTGGCGATGTTAGCTTTAAAAGGGGAAGTCAGGATGCCTTCAAAGACCTGGGTAAGGAGGAATGGGTGTGTGCTGAGATATGCCTTGGGACAGGAGATAGAGACAAAGCAACAAAGCATGGGATACAAGTTTCCCACAGGCATATGCACCTTGGAGTGAGCGAATAAGGACCTCAGCATATTGCCAGAGGAGAGAATAAAGGCAGAAGCTGTTTCCTGTGCTATTTTCAAGTAGGGCATTGTAGTCTTCAGAAACCATTAAAGTTTTTATTTGGATTTTTTTTGTCTCCGTCATTAAATACTAATATCCACCCACATCGCAAAGACATACAATTATTATTGAAATTACAAATAAACTACAAATATAAATGCAAAGTGTTTTATAATTGACTTCCAACATTATTTGATACCAAAGAATTCGCCCGTCTTCCGAGTAGCTGTGATTTGGTTGACATCATTGAGTATGCAAAAGGAACACTGCAGGAGTATCCTAGGCCACTTCTTTCTTCTTGAGTCGAAGTAAAATTTTTGCAAATATCAACCGTAGTGATGGTCAAATGTGGAGACTCTGATGTTTCTACAGGCATTAACACATTCATTTAATTTTGCATCTCAGTATTCGTTTTGCATTTCAGAAGCACTAGCTTGATTTTTAGGCATCTAACATCTTATGGATTGCTGAGTAACTCAGAGGTCCTGTCGATAGGACTATAGTTGGCATCTGTTGGGTCAGGGACCTTAGGGACAAGGCTGGGTGAACACTGCTAAGACAGACAGCTGGGTGCAATCTGAAATAAGTACTCTCAGAAGATGGGAACCGCCGACCTTCTATCTTACCTGTAGATGTAGCAGGGAGTATTGTTCCTAAGGTTTACCTAGTCCATTCCGGACTGGAGACAGAAATGTGCAGAAGGCTGAAGGTGGACACATTTTTGATTTTTGAGTATTTGAGATTATTCTCTTTAAGAAATGTCCAAAGACTGCCTCCAAGGGATGCCCTTAAAAATCACATTTAATCGAGTACTGAGACTGAAACACAGAGCTCTTACACGTGTATTGCTAGTGTTTGCTGGAGAAAGTCGCACTTCCCTTCCCTGGGTTATTTAGCATTCTGAGAAAGACCCCTCTGGTCTTCTTCAGACCCTTTGCGCTGTAGTATTTCACATTGGCTTTGTCATTTGTGAATCTTAGATTAGGGTGCCAAGGACTTGTCCTCCCACAGACTTCAGCTCTGCCTGCAGTGAATTATTCCTCTCAGTCCCTTATCCAGTATTTAATTCCCCATTTCTGAGCTGTATTGAGGGTGAGGAAGGCCGATCTGATCTCCCAGGAGGCTCAGTGCCAGCAGAGTAATTAGCCAGGCTTCATGCCAGTTCTGAGCTTTGATCTGGAAACCCATAACCTCCTGCTTTAATATGGCGGTCGAAGAAGGTGTTCGGCTACAGAAGAACGCTCTGGGATCTTCTTTCAAATAGCGTGAACATTCAGCTGGAGAGGTTGAGGGTTCGACTATACCAGGTCTCAGGAACAGAAGAGATTGGTTGGTTCACTTGGCTAATCAAACTCCTGACATGGTGTCAGTGTTTCAGAGAACATTTAAAGCCCATGTTCCAGGGGATAAAGCTAACACATTTATTGAATTGTGAATGGCTTTTCTCTTGGCATAAGACAGCTCACTGTGAACAGATAGGCTTCTGTTAGGATGTTTGTGACCACAGCAAAAGTGGTAGCAGGGAAAGCCAACTGTGCTCCCCACCCCTGTTTAAATCAGGGAGATGAAGAAGAAACGCGCGATGACATCTAAAAGGCACATTTGACCAGAAGATGCATTCTGGTTTTGCGGCCAGTAGCTGAGATACAAAAGATTTCTGTTGGCGTGAGGTTTGAAAGGCTGACAAGAATACAGCAGTCTCAGAGAGCTGTCTGTCTCCGTGAAGTACTTTGCTGGCACCAGCATGGAACGTGGCAGCTGCATTTCCTATCCAACAGGGAGCTATAGATTTGTACTAATACTCTTGGAGAAAGAGATTGGCAAATACCCTCCCGGAGTCCTATGTGCTCAGAAGGTTGGTGTGGCTGCTGGGGTGGCAAGTGGGAACCCCCAGGCCCCCACCCCATGCCAAAGGGTGCCACCGCACTCCCCGAAGGCGCTCCCTTCATGTGGTTTGACTGTGGCTTTTAAACCTGAGAGAGAACCATAATGGAATTGCAAAGTGGGCTCATTATGCTAGATGGATTGAAACAACTTATAAAGGATGACAACAGGGGTGCGGGAAGCAGGGGGTGTCTGTGGCGGCTGGCAGCAGACTCAGCCAGGCCCAGTTAATGAAGGCAGCGGTCTTAGTGGGTGGCTGGAGGGAGCATCCTGAGACAGACACCCTGTCTTCAAACACCTCTCCCGCTGGCCCCGTCCTGAGGCTTTTATCTCAGCCTTTAAATACCCACAGGCTATGGCTTCAGAGGTCTTTAACAACCGACAAAATGCCAGGCCCGGTGGAGGGAGCAGTGCTCATCTGTGTCCATGGTTGAGAGACACTCCCTGCAAGCTGTGGCTGATCTCCATCCCTGCCCGGTCTGGTCCATGCACCGGGACGGTTCTCCTACCTGGCCGTGCTTTCTCTCCATTCCTCATCGCACACGTCCAAGTAGCACGGGAGGCTCGGTTACTTCCACCTCCAGGTGGTTTTTCTCCATCCGCCTTCAAACTGTCTCAGTGATCGTTTGCCCCGATGTCTGAGATGGCCTAAAGGTTGCCAGTATTTGGTTTTGTCATGGCCAACCAGCAGGCCTCCTCCACCGATCTGCCACGAGGCTGATCTGGTCACAAGCCCCTTGGGGGCTCTCCCTTGCCCCTCAGTCCTGGCAGGATCGTTTTGTCCAGATGCTGCCCTTTGGTATCAGAGGCCCTTCGGAGAGCGTCCTGCCTGTCGTTGGCCTCTGTGTGCCCACGAGGGAGCTACCTCCCTCTGCTGAGAAAAGCCACAACTTCTATAATTTGTCGTCCATGCTCTTGCCTTACGCCAAGACTGAACTTTCTTTCTCTTCTCTGCTTGAAAGATTCCTTCCTATCCTCCCAATCTCGGTGACCGCCATCTTGGCAGGTTTTTTTTTTTTTTTCTAGACTTTCTAGATTTTTTTTTTCTGCTCAAAATAATTTGTCGGTGGCTCCATCAAAGCACTTTCCACTCTGTTAGTAATTTTCTCCCCTACCCTCCCAAAGATATAAATAATTTAACCCTTATTACCAGGTCTCCATGGCTGATACAATGTTTAGAACAATAAATCTAAATTAAAAGTCAGACTGTCAAGAAGTTAAAAAAAAAAAAAAAGGGAGGGTGGAATTAGCAGGCCTGAGCAGCTAATCTCTATAGCCAGAGATAAAGACAGATGCATCTTCATTCATTCTGCCTCTTCTTGTCTGGTTAGGACAGTGCCAGCCCAGCCTTCCCGTAAAAGCTCATGCCATGTGTTATCTCCAACGTCGACGATGAAATGAGTGCATCAGTGGTGTGTCTTTTGTATCCTTGACACTTTGGGAGTGTACATGTCAGGAAACAAAGTGGGCACAGTCCCTTCTTTTCTGGGACTGGTCATCCAGCAAGGATTGAGGGTAAAATGGCAATTAAGCATCGAAATAACACACGTGAGATCATGCAGATGGAGATAAACGTCATCACGGGAATGAAGACAGAGCAGCCTGAGAGCAACCGAGCAGCCTCCTTCCAGCGGGATGACCCATTGCCAGAGACGGTGTCACGTAATCAACCAGCGAGACGGCCAGGGGATGTGAGTGTGCTCCTGCCTCGTGGGTGGGGTGAGGACACCTGGCACACGGACAGTAGAGAGCAAAGCCCGGAGAAGGAAAAACACCATTGCTTCAGGAAGAAGTGGCCGGGTATGTGGCTGAAGAGAGGTGTGTAGGGCAAAAGAGGTATGAGGTGAACTCAGAGAGACAGGGGAAGGTGATAAGGGCAGAGTGCGATGGATTCCTGGTGCCCTAGCAACTTGGTGGAAGGTTCAGCAGGAAAAGCCGTACGATGGTCAAGCTAAAGACCCAGACCTTCTGGAAAGGAGCACCCAGGTTCTCATAGGCTTCCTGTCACCCTCCAGATAGGAGCGTGCTAACCTATCAGCCAGCCTGTCTCTGACTTCTTTGGGGGGGGCAGGTAGGGGATGTTTCAACTTCTCTCTCTCTGTTGAATGAATTCAGAAACTAGCAAGGCCTGTCGTCAGTGTCCAGATCTGAGTCTCTCCCAGAAGACAAGGGAAAACAAAACAAAGAAAACCTATTTCCCACAAGTGAAAAGGTCCCCCCGATTTGCCTCTACAACCTTGCTACTGACACCTGGAGAAAGATGGGAGGAGGAGGTAGGAAGAAGATGAAGGGGAAAACTACATTAACTTAAAGATGCAGGTTCAACAAGAAAAGAAAATTTGAAGGAAAAAAACGAGAGAAAACAGTGGGTCTGGTTTAAAAATGAAGCATAAAAACGTGCAGAGATTGAGCATAGTTAATCAGACCATAAAAGTCTTTCCTAACTACTGATGACAAAGGAGCCCGTTGAAAGGAAGTTCATGAAGCGGCTCCAATCCGGTTCAGAGCCATTGTGATCACCTGAGGGATAACTGTGTGGGCGTTACTCCCTGCGGATGATCATTTTTCTTTCTGAATTCATTGTCTTCGCGTCACTCACAGGGCATGCTTATGTGGTGCATGGATTTCCCTACCCAAGAGCTCAGAGAATCACGGGGCTGAGAGTTAACTCGAAGGGTCACAGTGGAGAAGAAGGCTGAGCCATCATTCGCAGCTGAAGGCCTGACCACACTCAGGTAAGACTGGGCTAATGCACGCACGCACGCACGCACACATGCACGCACGCACACACCCACACACGCACACACACACGCAGGCACACATGCAGGCACGTTCTTTTCAGCTGATTGTATGCCTGAGCCATCATGGCAGCCAAAGAGCAGGACCTCAGTTTCAAGACCCTCTTCCTTGCTGACCTACAGTCAAGACTCCTTTACCTTTGTTCATCTTGTCCTTCGTATAGACTTACAGTATACTAACTGTACTTGGTTCTAGCTCATTTAGCAAGGTATGCATTATGTACCACACATTTTATCTGTCCAGTATTCACCATTCATCTATGTCTTAGGAAAGACCTTTTACATATAAGCCGTTGGGTCAAGCAGATCCTGTGTCCTGGAGACAGAAAAATATGATGGCTGGCCTTAGAAGGTGTAGCTCCTGGTGTAGAAGAGAGAGAGTACCAATGTCCTTTGCCGAGTGGCTACTGTTTTAGTTACCGTGCTAGTCACGGGCCTTCCCTGCCTTTAATTCCACTCCCGGTGTGGAAGATGGGCCCTGAAGAGCAGCCACGCACGGGATGACCTGCTTGACTGCTTCCAAGCCACTTGGGGGTTAGAATGTGTCAGGGCTGACATCGCCGAGGGGCGTGCCCATTTTCCTTCCAGATCATGTCTGTCATCGTTCCGGCCAATCCCCTTCCTGTGGTTATTGGTTTGTCAGTCTGCTCATAAATGGTCTAGTGTCACTTTCACCTTCTTACCCCCCGCGCTGTAAGATCTGCGGGTTAGGGACCTTATCTCTTCACCATTCCCTCTTACCAAGGGTTTATAGAATCCCTTAGGGGGCTCCCTAAAATTGATGGAAGGGATGCTTTTCTGCATGGAAGAGGAAGCTCCCTACATTAAACTTGAGATCCTCTTCTTCAAAGTGGTCTGTTTTTCTCCAACGAGGTTCCCTTTCCCAACGTTGGAGAACTGTGACCTGTATCCATCCAGGGGAAGCCAGGCAGTTATTTTAACAGAGAATGAGAGGCTCGCACACCCCCAAGAAGGGCTGGCCACCAAGGGCAGGAGGAAGCTACTGGTGCCCAGAGAAAGTGGAGGCCCAGGACGGAGAAGAAGGCCCTCCCCCCAGTGCCCGCATGCCCCGCACGAGCTATTGGTGGAGGAGAATGGCTACTTCTCTTTGCTCGCTGAACCTTGGATGAGAACGTTTCCCTAGAAAACGTGTGCCCTAGACACCTGGTGGTAGGAAATGCTGGAAAACATATGTCCTCAGGAAGACCAGAGGAGGCAAGGATGGCTGAATCAACAGCAGGCACTCTGCTCATCTGCTGAGTTCATGTGTGATGTCCTCTGTGGCTCCCTTGCCCTTTCCAGAACTCAAGGCCTTGTGCTCAGGACTGGCTCATGCCCCGCAATTGGCAGTGAGAGTCGGTGAGACTCTCCTGACAGAGCTGGTTTCCAACTGCTCAGCCTCCTGAGCGGCTAGATGACCGGTGTGAGCCGTCAGCGCCCTGCTTTTCAGCTCCTTGTATGTTTCCCATCCATCTCTTTGGATCTCAGAAACTTCGCCTTACTTCCCGCCAGTCAGTTTGCCATGGTCTTCTTACCTCTCAACGCCTGCAGTTGGCGCCCAGCCCTGGGCAACTCTTAATCTGGATCAGTCAGGGATCCATTTCTCACCCGAACACGGGAATCATTTTTTTTTTCCTTTTCCCAACAGAGACTAACTTGTGAGGTCTAAATCTGGGGAGAGCTATCAGAGAGTGCCCTGGGCAGTGCCAGGTGCCTGGGAGAATGATGAAGGGCTGGCTTCTCCCGCAGCAGCTGTGAGCTTGGTCAGCCCTCTGCAAAGTAAGAGGAAATTTAATGAACCCAAATAAGACGCCGTCCTTTGTGGCTTATAAAAGTCACACTCGGAGGCAGCTCAGCTGGTCAAGAGCCACTTGAAAATGATGTGGCTGCCGGGGTCCTCTGTCAGAAGTCCACTCCTCTCGGTGAGCTTCCTTCTCTCTGAGGGAAAACAAAGAGAGGCTTTTCCAAGCGAGAGAAGGGTCATTTTGCTATTTGAAAGAGAGCATTCAACAAACCTAGGCCCAGGGAGATTGGGAGACGGCCACGGTCAGTACTTGTTTATTTGCCCAGCTTCGCACCATCTAAGTGATGCAGAGTCCTTTCCGCCTCTAATAATAACACCGCCATGGCCCTGAGTTCATGGACAGCTGGGATGAGAGAGGACAGGTGCTCAGCTTAACCGCTGTGGGTCAGACAAGTCCTGGGCTGTGGTTAGGGCAGCGAAGGGGAGGGAGGGAGGTGGGGCGGGGCTGGGGGAGGGCTGGGGGGAGAGTTTGTCTGAAGAGATCTTTTTTCTACTTAGTCAACAGATTTCTCTCATGGTTATTTTGCCACCGAACTCATCAGCCTGGAGAATTTTTTTTTTTTTTTAAAGAATCCCAACCACCTAATTCATCTTCTCTGTCCCCTAATTGTGCAAGCAGTACATTCTAGAAACCTTTCATCCTGAGCAGTCTTCCTTTGCAGAGCCTTGCGTTTGCTTATACAGTAGGCAACAGTGCCGGAATAGGGTAATTATTATGTATTTCTAGTTTGCTTCAAATTTTGATTCCATCAGAATCCCTGAACCTGACAGCCTATAATCAAACAAAGAGAGCGTTCTGGAAGGGAAGGATTAACAGAGGGGAATTAAACTGTCGTTTTGAAACAGCTTAGCCCAATATGAAAGCCCATTTCGGGAGTCTCTCCATAAATATCCCTTTTGTTTTGTCTAATTGCCGGTTTGAATGTATCAGACTCATCAATGGGATTAGGGTTAATAGATGTGTGGTCACACAGAACATGCCGGGGAGGTATCTGATACACACACACCAAAATTGCACTTAATGAGCTTAGCAAATGTTTGCCTCATTTTTAATGAACGCGGAGGCTGTCATTTAGAAATGCTTAGCAACTGCTTCTCCACCCTGGAAAACAGAGGGCATTAGCACTATGTACACCGTAAATAAAGAGGAGCTATTTAAAGCCGGGGCCAGGAGGAGGGACGGTGACATTTCCCTGTCTCAGAGCCAGTGATACTTAACACGGAGGGTGTGGGTGGCTATGTGAAAACACGGCCGCCGGGCTCCGGTTTCCAAAGGGCACTGCGGGGCGTGAGGGCTTTGCGAAGGGTCAAGTAACCACTTTCCTTTTTTAAGGGAAACCTGTTTAGGATCCAATCTCCCTCCCTCCTGGCCAGCCCCTCCTGTGTTCACACCTTCCCCCTGTCCTCCCCCAGTGTCAGTGGACAGGGCTTATTTTTCTTCTTCTTCTTCTTTTCCTGTTAAAGAGGAGGTTAAGCCTTTGCTACAGCTGCCCCTGGCCCATGACCTCGGCCGCTGCGGCCTCCAGGCCCGCGGCTCGGTCCTGAGGCTCAGCCAAGCGAGCTCTTGGGATTTGATTACTCAGAAGATTGAATGATCCATCTTTGGAGCCCTTGAAATTTGGCTCTGAAAACCCATGCAGTCGGCAGTAATCGGGACTTATTGAAGGAGGCCATGTGTCTTTGCTCACAGAGCAAGGCTCAGCCTAAAAGAATCAGGTTTTCCTTGGGGCGGGGGGAGGTTTGATTTGATAGACAGAGCACGAAATGCAAGTCCAATGGATTATGGTTAGGGCAAATGAAGGGTGTCTTAAACCCTTACTTTTCCATTGAGCCAATTGATTGCAAAGGCTTCCGCCCCCCCCCCCATCTCTCTCTAGCCCTGCTCGCGCTCTCTCTCTCCCCCTCTCTCTCAAGAAGGCAAAAATACACACTGCCTCATTAAAAAGAAACAAAATAAAATTGGAACTAAGCACAGTCACGTTCCAGTTTTTCTGGAAAACAACCACCCTGTGATAGACGAACTTATGTATCAAGTAATGGGACTCCATTTTTTATTATTAGGGGAGAGCTGAAAAAAATGGCTGCTAATAGTGTTGTAAAGTGTACAGAATTATGCTTCCTTCAGATAGAGCAGAAAGAGGGAAATCCACCCGGTAGAGGAACAGGGTCTGCCTGTTTTGGTCTCTCTGCTACTGGTGTGTGTGTGTGTGTGTGTGTGTGTGTGTGTGTGTGTGTGTGTATTTTTTTTTTTTTGTCATCTGTCATCAAGTGTTCCCTGGTCTCAAGGAACTATTAGAATGCCTGGTTTGATGAATGAAATGCGGGATATTACCAAAGGCTTTAAGGCTTCCTGGATTAAAAACATTGTCAGTAATAAGCTATTTTTCTTTTGAAAATGTCTAACTCTTGGCAGCCAAACCAATGGATTAAATGAATTCCCAAACATCGTTTGTTAAACGATTCCCCGAGGTCGCAGGTGCACGGCCCAAGCACCTCCGGCACCTGGGTTGGCACTCAGTGAAGGATGGCGGGTGGAGCGTTGAGGAACGGTGGCCGGAGCGAGCTGGGACGCCACACCCACACCACCCGAAGGAGGCAGTCCCGCCAGGTTAGATGCTCCGGTCTTTACAGTCACTATTCTCTTTGCCACTCTCTTAGTTGCTGGACCTTTATCTTGAGTTCTACCGTGGTAGGCAGATACTGTAGCTGAGATATTCTCAACAGACAAGGAATGGGGGTCGGGGCGGGGGACAGAGGAGGGGTGTCTGTATCTTGCCAGGTTGTATGAGAGAAAGCCACTGAGCCTGCTTCCAAACCTTGGCAGAGGTGACCACTGAGTACGAATCCAGTTCTACCTAGGTGCTTCCTGAAGGAACGGTTTTGAAATTGGGCAGCTTGTGCAAAGGCATGGAGGTAAAAAAAGGAGAATGTGGCCGGAAAGGAGAGTTGCTAAGCCTAGGTCGACATGGGGCGAGGCTGGAAGCGGTGGCATGCCTCTTAGCATTCATCTTGGGCCTCATCTCAAAGGCATTAATTCACAGTTTTTAAAAAATGAATAGTTTCAACCTGACACCCTTATTATTTTTATCTATTCCCAGATTTATAATTGATTTATACTTTCTTCTTTCAAACAATTTAATTTGTGTGTATGTTTGTGTGTTGGTACTGGGCTTGAACTCGGGGCCTGAACACAGTTCCTGAGCTATATTTGCTCAAGCATAGTGCTCTGCCACTTGAGATACACCTCCACTTGGCAGCTTTATGTGGTTGATTGGAGAGAAGAGTCTCTTGGCCTTTCCTGCCCGGACAGCTTTGTACCACAATCTGCAGATCTCAGCCTCCCGAGTATCTATGATTATAGGCATGAGCTACTGCTGCCCAGTTCTAGCAATTTCATTTTTAGAAATGTAGTTCAATAGGTGTAATGTAAACTCGGTCACTTTTGCAAGTTTTAAAGCCTGATTTTCTTCAAATCCAGAGAAAGCTTGCTGTCTCTGATGAATTTTGGGGGAGGTTAATTTTGAATGTTTTTATACTGAGGACAGAAAATAATTTTTTTCCCAACATCCAAAGAGTCTACGATGGAAAGTTTTCAGCAAACAAAACAAAACTCACATTAACTTTTGCCGCCTTTCTAGGAGTGTGGGCTCCGTGCCTTGCTGGAAAATGTTACAGTGAGACTATTGCGCTCAGGAAGAAGAGCCAGGGGGGTGGGGGGCAGAGGGTTATAGCTAACTGGGTTGGATTCACCTCCACCTGGTCTACGACTCTGGGTCTGTTCGGGTCTTTTGGAGGAGGGGTAATATTTGGGTTATTTATTCCGGCAGGAGGCTAGAGGCTATTTCCATCTGCCTTGGAGTATTTAGGAGATAAATGTCTGCCCCATCCTGATGAATGGCCTCTGTGGTTCATTGCCAGAGAAACTGAGTTATGGCTCCTATATTTCATTTAAGAGAAAAATGCAGCCATCTGAAGTGCACACTCCGGCCTTTCCTTTGACCGGGATAGAAAATTTGTTTTTTTTTCCCTTCTGTATAAAGGACAGGGTAGAGGATTAGCTTCTTAGAAGGATAGGAAGGTAAAGGATAAACAGAAAGTAGTCTCTAAGCCACATTAGTAGATTCAGTGTCTTCTGTTGAAAACATGAAAAAGATTTTAGAGAAGAGACCTAACAATTTTCTGTCTAGTGTTCAGAAAATCATCTTTAGCTCTGTTCTCACACCCTCAAGTTAGCAAAAATCATTCCCGTGTTCGTTCACAAAGGAGGAGCATATGAATTCAAACACTTCAACAACATCACAAGGTCTTTATTTTCAAATAAATAAGAAAAAATGCATCTTTTTGTACATATACCAATGATTCTATTTTTCAGTAGACTGAATGAAAATGTATTCTAGACACCAAATGTTTTTCCTGTGAGTGTAGGCTGTGCTTATATTATATAATATTTATATTTGTATTTATTACTCAAGGATATAAGGATATTTGCATATTTCACATGCTTTATATTGATCAACTGGGGTATCTCTTACATGAAAAGAAAGAAATGGTTTAGGAGAATATTATTCTGGATAATAGAGGGTGTGAAATCACCTGTAGAAATACCTTCGGAAGAACAGGGAGAGAATACCAGAGGAATTTTGTCATCTCCTCCTCCTCCTCCTCCTCTTCTTCTTCCTCTTCTTTTGTCAGTTGAGGGGCTTGATCTCTGGGCCTGAGCTCTGTCCCTGAGCTCTTCAGCTCAAAGCAAGTGCTCTACCGCTTGAGCCACAGCGCCACTTCTAATTTTCTAGTGGTTTATTGGAGATAAGAGTCTCACAGACTTTCCTGCCTGGGCTGGCTTTGAACTGTAATCCTGAGATCTCAGCCTTCTGAGTAGCTAGGATTACAGGAGTGAGCCACTGGAGCCTGGCGAATTTTGTAGTCTTGTTAACAAGAAATGAGATTAAGTCATAAATTCATATGGGATTTAATCAAATTGTGGAGAGAATTCCTTTGTGCCAAGTGATTCTTATTTTGGTTGTCCAGGCCTTGGAACCATATTTGAGGAAAGAGCTTTTATGATGAAGCAAAACAAAGAAAATTTGGATAACATAAAATGAGTAAATGTTGTGGTCTTGAAAGCTCCGTTTGGAGTATCTGAAAGCTTTGTTCCTTATCCCAAGGGTTTTGCCATGGGAGGGAAAAGAAAAAAAAAAGTAGAGCATGGTATAAATGGAGGGAAGGAGGGAAGAAGGGAGAGAGAGAGAGGAGAGAGATCCTAGAAATCTGACTTCTTTAAGCTTGAGACATAAAATAAACACAACTTTAAACAAGAAAGTTATATTCAGATAACTGGGATATATTTCCAGCTGACTTATGTAAAATAAGACAGGCAGCAGGAAGATTTTATTAACCCTGGGTGCCATCATCTTAGAATCTGGCCTCATTTATGTATTTGACCAGTTCAACCCTCCGAGAAAGTCTGGAAATGACCACGATGCACACAAGGCAGTAATGATAACTGTCAGGATCTTCTAGCAAAGTAGAGTAGACCTTTCCAGGTGTTAATATTGACATCAGCCCTGGATGACTGTGAGCATAGATGATAGAAATAATAAAACCAGTCTTCATGCTTGTGCTAGTCAGGTTTCCATCACTGTGACAAAATGTCCAAGATAAACCAGTTATATGGAAGAAAAGTTAATCTTGGCTCATCGCTTCAGATGGTTCAGACTGTGATCAGGTGTTTCCATTGGTTTGGGGCTGTGGCAAGTCAATGCATCACACACAAATGTACACATGACAGAGAGACTGCTTACCTTGTAGCAGATGGGAAGCAAACGAGGAGAAAGAAGAGGGCCTGGGCTTCCACTATCTCCTTCAGTGTCTCAACCAATACCCTAACTTTTTTCTATTAGACTCTGTCTCTTAATGGTTCTACCAGTTGCCAGTAGCATCATGGGCTGGGAATCAAGCCTTCAACACATGGCCCAAAGTGGAGCGATGGTACTGCCAAAGCTCAAAAGGATAAAGCGCCATATTATCCTTCCTTCTAGGTCTCAGAGGCTCCGAGGGCAGCTTTTCTTTTCTCAATTGCAATAGTCATGCTATTGCAATGAATGAATTTTCTTTTCATCTTTCACGTAGAGAAAACTTGCAGCTTCCGTATTTCTGTACCTCCCAATCAACACAAACAAATTTTCAAACACTACACTTAAGGAAGCTCCCTGTTCAATGAGATGGGATACGTTTTTCTGCTACTTTGATCAACACTGTTTTTGGCCTTGCTGATTATTTTTCTCTAGAACCATCTTGAAGGAAATGGAAGGGAAGGGAAAGAGAGAAGACAAAGAAGAGAAGGTGAAGAAGACAGGAAAGGGAGGAAAGGGAGGGGAGATTGGATATTGGATCTTACTGGCAAGCTCCAGCTTCCTCTCTGAATTGGCTTCACATTGCTTGGGAGGCAGCAAAATTCCTTAGGACTGACACACCATTCAGGCACCGGAATTTGAGGCCAAATTGTGCTACTAATGTCATTTTATGATCCCTATGAATTAGTACAGATTTAAAAAAATAATCTATGCTGGGTGCCAGGTGCTCACCCCTGTTATTCTAGCTACACAGGAGGCTGAGATCTGAGGATCATGGTTCAAAGCCAGCCTGGGCAGGAAAGTCTGTGAAACTCTTCTCTCCAATAAACCACCATAAAACCGGAAGTGGCGCTGTGGCTCAAGTAGTAGAGCGCTCGCCTTGAGCTGAAGAGCTGAGGGACAGCGCCCAGGCCTCGAGTTCAAGTCCCAAGGCTGGCAGGAAAAAAAAAATTCTGTAAACAAGGTAGTAATAGGAAACCAGAATTCACTATAACTTTGCAGTTGCTGTTTTAAGAGCCAGTCTGTAACAATTCTGTACTATTCTTTGGATTTGTTTTACCTCGAAGTTCTTTTCTCACCTGCTCACGAGAGCACCTGGAACAACACCTACCTGTAATCATTTAGATCATCTCTATTTGAAATTTTATGATCACATTGAGTGAAGGATGTGATCACATTAAGCAATGGAAAGGAATGTAAATGATCACATTAAGTCACCTGCCAGTGTATCTCACCACATGCCTTCAGAAGCATGGACATTAAAAATATTTTTCTTATTTTATCCAAATGTGCATTAAGTGACACCATTTTTCTAATTCTCCCTTTTGCCTGTGATAGGATCAAAGGTTGTGTGGAAAACCACAATAAGTATTTATAAAAGGAGCAGATAAAATCCATTTGATTTCATGCTCTTTTTTTTTTAAGTGTAGAGTTTCTCAACATCAATTTAAATTTGACTTTGATTTAATAACTCATCAAGGGTTGGATAAGATTTCAATTGAGTAATGCTAATATAGAGGTTGGAGGTAAGCCAGCATAATTTGAGGGCCAAGGGAGCACATCTAATTATTGAAACCCAACCAGAGATGTGACGCCTTGTCTTTTTTAAACCAGCTAAACCGAAGGGGGAGGTGTGCCAAGAAGAGAGGGCACGCCAGTTTGGCCTTACATGCCCTAAACTTGCTGTCTGGGTTGATTCGGTGGAAAGAACATAGGCTTTGTAGACAAACCTCAGATTGAATTCTGGCTGCTGCACTTATAACCTTGAGGCCTTGAGCATATTACTTAACCTCTCTGAGTCTCAGTTTCCTTTCTCATAAAACAGGGATTATACCTCCCCTGCAGTGCTGTTTGTAAAGATGAAATGAAATACAATAACTCATGTCTGATCGCTAGGCCAGTACACGGACGCTGTTCCGGAGCTATCCGTTTCTTTATTCCCTGTTCTTTCTCGGTAGGTCAAATTAAGGGTGGTTATTGGAAGTAATTCTTCTGAATCAGAATGCTGAGATTCACTAGACGGTTAATGTTGTAAACAGGAATGCTCTTAACGGCTATAGAGCGTGTGCTTGAAGCAGCTTCCTTCGTTCTAATACTCTTCTCATTTTACTCTGTGCATTCAAGTGAAGGATCGTTAACCCATGGCAAAGACATTTGGTTTGGCTTCCCTCTCTTTCTCTTAAGTTCATTTTGCTTTAGATTCTATCCTATCTGATTTTATGGCATACTTTCTTTTCTGTTTCCTTACTACAGCAGAGCTAGCTTTTGAGAATCCAGCAGCCCCCTCCCCTTCAAGCTCAGGATGCCCCCGGGGTCCGGCGGGGCAGGTCTCCAGCGCGACAGTGGCCGGCAGGTCGTGCAGAGAGCCGCGGTGGCACTGGTCAGCACGGACGACATCGTGCCATCCACCCAGAACGCCATGTGCAAAACACCCGGGTACCTCGCCATCCATGGCGCTTTAACACCTGTTTCCATAGCTACCCTGTCATCCAGACATCTGAGAGGAAGGCTCGCCTCCACCAGGCCTGTCATCCCAGGGAAATAAATTAAGGGAGCTGATGACAAGGCTCAGATTATACAATTCCTTTAAAGTACAACGCAGACCAGGAATGAACAGAGTTCATGCACAAAGTGGATAAAAATCCGCGTTCAGTAACCTTTGTAAGAAAAATCTGGATGGGGCCCATCTTCCTCTCTACATTTTGCTCCCCAGCTCCCAGAAGCAGTTTCGTATGCTACACCTGGCAGTGGGATTGGCGGCACCATCTTTCCCATATTTTTTTTTTAAATGAAAGTTTGGAAAAAAATAAACAGATGGGAAGAGACTGGCAGGAGGTGGGGGTGAGGGTGGGCTTGCCACCAGAGAGGAGAGAGCGAAAGATGGGGTGAGGAGAGAGGAGAGTGGTAAAGGGCAAAGCTTCCGCACCAGACACCAAGATATTTGCATCTTCACAATATGTTTCTGGCCGAGAGCACGTGTCTCTGGCGTTCCCTCTGTATTTCTAGGTCTCTATATTTATCTGTGTCTTGGGCTACATATGCAAGACTAAGTTTAGAGGTGGTGTGTTTGCTGCGGTGGTGCTTGGAGCATTTCATGTTCAAGACGCCCTGGCAGCGAGAATGAGCTACTGCAGCCAGCAGGGGGAGGGCAGGAGTGGGGGGGGGGGACCCCGCACTGTGTGCGGCCGGGGGCCAGCTGTAGATGGAGCCTTTCCTCATTATCTCCCTCCCCTCCAAGCTAGCTTCTTCATTTTTGGATCCCACCTCATTCCAAATAAAAGCAAGGGATAGTAAAGTCAGCCCGAGCCTCAGGAAGACAAGCGCCCTCCTCCGAAAGACCCTAATCGTGCGCTTTTCCCCTCTCCTCGTCTTAGTGAAGCTAAACAGGAATAACTAATAACTATGAAAATGCAGGTCATATCTGCCAGCTTGAGAGCTCTTGGTTTACTCGTTCATTTTGATGTAAATAACTAGGAAAGGCACTTTTCGTTTGGAAGGGAAGTAAGGAGAGAGCGAGAGAGTGTGAAGGACAAATTGTTACATGCCATCGCCGGGGCACACAGCCCTGGCCGGCACGGGAATGCCCTGGGTGTTACTTGGCTTATGGCTATGTCTTTTTCACCATATTTTTGAAGCTTGAGCCATTCAGATCTTTGGACCAGTAATTGGTCAATCAATGTGGATGCTAGTTCTAACATCATCTATAAGATTTACTTTTTTTTGGGGGGGGGGAGACAAGACTGTAAAAGCATATTTATTGGGCCATGTATAGCATTGAACATTAACTTGTAGTAAAACTCTGAGACTAGTGTTTTACTTAAAATTGAGGGGAGGGGCTAGGCTGGGAAGAACCGAGGAGAATGATGAAGGGCTGATATTGATCAGGATGCATAGAACATACAAACTGATTCACTGAATGGAAAACCTCTGTGTCACTACTTAAAAATAATAACAAATAGAATTCAGAAGCAAATACATAATCTTGCTTTACAATGGAAATTATGTGGGTACGTTTGCTTCCAATTTATTTGTTTTTCTAGATAGAAAATCAAAAGACGGAAATTATGAGGTAAAATTACAAGAACAATTCAAGTGAGAAAAAGTATCCCTATCATATTACTAGCTTGAAAGGATGTGTGTGTGTGAGTGTGTGTGTGTGTGTGTGTGTGTGTGTGTGTGTGTGTGTGTGTGTACATGTATCAATGTGCTGATTTCATGCCAGTCCTCCTGCTCTCCTCGTTTGGGTCTTGAGAAGCTGACTAGCAGGCTGTTTTGTGCATTCTGAATCTTAAGTTCCATCACGTCAAAGATAACCATGGTGGTAGAGGTGTGCTGAGGGTCTGTTCCTATTGGCTGCCTCCTGATCTGAAAATTTACTAAAAGACCATATAGGACTTAGAGACGATTGCAGTTATAGTTACAACTTATTGAAGTACCAAGATACAGAGTAAAATTAGCAAAGGGAGAGGCACCTGGGACAAAATCTAGGCCAAAACAGCTTTGCCGAGTCCTCGTCTGTTGGAATCACGTGTGCATGACTTGGGGCTCAGGTATAAAATGGTTCCTACCGGGAAGCACATTAGAGACTCAGTGGTCAGAGTGTTTATTGGGAGCCAGACAAGAAGGTAGCCTTTTCTTGGCTGGTACCAAATTCTAGACTCTCAGAAGGAATGCAGGTGTTCACCATACACAACATTGCTCGACCCAACAACTCAGCCCGTGACCCTTTCTTACAATGCACTATACTAACAATGTCCTCTTTGAATCAAAGTCCCGGATGGCAGCCAGAAGCTGAGTTGGCAAGCAGGACTGAAGTCAGCAGCTTTGGCTTTGCTGTTGCTCTTCTCTGCACGGAAGGTAGAAGGGGTCCGAGGAGAGATTTGAGTAGTAATCTTCAGTTATCAGCTGCTGTCAGTGCTGTAATAAAAGACTAGGGGACTCCCGTGGGGTCTGATGGGTAAAGACAGTGTTTGTGGAGGCAAAGCTGGGTCAGATGAGGACTCAGCCGGAGTAAGGTCAGGCCAAGTTGTCCAGAGACCACTCTAAGGGACATTTCTCAAGGCAAAAGATTGGGTCATACATTCATACTGCATAGAGGGTAGTAACACAGAGGCCCAGAAGAGGTCTGATGATCAGGAAAAGAAAGGGTATTTGCTGCCTCTCTTCAACAATTATTCATGAATGAGCGCGAAGCCCGGAGTTCCTTTGGTTTCAGTATCAAGGGAATATATACAGATGTTTTTTCTTCTTTCTCATGCACTCAGATAAGAAGCAAGAAAGGACTGAACCTTATCCGGTAGACAGCTGAGATCCCAAGGCATTGTTGGAAGCCAGGTTGTACATTTTGTCTCTGCTCACCAGTGGGGAGTCATTTCAGGAAAAAAAAAATTAGATTAGAAACTATCGAAAGAAATTACATTTTCCCCTACATCTGCATTGTGTACTATGACTTAAACCCCCTATTCACCCTACACTAGTAACATTTAATTTGTGAGAAAAGGTAGTATTCTATTGTCCAATGACTGCCTGTTTCACTACCTCCAAAACGGTTTTCTTCTTTTAGGTACCATATAAACTGAGAACATTGGGGCCACTCATTGACGGAATTCTTTTCAAAGTGCTCAAAATTCGAACTCTAATAAGATACACTCCAACCCCTTCACAATAAGGCTCTTTTACAACCCTGGAAAATAAACACGTGGCAGATACTTTCCACATCCTGACCTCAGTCCTGATGTCCGGGCTGGCTCCTGCCAGTTGCCTAGATCAGCAGTAGGCAACAGACATCAGACTGTCAGTTCTGCGAGGAGCCTTTCTCAATCTTCCTAGTTTCTTCTCCTTTCCTTGGGAAATCAGCAATCACGTGAACCTTCACACGGTGTAGATGCCTAACTGGGTGAGTGCAGGGCCATGATGTGAGCTGTGAGAAATCCTGCCAGCGGCACAAAGAAAAGCTCTAGACCAGCGACCAGCATCCAAACACAGCTGCCCCGCGGGTCCCCGGACTTCTATGCCATTCCAGCTGCGATTCCAGATTTCAGATTCCAGATTTCCAGATGCAGAGATGCATTTGCCACCCAAACTCCTAAGTATATATTCCCAGGCAAACATGGCGGCTGATGTTTTAAGTGACTGAACTTTGGAATCGCTCATTAAACAACAGCTCACAGCTGGAGCCCAATATCAACTACCCTGTTACTTGCTGGCAAAACAACAACAGGTTGTGTTTAATAACCTGTATGAAATAGGGCTCCTTTGGACGTCTTGTGCAGGTGCTGGGACTTGAACTCGGGCCCTTATGTCTCACATGGCTCTTTTTACTCCAGGATTTTGTTTTACCATGTGAGCTAAGCCTCCATTTGTGGCCATTTGCTAGTTAATTGGATATAAGCATCTCAAGGACTTACTTACCCGGGCTGGTTTTGAACTGCTAACCTGAAATCTTATCTTCTAAGTAGCTAGGAATACAGACATGAGCCAGTGGCACTCAGCAGTATAAAAGGTTTAACTTAGACTTTCCTCCAAATGGTCTATCATGATTACCAAATATTCAAATCACTTGAACATTAAAATGTCTTAGGGCTTTGGGGAGTAAAGGCCAAGGAACACTAAAATTTAATATCGATTTTTTTTCCCGAGTACCAAGTAAAAACTTAGGGTTAATGCTGTTGCTAAGCTCACATTAGCAGTGTTAGATGCTCCGGTTAATTAGTTACTGCATTTTCCCTAATAAAATATTTCTCTCTTCTCATTACACAATTTTCAAAAATTAATAAAGGTAAGAATTAAAATATTCCTTCCTTAACCCTTCAGCCAATTTCAACAACTCTCACATTCTGCCATTTTCTTCTGAGAATTTGACCATGTTGTGGTCATTATTTCTTACAAGTTAGCTTTCCCTCTGGGTCTTTTCGTCTGAGCCACATGGAAAAATTAGAAAAGTAGAAGGAATAGAGGAGAGGAGGAAGAAAGAAGTGTCTTATTGACCATTTGAGAACCCCTTCACCTTCTCTTTAGTCAGAAGACTCATTTTCCGCTTAGCCCTCTAGTTAGTGCACAAAGGAGCAAGTCCTCTGAAGCCAAAATAAAATGATTAGCCCTCCCCAATCCCTGTCCATGGCCGCAGCATGGGTCTAAGATATAAACACTTCCAGAAACCACTCTCTGAAAAGGGCATCCTCTCACAGAAAGGTCTAAACGAAGTTTAAACAAGCTTTGGAACATTGGTTTACAATAGTTGCATGACAAAAGCTATGGTTTAAAATGTTTCAGAGGTTTCTGTGGGGTTTTGACTGAGGTCTTGGTGTGTGTTATACATTAGCTGTTTAATGCATTCAGTTGTTGAATCCAAAATCTCTTGGAAGGTTTAAACTTTGGCAGCCGTGAAAACAAACACTAGTCCACATTCCCAGGGCCTAAAGGAAATCAAAGCAAACCTAATAGAAGGCAGGCATAATAATTTTCTTTCATATGACTAATAAAGATGTGAAAAAAAAGCCATGCTTCAGTTTTACATTTAAGCGGTAATCTTTATAATTACATCAGGGCTACAAAGTGGAATGCAGTGTTTCTTCTCTAGAGTGGTAAAATGAAAACTAAGCTTTTATATATTCCTCAGTCTATACCATGTGATCATGGTAGTGCTAAGTAGAAGCAGGCAGTGAGCCAAGAGGAAATTGAAGAGAGATTCCTTGTCTGTGCTTTGGCAATCTGTGTCAGAGCTGTATTTTCTTGAGGTCAAACTTCCTCTCTCAGTTTGTAGATGTGTGGTGGACAGAATGGAGTAAAAGACTGGATGGACATAGGTGGGTAAAATAGGAACTGGCTGAGGTTTGTCAGGCCTAATGGTTTGGGAAGCTTTCTGTAAGCCTGAGATGATTCTGTTTGTTACTAAAACAATGTTGGACCCTGAATGTGGAGACATGCATAACTGCTTACAGTATTTCACATTGTGATTAATAAATCATTTGTTACATTTCAACAATTCTTTTTTTTTAAATTTCAACAGTTCTTTGAAGAGTTTAATTCACTTGGTGATACACATATGCCACAAACTAGAGATCCTAAGTTTCTTAACTTTGGTGTAAAAAGACATCATATAAAAGGGGAGGGGCATGAATTGGATTAATGTTTTGACCAGCTCTGCTGTAGCTAAGTGTGTTGTTAAGTCGGTACCTGCTCTAGCACTGATAATGTCTAGTGTCTAATGTCTGAGTTACTTTGTAGGTTAGTGGGGAAGGGGCTTACTAATTTCTGTACCACCTACCCAATAAAATTGCTTAAAAGACTAAATAACGTTAGCTAGTGGGCTGAAAACTTATTTAAAAAGTTCAAGAAGAGGATGACAGGTTGATTTCCAACATTATCTGTTAAATGTTATTTATCTATTGAGGCTTTGGAAGAGATGTTTCAAAGAAACAGATCAGATATCACTACAGCTGTATACAAAATTAAAATCCTTAGATAAGCAACTTGTGTCTGAGATTAGGAAGTTAGGAAAAATTAAAATAAACATATAAGTTTTGTCCTCGTACTTTTCTTGACTTTTCATTCAATATATATATATATATGCGTATATACATATATACGCATATATATATACACCTTGCCTACAAACCTACACACACACACACACACACACACACACACACACACACACACACACACAGATCCTACACTCAGGATTTCTAGCAACTTAAAAAGGTTAATAAGACGTGCCCAAATTATGTGTGTATTGTGCATGTGAAGAATTAGAAATAGAGAATTCCACAAAAGACAGGAGTTCGGCCAGGGGAAATATACTACAAAAAGAATTTAGTCACAGCTCTTTCTTTCCTGTTTTATTATTGTATAGATAAAACACCTCCAGACTAAGTGGCCTAGAACAATGGCCACTGGTCACACGTGCACGGACAGGAGATCATAGCAGGGTTTCTGGAGGAAAGTGCATGTCTCCTTCCCATGGTGTGGACTGGGGCTGAGCATCCGTGCTGGCTGCCTCCCGCGTGTGAGACACACGCACTGCCTGTTCACAGCCTCGCTCAAAACAACTCTAACACAACTCCACTTGTCCACGTGGATTCTTATCCCTCGGTGTTTCTGTGAGGCCGCTTCTTAGAGTTGGCCCCAGAGCTAACCTCCAAGAGGGCAAAGTGGAAGCTGGCAGATCTCTTAAAACTTTGCCAGGGGCTGGGAAGGTGGCTCAGTGGTAGAGCGCTTGCCTTGCATGCATGAGGTCCTAGGTTCGATTCCTCAGCACCACATAAACAAAAAGAAAAAAGCCAGAAGTGGTGCTGTGGTTCAGGTGGTAGAGCGCTAGCCTTGAGCTGAAGAGCTGAGGGACAGTGCCCAGGCCGTGAGTTCAGGTCCCACGACCGGACCCCAAAAAAAAATACTTAGCCAACTTAGAAACAGTTGGCTTCCTCCTGTCTTGTTATTGGAGAAAAATAAGCTCTTAAATGTTGACTTTATTCTGAGATATTCTGGTATGTGGCTCAATACATCCCTCCAGCCACAACACTAACTGCTGGCCTATCTAGAGATTGAAATCTTTTCCCCAATTCTCTTTGCTGTCTCCTATCAAGTGCAAAGGTTTTCCTTAGGCAGCCCAGAAGATCACTGAATGGGTTACAGTTTTCACGGGAAGAGAGGGCATTTCACAGTTTTGTTAGCTTTGCCAGGGATTAACCCCTTGTTAACACAGCAGTTCAACTAAAAAGGACATCCCCACTGCTCTGAGAATTACAATTCTTTCTAGGTGAATTGTTGAGAAGGGACTGCCTTGTGAATTTAAAACAAGATGCGGTGGACAAAGAAATGCATTGGGATACGGAACTAGGTGGCAACAGTAAGCATTCAAATTCACAACAACCCTTAAAGAACCTAAAAGGAAAGGGAGGCAGCCAAAGCTAATGGATGATTTTCATAGACCTTTACCTCCATAAACAATTGTAGAGCATTAAGCTGACATCAGTACGCTCATTCGAGATCTAACCCTACGACCCTCAAATGTCATAGCTCAGGACAGTAATAAGACATACCCTCCTGCTTGAATAATGGTTAGCCAAACCACATCTTTGTGTGGTACTGCGTGAAATCCAACAGAGTGAAAAGTAGATGTGTATACTGAAAAATCAACGGATAGAAATGAACTCTTTGCAATAGTCAATCCTCACTAACTCGTTTCCTAAGGCTTCTGAACGGTGTTTGTTAGTAGGAAATTGATCCAAGAATGCCAAGAACTTAAAAAGCAACAAAATCGATCACAGGAAAATACTTATCATCTATGTCTTTGTGACCAAACAGAGTCCTGTGGAGAGAGAATCGTTTCAGAGAAACCACAGCATTAAACACGATAGAGAAGTTGCCCAATGATTTTGAAGCTCTAGGTCAGCTCAAAAGCTCCTCTCCTAGATCCGTATTCTCTCCTTTCTTTCCATTGCTTTCTTCTCCCCTCTCATTCACATTTGGTGTTCTCCAGGAAGACATAAGTATGGGGCCATGTTGTCTGGTCTAATCCAGATCAGATCGCTAAGTGAACTCCTACTTAAAGTATTTTATGCTGAGCAAATGTGGTGAGCTTATTCCCAGGGATATCCACTCTAGAAACAACCTAGAGTGTAGCACTGAGAAGACAAAAGCACTTTCGGATGACTCGTCACACCTTGCCATTGGAATCACGCCTGGGTGTGTGGTATGATTTTTCTCAGCATTTTAACTTGCTTTCTCCACCTCTGGCTCAGTGCCCGAGTGTCCTGTTTGTCTAGAGCCTTGTCGTGAGCACTCTTGCTGTCATTCCTGCCCGGGGTCTTTGTTTACAGGTGTATGGTTTTAAATATCCATCTATATGCTAATAACTTCCAAATTCATACATGAAACCTACATTTCTCTCATAAATTCCCGGCCAAATAAATGGCTAGACCCAAATATCACTTGACATCTTTTAAATGGCAATACATATCTTAAACTCACATTAAAGAAGAAAATCATTTGATAAACAACTTCTTCATCAACACACACACACACACACACACACACTACACACACAAGCACATAAGCATCATCTTCTAGACCATTTCATATCAGCATGGGCTTCTTCCAACTCCTCCCTGCTCAACTGTTCTTGTCAAATATCTAGAAGACATTTCTCCTTCTCCTTTCCTATTGCTTCACAAATTCTGTTACATGTTGGGGCAGTGCAGACTCTGAAAGCCATTGAAATCCATCTCTGCCCCATTTTTACAATTAAGGCTTCGGATGAAGTCTGTCAACTATCATCTCAGAAGGTGCCACAGGTTTTCTCCTGTCCCCACTTCTACTCTCTAGGATCCATTCCCCACTCAAAGTTATCTTCAGGAAAACCAACCTGATGATGCCCCTCCCTGCACAGATATAACGCCTCACTGTTGAAAGTACTGATGATCTGGTCTGCCCACTTGCCCCCTCATGCCCACCTCCCTGCCTTCCACGCACCCTGTTCCCCCATTTTGATGGCCCTTTTCCTGTTCCTCAAGTGTATCTGGTTTGTTCCTGCCTTGGATCATTTACAGCCACCATTTTGTTTCACCTCCAGCTCCTCATGGATGGACTCTTCCTGCCATTTTGTTGTCATTTCAGAGACTGTCTCCTGAGATGGTCCTTCAGCCTCTTCTCACTTCATTCACACTCCCCCTGTGTGACTGCTCAAACATTAGGCTTCCCAGTGCGATGCCAGGACAGGGATCTGTGCGTGTTGCCTTCTCGAATGTATTGCTCACGCTTTGAGTATTGTCTAGAACACACTATTTCTCAATACATTATCTT